>NC_140592.1:936801211-937401211 GCF_964204655.1 Triturus cristatus
AAGGGAGACAGAGAGAGTAAGGGAGACAGAGAGAGTAAGGGAGACAGAGAGAGTAAGGGAGACAGAGAGAGTAAGGGAGACAGAGAGAGTAAGGGAGACAGAGAGAGTAAGGGAGACAGAGAGAGTAAGGGAGACAGAGAGTGGGGTAGGGGGAGGGAGAGAGGGAGAGGGAGGGAGAGATGGATGGAGAGGGAAGGAGACAGATAGTGGTGGAAGGGAGGGAGACAGATAGTGGTGGAAGGGAGGGAGACAGACGGAGACAGACAGACTGAGACCGGGACAGACAGAGAGGGAGACGGAGGGAGACAAAGGGAGGGAGACAGAGGGAGGGAGGCAGAGGGAGACAGAGGGAGGGAGGCAGAGGGAGACAGAGGGGGAGGGAGACAGAGGGGGAGGGAGACAGAGGGGGAGGGAGACAGAGAGGGAGGGAGACAGAGAGGGAGGGAGACAGAGAGGGAGGGAGACAGAGAGGGAGGGAGACAGAGGGGAAGGGAGACAGAGAGGAAGGGAGACAGAGAGGAAGGGAGACAGAGAGGAAGGGAGACAGAGAGGAAGGGAGACAGAGAGGAAGGGAGACAGAGGAAGGGAGACAGAGAGGAAGGGAGACAGAGAGGAAGGGAGACAGAGAGGAAGGGAGACAGAGAGGAAGGGAGACAGAGAGGAAGGGAGACAGAGAGGAAGGGAGACAGAGAGGAAGGGAGACAGAGAGGAAGGGAGACAGAGAGGAAGGGAGACAGAGAGGAAGGGAGACAGAGAGGAAGGGAGACAGAGAGGAAGGGAGACAGAGAGGAAGGGAGACAGAGAGGAAGGGAGACAGAGGGAGGGAGACAGAGGGAGGGAGACACGGAGAGAGAGGGAGACAGACAGAGAGGGAGACAGAGAGGGAGACAAAAGGTCAGAGATAGAGGGAGACAGGGACAGAGACAGAGGGAGAAGGGCGACAGAGGGAGAAGGGCGACAGAGGGAGAAGGGCGACAGAGGGAGAAGGGCGACAGAGGGAGGAAGGGCGACAGAGGGAGGAAGGGCGACAGAGGGAGGAAGGGCGACAGAGGGAGGAAGGGCGACAGAGGGAGGAAGGGCGACAGAGGGAGGAAGGGCGACAGAGGGAGGAAGGGCGACAGAGGGAGGAAGGGCGACAGAGGGAGGAAGGGAGAGGGAGGAAGGGCGACAGAGGGAGGAAGGGCGACAGAGGGAGGAAGGGCGACAGAGGGAGGAAGGGCGACAGAGGGAGGAAGGGCGACAGAGGGAGGAAGGGAGACAGAGGGAGGAAGACACGGAGAGGGAGGGAGACAGACAGAGAGGGAGCCAGAGAGGGAGACAAAAGGTCAGAGATAGAGGGAGACAGGGACAGAGACAGAGGGAGAAGGGCGACCGAGGGAGACAGACCGAGGGAGACAGACCGAGGGAGACAGACCGAGGGAGACAGACCGAGGGAGACAGACCGAGGTAGACAGACCGAGGTAGACAGACCGAGGTAGACAGACCGAGGTAGGGAGACGGAGGGAGGGGGCGAGACAGATAGAGGTAGACAGAGGGGAAGGGAGACAGAGGGGAAGGGAGACAGAGGGGAAGGGAGACAGAGGGGAAGGGAGACAGAGGGGAAGGGAGACAGAGGGGAAGGGAGACAGAGAGGAAGGGAGACAGAGAGGAAGGGAGACAGAGAGGAAGGGAGACAGAGAGGAAGGGAGACAGAGAGGAAGGGAGACAGAGAGGAAGGGAGACAGAGAGGAAGGGAGACAGAGAGGAAGGGAGAGAGAGAGGAAGGGAGAGAGAGAGGAAGGGAGAGAGAGAGGAAGGGAGAGAGAGAGGAAGGGAGAGAGAGAGGAAGGGAGAGAGAGAGGAAGGGAGAGAGAGAGGAAGGGAGAGAGAGAGGAAGGGAGAGAGAGAGGAAGGGAGAGAGAGAGGAAGGGAGAGAGAGAGGAAGGGAGACAGAGAGGAAGGGAGACAGAGGGAGGGAGACAGAGGGAGGGAGAAACGGAGAGGGAGGGAGACAGACAGACAGAGAGGGAGACAGAGAGGGAGACAAAAGGTCAGAGATAGAGGGAGACAGGGACAGAGACAGAGGGAGACAGGGACAGAGACAGAGGGAGAAGGGCGACAGAGGGAGAAGGGCGACAGAGGGAGGAGGGCGACAGAGGGAGGAGGGCGACAGAGGGAGGAGGGCGACAGAGGGAGGAGGGCGACAGAGGGAGGAGGGCGACAGAGGGAGGAGGGCGACAGAGGGAGGAGGGCGACAGAGGGAGGAGGGCGACAGAGGGAGGAGGGCGACAGAGGGAGGAGGGCGACAGAGGGAGGAGGGCGACAGAGGGAGGAGGGCGACAGAGGGAGGAGGGCGACAGAGGGAGGAGGGCGACAGAGGGAGGAGGGCGACAGAGGGAGGAGGGCGACAGAGGGAGGAGGGCGACAGAGGGAGGAGGGCGACAGAGGGAGGAGGGCGACAGACGGAGGGAGACAGACAGAGGGAGACAGACAGAGGGAGACAGACAGAGGGAGACAGACAGAGGGAGACAGACAGAGGGAGACAGACAGAGGGAGACAGACAGAGGGAGACAGACAGAGGGAGACAGACAGAGGGAGACAGACAGAGGGAGACAGACAGAGGGAGACAGACAGAGGGAGACAGACAGAGGGAGACAGACAGAGGGAGGGAGGAGGCGACAGAGGGGGCGAGACAGAGGGAGGGAGACGGGGGGAGGGAGACGGGGGGAGGGAGACGGGGGGAGGGAGACGGGGGGAGGGAGACGGGGGGAGGGAGACGGGGGGAGGGAGACGAGAGGAAGGGAGACGGGGGAAGGGAGACACGGAGAGGGAGGGAGACACGGAGAGGGAGGGAGACACGGAGAGGGAGGGAGACACGGAGAGGGAGGGAGACACGGAGAGGGAGGGAGACACGGAGAGGGAGGGAGACACGGAGAGGGAGGGAGACACGGAGAGGGAGGGAGACACGGAGAGGGAGGGAGACACGGAGAGGGAGGGAGACACGGAGAGGGAGGGAGACACGGAGAGGGAGGGAGACACGGAGAGGGAGGGAGACACGGAGAGGGAGGGAGACACGGAGAGGGAGGGAGACACGGAGAGGGAGGGAGACACGGAGAGGGAGGGAGACAGGGAGAGGGAGACAGACAGACAGACAGAGGGAGACAGACAGACAGACAGAGGGAGACAGACAGACAGACAGAGGGAGACAGACAGACAGACAGAGGGAGACAGACAGACAGACAGAGGGAGACAGACAGACAGACAGACAGAGGGAGACAGACAGACAGACAGACAGAGGGAGACAGACAGACAGACAGACAGAGGGAGACAGACAGACAGACAGAGGGAGACAGACAGACAGACAGAGGGAGACAGACAGACAGACAGAGGGAGGGAGACAGACAGACAGACAGACAGAGGGAGGGAGACAGACAGACAGACAGACAGAGGGAGGGAGACAGACAGACAGACAGACAGACAGAGGGAGGGAGACAGACAGACAGACAGACAGACAGAGGGAGGGAGACAGACAGACAGACAGACAGACAGACAGAGGGAGGGAGACAGACAGACAGACAGACAGAGGGAGGGAGACAGAGGGAGGGAGACAGGGGGAGGGAGACAGGGGGAGGGAGACAGGGGGAGGGAGACAGGGGGAGGGAGACAGGGGGAGGGAGACAGGGGGAGGGAGACAGGGGGAGGGAGACAGGGGGAGGGAGACAGGGGGAGGGAGACAGGGGGAGGGAGACGAAGAGGGCGGGGAGACGGAGAGGGCGGGGAGACGGACAGAGGGAGGAGGGCGACAGAAGGGGCGAGACAGATAGAGGTAGACGGACGGAGGGGGACAGACAGAGGGAGGCAGAGGGAGGGAGGCAGACAGAGGGAGGGAGAGGGAGACGAAGAGAAGGAGACATACAGAGTGAGTGAGACAGAGGGAGACAGAGTGAGACAGAGGGAGGGAGAGAGCGAGAGAGAGGGATAGAGAGAGGGAGGGAGACAAAGGGAGGGAGAAAGAGGGAGGGAGAGATAGAGGGAGGGAGACAGAGAGAGAGATGCGTGTATGACGGGTCTGGTGGCTCAGTTGACGAAGGCATCCGCTGCAGGGGCCTGTGTTCAACCTCATGGTCTCAAAATTGCTTGAAAATGCACAATTTGCCCACTTTATTTCAAAATTTTCTTCCGGGGCGGGGAACCCCCCAGAGACCCCCCTTAAGTGGTTCGGGCTCGCTTGCTACGTTCGCTCGCTACACTGCCTTACTGTGTCCCAAAATGATGCATTTCCAAAAAGTGTGTCACCAACATGAAAAGTTTGGAAAGCTGCGGCCTAAACTATTGAAGGAAGTAAGAAACCTCGGAATGACCATGGACTCCAAGCTATCGATGAATGCCCAAGTGGACAAACTAGCAAGATCAAGCTTTGTTACTATAAAAACTCTGCAACGAATCTTCCCCAGTTGGCATTTCCACACAATATCCAAGCTACCATCTCCCTTGTTCTGTTGAAACTAGATTACGCTAATAGCCTCTACCACGGATCACCTTTAATGACTATGAAAAGACTACAACGGATTCAAAACTCGGCTGCCAGCCTACTCTTGCATATTAAACCGCGAGACCACAACTCCCTGCCTTGAAAGCCCTGCATTGGTTGCCGAGAGATCCTTGTTCAAGCTGCTTTGTATCACCCACAAAGCGATACATGGAATGGGACCGATTTTCATCAGGAATAAAATCACTAAACGCATTCAACATAGGAATCTCTGCTCTAGAGTGGCATCTGAACCCCAAAATCCTAAGATACAAGAAAAAACCATGGGGGTCACATCCTTCTCTGTTCAAGCAGCCAAAATATGGAACTCTGTACCCCCGAACATAAGATCGACCAACAACCACCTTATCTTCAGAAAATTAATCAAGAATTAGCTCTTCCCCACATAAGCACCTAACACAAACCGAAATATACAGCGTATCCCTCTGTATATAAGCATTTATTTGTACTATAGATATGTATATATATGTGTATTACTTTGTATAAAGCAAAAACCAAAGGGGATGATGGACGAAGTGGTGAACATTGCAAGCACTCAATGTATTGCTTCTGTATAAACCTGTAGAATAATTGTTTAAAAAAAAAAAAAAAAGCAGCATGCACTAGTAAATATAGTCGTAATAAAGGAGGTCTATGTACCTATGTTTCCAATTCGGCAGGGGTCTCTCACGTGAAAATTAGAAAGGTTAGTGACTATTATCAGATCCTGACTATGAACGTATGTGGGCAAAGGGATGCAGTTTTGATAAATGTATACAATAACATTCCTAAAGCCCAGCAAATGAATGTCTTATCTAATTTAGGTATATCCTTAAAAAATCTTGAAGGAAAATTGATGGGAGACATGTTTATTATCTGTGTGGGTGATTTCAACTGCTCTTTGTGCCAATTCAGTGAACTAGGTATCTGTGAGTTGGGTAATGATAATGAAGATACACCCTCACACTTCTCACATACACCTTTGGGAGATCTGTTGAATGACATCGTTTTTCAATTTGATCTTGGCTATGTGAATGAACTGTGTTTGCCTCCCACCCCGTTTCAATCGACCTATAATGGAAGGAGATGTAATCCTATCATTGATTTTGTCCTAATTTCCAACAGATACTCCCGTAATGTATTCTCTTGTAAGACCCTTGACATCTTAATGAGTGATCATTACCCTATTTGCCTTGATCTCCTTCTAAGAGGCCTGGAGAACAAAAGGAATTCGCAATACAATACCAATATCTATCTTGCCAGCACAAATGGGTATACGCTAAACTGGGCAAAAGTGGATCCTGGGGCATTCCTCCTAGGCCTGATTAATAATAGCGCAGAGGAAATAGCGATATGCCTCTCACAGGATAGGGAGGATAAAGAAATATTTAACGCCTTCCTCAAGATCTCAGTTGAGGCCAGGAAGTTATTAACAAGGCAAAAACGACATGGCCAGCAACCCTCACAGGGCTGGTTCGATAAAGAATGCATGAAGGCCCATACTTATTTAAAAAAGGCTCTGCATAACGTACCGAGGTGCAGGGATAAAATAAAGCAGGCAAGATCTTTGTACGAGTTGGCGCAAAAACAACACAGGGCAACATTAAAAAGGTAGGCGTGGGATGCCCTACATGAGGCTTGCATAAACCAAGATAACACCGGCTTCTGGAGAGCGGTTCATGCCCCTTTTTTTAATAAGGGAGAGACAGATATCATAGACATGGCTATTAGTGGCGATATGTGGGTAGACTTTTTCTCAGGGCTCTATAGGGATGAGACTATAGATGGTAATGTGACTGAGACAGTTGCACTGAGAGTAGATGACAATATTGATCGTGGACCATTCCCCCTAAAGATCAATATTACCCTCGAGGAAGTCACTAAGGCAATCAGTGATGGTGCCTCAAGGAAAGCGCCAGGGCCGGATGGCATCCCGGTGGATACCTGTAAATCTAATATAGGGTTATGGTCCCCTCTTTTAACTAATGTACTAATTAGTTGCATCCGTCACGGGTTAATCCCTACCTGGGCTGATGCTATTGTGATACCTATATTCAAGAAAGGGAACAGAAAGGAACCTAAGTGTTATCGCCCGATATCCTTATTGGATGCCTTTATGAAAATAGCGGGAAGGGTCATCTTAAACAAGCTTAAAACTTGGGCCGAAGAGAATGGCGTTTTATCAGTCTTTCAATATGGTTTTCGACCAGGTCTAGGTACCATTGAACAGGGGCTTGATTTGTCTCTGATTATCGATTAAATATACAAAAGCTAAGAAGGGCAAACTTTTCCTCACTTTTGTGGACTTAAGTTCTGCCTTTGATTGTGTCAAACACGTCATGCTGTGGGACACTCTTAAAGATCTAGAGTTGGATCCTCCCTTGCTGCTGTTCATAAAGGAATTATATAGGGGGGCAGGTGCGAGGGTACGGTATGGGAAATGGGGAGAATGCTCAACCAATTTCCCCATAAAAAGAGGGGTAGGGCAGGGGTGCATTCTTGCACCCCTGCTTTTCTCCCTGTACATAAACAGCTTGGGACAGTACTTGAGCGAGTTCCATCATGATTATCCAACCATTAGGGGTACCCCTGTTCCTATTTTATTATATGCGGATGACGCTGTTATAATGTCGCGGACACAGCTGGGTTTACAAAGGTCTGTCTCAAATTTTGTTGCCTACATGTTAGAGCGGGACTTAAAGGTAAATATCGCTAAGACATTTACTATGAGCTGTGTGACAAAATTGAGAAAGACATGTGACATCTTTATTGACAACAAAAAAATTGCAAGCACGGATAAATTCTCATACTTTGGTATAACCGTTGATAGGAAGGGTTCCTGGAAAGCAGCCGTGAACAGCAGAAAGCAGACCCTCTCAAGAGCCATAGGAGCTGTTTCCAACTTTTCAAAGAAACTAGGTGGAAGACCCGTCCCAGAGCTGCTGGCCATTTATAAATCTAAATGTACCTCAACAGGCACATACGGGGCAGGCATATGGGATATCAAATGCTTGGACCAAATACAACGCTGTGAAAATACTTTCTTGCGTTATCTATTGGCGGTTCCTAGTTCGACCGCCACTTATTGTTGCCTCAGGGAACTTGGTCTAGCACACATCTCTGATATTATAAAGATCATCCCCCTCCTTCTGTGGCACAAGGTATGGGTGTCGATGGAGAAGGGCTTCAATAGGGATGTAATTATGGACTGTCTCAAGTTGGATGGGGTGGCAAATCTGCCTTGGATTAGTTATATAAAAGGTATGATATAGGCCACCCAGAATATTTCCATAATCCTAGCAGCTTGGAATCTGTTTCCAGAAAATCCCTCAAGACACACTGTTTGAATCACCTAGAGAATAAACGAGGGCTCATCGAGAGAGAGAAAAGAAATCGGTCATGGCAAATCACTTGATGTCCACTTGTATAGGTCTACAACCCTACTTAACATTGGTACAAAATACAATCCTATATGCCCATGCGATGATATCACTAGATTGACCACAATGCACTGCACTTTATTCTGTAAATATTATGTCGCACCGAGGAACATTTTTTTACTGCCCATTCTTAGAAGATGGGACCACCGCGGCCACCTCTTCTTTCTTAAAGGCCGTCATAAGGTTTCGGAACACTATGTGAAGTAATTGTGAATATTTGGTGTCCTTGTATTTCTCTTCTGTATTTTTCTGTGTATATATATGGATTATATTATGTATTTCTGTTTTTTATATTGATTGTATTTCTCATTATTCTGCTGATCGTATTTGAATCTGGAAAATGGTATCTTTTTAAACAGTTTTTAATATTGTGCTTTTATGATATTATGATACCCTTCCCACTCGGGGTGACAAATGCACAAACAACAGTTGATGGACAGAATGCAGAACAATGTCATACATTCACCCCAGTACAGAGATCTGGGCCTAAATCCATCGTTTTTTTGCTCACCATGCCGTTCCATGGGGCACAGGGTCAGGACTGATTTGCATATGGCTGGGTCCAAACTGGAATGGCATGGTGAGCAAAAAAACGATGGATTTAGGCCCAGATCTCTGTACTGGGGTGAATGTATGACATTGTTCTGCATTCTGTCCATCAACAGTTCTTTTTGCATTTGCCACCCCGAGTGGGACGGGTATGGTCAGACGTGAATCCCGTACTCTCCATGCCACTGGAATCAAGCTATCCTGGCTGAAGAGGGGTGAAACCCCAAAACCGGTCCTAGGATGCTTGTTTCCAGTCCAGTGAGGAACTGGTCTGGCAGTTCGGGCTGGACTGTTCCCATGGTGCAAAGGGTCAAGGCTGATTTGCATATGGCTGGGTTCAAACTGGAATGGCATGGTGAGCAAAAAAACAATGGATTTAGGCCCAGATCTCTGTACTGGGGTGAATGTATGACATTGTTCTGCATTCTGTCCATCAACTGTTGTTTTTGCATTTGTCTCCTGAAGGAAGGACACTTGAATGTTTTGGCCGTATAAATAGGCGAGGACCTGTTTCACCTTTAGGGTTGTTCAAACCTCTAATATTCCATGTCATGCAGGAGAGGGAAAACACAGAGTCTCTACTATTGGTCTGAGAGCAATATTACTCATAAATAAAACGTGGATGGGTAAACCTGGCATGTACCATGGCAATAGAAAGACTTCAGCAAGAAATAGTTCAAAAAACACAAACAACGATACCCTCCTCCCGCTCCAGCTTAAACATAAACTGGAGAACCCAAGTAGCCCAAAAAGAAAACAAAAGTAAACACATAGTGGTGTACACCGTAGGGGGGTGACAACGCCCAGATGAGCAAAGCCCAGGAGGTAAACAATGGTAAAAGTCATTGAACAAGTGAGCAATTTGAGAGGATATAGCCTACCACAGTACAATTGAATGCGGGTCAAACGGCTTGAGCCAGTGGAGGGATAACATAAAAGGCAACAATGGAACAGTGACCATATTCATAAGTCAGCAAAATGTATAGGGCAGGCTATGATGAGTGTGCAACGGACGAAGCAGGCGCTAGGTTAGCAGAAGCAGCTGCATTGGGACCTCCGCTAGGTGGGGATTTCCCAAAGGAGTGCTTCTTACAGAACCGTTCAGCATCCCCAGGCATGTTGAAGATGTGGTGTCGGCCATCAAGTTCCACCCTGAGACGTGCAGAATAGAGCATCCCAAATTTTAGCCCCATCTTTCAGAGAGTGTGTTTAACATTAGTATATATTTGCGGCGGGTCTCTTGAACCATTTAGGTATAGTCAGGATAGAGCGAAAGAGCGGATCCTTGATATTGCAGCGAACCCTTGACCCGAGCCACTCGCAATGCGGTATTGCAATCTCTAAACTTTAGGAGCCTGGCGATAATCTGATGGGGCGGTGCACCAGGGACAGGCCGGGGACCAAGTGTTCTGTGTGCTCTTTCGACCACAAGGGTACCAGTGAAGGACTTCTGTCAAAAAGCTCCGCCAAGAGGTGTTCTACAAAGATATCCCTTTGTCCCGTGTTGGTGGATTCCAATATGCCAGCTATGCGAATATTATTATGAAGAGACCTTGCCTCAAAGTACTCGTTTGTAGCTGCAGTAGTCTTGACAATACGCTCCATTCGTTCAAGGCGCTTCACTGCTTCTGCATTTCTCTCCTTGATCTCTGAAATTCTGCGTGCCGCACCATCGAGATGTTAAGACTTGGCATCGAAACGTCGTGTTAGGGTTGCGAATCTGGAGTCAATAGCCTTAAAGCCATCTCGAAGTTCTGCCAAGATTGTGGCCATGCCATCTGACTGGGTGTCACCCATTGTATGTTCCAAGATGCCGGTGGAATTGGACGGCGAATGTTGACGGGGCAGGGTCCTAGCTAGTTGGGAGGTGAGTTGTTTATGCTTGTGATCTCCGCTTCCCATTGTAGTATGTGCACCGTTTCTGCCTAGGAGAAAGCTTTGGAACCAACCGCAGCAATGGGCAGCGTGTCTAGGAACAGCCAAGGACAAGTATGCAGAAGGGAATAGCTAGGCAGCAAATGCGGAGGTGGTGGGAGAAGGAACAGCAGGAAATGGCACTGGATGCAGTCCGTCCCAGCACGAGGCAAAGCATCCAATTCAGCGGGGAAATATGGTGCAAACAATACGATTGGAATCACTCCGCAAGGTTGAGCAAAGTGGAGAGATTTGTGGGGTCAGTTGGCATAGATGGTAAGGTGACAGCAGGTAGGGGATGAGGAAAGCTCCCCAGCTCCAGAGGCTCACAATTAGGCGCCCCAGTCCACTCTGGTCGTGCTGCCAAGGAGAAGCCCCAAGTAGCCCAAGCAGGTAAGATAACAGGAGGGAGGCATGTATGCTCTCAGGTCTCAATAGTGGCCGCTTGGGGAACTACGGGCGAGGTCCGCTTGATCCAGAAAATGTAGGTACAATGAGGTAAGCAGGAGACCATAGAATGGTGTGGAAGTGTAGAATACAGCAGCCTAGTAGTTGCCGCCGCACGCATATAAAATGCGGTTCCTCACCTCTGTTAATGGCTGCCGTCTGTCGATTGGCAGACAGAGAACTTGCCCCCAAAGGCCCGAAATGCTTTCGGCCGGCTGCTGCGCCAGTCAAGTCCGGAAAGGAGCTCCAGCAGATCGCCGGGTCCTGAACAATCCCAGGTACAGGCTGCGCACCAGGATCTCTCCGCTCAGTAGGCCGGGTGAGCGCCCGCAGTAACCCGGCCAGCCACAATGCAGGCAGGACCCAACCAGTGAGCTCGCAGAAGAGACCGCTCTGCTCGGTCACCACCCAATTCTAGCACAGCCGCAGGCACCAGACAAGCGACGAACCCATCCTCCGACCCGCCCGCGGGACCTCCAAACGCCGCGTCAAGCTGCGGGGGCGGGCCGCCAAGGGAAATGCCAGATGGGAGTTGCATCTTAATGCAGCCTAGCAAACTCTGCCCTCAGTATGAGTGGACAAGGTCCGGCAGCTTTGATCAGCCCATAATTAAGCGGTGGGGTGTTCAATGGAGCGAGTGTTGTGGGCAATGCTCGGCAGAGCTTCAATGCCATGCGGCCATCTTGGTCGCCGGCTTGGCCATGCCCCGTCTTTGTTCTTTTATTTTTTATTGTATTTTGGTCTGGCTAATATAATATCCCAGATATTGCAGTACAGGGATGGCGAGAAGAGTCTGAAGGGTCTATTGCAACTTAAGTAGATGAACAGGATAGAAAAATATGACTGAAAGTTGAGTGAGAAGACTAGGAATGACATCAGGTGTATAGAAGAAACGAACCGTGACAGTCGGAATGAAAGGGTAGATCAGACGAGGAGGATCATTGAAGGGGCAAGATCAGACAATAATTTGAAGGGAGGAAGACAGAAATGGTGAAGATAGTTGAATCTCCTCTGTGTAGTAAACACATACACGAAACCACAGCTATGTAGGCTAATGCAATGGACAAAGAAAGATGCATGTAAATGTACACACATTTATACACGCTACCGGCACACTTTAAGACAACTAAGGAATCCTTGATTGTCGATCCCATTCATCCATATGACCCACTGCTTCCACTGGCTATGCAGATGTCACATGGCCAGTTTACTTCCGTTCAGTCCTCCCCGTTCGCTCTCTACCTATGTTTATTCACCTGTCCAACCAGGCCTGCAGCGGTATTTCTCTTTCCCCATTTACACTATCCTTTGAACTTTATTTCCCTTTTTTCTCTAGACAATTACTATTATAAATGTTCCTTCTGTTGCAAGGCTATTGTAATCTGCTGCTGCCCATTGAGCAGATAAACCTCTAGGTCAGATGTGTTGAAGGTGTTTTACAGTCCGTTTTTGTTCTCCCTGTGCTAGCATCCCTTGATGTTTTGTGTCTTCTGAGGTACTACCCGAACTCGAGCTTGGCAGTTGAACTGTTGCCCGAGGTTGCAGTGAGGATCTGGAAGCTGTTGTGCAATAACGTATTTTACTCAAGGAACAAGTCACATTCTTCAATTGATGAGGATTGATGACCTTCAAAGGGAATAGCCTTGCCTTGGCTGGCTTGAAGACCTGATGCTCTTAGAGGTAGGTACATACATAGTCGACTTTTTCTCCAATCATTTTCTTAAATTGCATCTTGCATCGGCTGTGTAGTATCAAACTGGAGATTTATTGGACAAGTGGCAGTGATCGAAGCACTAAAGTGGAAGAATAGTAGTAGTGTTGGCATTTGGGATGCACACCTGTCGCCCTAAGTGGGATGGGTATGCCCAGACGTGGGTCCCTTGCTCACTGTGCCACTGGATTCAAGCTAGCCTGGCTAAAGAAGGTTGACATACCCTGAAACCGGTCCCAGGATGCTTGTTTCCGGTCCAGGGAGGACCTGGCCTGGCAGTTCGGTCTGGACTGTTCCCATGAGGCACAGGGTCAAGACTGATTTGCATATGGCTGGGTCCAAACTGGGGTGGCGTAGTGGGCAAAAGAATGATGGATTTAACCTAAATCTTTTGACTGGCGGAGAATCTTTGCATTGTCAGCATTCCGTCCTTCATTTGTTTGCTGTATCACTTTTCGCCCTAAGTGGGATGGGTATGCCCAGACGTGGGTCCTTTGCTCACTGTGCCACTGGATTCAAGCTGGCCTGGCTGAAGAAGGGTGACATATCCTGAAACCGGTCCCAGGATGCTTGTTTCCGGTCCAGGGAGGACCTGGCCTGGCAGTTCGGTCTGGACTGTTCCCATGGGGCACAGGGTCAAGACTGATTTGCATATGGCTTTGTCCAAACTGGGGTGGCGTAGTGGGGAAAAGAACGATGGATTTAACCCAGATCTTTTGACTGGGGAGAATGTTTGCATTGTCAGCATTCCGTCCATCATTTGTTTGCTGTTTCACTCTAGACCATGGCAACTTGCAAATATTTGCCCATGGGCCACAGTGTATAGTCTGTTGCGTGACCGAGGGCTGCACTGATTCCAGCAAGGTGTAAGGAGGTCTAAAAAATGTTTAAATAAACGGGCAAGCATTTATTTCCAGGGTAACTAAAGTTAAGTGACGCAGGACACCACCGTAGTTACTACATAACTTCATTTAACCTGAAAATAAATGCTTGCCCGTTTATTTAACATCTGTTTTTGAATATTAGTGCTCAGCAGCTCGTTATGCTGGTCACCAGGGGGGCCGCGTGTAAAGGTCAAGACGGGCCTCCTGAGTGGCCCTTGGGCCGTACTTTAAATATCACTGCTCTAGAAAGTCACACAAAGGGGAGCGGAGGTGTGCCCTGCATATCCTGATGGCCCATCTCCCCTACTGATGGGCCTTCCTGAGCTAGAGTGGTGGGAGGAGTTCACACTGACTCCTGAATAGGGCTCTATCTGTCCTTGCACAAAGCCGTCTCTACCCCCCTGTAGTGTGTCTGGAGCCAGGGCAGGGAAATGCAGGGTCTTGTGCACTACAAAGACTCTCCTTTGATGTTTTGCTTACTTCAAAGGCTGAAATGGGTATAAGTACCGGACCTCTGACGCCATATATTCGGAACACTTCTAGGATGAGGACATTCTGCCAGGAAGAAGAGCTGGATAAGCTGTCAGGAGGGCCTGCCACTTTGCTTTGTTGATCTGCTGCTTGCTGCTGGTGTCCTGGGAGTGAAAGGACTGGACTTTGCTTACTACATCCTGCTTCCAAGGGTTTCCAAGGGTTAGAGTTGAGCTTGCCACCTGTTAAGAAGTCTCAGGGCCATCAAAGACTTCCCCTACCAGCAGTGCTTATTTTGTAAAAAACGTAGTGCTGGGGCCCTCGACAGGAGAATACTAGCGCTTGCACCATCCGTTGCCCCTGGCAGCACTGCCAATGACAGAACCAACACACTACTAATCATCACACTCTTAAAAGTGTGACAATTCATATTATTACTGGCCCCAAAGCTATCAGACTGGCTTTGGCAGCAAATACTAATAATTGGACATTTTAATTGAAATAATAAACAGAAGTCGTTGTGCTCATACCTAAATTGGCAGACATTACTACCATGTGGCAAACAGTCATAAGCCCCGGTGCTGGCACCGGAAAGCACCTGCACAAATTAAACTCTGCCTACCAGTGCCTGGACCCTTCTGCTGAGAGTCCTGTCTTGCCAGGTGGTGCCAAATCCAGTTCCTGGGCCCTTGGAAGTGAGTTCTGACAATCCCAAGAAGAAAATCTACACATCGACTCCAAGCTTCGTTCGGAACTGGCGCACCATCGCCAAAATTCGACGCATCACCGCTGCCCTCACTGCAGCATGGTCCCCGCGCAACGCAACGCCTCAAAACTGCTGCTGCAAGAGTCTTGAGCACCACATTACTGATGGCATAGGATTAATCTTGAGGATTGATTTAGAAAACACAAAAAGTGAATTTATTCACGGCTGAAGAGCATACATGAAGAGGAGAGCCATAAGCAGGAGTGCATTTCAGTGGACGTTCTGCCATCTAGTGCTGAATCTGTGAAGTAGAGACTTATTCTCATGGTACAGTGCCGATGCTGCAGTCTGGAGTGACCAGGGTGTGCCAAGTACAGAATGCATGCCCCTTCAAGGAGTTAAAACAGTAGAACCTCCTGCTCTCTCTGTTGTAATCCGAAATAGTAGAACCTCCCGCTCTCTCTGTTGTGAGGAAAAGACCGGGATTAGTGAGCTCCAGGGAGAGATGTTGCCCTGTACTCAGTTTGCTGTCATTTGAGATTGCTGACTTAGACTCCAATCTCGGCTTCCCCCTTAACCAAAACAATTGTGAATCTTGGTGCATCACACTATCATATAGTGACTTACTATGCAAATAACCTAGATATGCTGAAAACAGGTGTGCTGCGTATCATATCTAATGCTGCCCAGTTACATGTTTCCATCACTGCCTGAATTCTGTAATCACATCTATAGTAGTCCATGCTCGGCTCCATATGTGTCATGAGATCTGTTGGTGGTATGTCAAATTCATAGAAAGCCTTCCCATGAGTAGTGCAAAGGGTTTTGTGCTGGTTGCCCCTGAGGTCTCAGAGACAATATGCACATCCCCTCAAAAGAAATTTCTTTGCAAGGACTACAGCTTGTTTCACCTGCCAACCTGTGTTCTGGGAATGTATGAGTTCATGGCACGTGTTTATTATGGAACTAAATTCAGTACCAGACTCAGTGCAAACAGAAAGTGCACTAAGATACCAACCAACATCTACATGTTGCATTGGAGGGTGGGGTATCTTAGGGAGGTCGAGGTGGGGGGGAAGCATGCCAACCTCATTGCTGGCTGAGGACAAAGTAAACACACCAATAACAAAAACCTGCTTCTGTATCACTGAGGTAGCATGGTGTGCAAAATGACGATGGACTGGGATACGGCCTGAGTAATTACCAGTGGCTGAGGTTAATTCAATCATTCCATCCATTACTTTTTAGGTCTCACCTCAGGTAGCGCGCATGCGGTGCTCTGGCGAGACTTTTAGTGTGGGGGCTTCAAAAAGCTGACCACACGCTTTTACTTGTGGCCTAAAGCTCGCGGTCACGCGCACATTTACGCGCACAGGCGCCATCTGCCTTTCCTCTCTCGTAATGGCTCATTAAGCGCATCGCTCCCGGGCACCCTTACAGCGCGCGCACATCGCACACCACTCGCCGGACGTGCCTCCTTGTTTTAAACTTTCAGCACGAGGCGCGCACGCTTTTTGTTAAGTACCATCCCACTGCAACCATGGAACCCATGCCTAATAATTGTTTACACTGGGAGCACTCCTGCACCTGCATGATCAAACCAAGCTTGTACAGTATAGTTTCAACTCCTTTGAGAGGATGTACTGATTTGTCTTGACCGTTCCAGTGCCCTATTTGCAACACATCAGTGCATGCGTATGAGACTTTAGCAAATGCACTCGATCCTTTTAATAATTAAAACATTTTGTAATCTGCCTTCTCGCGTGAGGCTACCCGTAATCACGCCCTCCCCTCGCATAGCCATGCCCCTCTGATCCGCCACGTCATTACCGACACCCCTACCCTGGTCACGTGACATTGTGACCTCACAGCACCCAGAAATGCTCTTAATTCACACAGCTACCGGTGCCCATCATCCCCGAACCGCACACGACTGTGATGGTCCCACGCTGACCTGAGCGTTGCCCTACAATTTGGAGTCCCGTACTCTGCCCCACTGATTCTCCACCCTGTTGACCCAGGGTTCACCGTCCGTACCCACTCGTGGGACCAATTGAGGCTCCAGATTGTTCCCGGCTGATCCTCGCCCCCTTTTGGAATACTACTACGACCGGTAAGCCTGTCCTCCTACTCCCCTGCTCCGTCTGCCTCTACCCAGGCGCCTTGCTGAATCTGCTGATTGACTTCCGCATCTTATCCCCCTCTAGCACACCATTCCGGGTGCACGTCAAGGTTCCCAAGTCATCCGTACCGAGCCCTCCATCTGACTTCGCAGAGGTCTAATACCCCGACCCTGCGTCACCCAATTTCTCCTCCTCAAGGTAAGCCAACCACCTTTGCCTTCTACCAAGCCTTTGCAGCTCACCACTTCTGCCTCCCATCCCCTCCCTTTTCTACAGGACTCCTTACATCCACCAGAGCCTCACCTTCTCTCCCCTTCTTCTCATGACTCCCTACATCCACCGGAGCCCCCACGCCTTACTTCGCCCCCCCACGAACAGCCTTCCTACCTGGCCTGTGGACATATTGCAAAGTCAATAACTCCGGCTAAACACTTATAAGGCCCCAAAGGCGAGACCTATTGGCTATGCCAATGCTTGTTTGTATATTTCAGTGCCATGCCGTAAGTGTGACGGGTATGCCCAGACAGGAGTCTCATGCACACTGTGACACTGGAAGCTATAACCGACTGATGAGCCCTAATAAGGGTGAAACCGGTTTTGGATTGCGTGTGTTCATGTTAAGTGAGGAGCTGGCCTAGCTTTTTGGCCACGGCTGTTCCCATTGGAGCAGGGGGAAAACTGATTTACATATGCCTGGTTCCAAACTTAGGTGACATGGTGTGCAAAATAACGACTGGGATGTGGCCCTAGTAATTACCAGTGAGTGGCATTCATTCAAGCATTCTATCCATTGCTTTCTGTATACTACAGTCTGCATCAATTGCAGGTGCCTGGTTCCTCAGATCCATTGAGTTTGTTTTTGTCATGTTGCGCCCAGTTAGAAAGTACTGCCTTTGTGAAATGTAAACAAGCGAATGCTAAAGAGATAAGACCACTGCATTGTATTGGACAATAAAAAACACCAAACTCTTAAAAAATGTATGTATACCCCTGTTGTAAATATCACTTGTTGGTTCCACAAATATCATTAGTTTAAGTGGACCCCACACAAAAGTTTTTGTACGTGACTGTGTAGGCCTATGCATGTGACTGAGTACAGTGAGACTGTGTCTGTGTGCATTTTTGATACTGTCTATCCGAATGTGTTTGCGAGACTGTGTATGTCTGAGTTTGTGTATGAGTGTACATGTAAGACTACATGTCTGAATGTGTGGGGATGTGTGTACATCTATCTGAGTGTGTGCAAGACTGTCTGTGTATTTGTGGGATGGTGTGTATCTTTCTTAATGTGTATGATTTTGGTAGATCTGTGTGTGTCTAGGCTCAGCAGGCAGAGAGTGTTGAAGTGTTCCTTGCGGCCAGAAGAGAGGAGTCTGGGTGTGTAGCCCGTTTACGGTTGTTGCCTCCTGAATTTGAAACCCTTTGCATTGCTGTTGTCTTAGGTCAAACATTCACAACATGGTGCCAGCCGTGATGGCAAAAGCCCCTCGCCTGATTTTCTTGCTCTGATCCTTATTTGCTTTTGGCTCAGATTTCCACATGGATCGAATACTTTAATTCATTGTTGCCTATAACTACCCCTTCAAAGTGCAGCACATAACTACCAGTGTAAAGTGCTCTGGGGTGGGATATGCCTTCAAACAGCTACTCGGAACTTCTCCTGTAAGGTGTTCTGGGGTGGGTTATCCCTTCCAAGTGCAGCCTGTAACTTCTAGTGTAAAGTGCTATTGAACGTAATATCCCTTCCATGCGCAGGCTGTATTCACAAGTGAAAAGTGTTGTGTGACAGGGACATCCTTTCAAAATGATGCTTGTAACTATCAATATAAAGTGCTGGGGGAGGGTGATGGTAACGATATTCATTAAAAGTGCATGGCCGATCATCCAATATTAAGTGGTGTTGGCAGGATATGGATTCTGATTGCGGCATGACACATGAATTCAGAGTGTGAAGTACCGCCCCTAGTTTCTGATTTAGTGGTATCAGTGTAAAGTACTATGTGACAGGGATGCTCCTTGAAATTTAACATCTAATGCAAAGTGTAATAGTGGAGGGAATCTGAGTGGAAGTATGAATTCAATGCATGCCAGGGTGGACTGTATATGCAAAGTGTTGCTTTAAAGTGAGGAAAGGAAAAAATTAAATGAATGTGGTGCAAATAAGGAAAACAAGCAGGAGTTGTTAATTCGAAATGCATATGGTAAACTGTTTAAAAGTAAAATGCAGTAAAGAGGTGTCAACTCGAAATGCAGCAGAGCTCATAGTAAGGAATGTAAAGTGCACTAGAAGCAAAGGAATACATGTTGCGCACAATATAGATTCGCAGGGCAACGGGGATGACTAGTTACAGTGTGAGCAATAACAATGAGTTTGAAATGCGGTGGAAGTATACATTTAAAGTCCAGTGTTGATGTATGGCCCTATATTGAAAGAATGAATGAGTTTAAAGTACAATTGAAATTAATAATATGCATTTAAAGTGCAGCAGAGGTGCACATTTAAATTCTGAAAGTTGTTACTGAAATAGCGCAGCTGGGATAAATGCATTTAGTGTAAAAAGGTGTATTAGTGTAAAATGCTATGTGAAATGATTCCTGGTTCTCAAGTAAAGGAAGAGTGTATGTGTTTAAAACGCTACAATAATGTTTGAGGGTAAAGTGCTCCAGGTGTTTTCATTTAAATGACAGCCTGGATGTATGATTTTGAAATGCAGCAGCAGTGCATGCATGTAGTGTGCAGCCGCAATGTATTAAAGTGTAATTGATGCGTGTAGAATGGAGTGTAAAGTGCAGCGAGGGTATACAAGACTACAGTGCAGCATTTGGAGTG
Organism: Triturus cristatus; assembly: GCF_964204655.1. Taxonomy (NCBI): domain Eukaryota; kingdom Metazoa; phylum Chordata; class Amphibia; order Caudata; family Salamandridae; genus Triturus; species Triturus cristatus. Next base: position 936,820,794 of record NC_140592.1, read on the forward strand.
CAGGTAGAGCATGCATTGAACATGCTAGTTAGGGCTTCATTTGAAGTGTGGGGTATGTAAGGCATTTCTCCCCCCTCCTAACTTCTACGTTAAATTGTGATAATTGTAAATCAAAAGTATTAGATGTGATGATTTTGGGCTCTATAATATTTAACAAAACCCTCCTTTATTAGGTCTCAGCTAGACAGCGCATGCACTGTCTCAGAGACGTGTAGTATTCAATATGCGGGCTTCAGCCCACCCATATGCTTCCCTATTGCTTGCTTCATCGCTGCTCTCGTATTCTTTGTCCCCATTTGTGTATAGTATGATGCGTTCTGCCTCTTCCTGTGTTTATCCCTTCCCCTGAGCATGGACCAAGTACTTATGTCCATCCACTGCTCCCCTTTTAGGAGCTACTTTTTTCTCTGTCTTTCAGGACTCCACATGAGTGCCTGTGTTTTCAGTCACGGTCTCCTTATCGGCTGTATTTATTCACCTCCTCACCCGCTCTTATGCCGTTTCTATACTTCTATCCTTCGAGGTGACTGAGGCACACTTTGAAGTTAGGCAACATGTCAACGTAGGAAGCCGGCGTCGAAACTACTAAACGGTGGTTTATTAGGTCTCGCCTGAGCCAGCGCGCATGCGCGGCAAGGCTTCTAGTAAAGGCTTTTCATCTTGCACCACACGCTCGTGCTTTTTTTTTTCATCACACCTATTGGCCAAAGGCGGGTGCATGGCCCACCACCTCTTTGCCCTGGCCTAGGCAGCTCGGAAGCGAGTAGCAGCGCCATCTGTTTCCAATTATCTTAATTGGAAACAGATAGCGGTCGCGCTGGCCCTGGTGCAAATTCCTTTTAGCGCGCTCGCGCACCACTCCCGGGCTTGTAGAGAGAAGGAAGCAAGTTTGCCCAGGTCCGAAGAAAAATGGCGAGTTGTGTCTTTTTCTGAGACCATGGCGGAGTATGGCAGAAGTTGACGTCTTTTTAGAGGTAATGACCGACTTTTCCCATGCTGCGCAGAAATATAAAAGGCATTATTACAGTGTTGGGGCAGTAACTAACTCCGATACAGTCGTCTTGCAGAGGACTTAGAACTTTAAAGTCTAAGATTGAGAGAAATAATTTCAGGAAATATGGCACATTGGGCACTTGTTTTTTATTAACAGCAGCAATCCTTTCTTCAATATTACGTGAAGAAGAACCATGGTACCCAGGTAGAGGTCATCCGTCATTTCTTTGTGCTTCGACGTACTTTGCTGGGTTTCCAAATGATCTGGTTGTGTCCTTTGAGCAGGAGCATTGAGGCTTGTGTTTACAACCAGGATCGTAAATCACGGCTTTGGAAGCTGCGTCGGGTCCTAGCTCCACAGTACCTCGGGGTAGTGACTTCCATCGAGTTTTATACCGGATAATTAATTTAAGGGCATGCCTCGCATTCTTAACATGCAACTGGCATCCCCGGAGACACAGACTGCAAGTGACCGGCAGCCTGAACCTGAGTGGCACTGGAGCCCTGGCACAGGGGGTGATGACACGCAGACTCACTGCCAGGCAGCAATCTTACAGCGGTACACACACAGCCTGTGCACACAACTATCTGCACCCTCTTGCTGCTGGTACACACCCAGCATCTGCACACAACTATCTGCACCCTCTTACACTGGTACACACACAGCGCGTGCACACAACTATTTGCACCCTCTCACAATGGTACACACACAGCATCTGCACACACCTATCTGTACCCTCTTATAGCGTTACACTTGCCTGCACACAGCTCCTGCAGGTTGTTAAAGTCGTACACACACAATGTGCGCACATGACTACCTGCACCCTCTTACAATCATGGTACGCACACAGCACGAGCATACAACTACCTGCACCTTCTTATAGCGGTACACTCTCTGCCTGCACACACTCACTGCTGCACAAAACCTTCTGCAGCCTTTTACAGCTGCACATACACGCTGCCTTCACACGGCCCTCAAGAGGCAACAGTTCACATGCCACAATCGTGCCAAATCCCACTCGCTACTTGTGAATGAATGTCCCCTGCAGCTTCCGTAAGAGGCGGCTGCTAAACCAGAGAGGACGTCTCACAGACGCAGTTTTCCATAGCCACACTCCAGCATGTACCAAGACCACCCACGAGAGACAGCCATCTCACTCTAGTCTTCCCAGCACTCACCGCTGTAGACAACCCCATGCCTGAACACTCTTGCAAGGGTACAACCATACTGGAGGCAAAAGACACATCCTGGCCTGTCATGCACAAGTGCTGCCCTACATCGACCCTAGAAACGTCAGAGTGGTACAACCCACCAGAAATAAGACCTCACGCGGCCCAGGCTTCCCAAACACGTTCACTACTAGTATGAAGTCGGCACATAGCCCTCTGCAGCCTCTTACATGGACACAGGGACGCAGCAACAATGAAGGCAAAGCTTGCACGTGCCTAGTAATTCCAAAACACACGCACTGCCTGCACACAGAGCCAACAAACTCACTGCCTGCACACAGACTCAACACACTCACTGCCCGCACATAGACCCAACACACTCACTGCTCGCAATCTGGCGTCTGTTGATTCTCCCCTAGTGTCCGCCCGCTGCTCGTGTTCTAATTAAATTACTGTTTTCCAACCTCCACTACCCCGTTATTTATGTCCCGCTCCCCCATAACAAAAAAAGTTATAACAAACACGCATGAGAACAGGCAGGAAGAAGTTGCCAGCAGTGCAAGTACAAAAAACTAGAAGACATTTTTTATGTTAACATCTTTTTTTAATCAGTTTTTTCACTTGTATGTAATGTCGTCTTCGTTTGTATAAAGGTAAAAAAAAATGCTTAACACTTTTTATTATAACTTTTCAACATAATGCACAGCAGCCACAATGCTCTACAACATAGCCAAAAGTTCTGTCTAAACACATAAGGTCCCAAAGGCGAGACCTATTGGCTATGCCAATGCTTGCTGGACTTGTTTCACATTCCCCAGACTGCACCTTTGTACACTTAAATTTGAGTTTTCAGGTGTGGCCATACACAAATTGTGATCCTTCTCCGTTTTAAAATAGTCTGACTGGTTCTAACTATGCAGGTTCAAACTTTTACTTTGATTTCAGATGACCTGCCCTACTCAGTACTAGATTTATGCAGTTGTATTAAATCTTCATAGAAGAACACATAGTCTAAGTTCCACAATTGGGTTTCCTTAGCCGGTTCAACACTTCCCTCTACTGTTCAGTGAGGTATTAGTGTTTTTACATAGCTGATTCCTTTTTACGATTTTGTCAATTTAAAATTAAAAGTCCTATACGATGTGCGTGCACAGTAACTCCGATTTAACTAATCACGAGGCAATAAAGATGCAAAGAAATTATGTTAACAATTTTAGAATGCCTTTCTGTTTTCCGTGGGAAAAAAAAAGAAAAGTATGACTTTTTTTTTTCTTTTGTGCCATTGGTTTAGTTCAGTAAACGTATACGGTGAATATCACAAACAATAAATTACACTTTTAATATATTGAAGCCTTATCTTATTTTTAGATAAAGCCTGTGCAAAGCTGATGCTTTAACAACTGATAATATGAGATGTGATTGGATAGTTCCTCTGATGACAGATGATTTGTGGGAAACTGATTTAGTATACGTTGTTACTTGTGCTTGCATAGCCCATTTCTACCACTGTATTGCCCGGTTGTAATTTCACAATATGGGTTTCCTTTGAATTTTAGGATTCAGTTTGACTCCAGTCAAAAAGATCTGTTGACCTTGTATTTACTTGCTTAATAATACTGTTTAGATGTGAATCCTGTTGGTTAATGGCCATCAATTGTAGAATGAAACAATATGTTATTTAATAATGACCTATATTAGAAAGTAGACAACTAGATTAATTTTATTGCTCTGTGTTGAACGTTGTGTTTTGCGCTGAAAGACGTAGCTTGCATCGTCCTCCTAATATGCACAGTTGTCATGCTCGACTTGTGGTGATTTTTAGATCTCGACTAGACTATCACCTGTGCTGTCTCAAAGAGACGTATTGTGTTCAGTATCTTGGCTTCAGCCTGCCCATAGGCTTTCCATTTGATCGCTCCATCGTCATTCTCATATTCTTTGTCCCCATTTTTCCATGGCATACATGTGTCATGCCTCTTCTTGTGTTCAGCCCTCCCCCAGAGCATAGACCAAGTACTTGTGTCCTTCCACCCTCCTGCTTTAGGAGCTACTTTTTTCTTTGTATTTCAGCACTCCACAAGAGTGCTCATGTTTTCAGTCTCTCTGTCTCCTTATCAATTTGTAGCACTGCAAACCTGTTGCTTTGAGAACAGAAAAAGACAAACATGTTTATCACGCTCAAAGTAATACATTATCTTTAATCAACAGAAGAGCACAATGCGCCTTATATCAAGTTGACTGTGTGCTGAGTGGTGGTGTTTGAATTGTGTCCTGGCTTACTAGCTGAACACTGAAAACTCAATGATGTTGATTGCTGAATATCGATGTGCATGTTGCTGTTCACAAATTGATTAGTGACTGAAACAAATACCTTATTTTCGCATCGTGTGTGATTATTTTGTTACAAATGCAGTTTTTCGTGATTCAACTTGTTTTTTTTTTTTTTACACAAATTAGAAATAAATTAGCAAGTTATGACCATTTTCTTGTGCAAACTTTTTTGACGAGACGGTGGTGAAGGTGACTTGCCAGTCACTGCACATCGAATTTGGTCGCCAAAATCCTCATGACTTGCTTTGGTGGGATTCAGTTTTCTGAGCCCAGGCTTTGTCTTCTCTGTCTCAGAGCCCAATAACTGACTTGAAGTTGGACATTTGAAACAGACAGCAACAGGTCTGCTGTAGGGGCTGGGCACGCTCCCAGGAATTGGCCAGGCCAAGGAGCAGCTATCTGTGCTGGGCGCAGGCAGCTGCTGCTCGGGCCCCCTTCCGAGTCTGCTGCTTAACATAAGGAAAGACAAATGGATACTTATTTCCTAGCTAAGTTGTACAAAGTGAAACCAGAAAACCAGGAAATATCATGGCTTCACCAATTAAAATATGTATTCTTGCACAAATATTTTATTTCACCAACACCGTTTTCTTCATTATCGCCCATGAAAGTGCTTACAAATATGAGTTCAAAATATAGTGCAGACTAGGTCCTAGCACTTTTATACATGACTTCCAGCCTTGCTGACCGGCGGGCGGGCTGCCATTCAACATGGCTAACAGACATTGACATTGCCAATAGCTCTCGTATTGCCACGACCTATCGGCTTTGCCAATGCTTGTTATATTTTATGCCTGGCTTAACAACATCACCTTTTTTTTATTTGTATATATAAAATATTCTTACCCTTAAGGGTTTTCAGACAGCCCTTTTCAGCCATTGGTTTGTTGTTATGTCATACATACAGATTGCTAGATCGAGCCTCCTAGACAGCACATGCACTGCTTGCTGCAAGGGTATTGTGGCTTACCGGAAACCTACTGTCTTGGAGCCTGCCTGTTTCTTTTCATTGGTTGGCTTTCCTTGTCACTCTCATTTGCCACCTTCATATTCGTGCCCTGCTTGAGCATACATGGAGCACTGCCTCTATTCAATCTCTTTGATTAGCTGGCATCGCTGCTTCCATTGCTTGCTTTCAAGCACTACTTTTTTCTTCTATGTTGCACATGTCATGAGAGTGTGTTGTTTCCAAGCTGTCTCTTTTGTGTACTTCTCTACCCTGTGTTATGACTGAAAAGTCCCTCGCAATGTGTTGGACATGCATCTCTGCCCAGCTGCAGAGATATCTGGATCCATTGTTGATTTTGTTGTTGTTTTAGTCCTAGGTGAACATGGATCATGTATGTGCCATGACATATGCATGTGTCATAGATTGCGGTTTTGTTGGATTGGGAGGGGCACCCAAAATGTACCCTTATGGTGGTGAAAGGCTATGACCTTTACTAGGAGTTAATTGGCACGAGCTCGGTGGTGGCAGCATACCATGTAGTGATCAATAGGAGTGAACATGCCTTTTTTACCTGTGCCACTGGAGTGAGGCCGAAGGCCCACTCATGTAAAATTCTGCTGCTGTGTTCTTAACTCGCCCTTGGCTTTCATCAAGTTAGTATCTAGCACTGTGCATCACACGTGTTTGCATCTGTGTGCTGTGTATGTGTGCCTGTGAGTGGTACGATACATGGAAGACTCTGGGTTCCATTTTGTGAGACCCAGTGCTGACTGGAGGAGCATGAGGAGGTAGAGGACTGCCCCCACACAGGTTTGTGGATTACTTCATTCCAGTGTGAATCTCTTGTCAATCCCATGGGCTGTGTTGTGGGTAATCAGATTTGGAATTGCTCTTGCTGTACCGACTGCTTTCTGGAGGAAGGGCAAAACAGAGGAGTGGGCACATTGAAGTGGGCACTTCAATTGGAAGCATACCCCAAGAAGCAGCTTCAAAGACTGACTCTAAATCACAGTTGGTGTCTGGAAATGGACTATAAAAAGGGGAGCACCAGGTCCACAAATGTTTCATCTCTCAAGTAGCTTGTTGGGTTTTATAATGAGGAGGAAAGCCCCTGCAAGACTTCTATCTGTGAACTGGATTGGGGGCTAAGATCTGCCAGTCCCCTAGCTGATTTAGGGGATATCAGCCAGGGAAATCCAAGACCACCGACCCTGGAGCCTGGATGATCAGGGCCTGCCTTCTTTCCAATGCCAGTGTGCCCTGTAGGAAGAGGAGAGCACTTGGAGGGAGTGAGGTCTAGTGGGGGACCCTGGCAAGTGGATCCCTGTATTGAGGTGTGAGGAAGTGGCTGATTCACATATCAGGCCATTGTCTGTGTGCAGATTCATGTCCGCAACCCCACATAACAGAGGGGGCCACAGTAAAGAGTGCATGGCTGCTGTGCCTGTCTGGCCATAGCCCTTGTGCTGAGGAAAATTGACAACCCCATATGCCAGAGGTGGCTGTGGGAAGGGTGAATTAATGTTGTGCTGATCAAGCTGTAGCCCACGTGTGAGGTAAAGTTGGTGGTCACGTAATGCATAGACGGTCCACTGTGAAAAGCAAGGATCGTCACCTGGTTTTGTAGGTGCCGAGAGCGAAGGCCGCCACTGTGACCTGCGAGAATCCGTGCCCGAGTGATCACCCTTACCTGAGAGAGGGATCAGAGTAACTTACTGCAATAGGGAGCGCCGCGGATGACCAGCCGCAACCCCTGAAAAGCAAAGAGTGCTACTCACTGCCTCCAGCAGCTGCAGACCTCCGTAATGACCAAGTGTAGAATGTTCCCGGGGATTCTGGTAGAGAAGCCCCCGCAGGAGCGGGTAAGACTGATTGCAGAGCCGAAGGGCCCAGCGGCACATGTGTCTCATAGTACTATAAGCGCTGTAACACTTGACTTTGAAAGAGTAGGTGGGCCTCCTAAGACTCAGACTGCTAGTGGAGCCTAACCTGAATGTCTCCTATCATGAATGAGGAATGCCAGTAGACAGGGAAGTTGGACTCTGGGATCTGCCTAACACTAGAGTACTGATCTCAGAAGATCTGTGTGTATTTGTTTATGTGGTATTTCCCTTTGTGTTCGTATAAAAATGTCCCCTTTTTCATGAAAGCAAGTATTTAATTTGACCATCATTTATTGCTGCTACTGAACGTATTTTGAGTTGTGAGCCTATATTCACCCCCTGCATAAAACACATACTCCCTGCCTGCTCTCCTGAGAAGCCTGAACTGCTCGCCCTGTGCTACCACTGAGAGTCAAGTGCTGGAGTGGTAATTGGCCCAGTTGCTCAGGACGTATAGTAGGTCGGGCCCCGGGACATCCGCAATAAAAGGCCTCAACCCTCGACAGTTGTGCTAAATGGCACCCATGCGTTGCAGAAGATTTGCAGGTTTAAACGCAGGCACTGCTACCTTGACGAATGTGTGACTACAGGAGTGTGCCTCCCGCTTGACTTGCATGACTCCAGAATCACCCATAATTAGGGGGTTTCCAATAGAAACTTCAGAAAAAGTGAGATCCTTTTGCCTAATTTCTGCTCATGTTATGAATCAGTAGGCAGACGGATGCATATAGCCCTGAAGAAGGCCTCCGATCCGTATGGGCTTTAAATGTGGGCCGAAACATGTTGGCATAGATAGGGCAACTGAGTCAATTATATTCAAAAATCCCCACAACTTTGTTTTAATGTCTGGGGTACTCAAATAAAGGAAATTCCCTTGGGACTACCTTGAGACATTTTAACTGGTTGTTTCTCTGGATCCCTGCTTCAAATCTAATAGCGATTTATATAAAAACTCCTGACCTCTATTGAGTCTGCCCTGGTAGACCTACCCTACCAGGGTGTGCATAGGCGCCGATAATGAAGCATGCCCAATTATCTGGAATTCCCTTCCTTCTGAAATCCAAGTTATTACTTCACGGACGTCTTTCAAAAAGCAAGTGAATGTGCTATTGGAGAACAAATGCCTGCTCTAGCTCACAGGACCTCTACTCGGCAATGACTATTCACACTGGCTGCACTGGCGATCTGTTGCTCGGCACTATGGCCTATTATGTTTCTTTGGGATTAGAGGGAGTTGTTCACGCTGCCTTGATTCTGTCATGTTCTCGCTCGCCTCCTCACTTCCTGCTGATCGGAAGCGAGGCGTTCTCCAAACATAACGACACTCCTCCCACCGAAGTCTGCCTGGCAGGTTAGCCGTCTAGCTGTTGGAGACTGAAACAGCTGACGTCACCTGCCGGCCGACACTTCCGGCAAGATCCGCATTTCAGGCCCGAAGACGCCCACATCGGCGCTTCGTATACTTCCGCGGAGCTTCGCAGGAGGCTCCATCAGCAACCGGACACACTGTCCGGACCGCGCAAGGGCACCCAAAGCTCCCAAGGTCAGCGACTCGTGCCACGGCACAGAGACGCGCTTACTTTGTCCCTAACACCAGCGCAGGAGCGCTTGACCCTTCCTTCGCGACTCGTGCAACGCCACGGAATCGTGCTTACTTTGTCCCTCACACCACCGCAGGAGCGCTTGACCCTTCCTTCGCGACTCGTGCGACGGCACGGAGTTGCGCTTACTTGTCCCTTACGCCAGCGCAGGAGCGCTTCCCTCTTCCTTCACGACTCGTGTGACGGCACGAAGTCATGCTTACTTTGTCCTCCACACCACCTGCTCCCTCGTCAACGCTACCTTGGGTTGCGTAACTGGTGCGACGGCTCGGAGTCAGGTTCTCTTCCTTTAGTACCTCAAACCGCGCAGGAGCGCAACCACCGTGTGCTGCAACCCACATCGACGAATGGATTTGCACCTCACAGGCATTTAGAACGATGTGGAGATTCGGATCCCCTACCTTCTGCAGTACCATCACAGAAGCACTTCATTCCAGGTGACTATTTGGGGCTCATGTCTTTTGTTGCCTGTCTGTTCACTTTAATTGGTGCAGCTGTTACTCCTTCTTCCACTCTCGCCCTTAGGTGGTGCCGACACAAGACCCCAAGAACCACACAGGGTGCCCCACCACGACATCCACCACATTGCCCTCACCCTTTCCTTGGCAGCCTCCCCCGGTCCCCTCTTTGACCTGGTTAGTGATATTTGGTCCTTCCGTGTAGAGAAGGGCGCAGGAGGTTGTTGTCCACGTCGTCCCCGTGTGATCTCTCCACAAGCAGAAGGTAAGACTTGTGGGGACCTGACAGAATTCGAAGCCCACGTTACACATCCCACCCAGACAACATGGACAACCCCGACGTCACCTTGCAGGACATAGCTGCCATGCTTGTTAATATTCAAGCTGGGAATCGTAGCCTACGACACGACATAACTACCTTACAAGGGCAGTTGGGCGTGGGAAATACAGGACCTTGGGAAACCTCCCCTACGTATTGACACAGGTAAGAGGGAGTGTTGAGGCCTTACTTGTTTAACCCGGGGGTCCCCCGTCTGCTCTCTCGACTGCTTCCCCACCCGTTCAGGTAATAGCCCAACCCGCGGCGCAGCTGGCCGCACCAGAACGCTTCTATGGCGATAGCGCGAAATACAGCATATTCCATAATCAATGCCACCTACATTTCATGGCCAGAGCAACTGCCTTCCCAGATGACGCCTCCAAGGTCGCTTTTGTTCTCTCCTATTTAGGAGGCGACGCCGCTCAGTGGTCCATTCCTTTGGTGGAGAACGACGAACCCCTGCTATACAACTTTCCGGTACTTCAGGAGACCATGCGACGTATGTTTGCCCGCCATACGTTCGTACAAGCCGCGGACAACGACCTGCTCTATCTAAAGCAGGGCAACACGGATTTGCTGCATTACATTACCACTTTCACTCGCCTGGTGGTGGAAGCCCGCTGGCTGGAATCCAAACAAGTATCGGTGTTCTATAGGGGCCTACGTGATGAGTTGAAAGACCTAATTTCCCAAATGACAGACCCACCAGAGGAGATCGGCCCGTTTATTGATATGGTAGTCAGACAGAACTATCGCTTATAAGAGTGGAGAACTGAAAAGACCAAGTGAGGTGAGGCCAGAATCCCCGTGTATAGAGACACAATAAAACCCCACGAGGCCCCTGAGCTCATGCAGATCGGAGGTGTCCGTGCCCCCTTAACCAAGGAAGAAAAGGAAAAAAGGCGGAAGCAGAATTTATGCCTGTATTGCGGCAAGAACGGTCATTTCGTTCGGGACTGCCCTGCAAAACCCCGCCAGCCCAGAGAGAGGATTCCTTGTGTTCTCCCGATCGCCCGAGGAGAATGGTTGGGAAACGGGACCACCCAGTAGCAAACGGGGTCTGTCTACTGGGACTACTAGCCGAGAAAAAACAGACCCTACCATCTGTGCCGATCACAATCACATGGGCGTGCCTGTGTCCTTGCATTCTTCGACAGGATCATCTTGGCACGTCATAGCATTGATCGACTCAGGAGCAACCGGGAATTTCATCGACGCCCAGTACATGACCGGCCTGGGCATGCAGAAACGAACAAAAAGAAAACCCGAAACGGTCAAGGCAGTGGACGGGACGGACTTGACCTCAGGACTAATCCGATATCAAACGGAAGACCTGAAAATGGTGCTGGAAAACCAGCACACAGAGACCATCGCCTTTGATATCATTGATGCCCCACAGTTTAGGCTTATATTAGGCCTTCCCTGGCTGGTACAGCACAATCCCTTCATTAACTGGGCAACCGGAAAAACTGTATTAGAATCTGTCCATTGTGTTCGTTCTTGCTACCCCTCTGAGGTGAAAACCGTCACGAGGGCGGTCCAAGCCTGTACGCTGCCACGGGACGGGATGGGTATGGTCGCACACGAGGCAGTACCCGAGGAATACAGAGACCTGGCTCAAGTATTTGACGAACGAGGTGCCAACACACTACCCCCGCATCGCCACTTCGACTGCAGAATCGATATTATTCCTGGTTCCACGCTCCCTTGCAGCCGTGTCTATTCCCTCACAGAAAAAGAAAACGAGCACCTCCGTGCCTATCTCACCCAGTACCTACATAACGGGTTTATTTGCCATTCCAAATCTCCTGTCTCTTCCCCCCCTCCTCTTCGTGGCGAAGAAAGAAGGCGACCTACGCACATGTATAGACTTTAGGGCGATAAACGCCATAATGATCAAGAACAGGTATCCTCTACCATTGATACCCGACCTACTGGATCAAGTGAAAGGTGCTGCCATATATGCTAAACTGGACTTACGAGGGGCCTATCATCTTGTCAGAGTCCTTGAGGGGGACGAGTGGAAAACCGCCATCAGAACACTGTACGGGTTGTTCGAGTATCGTGTCATGCCCTTCGGGCTCTGCAACGCTCCAGCCGCCTTTCAGTATTTCATTGATGAGGTATTGAGGGAATACATCGACCGGTTCTGCATTGTGTATATTGATGATATACTGATTTACTCCGCAGACATGAAGGAGCACCTCCAGCATGTGCGAGCTATACTCCAGCAATTACAGCAACACTGGCTGTACGTGAAGCTAGAGAAAAGTGTGTTCCACACCACGACAGTGTAGTTCCTGGGACACATCCTAACGCCAGGAGGCGTTAAAATGGACTCCAAAAAAGTTGATGCCATATTGCAGTAGTCGTCCCCGTGCTCCGTGAAACAAGTCCAAAGGTTCCTTGGGTTCGCAAACTACTATCAACGCTTTATTGCGGGCTTTTCCCGGATTGTCACCCCCATCACATGCTTATTACGTAAAGGGGCACGTTTCCTATGGGACGCCAAAGCAGAACAGGCATTTCAAGAACTAAAGACCAGGTTTACCTTGGCTCCGGTATTAAAGCACCCCGACCCTAATCGCCCCTTTATAGTAGAGGCCGATGCCTCACAGAGCACTCTAGGGGGAGTATTGTCGCAAAGAGACAGCGAAACCGATCTGCTCCACCCGGTAGACTACTACTCCAGGAAGCTACAACCAGCAGAATGCTACTACTCCATCAGAGATAGGGAGCTCCTGGCCATCAAAACGGCGTTTGGCGGCATTACCTAAAAGACTCTAAACACACGGTGACCATCTTCACCGATCACAGAAACCTACGGTTCCTCCGTTCAGCCAGAGCCTTGACGGCGAGGCAACTACGATGGACGCTATTCTTCAACGAGTATGATTTCCAGATCACCTACTGACCCGGAAGGGAGAAAGCCAAGGCTGACGCCTTGTCCAGGCTGGAAGAAATCGAAGACCAGGCACACACCACGGAACCAGTACCCGTTATCCCAATCCGATGTTTCCAGGGAGCGGTGACCTCCTTCACCTTCCTATCGCAACTGCACCACGATCTGGAACAAAAGAACCCGAAGGACTGGACAGGAGACATCCAAGGACTTACAGAACGAGACGGATTACTGTTCAAGGAGGGGCTTTATTACTTACCGTTACCTAATCACCAGCAACAAGCACTGTTCATGTGCCATGACCACCCCCTATCTGGTCACCCTGGGTACCAGAAAACCAAGGACCTATTACAAAGGTGATTCTGGTGGCCTACCCTGAACCTTGACACACAAGCCTACGTAGCACGCTGCACCATCTGCACTCAAGGGAAGTCACCCTCCCAACCCGTAGTGGGGCTGCTGCATCCCATTCCTGTTCCCCCATGCCCGTGGCACACCGTCTTGATGGACTTCGTAGTGGAACTTCCTAAGACCACAACGGGATACACTACCATCCTCACTATCGTGGACCATCTAATGAAAATGGTGCATTTTGTGCCACTGAAACAACTACCCTCAGCTGCGGAATTGGCAGCTGTCTTCCTGCAGAATGTGGTACGGCTACATGGAATCCCTTCAGTGCTAATAACAGACAGAGGAACTTAATTCGTGTCCAGGTTCTGGATGGAGGTCTGCACTCTTTTGAACATGGAAGCACGTTTGTCATCCTCCTACCATCCCCAAACAGACGGGCAGGCAGAGAGAACGAATCGTACCATGGAACAATACCTCCGTTGCTTGCTGCTTTCCTTTGAAAAAGAATGGTCCGAAGTGTTATGGATGGTGGAATACGCCTATAACAACAACAAACACGCTGCCACTGGGGTATCACCATTCTATTGTTTCCAAGGCCAACATCCCAGAACGACTCCCTGGGAAGAGGCCCAGGCTTGTGGTATACCCACCATACAGGAGTATCATGCCTTGCTCCGCACCATATGGCAGCAAGCTTGTTTCAAACTAGCCAAAGAATATTCCAAACAAAACACAGACAAACCGAACCTACATACGTAGCGGGGGATAGGGTGTGGGTGTCCATTAAGAACCTCAACACACGTGGGCCCAAGAAACTATTGCCACAATACATAGGTCCCTATCCCATAGCTCGGGTAATTAACCGGGTGTCCATGAAGCTTTCGCTGCCTCCACACATGAAGATCCATCCTGTCTTTCACGTCTCTCTCTTACGTCCTGCCCATCCTGACTGCTTAATAGCTGAGCCCCCACCTCCTGTTCCCGTGGATGACCACGTGGAATACGAGGTTCGGGCATTCCTTGATTCCCGTAGAACAAGGGGTAAACTCTTTTACCTGGTGGACTGGAAGGGGTACGGCCCGGAAGAGCATTCCTGGGAGCCCCTATCCCATGTCCGTAATGCGCCTAATTTAGTTTGCGCCTTTCATGCCCGGCAACCCCAGAAACCCCGTCCTGTTACCCCTATTTGACCAACGGGGTTGGTCTGTTTTAAGGGTGGATGCTGTCATGTTCTCGCTCGCCTCCTTGCTTCCTGCTGATCGGAAGCGAGGCGTTCTCCAAACATAACGAGGCTCCTCCCACCGAAGTCCGCCTGGCAGGTTAGCTGTCTAGCTGTTGGAGACTGAAACAGCTGACGTCACCTGCCGGCCGACACTTCCGGCAAGATCCGCATTTCAGGCCCGAAGACGCCCACATCGGCGCTTCGTATACTTCCACGGAGCTTCGCAGGAACGCAGGAGCGTACGCGAGGCTCCATCAGCAACCGGACTCGCTGTCCGGACCGCGCAAGGGCGCCCAAAGCTCCCAACGTCAGCGACTCGTGCAACGGCACGGAGTCGCGCTTACTTTGTCCCTCACACCAGCGCAGGAGCGCTTGACCCTTCCTTCGCGACTCGTGCAACCCCACGGAGTCGCGCTTACTTTGTCCCTCACACCACCGCAGGAGCGCTTGACCCTTCCTTCGCGACTCGTGCGACGGCACGGAGTTGCGCTTACTTGTCCCTTACGCCAGCGCAGGAGCGCTTCCCTCTTCCTTCACGACTCGTGTGACGGCACAAAGTCATGCTTACTTTGTCCTCCACACCACCTGCTCCCTCGTCAACGCTACCTTGGGTTGCGTAACTGGTGCGACGGCTCGGAGTCAGGTTCTCTTCCTTTAGTACCTCAAACCGCGCAGGAGCGCAACCACCGTGTGCTGCAACCCGCATCGACGAATGGATTTGCTCCTCACAGGCATTTAGAACGATGTGGAGATTCGGATCCCCTACCTTCTGCAGTACCATCACAGAAGCACTTCATTCCAGGTGACTATTTGGGGCTCATGTCTTTTGTTGCCTGTCTGTTCACTTTAATTGGTGCAGCTGTTACTCCTTCCTCCACTCTCGCCCTTAGGTGGTGCCGACACAAGACCCACAGAGGGTGCCCCACCACGACATCCACCACATTGCCCTCACCCTTTCCTTGGCAGCCTCCCCCGGTCCCCTCTTTGACCTGGTTAGTGATATTTGGTCCTTCCGGGTAGAGAAGGGCGCAGGAGGTGGTTGTCCACGTCGTCCTTGTGGGATCTCTCCCCAAGCAGAAGGTAAGACTTGTGGGGACCTGACAGGTACTACTACTTCCGGTACTGGTATTTAGACTATTATTACTTATCGTCTGCTTTGCTTGTTTTATCTTACCCTGATCATTTGTAAAGCTCTCTGATACCCTCTTAGGTCACGTTTGTTATATATAAAATTCTAAATAAATAAATGCCACTGTTCATAGTGGATGAGGTATCTACTCCAAAATCTTTGGGTTTTCTTTAGGGTTCAGGCCTCGAGAAATCTACTCGCAACGGTGAGTGAGATTTTATCAGGTCGAGCTATTTTCATCAGCTATTTTCAGCGCTTGTCTGTGCTGGTGAGTGAACTTAAGCTGGAAGGAACAGGTGTTCTATTTATTCAGAAAGTGAATGAGCAATTAAGCCTTTAAATCTTGTTTTTATCTTGACACATTTGGTCTGTTTAAGGACAGAGGTCAAATGTCAGTTTGTCTTTTTACTAATTGATGCTTATCTTTTCCTGGAAAATAGTATTTACTTTTCTTGTTCTTACTAAAGTTAGTGCTTTTTGTCATGTAAACTATCTGACAATAATTGTGAAACAAAAGGTTATAAAATGTCAGTTTTTTTTCTTACAAAACATTTAAACAGCTTGTAAGTGAATAGTACAAGTATTTCAAAATATATCGGGGAATTATGAAAGAACGTTTGTTTTGTAATTCAGAAGTGTGATGCTAGCAAATCAAATCAGAACACTACTTGGTGATGTGCAAATGACAAACATTTGCTAATACTCGATTTACAAACATTGTACGCTATATAGTTTTAAATCCACATGTCGGTGACAAATTCTTTGGCCATTTCAATGTAAAATCTGCTGATTGCAAATGACCGTGTGCTGCTACTTTCGGCTTTAGTCATGTATTTATTAAAAGTGATAGTTTTCAAGCGTGATTTGGAGAAACTTTCCTGCCCCTGCCCTGATTACATTGCGGTTAATGAACTAAGAGGCAAGTCAGCGGTCACGTGTATCCTATATGTGGCTACAATTGTATTATATATGGAGCAAAAGTTTAGTCTATTAAATCAAACAAAAGAGTTTTCTGTACAGCAGACATGCTGAGCTTGCATATTTGAGGGTGCTCTCATATGTGATAAGAAAATAGCGTCTCAGTGAATTAACATATTTTCCCAGGATCGCAAGATTTGAACCCAGTTTATGGGTCAAGACCATTATAATTAGGGCGAGTAGATTATTTAAGTCACTAGACCTGCATCTCTAATAAAAATATTTGGATTTTCCTAAGCTTGGGGCTTTTTCTGAAATTTCGCCTAGTTGCCCATACCGTAGGTGTTTACTGTGTTATTTCTGCACATCTAACAAAAACAGTGAAATCTAATTTCCATCAGGTAATTGTCTACGAATAATTATATCTTGGTTGGTGAAATTTGATTTTCAGTTAACAACTCCTCCTTAACCCGTTCGACGCGTATGACGGAACGGTTCCGTCATGCACGTCGGTTGGGCTGTGCTTATGACGGAACCGTTCCGTCATGGCCCCGCCCGCGCACGGAACCTTCAGCGTGGCGCGGAAATCTGCGCCGCGCTGAAGGGGTTAAAAGATAAAAGCTTATTCTCATTAGGCTCAAGAAATAATGTGCATAAAAGTTGAAACCCCTTTTAAGACCATTTTAGTCTTTCATGCAGAATTTTATGCTACATCTGAAGTCGCCATTGCTTGAAATCTGTTATACAAAACAATTCTGAATAACACTGGTCATTTTATCCAATGTTGGTTATAATTTGTGCTGGCTTTACACCTTCCTTAAAATGCACAGAAAATGAGAATAAAGGTGTGAGTGCGGTCTTTAAATGTTATGGACAATGTGAACTCATGTTTTCGACATGTTAGCCAACCAGCTAAAACAAGCACACTGCCAGTAGTGTGGGTGTTGCCGGGCTTTTTTTTCTGTAGTTTTTTCCTTTTCAGATGCTGTATTCCTGCTTTGTCAAGGTTAGCAACTTTTGTAGGTAAATACATTTGATACTTGGGTCTTTCTAATTTAAAGATCGTATCATGTTCACATCAGAATTTTCTGCAAATCGCTGAGTTGATGTCAATGGGAAGTAGGCATTAGTCTTATTGCCAAATTCTAATTGAGACCCTTGAGTGAAAGACCTTTTAAAGTCAAAAAGCCCAAATTGGTTGGATTAACAAACCAGTTTATTGAATTGTTTGTGATTTGTAGCTTAATTGGATTTATGATCTCCTAACAAGATTCAACAGCACTACATATACTGACCTAATTCAAATAGTTGTCATGATACCTTGAGCAGTTGTGAATGCTGACTTGTACTCACTAATACCAATAATTCTGTACATGTAAATGTTAGTGTGCAATCTGATCCTTGTGGATTATAGGCAACATATAGTGGTACACAATTTCTTTCGCGTACTTACGGACAACATACAATAATATTGCAGTATGCTTTTTTTTTTGTATCCCAATACAGCAGGAGGGATCGTTGTGTGCACAGCACTGCCTCAATAATTTGCTGCAGGGAGAGTATTTCAGTCCTGTGGAATTGTCTTCTATTGCACATCAGCTTGATGAAGAAGAGAGGATGCGAATGGCTGAGGGAGGGCTCACAAGTGAAGAATATCGAATATTCATACAGGTAGTGGATTTCCTTTAATTGTATTGTTAAGTTGGTTGGTACAGTGTGGCAACTTTCTGCTAAATGTTGTCGAACAGGAAGTGTTTATTTACCCAACCATGTGATTATGTTTTTTACCTCTTCAATCTTTAAAACACACTTGTCTTCCTAACAAGTTAATGTCATCTTCCGTACTCACCTGAAACAAAGCAAATGGCAAATATTTTTTGTAGAAACACTGTGGAAGGTTACCCCTTCTATGATTCGATCTAGCAACCTGTTGACCAATCACATACTTAAGGAGGTTACCTTACGCCATAGTGACATGGAGTGTTTTTAGAATTTGACGGTTGCACTCTCTCCTCTAGTCACCCTGGAGACTTTTGCTTTCTTATGGTTTGAGCAATACTATGTTGGTGATAGGTGTAAAAGTCACAAAATATCTAATTAGATTACACTGTGCACTGCATCATGTACATTTCTCACCTCTGCACTTTTTGAAGGCCTAGACTGGCCCAATACATGCATGCTCCCAATGTCTGCATGAGCCCTGCCAAAATGTACACACCATGCCATTCCTGCATACCTCCATTGGATTTTTTTCTCTCTCACCACAGAGACCAATCCTGTCGGTACATGTTGCTTGTGAACACAGCACTGACATTATTTCTCCCTACAGCCACACTCTGAATCCACGTTCATCTTGTCAGTTTTCCCTGAATCCTTGACACTCCTCTCATCACGATTTATGAACCACAGCACCATCCGATCCTCTTAAAAATGCGTCACCTTCCACATGATGTGCACACCATCACCTCATCCCTATGCCCTTATAACTGTTCATTGCATAAGCATTCAATTGCTCCAAACCCACATTCATCTCCAGGCCGGGTCCTGTGGACAATGACTGCCATTATATTGAAGTGTTTGATTGGTGGTGTAGCAGTTGTATAGCACTTCTACTCCTATGTGGGATGTGACAGCGCTTACCTTCACGTAGAGCAAGCTACACTGTGTAGAGTGTGTGGTTGAAAAGATAATGTTTTTGGGTTTCTTCTATGTAGGAAGGGTTTTCATATCATGTGTGATAACCACTGAGTTGTAGTTGTTGTATTATGGGACTCAGCGCCTGGGAGTGTGATGGAAGAGGGTACATGAGAGAGAGGAGCAAATTATAATTCAAATCAGGCACTAATAAGCAACATCAGCGTAGCCGTAGGGACACCAGGATGCTATGAGTGTACATATTAAACAAACATTGGCAATGTCATTAGGTTTGGCTTATAAATGAATGTGCCTTTTGTGTTGAGGCACGCAAGTTATCGTATGTGCACTCTGTCACTCATATTTGCACTTACGGATCAATTCAATCATCCACTGACTTATTTTTTTGATAAATCTGTTTATTGTTTTGCAAGTTTTAAAGCTTATAGATAAGCACCAGGACTCAATTAACAGTGACCAAATCATAAAGCAATAGGCTGAACCAGAAGAGCCGTATCATGGGGCATGAGGAGCTCTTGCTCAACAGTCAATGGTTTTAACGACCAGGTGATAACGATACGAACCCCAGTATGATACACAATGTCATGCTTTGGTATGAGAGGACCAGTGGTATAATGCACATAGTCTACACAAATCCACCAGGATACTTGCAGGCACACTTAATGAGATATAACATGAACAGGAGTCCAAAACCCCCATCAACCAAGAAGCAGCAGCAGAGTCCGACCTACAAAGGTATATTTCACAATATTTCACATTGGCTCTAGTGAGATATAGGCTGCGGCGGTAGCATTTGTAGGCCACTACCATAAGGAGTGGTGTCGGCATTGGGGCTTTCGCGGCTGGTTGGAAGAGCTTAGTAACGTCCGCTAGAGACAGGGGAGACGCTGTTGTTGCGGTGTCATCTAGGCCCCTACCTGCCAACCAACGGGCTATCCACTGAAGCTGTGCTGCCAAGGATTAATGTTCAAAGCACGGCGCAGCCAGGCCTCCCTGGTCGGTAGGCAGGTAGAGCTTGGGCAAAGCCATCCTATGGTGCGAGCTACCCCAAATAAAATCGCGGAGCGACCTTGTGAGCGCGGCAAAGAAGGCCGCTGGGATATATGTTGGCAGATTGGCAAAATAATACAGAAGACGGGGAAGTATCACCATCTTGGCCAGGGCCACCCTGCCGGTGACAGTGAGTGGGAGCGTGTTCCAAAAACGCATCTGGGACCTAATCGCCGACACAGCCCTGCCCAGATTGCCCTCAATAAGGTCCGCTGGCTGGCGATATATCTGGACTCCCAGATAACGGAAAGTGTCTGCCTTCCACTGCACGCGCACACCTTCCAGGATATAGCCTTGGTCCAGGGTATCCCCTCCAAACGCATACAAACAGGACTTAGCGGCGTTCACCTTCAGCCCCGAGAGAGCGGCGAAGTTAATCAATATGCGTTCTAAAGCGACCAGAATATTACTGACGTCTCTGACGAATATCAGAAGGTCGTCGGCGTATAGTGACACATGATGCGTCGCATCTCCTAGAGGAATTCCGTCACCTAGTGACGTGTGCAGTGCCGAGGCTAGGGGCTCCATTGCCAGTGCGAACAGGAGGGGTGAGAGCGGGCACCCCTGCCTGGTGCCCTTGTAGATTGGTATTGCAGCTGAGATGTAGGGCCCCGTTTTTACCCTCACTGTTGGGTTCCTGTATAGGAGTGCAACGATCTGGAGAAACCCCGGGCCCAATTCGTATCTCGTCAGCACTGTCGCAAGATAGCCCCACTCCAGGCAGTCAAAGGGTTTTTCGAGATCTAGTGTGAGACAACCCGCCCCAGGCCACCCCCGCCCACTATCCGAGGCCACCCGGAAAAAACGCCTCAGGTTCAGTGAGGTAGTCAACGTTCTTGGCGCAGTTGTCCCAGTCCTTGGCCCCTTACGCTGGAATTCCGTGGTTACTGGGTTGGGATTTCAATTCGGTGCTAGATACGCATCTGGACAGGTCTTTGCCACCCCTCCATGCAGTCATGGATGGAAGCAGAGTGTAAATGACATTCAGAAGAACAGTGGCTCAATAGAGCAAACCCAATGGACCTCTATGTATCACATATTTTATTTATTACAAGAACCTGGCAGGCAGCTAAGGAGAGATTCCAACAAGAATTATTACAATGCAAATCATCTCCCTATAAGGCTGCAGACAACACCAAAATTCTTCCCTACAAAGGTAATCTGTGACATTTCAAATAACAAAATACCTATCTGTAGGTTTTAATACAGATTAATAACAATTCACCCTTAAATGCTTATTAACTTTAATATATGCTTTTTGCATTAAATATTTCAGGCCTCCTGGTTTTATCATAACTTGTCATAACCAGATTAGCCCTGTGCCTTCGGAAATATTTTTCCTAGTGAACCGGTCAGGCCTAGAGCTGGTATCATTGGCTTAACACCATAACCAACTCTGGCGTCCTGTACAAGGCAACCATTTGCATACAGTTATATAATTCAATAATACACAAAATTAGAGTTGACAAAGCAAAAGGCTCTTTCTCCTAAAAGGGCCTAACCCTGGGTTCTGACCATGCAATTACCCACGTTCTATATCTACTGTTTGTCTGAGTGGATACCAAGCAACACAGCCCTTTCTTACTATGTTAATCTGTGAAATTCCATGTAACAAAATACCTATATGCAGGCTTTAAATCAGAATATTATCAATCTACCCTCAAATATATATTTAAGTTAACATTGTCAAGTCATAGTCAAGAAGTCAGACTTATTGCCTTTATCATAACATTTCCTTAAAACAAAGCCTATTGTCACTATAAGTAACTCAGACCCACTAAATTGGTCATAAGCCTTCCCACAAGGCAACCATCTGGTATGCTGCTATAAAATTACGAAAGGTACGAAATACAGTTGTAAAAACAATATAAAATTCATACTAGACCAATAAGGAATACTATTGTGCAAATAGTGTATTCCCATGTAGGAAAGTGGGTTATTGCATGATGTGGTTTGGAGACCTCACTGTGTACTCTTTATCAGGTCTAGATAAGTTTGTATGAGAAAACCCTAATCTCAGTCCGGGGTAGCCGTTGCACAGAGCACTCAGGCCTAATCAAAGGAACAAGTGTAAAGTACAAAAACAGGTAGTAAGTAAGAACACAACAAAATAAAAATCCAACACCAATTTAGAAAAATAGAGTGTATTATTATTTTAAAATAGACACAAAATGACAATCTATTGAGGGAAACCTGAGATGTACATTTTCAAAAGCAAGTAAATAATTTTTTTTAAATGCAATACATAGTTGTAATCGGTTGAACCGTTCTTAGCCAACAAGCTAGTTCAACTACATCTCTTAATTTGGGTAGGCTGCAGCGGGGACCACTTTGGTTCAGGGAGACAGTCACCTGTTGCTTACTGCAGTCTTAGGGCCCCCAGTGTCTTTTTCTCCTCCAACGTGGTCCAGCCAAGAAGTGGTCCTGATGCTGGGATGCAGGATGGCAGGGTGCTGAAGAGCTTCAGAGATTTTTCATGGGGCCTCATCAGGGGTGCAAAAACTTCAGGGATTATCTCCGGCTTCAGGAATCGATTTCACACGATGCATCAATGGAGTCGAGCACAGGGCCAGTTGCCACAGGTCAACCAGTCTCACGCTTACAGTGGTCTCAGTGTTCTTTACAGGTGACTAAATCTTTCTCCTTTTTGGGGGTGGGGGGCAGAGAACACTCTGACATGAGTTACGGGATCAATAGACCTTTCCCCTTCTGGAGGAGATGCCAGCCTGTCTGTCTATACAAAGGAGTGGGGATGTGAAAATGTGATCGCCATTTGCTTCACTGAGACAGGACCATCTTTGAAGCTTGGCCGTATGTAGCTGCCCAGTAGTCATCCTGCTGGAGGAGGTCACACCTCCTCCAACCAGCACTTCTCTGTGTTCCCTGTTCCTTAGAGCGCTTTGCACTTCTGAAGAGGGGGCAGCATGCTGTATCTGGTGACAACTGCTGCAGACAGACAGGAAAGGCGACCTGAGGTTTGGACAACAAAGCAGTGACTTTCTAAAGTCCCCTCCCTATTAAAATTGAACTTAAAACCATTCTCAGCAACTAGTCAGGTTTATTGTCACAATTTATTTGATACCTTGGGATCTTTGGTGATCCGAAATGGAGATTAGTGTAGTGGCTAGTGAAACTCCATGTAAGTCAATGGGACCAATGGCCTTGCTATAGTGAAAACAGCAATTTTGTGTTTTTACTGTTAGGGCATGTTAAACACAAAAGGAACATGCCCATCTTTTTTAATATTAAGCACGCTGCCTGGTGGTCTACCAAGACTTCCCTATGAGTGGATTATCAATATTAAAAAGTAAGGTTTTGACCTGACATAGAGGGTGTATTTTGCAATGTCGAGTTGGCAGGTTTAAAGCTACTCAACTGGCAGGCCTAGTACCGTGTTTTCACCATGTTACTATAATGGTGGCACAATTAAGTGCTGCAGTCCAATAGTGACATTTAACCTACTAGCCCTAGGTACCACTTGTACCATATACTAGGGACTTCTAGGCAAGTTAAATAAGCCAATCGGGTATTAGCTACTTGTAGTCGTAATTTAGGGGTCAGAGCACATGCACTGGGGCCTGGACATCAGGGCCCATTGCACTACAGAGTCTAAAAACCGGCAGCATCAGTCCAAAAACATACGGTGGGAGTGATCATACAAAAAGAAGCCCTTTCCTACAATATGGTTTGTTCGGCTGTGTCACCAACACCGAAACCCTTGCATGCTACGGTAATCTGTGATATTCTATGTAACAAATTACCTGCCTACAGACTTTAACACAGTGTAATAATATTCCACCTTTAAAACCATATTACCTTTTAACACATGCTTTTCACAATAAGTAAGCATGGCCTGCTTGCTTTCTCATTATAAACACATCACACCTAAGGAATCTGTATAACTTTTTCTAGTGAACCAGTAAGGCCTTTGTCCTTTACCAATGACTTGACACTATATACCACACAGGCCTACTGAAGTGCACATGAAAGTGGTAACCATCAGATATACTTTTATAAGTATACATGCGTCCAAAATTATGTTTGGAAAAACTATATATAATCCCTCTCAATAGGACCGAGCAAGAATCATCAAAATAAAATTCTGCGCCTAAGGTTTGTCAGAGTGGATGACCAATAGCAGAACCCTTACCTACTATGGTTATCTGTGTCATTAAAAGGAACTGAATACCTTTTCTACATCATGTAACATAATCTAATAACAATTCACTGCTAGAAGCATATTGGCTTTACCATTTGCTTTTCAAAATAAATTAGTCAGGCCTACTGCCTTTGTAATAACTTTTCATAATAAATAGGCCAGACCTATAGCATCTGGCACAACATTTCCATTCACACCAATTAGGCCTATAGCTATTATCATTGGGTTATCACCATAACCATCTCAGGTATACTGCACTGAGCGTAGGTTTTCTCACAAAGCAACTATAAGGCATACAATCAAAACATTGAAAAAGTATTCAAAATTACAGTTAGCAAAACAAAAGACTGTCTCTCCTAGGACACAACTTAAAAAAGTGCAAATCTTCTTTACCCATGGTTTCTCAAAAGGGGTAACCAACACCAAACCCCTTGCCTAGTAAAGTAATCAGTGAGATTCCATTTAACAAATAGCCTAGCATTTAACTTTAACCCAGACTAATTACAATCCACCCTGAAATGCTTATTGTTTTTAATAGTATACTTTTCACAATTAATATGTGAAATATGTACCTTTTCATAACAATTTGGCTATACCTTTATCATTGGCTTGTCACAATAATCAACTCAAGCCTACTGTACTGAGTATATGTTTTCCACAAGGCAGCCAAAAGGCATACTGTCATAAAAGTATAAATGTATACAAAATTACATTTGGCAAAGTAAACTATTTCCTAAGAGAACTTAACAGAGATTATTGTATTACCTTTACCTTTAATATATCTTTATTTCGACTACAGTGAGTCATAAAAGAAAAACACAGAATAAACAGAAAATACAGATAGTAAAATCAAAAATTGAAAATATATACCAGAATACACGTTATAGCCGGAAAATGAATACTGTCAAGTTAGCAATGCACATAAGATGACAATACGACCAGTCACCCAAGACAAACAGAAAAAAGTGAAACTAAGTGATCTCAAAATTACAAAGACTTTCTTCTGGTTTTCCACATTGTGTCTAGAAATT
Organism: Triturus cristatus; assembly: GCF_964204655.1. Classification (NCBI taxonomy): domain Eukaryota; kingdom Metazoa; phylum Chordata; class Amphibia; order Caudata; family Salamandridae; genus Triturus; species Triturus cristatus. Next base: position 936,845,918 of record NC_140592.1, read on the forward strand.
TGCTAACAACAAAAACGGTTAGAGGTGATAAATCCGTTTTTAGTATTGGATATGCTTCCAAGTGTTTCCTAAAGCCCCATTTTTTACATAGGGGGACAATCCACTTTTTCCTAGATGCTGCGTACAAAGGACAAAAGAGGATTACATGGAGATCATTTTCGGGCTGGTCAGTGCAAAAGGGACAATTAACAATAGATGGAGGGTGCCATCTGCTTGTGAGAGCACGGATTGGAAGCGAATTATATCTCCATTGGAGATATAATTTTCTAGGGGTAGAAGGATAAATATCATTCAGCACTATCTCAAACTTGTAGTAATCTTTTATTAAGATGAATGAACTTGTCATGGAACCCAATTTATCAGAGGCCAGCCAAGCCGACCGGTTACTTTCGTGGTACATTTTAACCAAAACTTTATGTGTTATAATCTTAGAAGCGTGTTCTGGAGAACTCCACAGAGAAGGGCAACCCAACCTATCAAACTCTTCCTTAATATATTTTAACCAGGGAAGGTTTTGTATAGTTTGGTACTTCAATAAATCCAAAAATTCTAGTCTATAGGTATTAAATTCAGGGGTTGCCCAAAGACGCCGCCAAAAAGTTAATGGCTTTAGGCCTAGTTCTTCCTTGATGGATCTAATTCCTAGATCTAGCCTAAGAGGAAGAAGGGGAGTACTGGTAGGAAGGGATGACAGTTGGCGAAGAAATTTATTTTCAATGGCCACCATTTCTTGCGGGCAATTGTGACCCCACAGTTCCGCGCCATAAATTACTGCCCCTCTGGCCTGCACTTTGTAGATCTCTAGTGGGGGGCCAATAGGTTTTATGTAGGAATTATTCCAGAGTTTAATAATCCCCCCAGTTTTCTGTGTTAATTTTAGTTGGGATTTGGTCTGGTGTTGAGTCCATAGGAAGTTTTCATTTATGGTCACTCCTAAGTACTCAAACATCCGAACTCTCTCCAAACTAACACCGTCGATGGTCGGATTTGGGCGGGATTTTTTAGGGGGATTCAAAATCATAAACTTAGTTTTGGTCGTATTAATTTCCAGCCCCCTATCTTGACAAAAAGAAACGAAACCGTCCAAGACTCGTTGGATGCCCATGGGGGACTTGGCGAGTAGCAGGGTGTCATCAGCAAACATAATCGCCGAAATCCCCACACCCGCGAGCTTGGGTGCGTCTCTATTAGGAACCACACTTAGATAGGGGATAACTCCATTAACATACAGGCAGAAGAGGGTAGGTGCCAGGACGCAGCCCTGGCGGACGCCCCTGTTGACAGGGAAGCTAGATGATAAGTTTCCCTCTCTCCCACATCTAACCTTGGCAAAATTATCTGTGTGTAGTCGAATTATAATGTCAAGAAGGGGGGGTGGAATTCCTAAATCGCGGAGGACAGCCCATAGCTTGGTGCGTGGGACCAAGTCGAATGCTGATCGGAGATCTACAAAAACAGTATATAGGGATCCGCCCTCAACCATGACCGTCTTCCAAAAGAGCATGTTAAACCTGAAGATCTGATCAATGGTAGATAAACATTTCCTAAAGCCAGCCTGGTAATGGCTCAGGATCTCAAACTCATCAATCCAATCCATTAGGCGATCCAAAGTCAGCCTGGCAAAAAGTTTTTGGGCTACATCAATTAAACTGATAGGCCGATAGTTGGCTGGGAGAAGAGGCGATCCCTTCTTAAAAATTGGGACCACCTCCGCACCCAGCCAAGTAGAAGGAATCTTCATACCCCTAGCAATTCCATTAAATATAGTTAAAAGATAGGGAGCCCAGACTCTTGGTTCATGTTTATAAAGATCACCGGGCACCTTATCGAGACCAGGGGCCTTTCCGACAGGGAGTGCCGAAATGGCAGCCTGGACTTCGACAAGAGTAAAACTAATTGAATCAAGCGCACAGTTATCACTTTGCGACAATTCAGACAAAGGGGGAACCGTACTAAGGGACTGGCACTTGTATAAAAGACTGAAATGCTCCTCCCAAACTTGTGGGGCAATATTCGGGCTGATTGCAGAAGCTATCTCGGTCGAACCCGTAGTCACGATCTTCCAAAATCTGCAGGAGTCGCAATCCGACAAAGCAGATGTTAGATAGGCCCAGTTCTGACTACTCCACTCAAGCTTAGCATGGTGGATTAAATAACTATAAGCACGTCGTTTAGAATTAATAAGGTCTCTACTATCATTTGCCTTTAGTGCTGTCATTAATTCTGCTTTTGCCAGTCTACAGGCCCTATTAAACCATGGATGCTTTCTAGGTTTCTGTTTCTTCAAGGGAGCTAGGGGATTCAAAATATTTGATAAGCTTATGTAAAGTGCATTATTAAGTGCAGCAATTTCCCTGTTGATATCTGGAGATGATTCAGAGTCAATGAGGCCAACCAATCCATCCAAAGTTGAGCTAACACTCACATAAACTCTGGAAATATCCTCTGGATTGCTAACCAGTTTGGGCCATTTCACCCTTCGTCGGTTGTTAGAGAGGGCAAGAGTGTCTATTCTATCCAAGTACGACACAGGTTCAATCCGACCCAAATCTGGTAGAGCGAAGTCCAAGATCAGGGGGTTATGATCACTTTCACCCCTAGAAAGCACCTCAAAATCCTGGACTCGCTTCCATTCCTTGCACTGGACGAAGATATAGTCAAGTTGAGCCTCTCTACCAGATATATTAAAGGTAGTCTTCGGGGGGTTATCAGATTTGGATCGCCCATTGCATGCTCTAATAGAATGAGCGAGTGATAAGGAAGTAATTTGAAGAGCCAGGGGGGTCCAAAATCATACACTGGGGCCAACCACCTGTGGAATTTCCCAAAAGTCATCCTCCTCCTGGTTTATAGCGTCTAATAGACCCTCAAGAGGTTCAAAGTGGGAGTTAAAGTCCCCACCTACCACTAAAAGGATACCCTCAGGTAATTCCGACAATACCGTAGATAGCACATCCACAGCCCTTGATTCAGCCGATAAGCTAATCGGTCTAGAATAAATATTAATCAGGGCCATTTGTGTCTTAGCCTGCCATTTCAGTATTAAGCCCTGGACATCATCAGACCCTGTATCCAGGACAGTAGCAGTACACCCCAAATGGGTTGCAACCCAGATAGAAAGGCCACCGGAGGGTCGGCCCTTACCTCCCCAGGTAGCCGGAAGAGAAAAGGATGCGAAGCCCGCTCGATGGTAATCAACCCTGGCCCATGTTTCCTGAAAATAACATATGTTGTGCAGATCTATAAAAGAGCCCCATTCTGGACAATTAAGCTTGTTATGGAGGCCCGCAATATTCCAGGAGAGAATCTTTAGTGATGGGCGGACACAGGGTATAGATATGACATCATTGTCTAAAGTGGATAAAGGTTCGTTATAAATTATGTCATTAGTTGGAGTCGCCACAGTCTGGGCTGGACCAGGGGATTCGCGCTTATCTCCGTTAGATGTAATTTCGACTTGCAGTCAATCCACCTCTTCAAGAGGACTAAACCTGTTTTGGCAAGGAAAATCATGCACTACAGACTGGTTAAACCAGGAATTATCGTAATTTCGACTGCGAGAGGATGGACCCACCCTTGTCCAGTCATCAACATTCTTGGTGTGTACATGGTTATTGGCTGGGGGATAAAAAAAGGAGAGTGCAAGAGGTTGAATAGATGTCTCTCCCTGCTTCCCCTTCCAAGCAAGAATATATGACACAATCTTGGGGTTTCTAAAGTTCACCACAACGCAATCACCCTTGTAATGTTTAATTGAGTTGCCCAGCCAATTGATCCTCCTAACCATCAGAATACCAGCAGTTACAAATGGTGGAAGTGGCCTGTGAGTATTTAACCAACTGATGACTTTATTTTTGAGGGAGTCATAAGTTTCTGAATCAGGATTAGTGCACTTAGGGACTCCAGCCAAGACTATTACATAGGGAGCCGCCTCAGGAGGTAAGTTCACTACATCCTTCCAACTTGACTTCCCCTGTTCATTATTGTTGGTTACCCCGTTAGTACTAAGAATATTCGGTTCGCTAACAGTTTCCATAGGCCTGGGTTGGTCGGATGGGTAATTCTGTATTGACAGAGGGACAACAACATTGGGCTGGGGTGTATTCGAAGAACGTGGCATATCATCTGTCGCCATTTCTCCCCTTGTTCTTGTGAGTTTGGAAGGGGCACCTAAATTAACAGTAGACAAAGACAGGGGGTCTGGGGGTTGTAATTGCTGCACATTATCAATTTTAAGGATAGAGCTATCTTTGTTTGTTAAGCAATCAGTAATAATCCATGTAGCTTTTTCTATTTCTTTTAATGTATCATTAATAGAATCAAATCTAGCCAATAGAGGATCGAAAAAAGTCTTCAGCGCATTTACTAAAGAGCTAATTAACATATCTGTCTCTCGGCTTGGTCCCTCAGCGGTAGTGGAAGGGGAAGGATGATGGGATATTTGATCGCATCTTGGGGTGGGTAGTGGGGTAAGGATTTCAGTAGGGCCAGACGGTGCCTTAGATGGAACCTCAGTTGGTGGTTTACAAGTAACATCAGTTCTGGCCTTTTTCCCACCCTTCATCTTCCTCACACATTTCCTTTTAGATACCGCCCCCTCCCGTGAACTGTGGGTTGTTCTCAAAACTATTTCCTCGCCCAGATTCGGAGCGGCAGCGGATATCAGAACAGTAGAGCTCTCGGGAATAAGTTGGAGGGATTCACGCCGAGAAGCTGTACTAGTTCTTAGGTCCTGGAGGACTGACTCGATCGTTTGGTCGATGCTGTTCATTAGGGCAGTATGCGAATTATTCAATGTCTCCGGAGACCTGACAGATGCGAGTAAACCAAGGGAAGATCTTCTAGTGTTTTCAATGCCATCCGAGAGTCTCTGTTCTAGCATATACAGCTCATTGTTGACCACCGAATTAGCCCTGATTAGAAAATTATCCAATGTACCTGGTAGCATCGAGGTTAGTGGCTGTATTTTCTTCCGTGTAGCCATTAGATTCCTCTGTGGGCGATGAGGGGCAAAGAGGGGGGGCCCGGTCCGGTCTTGACCGTGCTTGAACGGGCTTAAACGGGCCCGCCCTTTGCCCGGGCTTCGCCCCGGACCTCGCCCCGCACGCGTCCCGCTAGCGCGTAAGTGAGTGGTGACTAATGTAGAGGGAGTAGGAGGAGCCGGGAAGAGGAACCAGGTGCGGTGGAAAGCAAGTCAGACAAGGCACACTGGTCCTCGCAGTCCCGGTAACAGGAGAAGCCCCAGAAGCAATTCAGCGCCGTGAAAGTTTGTCAGCCAGCAGCTCCGTGGCAGGTGAGGTTTAAAAGAGCACTTTTAAAAATGAAGAAATTCCCTCGCCTACGAGCGGCACCTCATTATTGTAGTAAATATCTTCTATCGGCACGGTTTGTTCGGGTGGATCGCCAACACCAAAACCCTACTATGTTAATCTGTGAAATTCCCGTAACAAATAACCTGCCTATAGGCATTAGCACAGTGTAATAACAATCCATCCTTAAAAGCCTATTTAAAACGTGCTTTTCACAATAGGTTGGTAAGGCCTACTGATTTTGTCATGACGTTTTATAATAAACCGATCAGGCTTATGAAATCAGGCATGGCGTTTCCCAATGAACTGACGAAGCCTTTATCCTTTACTATTGGCTTAACGCCTTACTGAATACCAACATACTCAAATTGACATAAACTAGCAACTTTAATGTATACAGTTATACAATTCCAAATCTGTAGAAAGATACTGCTTGCAAAACAATATACAATGCCTTTTAACAGGGCATAACAAGAATCATCACAGTGAAACCCCAGAGTTTGTCAGAGTGGATGGCCAGCGCTAAAACCCTTGCCTAGTGTGGTAATTTGTGAGATTATATGTAACAAAACACCTGTCTGTGGCCTATAACACAATGTGCTAATGATGCTTTTCACAATAAATAAGGTAGATCAACTGCCTTTGTCATAACATTTCATAATAGACTAGACCTATGACATCGGGATAGAACATTTCCCAGTGCACATATCAGACCTGTAGCATGCTATTATAACCAACTTTGAGTATAAGCTTTTCCACAAACCACGCAGTCATAAAATTAGAAAACTATATTGGCCATGTAAAATACTACCTCTCCTAAGGGGGCCTAAAAAGGATCCTCACAGAGCAAACCTTCTATATCCACAGTTTGTCACATGGGGTAACCAAAACCATTGCGAACTACAGTAATCTGTGAGAGTCCATGTGGCAAAATTCTTATCTGCAGACTTTAAATTAGAGTAATAACAATTCACACTTAATTGCCTATTAACTTTAACATAGGAGTTCCACTATAAGAAATATCAGGCCTAATGCATTTATTATACATTTCATAATAAACAGATCAGGCATATAACCATGAGCATTGGCTTCCCACCATAACTAACTCAGACTTCCTGTATCGAGTACAAGTAAACACGTGGGCGGATCCGAAGCCCCCCTTTGTAGTACCCCTGAAAGATATGTTTTGTTTGATTGATCACATTATGTCAAGCCAGAACTAGAAATAGGATAATTAGCAAAGGTCCAGTAATCCAAATAGAGACTTTTGTCAGGCAGAAAATGCCAAAAATTGAAGAGCGGCACGAGCAGTAGTCATCCACCATTTTGTTTTATTTATAGATGTAGTTTTCTAAAGGTAGTGATTACAGCCTGCTGAATAAATACACATCATGAAGGAGGAAGTAAGTAGAAGAGCAATCAAGGCTGGCAAACTGAGGAGACTCCTCACAAACCTCAAATGGCCCAGATGCCACCTACCTCTGCTAGGCCGAAGCAAGCCATACTTTTGAGCAAGGTTTAATTCCCCAACCACCACACAAGCTCCCAAAGGCAGATCAGCACCAGTAAGGTGAGAGCACTGTTAGGGTCATGACTCACTAGCCAGACTGGCAGTCTGTACATGTGAGGGTGAGATGAATCTCTTGGCAAATTGCTGCCCTTACAGCTCAAGAGCCAATTGGCCTGCCTGTTACCCTGCTGCCCTCACCCCTCCATGTGAGACCCCATACTTCTGATAGATCACAGAGACTCCTGTTCTTTTTAGTTTATATAATGTGGCATCGTTCTGATATTCTAGAATTTCCTAGAGGACCGCTCCCACTTTCATTGTTACTAGCAAATGACATTTCAGGGTAGAAAAAGGCAATGTGGTGAAAGGAGACTTACGTTGCATCCATTGTTGTGCTACAACAGCAGCAATACTCTAATTTGGTGGCTCTCATTGGTTCAATATATGATTAAATAAATCAAACAGAGAAGTCTAAAGTTTTCACACTACACATGTACACGCTGAATAGACGCAAACAAACAGTAACCCCACATAAAATGCACTTTACACACAACATGCCTTACCTCGGTTTCAGGCAATGGATTGCATGCTTCATTGTGCCATGCAGTAGTGCACATGCTGTATGGTCTACAGCCATGCAGCAGCACAAAAGAGGCCATGCCAGGGTCAGAAGTGTGCAATACAAATACCATTTGCTAGGGTATATAAAAACTACCACAGTAATTATACTCTCTCCCTCTAGTTTGATGTAAGTTAATTTCCCAAGGAGTGCAGTATTTGAAGGTAAAGCATTCCTGAAGGTGTATTTTATTATCACATCCGTTTAAAATTCTTCCTTTCTGCTTTTGTGGTATGTCTTTCTATGCTTAAAATTAGGTCTTGCTTCCAGTAGTATTCACTTCACATAAGTAACCGAGCATTACCTTTAAATTCACCTATAGTTCTTCCCATTTGAAGTATCCACAGAAGTCCAGAACAAAATGTTGTGCACTGTGCTTAAACGAAACAGTACGTAAATGCCTACACAAGTCTGTCTGGAAGCAATTTGTGGTATATACCAATTAATGTAATTGAAGTAACCTAATGTGTTTCGCTGATTTTTCTTTCTTTTTCTTTTAAACAGCAACCGTCTGGAAATATGGATGATAGTGGCTTCTTCTCTATTCAGGTGAGCTAAATGCCATTGTTATTTTCTACAGGTCATTGTAACCCCACTTGTAATATATTTTGCACGCTCATCGGAACATGTGGAGTAAGGCAGAAAATCACATGTACCAGAATAAAGTACTCACTTACAAGGTCTCTCCTGAGACCACTCCTGCAGTGTCGCTAACAAGACATTTTGTTTACTCATAGGGGTGTTAGAGCCCGCCCATTGCTTACCATTGTTTTGCTTTGTTGCCACTCTCAGTTCGTCCGCTTTGGTCAGTGTGTCCTAGCTTAATTTTTCTCTTCGTGTCTTTGTACTTACCTTAGACCTCTTCCTTTACCAGTGCCCTTCAACTGCTCTGCTTTTGGAGCTACTTTTTTCATTTAGTGAATGTACTCCATAATAGTGCTTGTGTTTGCAGGCTGTCTCCACCCTACCCCGCCGTCCATCGTTGTTGCTTGTACCTGCCCACCTCCTGCTAGCTCTCATCTTGCTGCCCCCTTCTACCCTCCTCCAACTGTCCCTCGTGTTGCTTGCCACTCCTGACCTCGTCCCGAGGTCTGTGTTGACCTGCCTCACTTGATATATAACAATGAAAAGTGCTGTTTTCAACTTTATTTCTTTTTTGTTTTACTTAAGCTACGGTGCCTTGCCACATTGTTGCTTGCTCCCTCTAGCCCTCCTGCCCCGCATTGCTGGCTTGCCCCTCTCATCCCATCACAAAAAGAAATATTGACAAAGTTATGTTGTACAGCCGCATGGCAGCTGTGCAGCCTGTGTGAAAGAAAAAAAACACAAGAAAAAAAACGTTAGACGGTCAGGGGAACTGTGTGGTAGCACTTTTTATGTTTTTTAGTTACCTTCAGCCACACTGCAGTGGCACTGCTTTACTCCATGGCTAAACAACAATTTGACAAAGCCAATAGGCTTGTTGTGTCTGCAGCATTAATGATCTAGCAGCGAACCATCAATTCTGTTTCTTGTTTCTGATCTTTCTATGTGCTTAGCTGTGGCAAAGAAAGTCTCCGTACTTTGTAATGATATATTCATTCAGAGTGTGCAGTTTTGCCTTCATCATTAATTACTCTTCCTTCAGCTTTATATATTTTGGCTTTTAGACAATGCTACTTTTCATACAGTGCATGCTTTTTTACAAAATCATTCCCAAATAAAATAGTCATTGGCAAAGCTAAAAGGTCAGCAGTCAGAGCCCTACCTATTGGTTTTGCCAGTGTTTTTTTTGCTTATTACGATCTCATCTGATGTTTTCTGTAAAGCATTTGTAAACAGAAAATAATTGACAGGCTTTTATAGAGATTAGCATTTACCTCCATTAAGGACTAATACATTCGGCCAGTAACGAGATTAAATTAGCTGAAAAAATCCCTCTTTTACTGCAGAGGTACCAATAGGTGAAAGAGTTTACTTTGTAAGCGTTAAACTGTTCAGGGCTTGACTTCATAGTATTCTACTTATTGTGTTTGTAACAAATTACAAGAAGTGTCATACTTGTGTTGTCGGAAAAGGTGGAGAAAGTAATGATCTTTGTGCACTTATAGTGGGCCTGCCATGGGAGTGCCAGCCAGGGTTTTTAAAGTCTATTTTCTGTTTCCTATATTCCTTCTATTCCGCAGTTGAAGTTTTGGGACATTTTGGTTCGTATTTTTGTAGTTTTATGTATGGTTTTACTTGCTCCCAAAAGGGTGGTAACCAAAAGTGCGAATGAATCATCAAACTTGAGTATAGTGGAGAATCACCAAGCTATCAGTGCTAACCTGATTGTAACAGAAGCTGTCAGAACCAATTCTGGCAGTAAAAACATGGTCACAAGACCATAAAACAGGCCCACAAACTGCCAAAAAAATGGTTCACAATGACCAGTCAGATGAGCTCTTCTGGTGCTGCCAGATTGCCTTGTAGGCCAGTTCGACCACATACACAACTGGTGCACAGTCTTGAGGGCCGAAGTTAAGCAGGGCCTAGTGGGTCTCAACTGTGAGAACTGAGGTAATTTGCCTTGATGTCCTAGGGTGTGTCTTACTATGGCTCTGCGAAACTGGACCAAATACAACCCTTTCAGCAATTAACTCTCAGTGATAGCAATGGAGACCAATTGCAGACTTCTCAGGGAAGTAGTGTGTGGTGATGGGGGAGGGGGGCTAGAGCTCAGGATTTGAAGGTTGCACAGCAGCACATTACCTGACTGTCCAACCCAGGGCTTATTTTTCAAGAAAGAAAAGTACTTTAGTACACGCTAGAAAGAATACTACACTTAAACACCGGCAAAAGCCCAATTTAGTCTCCTGGGCCCTGCTGGGCTGTTCTTCACCTGTGTCTGCTATCTTTTCCTGCCCATTCTCCTCCCACTTATGGTGTAGTTGGTGACCTCCTATGTTTAGGGCAGTAGGTTATTTACAGTTCAGGTGCAGATTTCTCCTCCCCTTTAAGGTATTTGCGCTCCTGCGCGTCTCGGTTGGCCACTGGGGGGAGTCAAATAGGCATGGATGGTGATCCCCACAGAAGGCCTGATTTCAGTGCAGAATAGGTGGGCCTATGCACAGGCTGATCACCTTTTGGAGAGGCCATGCACAGGCCTATCTCATAGGCAACACAGCCATAAACAGACTGATTATCTTCGGGGCAGTATGGCCATGCACAGGCCAATCTTCTAGACTGAACAGCAACACAGAGGCTTACCAGCCCCTGGACAGTATGGCCACTCTGAGACCAGGTTGGTCTCTGGTCACAGCTCTGATCGGGCTTCGTTGATCTCGGGACAAGTCCTCATGGTTCCCACTTCCAGAGAGACAGTTGTCCCACAGGAACCACTTCACCTACCGGCTTGGGAAAAAGATCTCTGCCAAAGACCTCCTCATAGGGTACCCGGGCATTGCAGCACTGGCCTGACTAGAAGCAAGCCCTATGATGAAGCATGACACCCAATCGGGCGTGTGAGGGCCCTATTTCCCTAACTGGGAGACACCCTGCCTCCCCTTCAGGTTGGGGATGTTGACCAACCCAACCTCCTCCCTCTCCTCCCCCATAGGAACTGCATTCTCCTTCTCTTATACCAGGGTTTACACATCACATCTCCACATCTTCTTTAATTCCCACCCAAACTGGGGACCTGCTGCACCTCGCTCCTCCTTGAAAGTGACTCCTTATGCTGGGTTGGCAATCTCCTTCCCACTTTCGATGGACAGGCTGGCTTTTAAAAACTTCAGGACAGGTGTATTGTTCTTCCAGCAAGGGATGAGACTGGGAGATGTCCCCTTATCTCTACCCATAAAAAAAGTGAGATGAAGGAAGGTATGGTACCCACACACATTTTCCCTAGGAAAATCACATCAACCAAAAATGTGTGCTTGGGTTTGGATGCCGAGACCCAGCCCCTTAGTTGGACTCCTTAACATCACAGATAACAAAAGATATTAGAAGACACCTCCCTCACGGTTTAATACTGGTATGTTTCATCACTGGTTCCTTCTCGTCTGTGTGAGACAATACCACACATCCCCCTCATCTATGAGACTTTGGCTGTCCGGTAGGCACCAGCTCTAGTTGCATAGCAGTCCTTTCAATACTCCATTGAGCATTTCCTTCCTTGGCTGTTGATGAATTAAACTGGAACAACAAGTGGGGAATTGGATTTTTCACTTGTATGCGCTATCGGTTTGGACTGGGACAGGAACTAGGCCCGGGTCCAAAATAAAAGTAGCCGCAATTAGCAAATCAGGTAGTTATAAAGTGCCCCACGCTTGCCCATTGGGCAGTTTTGAACGTGTAAAGACACGCTGTATTAGGTGTTTGGCAAGGTATGGAAGATTGCATGCATTTGTGTGCTGCAGGCAAGGATGCTAGTAGCAAGGAAATCAAAAGTAAAATCATGGTCACAAGGCCATAAAACAGGCTCACAAACTGCCAAAAAAATGGTTCACACTGACCAGTCAGATGAGCTCTTCTGGTGCTGCCAGATTGCCTTGTAGGCCAGTTTGACCATGTACACAACTGGCGCACAGAAGATGTGGATGCCCTGTCTGCAGTTTACAGACTGGTGTGGACTGGATCTCCTATCGCGTGTCCTTTCTAGACTGCTCTCCATGCACAGTATTTGTGTTGAATTATGCTTCCCACAGCATGATTGTCTTGAGCCTGGAGCACACATGGGAGAAGCAGAAATAGGTGCGAGGTTCCGGCAGCTGGCTTTGATCAACCAACTGAAAGTGTTAACATGCAAAGACAAAAGACTTATCTCTTCTGTCCACACTTCAGTGCTCATGTCTTCTCCCTCCAGCTTCAGGAATGTCAACAATACACTTTCACTGTTCTGAGAAAGCAACCTCACCGTCCTCTTGTGCAAAAGGCAAGGCCAGGGGTATCCAAAATGGAACCTTCAGGGCACTCTGGCTTACACACACACACACTACATGTACCATGCAGACTACATATTCAAACCCACAACATACATGTGGGATGCTCGAGCTGGAATTTGGGTAAGAAGATGAAAGCAGAAAACTGAGTTGGACAGTAGGCCTACACTGTAGTGCACAGATAAAAAGGTCTGGTCACAATATGGATTCACAAAATGTGGTATGCTACCACCAGAGGTCTATGTGCTAAACTTACAACAGGGACAGTAGTCTGAGGGCATGCTTTGTGCGCCCCTCCAGGTTTGCAGGACAGTTTTAGAACCGTACTCCTTTCATAGAACAGGGCTAGGCCTCTGCGCCCACTCTCGAGCAGGATGTCACTAACACCAAATTCAAAAACCAGGATTCCAGATACTTGCAATCAGGCACTCAGGCATGGGAATATGATTGTACACCATGCAAGGGCCCTTTCTCGTCCCATCGGCAGCGTCCAGTAAGCTAGAACATTCTATTTTCTTGACTACCAGTTGCACTTAGATAATAGGAAGCCGAGTATGTAAAGCTTAGTATGTAAAGAGAGTTAATGCTGAGGTGGTGGTGTGGATAGAGTTTAGGTACAATTCGCTCATGCTGCTATTTCCCAACTCTTTATAATGTGTAACATTGCTAGACATCCAGAGAGTATTCATCGGTTGCTGCTAGTTAGATGTGACTTTATGGCTGTTTCCACGATAGTTCGCCTACAACCAGTTCAAGTTCACTACCGTCAAAATGGTTAAAATCAATCATAAGAATAAAATGAACATGGTTCACTATGCTATTATTTGTGATATCTGTACATCACTGTTATGATCTAATGCTTGTCTTTACCAGTTTTGACAATAAAAAGTATCTTTTTAGGTCTTGCCTGAGCCAGCGCGCATGCGCTGCTCTACGAGGCTTCTTGTAAGGGCTTCCAAATCGGAGCACACGCTCGTGCGTGTCCTTTTTTTCCCCTCGCACGCTATTGGCCTTTGTGTGCGTCTTTCTAAGAAAGACAGCACGCAATTGGCCAAAGGCGGGTGCATGTCCCGCCTTCTCTCTCCCCTGGCCTAGGGAGCGAGCAGCGACCCCACACTGTGCCTGCTGCATTCGTTAAATTCTTTTAAGGAATGCGCGCGCGCACCACTCCCGGGCTTGTCTTTGCTGTGCTGTCCATACTAACCAATATCTTTACAAATAAGCCAAGTTTGTACGTTATTACCTCAGAGCCTGCAGCCGCGACCGGATCACCAGCTACTTAGGGTGACGCGCATGAATGCACCATTCTATGAAAGTAAATAAGATATTTGATACTTTGAAAATGAAGAACTCTCGGGACCGGCGGTTTTGGACAGAAAAGGAGTTGCGAAAACCAAAAACAAGAAGTCGATATCAATATAAAATGGTTTATTGTGAAAACGGCGTTCAAGAGACACTCCAAATTATCTTAAAATTATGAGAGACTTTCCAACTTCTCTTCATAACAAAATTGCTTATAAATATGTTACATTACTTTAACTGATCTATATAAATCTTCTTACCAGCATAAGCATGTTAATAACTATCACTGCTCATTCCGTTTTTTCTGTTGAAGACAGCTAACTATCTGGGTTTCTGTCGGTACCTTGTGTTACACAGTGCCTTTCTTTGGTATCTATGAACGCGAATTGCATCTGTAACAGACGTGGATGCTATGAGTCTGCGCTGTAAGCGGCTTCCTGACTGGATGCCGGCTGCCATTTTGTTTCCCCCTGACTGCGGCTCCTGAGTCTGCAGAGCCTGCAGCGTTTGCTGAGAGGTCTGGGACCTTTTCTACTCTGGGCTCGCTCTCTCGTTTGAGAGACGTGCTCACCTGTCAAAGGGAAGCCATGGAGGACGACGGGCAGCCGAGAACTCTGTGAGTTTTGGAATTGTAGCGCTTCAGGGAATAGATATGCACATAAATATTTGTGGTGTGCCAATGTATGGTGCAGCTTTCGGGCAAATGATACCAAAGCGCCTGGTTGATGTAGCCTTCCGCAATACAGTCATAAATGTAGGTTGGGTAGCTACATTTCTGTTTCCGTGGGCAATGTTTTAAATCCTAGGCTGCATTATAGCAACACTAATACATTCTGGAAGTTAGAGTTTTTATTAGCTTTTATTGACTTACTTTGATAACCACTCTTGGCAGCTATGTTAATAAACCCCAGGTCTGAAGTACTGACCCTAAATTGTGGATGTGAGGATGCGAGTTACATGACGAGGCAGGGTACCTGAGGTGAGACATGTGGTATAGTGAATAGGCAATTTGATATTCAAGTGACACAGGACTGTTGTCACGGCATGGAGGAATGTGATTTTGAGGTAGTAGTATAACGAAGGGCATCCAGTAAGAACATATTATGTTGTGTTAAGTTCGGATAGCTTTGTTTAATGAATTTAGACGGAGGGTACCTGAAGATTGTGTTATTTTTGAAGTTCTTGCTTTATTCGTGGCCCATTTTGATGCATTGTTGGATTTGCATCATTCTTCAGGTTTCACAGTTTAGTACATCTTATACATACCTCTGTTCAAGTGCTTTGTGCATGTTACGTTTATATTCACCCTTAATCGCTTATAGGAAATATGTGCAGTGATAATGGCATACTGTTCGTTGTGCTGACAAATGAATTTTTTGTGACATTCTAGTGCTGTATACACACATGACAGCTGCAGAGGGTGGCGAAACGGTGTTTTTCACAGTAGCGTGAAGCTTCTGTCTCTTATTTATTAAATGGTTTTTTATGATCATTAAATCAATAGTTTTTTTCATAACTCACACCTGATGCAGTGTTGTCATTGAAATGTATTATTTTAGTAAGCGATAGATGTTTTTTTGTCCTTATAACAGTTCACATTCTATACAAGTATTCCAGCCCATGTTTCTTAAAGAAGTGGTGCTTCCAACTATTCTAGTGTCAAAGATGTCGCGTTCGTTTAGCAAAAGTGGTGCACTTTCGGGGGCAAGTTTTCTAATTCTGTTCTTTGTTTTATTAACGACTTCATGTTCCTGCCAGATGGTAATTTTTTTCAGGGCCCATTATAGGGGCGAGTGGATCTATGTACGTCAAAAGAATTATGTATGGTTAAAATTAATGATCGTAGTATGGCAATACATTTTTAAAACTTTCATTAATAGACTGTAGACAGAGAGAAAAAACAGCAACATAATATTTTTTTTCGTACAATTGATTTCTTTGCTTTGATATTTACATTCTTGCAAGGCAAGTTTATCAATTCCTTACCTATGGGGTAAATACAGAAGTGTGGAATATTTGCAAAGGATCAGGGAGACAGGTCATGGATCTGCATTGAAGAAGAGGTTATTTGAGAATTTCTGGATGAAATGTAATAATAAAACTGGATGTTCACTAATAAGAGTTTAACTGAGTAGTATATTTGTAAGATCATACCATGTACGCTCTGAGGATGTACTGAGGTGTATGGATTAACTCTATTATACTTTCACTTTTATAACCCACCCACATCTAATATGTTAATTCTCCACAAACTTAAAAGTTGCATAAAAGTTTAAGTAAAGACAGAATAAAAATACTCCTAAAGGTGATTTGGAAAAATGGGTAATGTATAGATGGATCATCTTTGGATGGCAAACAATTTGAAGTTGTTCTGATGGAGCATATAAATGTATGTATTTTTAATCAGATGTTTCGTATAGTATTGTACTGTGCATAGCAGTGTGACCATTTTGGATTTGGCCCAACACCATCTGTGATAGAAAAAAATACATAAGTATTCTAATTCCATTCAGAGCCTGATGATAGCTGCTCCTTGAAGAGTACCGTTTCAACAATATATTCCTTCTGCAAACTGTGTTAACAATGCAAAGCTTTTCTTGTTCCCAAACTACTACATAGCTATATAAATAGATTTTTTCCTCCTTTTTATTTCATACAACCGAAAAATACAGGCCACCATCTCATTCAAACCAGTGAACTACCCCTAAATAGACATGTAACATATACTTGGTCATATATTGGGTAACTAAAATGCTTCTCACACTTCTTTATTATAACTTTTCAGCATGGTGCAGACTTCTGTACAGCACAGCTTAAAGACTTAGGCAAAGTCAATATCTCTGGCTAAACACTTATAAGGTCCCAAAGGCGAGACCTATTGGCTATGCCAATGCTTGTTTCATTATGCACGTGTTGCTTTATTCCATGAGGACCTTTTAGTTAACATTTATTTATCTGGACTCTCTTGAATGATATTGTTGTATTGATGCTGCAGTATTGAGTTTGAATATCACAGCCTTTACATTTCATGTTTTACAAACGAGAAAGGAAATTTGCCGGGGGGGGGGGGGGGGGGGTTATAGAAGAGCGCTTTACTCTGGACCCCGTAGATATCCCCTTACTGGACCGACCGCACACTCAGTCCATGTCTGGCACTTGGGTCACAAACAGCTGGGATGGGACCGTAGACTCACCCTGGCAACTCCATTGTGGAACTCCGAAAGGCTGGTAAATCTGTGGCAATCCAAGGGCTTTGATAAATGGGAACTTATTGGTATCTCCCAGATCAAAGATCTCTGGGTCAAGGGAGAAATTCTCCCTTTTGCCTCCCTCCAACAGTAATATCGCCTGGCCGCTACTGAGTATTATCGGTATCTCCAAATTCAGCATGCCTTGCACATTAACATCACCAGTAAGTCCCCACTTCCGGATGCCTCCCCCTTGGAGGATAGATTACTCGATGGCCACCTTCCAGACAAAACCATCTCCCTGATTTACAAAAAATTAATTAACAATATGGAAGATCCGCTACAATCGCTTAAGGAGAAATGGGTAAGAGACGGCCTAGAACTGGATGAGGAGGACTGGCAAGAGGTGGTCTCCTCCCTGGGGGAGGTGGCGGTCCAGGCCAGACTACGCTTAGTCCAGCTCAAAATTCTACACAGGATTTACACCACATGGCCATGCTTGGTCCGCATGGGCAGAAAGTGTAGACGTGGGTGTGGGGAAGTTGGCACTTTTATACACATCTTATGGGACTGTGTGTACATAGTCTTATTGGCCAGCCTTACATCGCACTTTACGGGAGGTACTTGCTATCGACCTGCTGCCCGACGCACGCAGATGATTCCTAAACCTCTGGGAACCCACGGACCTCACCTCTTACACTAAGCAGTGGGCAACTCTGGCACTAATGATTGCGAAAAGGAACATTGCACACGACTGGGGGGGCCCATCAATCGCCCACATTGGGAAACTGGGAGGAAGACTTAGATTGGTGCATGTATCGGGAGAAATCAGTCTATGTTGCCAGAGGGTGTCCCAGGAAATGGAACAGGGTGTGGGGGCCTTGGAACCAATCCAGAGGGAATATCTGTACTCCACCGACACCCTTGCATGAAACTGAGACTCTTGAGATCCCATGATTGTCTTATATTGTACAATGCAACCTGACTCCCTGTGACCTAATTCAGAAATCCGGAATATGTCTTCTCTCTTGCTCTTGAATTAATATGGTGAATTTTGTCGAAGATGTTAATAAAAAGAATTATAAAAAAAAAAAAAGGCAAATTTGAATTTGCGTAATAGTATTGCATTGCTAAAGTTTTGCAGTTGTTTTTGTCTAATGTTTTTAAAAGCCATGGTTGCTTTGTGTTACTCGTGTGTGCCAGATTTTAATACACTCATGAAAAAGCTACTTCTTTTTACAGGTGATCAGCAATGCCCTGGAAGTTTGGGGTTTAGAGTTGATACTCTTCAATAGCCAGGAATATCAAAGCCTGCAAATCAATCCCATGTAAGACACTTCTTTCAGTTCCTTCCTTTTATTTTGTAGAACCCTTGTGACTGTTGAAAAGATATGCTATGTGGGTTCAGGTGTTTAAATGGACTAGCAATACGTTTAAAGTCTTACATGAGAAATAAGGAGACTGCACCTTTTACACTTAGCGAGTACTGTTTGTTACATTTCATTATATAATTTGTCTAGTTTGCGACTAAGTTACAATAAAATACAACCAATAATTAAACATGGGAGTAAAAATTATTTTCTTATAGGCAGCTCTAATCGTCCCAGTTGTACAATTGCGATGTAATACTACATTTTGTTTAAAAAATGTGCATCGTCTTATTACATCTCTTGGTGCTTCCACTAGCAAAAGTGGCAGCAATTCATATTCCAATTTGTCAGACATTAATAGGAAAGAATTAGCCAAACATTTAGAACTGTACACTGATGCTAATGGGTATCATTACCTATGTGATTTTTACTTCTCAGATTATATATGTAAATTATACATGTTTGTAAATTATTACTGTGACATTTAGGTGTTACTCATTTTGCTTTTCTTGCTTGATTGATGTTTAAATATTGAAATCCGGGGGAAAGTATTTAAAACGTTGTATGTCCTCTCTGCATTTCAGTCTTCAAAATGACTACATTGATCGATATTGTACTCTTTTGAGTAGGATGGATTAGATTTGCACAAAAATTGAATCTTTTAGCTGTCATTTAAGCCACAAAAGAGGGTAGTTGGGCTCATCCTTATTATTCTTCCCAAGTTCTATTTCCCTTATTTTCTCTCTTTTAATGAGAATTTCATTAATGTAAAAATGTGGCCAAAGATTCTCCCAGCTCATCTCCATGAAGGTTCTCATTTTCTGGTTTCGCGCTCCAGCCTTTTCTGTTTACTTGTTTTGTAGAGCATGCTCTATAACATGAATTATGACACTGCAGCTTGTGTCCTCTGTAAATATTTTAAAAAGAATGTGTTTGAAGCATACTTTAGATTGAGTTCCAAAGTACATGCATTTGCATTGTGCAGGGATTAGAAGTCCTAGCTTTTTACATGGACGTGCAGTGAAAGGATTGGAAGGGGCTAGTTACTCTTGCGACTCCAGAAAAGGGGACATGCCTACGGGGAACTCGATGCTCTGTTTTTTCTGAAAAACGTATTTCTGCTTGTGAACACGATTGGGAAATGGCATAGATTTATCATAGAAGATATAAAGTACCAAAGACAGTTGCAATTGTTCCCAGTACATGGCTGAAGGTTTTGTTGGCGTGGAGATAATCTTCACAAAGGGATTATGCTTTTTAGGTCTTGTCTAGGCAGCGCTTGCGCTGTCTCTTCAAGACATGCTGTATTCAGGTATGGACTTGAAGCTCTGCCTATTTTCCGCCCATCTTTTCAATTGGCTCATGTTACTGTCCTTTCTAAATGGTTGCTTTTGATTCTTGAATAGGCTTAGTAGTCCCTCCTTAGTACCGCCTTTTCTCCTTATGTAACCTCCCATGAGTTACATGCATCGTTGCTCGGTATGTTTTATTCACAGTCTGTGAGCACTATTTTCTTATAGACTTTCTCCTGCCTGCCGCTGCAGGCAGGACATGCTCTCCCGCAACTGCTTTTTTTTTTTCTTTTAAGCTCTGTGACGTCACGCTTCAACTTTAAATAATATGTATATTTTTTCAATACGCTACACCGCACTGCAGATTTAACATGGTGGTCGTGCACCTTTCTTTTGTGATACGCGGTTTGCCTGAATCAAGTTTTAAAAATCCTTCTTTTTTTTGCAACAGCTGCAAAATGCAGTGTTTTAACTTTAACAGTGGTGCCCGTGCGCCTATTATCAGCAGTTCAACGTCGCCCGCTTTACCTACGTACGTGACCGCATTGACGCAATGTGCGTGCTTTGACGTAGGTCGCTCCAAGATCCCTAGAGCTCCTGCAGCCATGACGGAGAGCGGCAGAAGGTTTGTTTACTTTAGCTGATCCTTCTCCCTTCATCCGAACCTCTCTCCGAAAGCTTGTTGCTCTTGTTTTGGATTTCTTGTGGCAGCTTAATAGCATTGTCTTTCAGGCCATCTCCCTTATCAGTGGCACTGCTTTTCACTTTAACCCCTCTGCCCCCTTATGTTTCTTTGCGACTGCGATACATTCCTCAGTAAAGTTTTTTGTTTGTAAAAAGAAGTTGCTTTGCCAAACCATTTGTGAGTGGGATATACATTCCATCGCAGGGGGTTCACAGGATCTACATCATTCTGTAGCAGGGGATTCACAGGACCTGAACACAGGTTTGCAATAGTCAGACGTTGTTCATCCTTGCAAAAACTCCTCTTGTGCGTAGTTTAGCAGCGGTCCCGTGGCAGCTGCTTTAGTCTGAGTCAAGAGTTTCACACCATCCCTCCCTTTTCGCAGTGTGGACTGCAGCGCTGCCTGGCTACACATATTGGCACCCGAGAGCCTGCCCCCTCTGCCTCCCACAGGATTCTTGCTCCGCAATGGCTGTTGGTGATAGTGAGTAGTGACTGATGGGCATAAAGTTGGCACACTGCACAGTAAAAAATTGTGTTCTCTGCACCCCTTTTGTGAAGCCTCATTCGAATTACAACGGCGTTTTTTGCGTTAAGCACTACATCTGTTGTAACAGATTCATTTAGCTATAGCTTCCTTAGCTACCAGTGAGCGCAGCACTTATTGTTGCATTCACCTTGCAAAATGTGCCCACGAGTCAACCATTTGTGGTTTCCTGTCTATCTGCACGCAAATGCCAGAAGAGCTATGCCATATTTGTAGGGAAGTTGTGGTTTTCCTCAGCTTTGGATGAAAATGGCCTTCTGTGCCTCTGTTGATCATAATAAATGGAGGAACCGCACTTGCATGACAGGCCTAATCCTTGTTCTGGTTTAGCGACCCACAGCTGGTCTCAAAACAGTTAATGTTTAAAAGGAACTAAACGCATTCTCCACAGGTCTGTTTTTATGAAACAACAGTGAGACTGCAGCCTCTCTTCCTGTTCTTTTATTTTGCTAAATGTAACCCATGTTGACCATCAAGCTTTGTACAGGGAGTCTGGAACGGAATGTGTAAATGTTGCCGTAGAATGCCAGAATAAAGCTCCACAGTGCACTATTTTTACAACATTTTTATACTATGATTTCTGTGATGCTTTGTTGTTTTTTGCACACTGGGAGTGTTTTGTTTACCCATCTATAAATTCGAGCCACAATAGCGAATCACTTACTTCAGTAATGTGCTTAGGTACTGTTATTGCTCGTCTCTTGAAAATCTATACCTTTACCCACACTAGAATTACTTTTGTGGGGATGTGTGTCTAAGAGCTTGTGACGCTGGTGTATATTTCAATTAATAAAAGTATTGGCTTCTTGTTGCTGATTCAAAGCTTGCTTTGGTTCTGCCTCCAGCTATTATATATTCATGGGATGAGTTGGTGGTCTGTCTCTAGTTCCAAGGGGACAGATGTCAACATCACTTAACCCTCCACCACGTTTGGCATAAATCTTGGGCTGCCTGAATGGAGCAGGGACGGAAGGCAATGGAAAACATATTTTAAAGTGTCAGTCTATCAATCACCTTTGTGCATATGGCCGCATACTTGGTGCTACATACGATTTCCATCAGTTTTGTGCTATGATTTCTTTGACGTTTCGTTGTTTTCGCATGCTGTTAATGTTTGTTTACCCATCCATAAAATCGAGCTAGAATAGCGAACAACTCGCGTCACTGATGTGCTTGTGTACCGTTAATGCAATACTTTTACCCACATTAGAATTACTTTTGCGGGTGATGTGTGTGTAAGAGCTCCTGATGCTGGTGTATATTTCAGTCACTAAAAGTATTGACCTCTTGATGCTAATTCAAAGCTTGCCTGGTTCTGCTTCCAGTTATTATATATTCATGGGATGAGTTAGTGGTCTGCCTCTAGTTCCAAAGGGACAAATGTCAACATCAGTTAGCTTACAAGAAACAAGGCTGGCAGTAAAAGAGGCGCAGTTGCTGCCAGCATTGCTTCCCGTCAGCAACAACTATAGGTGCAAAGTTCATGCACTGCTTGCAGGTTTTCAAAACACATAAATAAAAGGCATTGTCATTTACAGTGCCAGTAGCTCAAACTCTGACAAATGCGAGACCTATTGCATTGCAAATGCTTGTTATTAATATGCACGTGATTTTACTTTTTAACAACCTAAATCCTATTAAAGGTACTCAAATTGCTATTTTTGGTTTGTGTATAGGGTACAACCTTTTTGTCACGAGGTATGGTGTTAAGCATGTTGAATTCTGTTCTACAGATGTTTACAAGATAGCATAATTTGCTGTCTGTTGTCTTCTTTCCCTGTCTAGCGATGAAAGAGCATTTATTTGTAATTATAAGGAGCACTGGTTTACAGTTCGGAAGATAGGAAAACAGGTAATGAATATTTTTGAAAAATGATTTGCTTTGTAATAATTATTTTAATATTAAGTTTCAACTGGTTTCTTCCTGTGTCATGGTCATTTCAATAAGGTAGGTTGTCTTTTCCATTGAGTGAACTTGGAAAATAATGGAAAGCTGAAGGAGTGCAATGTTTATGTTCCACTGACATTTATTAGTTATAAAGATGATTGAGCAAAGAGGTTTAATTAAATGTATTTGTTTTTATGTTGTATGTGTTTGTATCTACATAGCATAAGTCACAATTACAAAACAATTTCTAAATGTCACAATTAAAGAGCTAAGCAAATAAAATGCCTAGTTGTGAATGATTTTGAGCATAATTTACATTTTTTATAAATCACATTTTGCATTTTGAGAATAAGAATAGTAGTCATGTTATTAGTTTAAAACTTACAAATACTATCATAAAAATCATAGCTCCTTTGTGAGGCATGCTAGATTGTACAGCATTATAATAATTTAGGTTCCAGTGAATTAAGTTTTAATAGCTCATTCTCCACAGATATTCTGTAACTCAATTTTGCGCAACATGGACATTTTCTTAAAGTGCAAAAGTTGTAGTGATTCTTACTTACGATTGGTTTTAGCCAGCAACATCTATGAGTAAATTAAAATGTGCACACAATTGGATACTATAGGGTTTCCTGTGCTTTATTACATAAAATGCAATATTGCTTGTAGAGGTGAAACTCCATAACTCAGTAATATCTCTCCCAATCTGGTCCAGTGATTCCCAGACTCTCACTGTACCAAAGTGGCTTATTTGATATGGGCTAGGCATGGCAGCGGGGATGCATACATCTTTTACATTAACTCCTTTAACTGTTCTCTAATAATGTGTGTGGTTGCTTAAATTGATTTTCATTCTCAGAGAGTACTCTAAGAGTATATTTTGTGTGACAACTTCTGATTTTTTCCGTTTTATCTGAGTGGCATGGTCTAGGACAGGCACATTCATGGCCAAGGAGCTAATCTCCCTTTGCCGTCCAAACATACTCTTTGTCCAGAGCCTGCGTTCAATGGCTGGGTCAAGTCTCAGTAACCTCCAACCTCTCAGTCCTGCTGAATAGTAACAATTGTTTCACACCCACTCACTTGTTTGGAGGAATATGTATCAGAGCAAATTATGGAGGGTAGTGACTGTTCTTGTGTCTTCCTTGTACCACGAGGTAAGAATTCTTCTAGACCTCATCGGTACCCAGTCTTAATCATTAAAAATTAACTCAGTTCAGTAGTATCTGCTGTGTAACCCTGTGTCAAGAAATGTGTCCATCAGGGGAAACTCATTGGCTTACTCTAACCACTCTAATCATGGCCAAATCAAGGACAAGGATGATCCAAAGAATTACGTCACAATTGAGCAAGAGAGAGGCTATGCAAATTTGTACTGCCTTCTTGATTCTTTGTAGGATATCTACAACACCCAATAAAAAAGATCCCCTGCTATCTCCTTTTGGCTCAGCTCCTCACCAAATCATTCTGACATACGTGCCAGTTTTTGCACTAGACCTCCCAATACCTGACCTGCTGGCACTGACTTCTCCAGTACTGAACGTTCTGAAGTTTATTCCAAGATTGGGTTCTGCTTACTTTCTGGGCTTTTCCAGGGCTTTCTGGACTCTTGGAGAATACTCCAGTTGACTAGACCGCCAAGCTACCGCTGAGGAAGAAGCTGCATTGGCAAAACTGAATTCCATAATGCACAGCTATACTAATATGAACAAGCTTCCAATAAAGAGGTAATTTTATGTTCTGAACAAGTCAGAATAGCCTTTCGCAATTAGAAGCTGATTGTTCACGTAGATCCTGAAAGGGAAACATTTAATTGTTGAATTCCCCTCTGAGGTTTCAACAAAGAAAGTACATAAACTACCAAGGTGGGCTCTGCATGGAAAAAGCACCATCCACATTATAGACTATACTTAACCTGTATAGTAGGTGCTAGTGTAGCATGCCAAAGTTAAATAAAGCTGTATGTTTCAACAGGGAAATTGACACTGAAGACTTAAGAAAAATGTGCTTACACTGAACAGTTAAATGTAGTTATAAATCAGGCAAGTATTGGGACTGCACTATCTGACAAACCCATTGGCTGAGTGGGACTTGTGATCTTCAGAGTGCATAACTCTGTTGTAGTGTGACTTCACATGACATACTCAAAACCATCGTTCCATGATGTGGTCTTGTGGCAACCAACTTCAAGAGATATTATGTAAAGAGTGGTGAGTTATTCGCAGATGTTATTTACACTGGCATTAGGCACCTGCTGTAGAAGCTAACCCATACAGATCTTTACATACATTTTCTCTCATTCTTATTTGTTTGCTTAATATTTAGAGTACTTCACAGCAATAGCTTCAATGTACCAAAACAACTTCATACAACTTACATTTCAGAAGAATGACAATACTATGTAGCACAGGCACAGAAACCAAGCCACCTACTTGTACTCTGTAAATTAGGTAGACTCATCTTGCATATGGCTCAACAAAACATTACAAATTGCAACCAACTGAAATGATAAATATTTTGTTCCTGTTTATTGAAACCATACAACAGTGCCAGTAACCAACTTTGTCAAAAGAACCGCTTGATTAACGTCCTTTACTACTTGTGCTTCCCTATTGACGCATACATATGTCATAAGTGTTTTTCTGCATGCCTCTAGAGGATGGAGCACAGGTGTAAGTGGTTGTCTGTCTTTGTATGTGTGCTGTGCGTGCATGCACACATTTATGTCATGATCAGATTTGATGTAAAAAATGTCTATAGCACTGATGCACCTAAAAGGTATTAGAATAATTTGCATAGACCAGTTGCAAAAGTTACCATATCATCATCTTTGATGACCCAAGCATTTGATAGGTTAGAACAAAAAGCAAAGGTTACAGAAAAAAATTCTAATGAAAAGAGGCAAAAGGTAGGTTTCACTTACAAATAGACATATTACGTAACAGACGTCCCAAAGTGTGGTCCAAACATGTTTTCATATGAACACCGTGCACCCCTGTGCAGGTACTTTTCAGACTTTTAGTGATAATAATAAGCTGTAACACACCTCAGCCATGAACCCAGACAATTCATACACTAGCAACTCCAATATCAAAAAATTGAGTTGCTCCCTCTACGTCTGCTCTTTTTATTGATCTCTTGTATATTCGTGTTAAATTTGCTGTCTTCGTACTGTGTCCCCGTTTGGTTGTTAGTTGGTATTGCTATGCCAATAATACATGTTTGTATGTGAATGTAATATTGGTCCTCTTGCTTCAGCATTAATAAAATATTCTCTGCATTCTTTCAGTGGTTTAACTTGAATTCTCTCTTGACGGGTCCAGAGCTAATATCAGATACTTACCTTGCACTTTTCTTGGCTCAGCTACAACAAGAAGGTAATATGATAACTGTGCAGCTAAACACACAGGAACCAACATAAAGTATTGCCACCTCTGGTAAAATTTAAAATCAGACATGATGTGTTGCAATTCTGGATATGGTCGCTTGATGGAAGTTGAGTATGTCAGCTAGGATTGAGCTTGGTAAACTGTTCTGCCATCTATTTAGTGTACCTGCTAGGTATACATAACTTTGAAGTTAAATAAAACACTTCTACAGGAAAGCATCTGTATACAAAGGTGTTCGTGTTGTGCTCCTCCTCAGTAAAGAAGCTCAAATATACAAAATATTGATAATCTGCTAAGTACTTCGTAGTAAGAACCCCACAAGTGAAGCTCTGGAATTCCATTAAATCCCATCTAGAGATTATCCTACTATGTTCTAGTTTAATGTTCTATCCTGGACAAAATGTAAACACAAGTATATAAAACACAACACACTGTCTAGCCGTAAAGAAAAAGTAAAAATCAAAGAAGCACAAACTAAAAAGAAGAGAAAATAACATTATACATAAACATTGCAAAAGAGTCAATTTTTTTACATACTGCACAACATATATCTAAAAATAGTTAGCCCGTCAACCTGCACAATCTTTCCTAACTAATAATTTATATAATCCCTCAACCATGCTGGCAACCTGCTGACTCTACCTTCATCCTTCGAGTTAAAGCCTTTCATAACTCGACCCATAATAACTTTGGTACTATCCCTTCTGTCTTGATTAGTTGTCCCTATTCTTGACTAGCTCCAGATATCATCCATATCTTCATTTACAGCATTTCTTTTCACATCGACTGTGGTGAAAAGTATGGTACCACATAATCCAACTGTCCTATCTTTTCACATCTTGGGGCCTGACTTAGAATTCGGCAGACAGCTTACTCCCTCATAAATATGACAAATATCCTGTTGCCATATTACACGGGCATTATATCAAGCGGCATTTGTAATACGGCAGATGGGATATCTGTTACGTTTGTGATGGAGTATCCCCTTCGACAAACTCTAAATTAGGCCCTTGGCTTCTTCAGTAGCACTTCATCACCCACCATATACGATCTTTCTTTAAAGTGAAAGTTCTTTAATATTATGATTTGCACATCTGTTGGTGCTTTTTACATATTCCTAACCAGATTGAGTTGAATTTAGACCCTGCTATTCTACCTCTCAACCTGGTGAAAGGGGAAACCCAAGGAATGGGGGGATGTCTTGGGGATTAGAGTCCCACAATATTTTCTTAAGAGACTCCCTGCTTGCCGCTGCCCTTTGTGTACTACTTTTTGCAATCCTATTTATTCTCTCTGCTAATCCAGGCCTGTTGTGAATATAAGGGCGTCATGTGATGCCCAGCATCCACATCAGTCTAAAACTCTAATTTCTGCAGAGCTAAAGCACACTTCAGTGTCCATTTTAATGGTCTTTGACATGCCATTCTTTGTAAATTCTTTATTTAAAAACTCAGATATTACTCTAATAGTCACAAAACACACTTCACTGCGACCCATTTAGCTTTGTAGTCCTCTAACACGACCATGAATCTCTCTGAGGCTAAGAGCAAATCAGATGGTCTAACTATATCCATTCTTAGTTTGAACCTCAGCTGATCTGGGACATTGGCTGGAGACCCTAAGCATTCTTAAAACTCCTGCTTTGCCACAGCTCACACATTGCAGGTAATCCCTCACCAAATTGTCCATGTACCATCCATTCTGGGCCATCACTATCACTCGCTTATTCCGTCCTTTGTCAGATTCTTCTCTAAATGCCCGTTGTATGCGAGATTAGCTACCTTTTCTCTGATTTCCAAAGGTGGGACTTTCCTCAACACATTTACAAAATGTGTAACTCATCTTTAACATTCCAAAACTCTTTCTTACTATCTGACAATATTTACTTTTTGATCAGCCATACATATATTTATTCAGTAGTTTTTGTTTTAGGGCTGCTAAACCCACACAAGGTGACAAAGTGCTCTGCAATAAGTTTCATTTACATAAAATATCTTGTTATTCACTTTAGTACAACAGAGAAATTCAATCAGTCAAACAAGTCAATAGTATAAGATAAGGGGAACAGGCTGAGAGTAGTGAATTTATAGGAAGAAGAAGGATGCAGAAATGGTAAGGCAATGATCCGCCTGTGTTGGATTGAAATTAAGACATGTCCAGGCCTGAGTAGGGTGTGATTGAAACAGGTGTTATGTTAAACTTCAGCAAAGATGAAGATAAGGCTCTGTTAATAGAGAGGAAAAGAAACATGGAACTATTAAATTCAATTTAGTGAATCATCTTTAAGACTGGTTTGGAAAATTGTTAGAGATTTACAGCTCTACACATCTGGTAGGAGATGTGCAGTGCTGCTAATTATACACATTGTTCATAGTTCTGAAGTGCAAATTGCTATTCTGTAAGCTTTACTGCACAGTCAGCACATATTAATGCAAACAGGTGCTCCTTCCGTGGCTATGAGACCTAAGCTATGTTTTGGCTTTGGAACTAGTATAGTCCTTACCTAAGCATGTGCTTCTCCACATTAGATCATAGTCAGCACAGACTGACTAAAACAGGCGAATCTTGGGTTGATGGGACATTGTTATCAAGTGGAAGGACATTATTATAAGAAATAATTTGGTAGTAGATAGGCGCAAGGTTCTAAATTAGAGTTTTATTAATTCAAAGGTACTTATTTTAAATCCGCATTTGGACAGCATCCCAAAAAATATCATGCACACAGTTTCTTAGTGATTTTATAAACCTGAAAAACACCTGTTAAAATGGATTCAGAATTTCCCTTCCAGACATGCCCACTCCTGCTTTTTTAGGTCCTGCCTACCAGCAAGCTTTTAGCTGTCTGTAGGCTTGTTGACCATACCAAAAACTTGTATGATGTCCGAATGAAGGGGCACAGCATCAGCAGTCCCCTCAAGCTTTACTTTACAGTATAAGAGGTGTGTTTTAAAACTAAACTGAAGCTAAATGTTTTTCTAAATTGCACTTTGTCTCCTGTCTTGAACAGTAGAATTCTCCTTTTATAAATTTTACGAATGCTAGAGAGGGTCTTCTTCTCTTTTACCTGTCATAAGAAGGGTGATAGAGAGGGTTTATTTTTTATTTATTTTACAGAGTTTTATATAGCTCGAACTTGACCCGAATCGGGTATCAGAGCGCTTTACATAGCACCAGTTGCATTACATGAGGACACATTCATTTTTGTTAGGCACGGAGAGATTACGTGATTTGCCCAGAATCACAGGATGTTCAGTGTCATTGCCGAGACTCGAACCCAGTTCCCCAGATTCGAGGTTGACCGACCCATGCTGTTAGGCTAACTCTTTTCCTGATTGGTTTACACCTGGTTAGTACATGTAATTTATTCATAAGTCCCTTGTAAAGTGGTATTCCATATACCCAGGGCCTTCAAATCAAATGCCTCCACTGGGCCTGCAGCACTGCCTGTGCCCCCCAGAGACACAGCCCCTCAAACCCGTCTCAGGCCCGCCACTACAGGGCCAGCATGCTCAGTTTACTGCCACTTTGACTTGGAATTTAAAACCACCTGCCAAGCCTTAAACTCACCTTTTATTACACATAGGTCTTGCCCCCTAAGGTAAGTCCTAAGTAGCCCTATGGGCAGGGTGCTGTGTAAGTAAAATATGCCTTTGTGTGGCATGTTCTGATTACTTAGAGAGCAAGTTTTAGGATGTGTTTTCAACGTCAGTTTTTTAAAATGTTTAAAGTAAAGTAGACTGAGCAGGCTTATAGTTTTCTGTTTGAGGCATGTGCGTCTGTAGATACACATGCTTGGCATAATCCTAGTTTTGGGTTTGGATGTGTGCATGTTGTTTTTCTTCTAAGAGTCTTTTGAGTCACTAGTTGTCTGACTCTGTCTCTTACTGGCAATGCTCATGGTCATACACTCCATTGTTAGAGAGGGATTTGACGTGTGCTCTTCTGCTCACCTTTGTGCTGCGCTTTTTCTCAGTCCATACCTGCTTTCTGTCAGTATTATCACTCGCGGTCCACTCTCATCTGTTGACGCCTTCATTTCCGTCAGAGCGACTCTCATTGGCTATGGCCCTGTGTGGGCCTTCGGAGTTTTACTTTGGTTTTCAGGCATTCCCCCCACTCCATGTCCACTCAGTGATGGAACGGACACCCTTTTGTTCCTGTCCTCGGTGTCGCGCTAAGTATCCTCGCACCGATCTCCACCAGGTCTGTAATCTGTGCCCCTCCCCTGAACACGACGAGACCAGTTGCGAGGCTGCCACCACTTTAGGTCCAAGAAGACTTTACAACACAGTTGACGTCTCGAAATGTCTTGAAGGAGCACATACGTTTTGGACACAAAGACATCCAAGAAGAACATTACGCACAGGCGTCTGCTGGGGATGAAGGGAACTTCTCCCCCGATGACAGCTCTAAACTTCAGATGCAAGATCTACCCCCTGCTCAACCAG
This sequence comes from Triturus cristatus, assembly GCF_964204655.1. Classification (NCBI taxonomy): domain Eukaryota; kingdom Metazoa; phylum Chordata; class Amphibia; order Caudata; family Salamandridae; genus Triturus; species Triturus cristatus. The sequence goes on from NC_140592.1 coordinate 936,876,369, forward strand.
CACTGTGCCCCCACCACCTTCACATAGACCCCAGCAAACCACCCCAAATGGTCGACCTCCCGTTCAAGACTGACCTAAACATATTGCTGGGCCGCCACTGCCTTTTGGCCCTGGTTGGCACCGACCATCGTCTTTGAACACGCCCAGCCCTAGCTGTGCATCGAAGGAACCCTTGAAGCTGCCTGCTTCGGTGCTGATCACTCCTGTATCAGTTAAGTCTAGCTTTTGGAGCTGAAAATTTCGGCATCGAAACACCGGCCACCGTCGGCACTGAAACCTGCAGCGTCTGACCCAAGATCTTAGGAGCTGAAAATATCTGCGTCTGAGTCCAGCAAAACCGCCCGTGGATCGGGGTCTGCAGACAAAGACTGCAGGAAGAAACAGACATTCGGCAGAAGCATATTGTGATGACCCCGACACAGGCCGCATAATTACTCGATCTCCACACACTGGTGGTCAACGGTCCAAAAGGCAGCTATCTTTTGGAGAGGCTTTGGACTTTTTAACTCCGCCCAAACAGAAAAAGAAGACCGACAATGCCACAAGTCCTCTACACATTAGCCCACCTCTGATGCTGGTTTCCAATTGCTCTCCTTCACCACCTGCTTCACCAGCTTTCCCTGCACCATATTCACCAGAAGGGTCAACTCATTCTGACATGGGGGGGGGGGGGGGGGGGGGGGGTGGGGTGGAGAGGAATGATGAGTGGGATTGCTATGGATATCCCACCAGAAGATGTCCCATGGGATACTTATGACACTGACCTATTTCTGATACAGACCCTGTTCTGTACCCTCCAAAGCCATCTTCTCAGATGACACTACCATATATCACAACTTCATTGGTAGGGTTGCCACCTTCCATAAGGTACAACTACACAATGAACCCCTAGAGGAACACTTCCTATTTGAGACACTTTCTTCTACACAGTGCTCTGCACAATACCTACCAGTACTAAATGGTATGCTCCGGTACACCCCTGACATATTCAATGACCCTTTAAGATCTAGTGTGATAACACCAAGGGTAGACGAAAAATATAACATGTCCCCTAATGACCCTTACATACGAGGTCAGCTTCCGCCAGACTATTTAGTGGTAGCAACTGCATGCAAAAGAGCCAATTCTCAAACATCTGGCGAAGCCCCTCTACCAGACAAAGCGAGCAAGAAAATAGATGCAGCTGGAAAACGGGTAACCGCACAATCCATTAGTCACTGGTGTATCGCAAATACCATTGGCCTTCTCTCTAAGTATGATAGAGCCCATTGGGATGAAATGAAGGAACTTCTCCAATACCTCCCAAATGAACACAAACAATACAAACCTATCAAATAGCCTCTGAGGGAATATTGATTTTCAGCACCCCTATATGTTGTATCCTCACCTGTAGGAAAGTGCTCCTTTTTTGCATGGTTGCCCCCCACTTTTTGCCTGATGTTGGATGCTTCTTGACTAAGTGTGCCCTGGTTTCCTGCTAATCATGTACCCAGGGCCTGTGTTCTTTCCCCAAAACCGTACCTTTGCACCCACATTGACGACACTCTGGCCTACATACAAGTCCCATGTAAAAGGTACCAAGGGCCTTGAAGCCTTGAGAAAGTCTTTGAGGGCTGAAGCATATATTATGCCACCTTCAGAGACTCCTCCTCTGACCCATATACACTGCCAGTGCAGTCTGTGTGCCAGGGAGAGACTCTAAAATTACAAGGCGACATGGCACACATCCCTGTGTGCCATTTCCACCAAAACACTGCCTGTGGCATAGGTCAGTCATCCCTCTAGCAGGCCTCACAGCCCTAAGGCAGGGTGCACTGTATCACAGGTGAGGGCACAGTGGCATGAGCCCTGGGCCCCGGCATGAGCCCTTGGCCCCTACAGTACCTGTGCTGTTCACAGGCATGGTTAGTGCAGTAAAGCCATTTTAAAACCATGGGCTGGGAGTTTGGCACCCCAACTCCACAGCTCCATGATGGCTTTAATGAAGACTGAGAAAATTGGTATCAAACCTCTCAGCCCATTAAACTCACACTGATGCCAGTGTTGGATTTAATGCCAAATGCACTCGGGGCATCTTGGAGATGCCCCCTGAAAAACAACCTAATTCTAGTGTCCTGGGTGAGTGGCTGTTCGCCAGCTGCCTCTCCCAGACATGTTTCTGGGCCCCCAGGTAGAGAGCCTCCCACTCTCTGGGTCCTGAAACAAAGCACATCCTGGGCAGAGGTGTCATGCCTCCTCCCCCAGGATGGGCAGGGTCCACGAAGGGGAAGCTTCAAAGGCTTGCTGCCTTTTTAAGCTGACCCTGTCTTTCGTTACTCCCAGCAACTGGCCCCCACCGGTTCTGACCTCCACTTTGGGAGGTAGAATCGGCGGGAGAACCAAGATAGGGGGACAGGTGTGCCCACCTTTGCCAACTCCACCCCTCAGGTGAAAGAGGCGAGGCGAATCACACCTCTCAGTCCCCGCCATCTTTAAGATGGGGGACCCACCCAACCAGAGAGAGGCTTATGCCCCCCTCGCACTGTAGGGAGGCCTAATGGGGGTGTACCCACCCCAAGGTAGGGACCCATTGGCCCCGACCTGTACCTACCTGAAACACCCCTAAATTTAGTATTTAGGGTTGACCCCGAACCTTGCCTCCTCAGATAAGCAAGAAGAAGAAGAAGAAGAAGGAGGACTGGAGTGACGTGCTGAAGGCATAAGAGGAGGACACCAACTGCCTTGGCCCCTAGCCCTACCAGCCTGTCCTGACCTCGACCTGCTCCAGCGGAACCCTGGCGTGTCCGGCAGCCCCCCAGAACCCCGAGGACCTGCCCTGTCTCTGGCTCCGGCTGAATCCTCGAGTCTGCACCACTCTGCACCTGACGCCTATGGCCCGAGTTAGAGTGGCCCAACACCACGAGGAGGTCCCCCAGCGAACTTGACCCGGGATCTGGTGATCTGCACCCTACCTCTAGCCTCCTGATGACGCCTGCAGCCTCTACCCGAAGGGTCCCCCGACCGGAGCTGGTAAGGAAATCTGATGGCTGAAGACACCCCTGCACCCAACTCCTCACGGCCTTTGGTGGCCCAACCGACGGTGTCCGGGCACCCCCTTGCATCACAACTTACCTCTCCAGCCGGTAGTCTCCTCCAGGAGCCTCCCTGCTGAGTCTGCAGTCTTTGTTCCGACCGGAGAACTTCTATTGAAAACAACAGGGCACCCAATGCCAACTCAGTACCCTGCACCCTGCTGCCCCTGTGCCCGCTGTAGGTGAATCTTGTGTGCTAACTCTGATCCCCCTTTGCCCTGAGCTTAACCCTAGCAGCTTTGCTCCCACAACCCAGTGGCTTGCATGAGAACAGTATCCAACCGAAGGCCTCCTAGCCCCTCTTGGCTAACATTGGGCCTCAGCACTCGGCACCCGGCCACCCTAGTGCCACAGAGGGTGTTTTTGGAGTGCATTCTTGGCACTGGGGGAACCCTTGTTCTAACCCCAGAAGCTCAACTTTCAAAAACGATTGCTTACCTGCAAACAGATTTTCTCCCATAGGATTGCATTGACTGTTTTTTCCTCTGAAAAAAGGTTTAAGTGTTGAGTTGTGTTTGTATGAAAACCCAAGCAACTTTGTTTTAATGAAAAAGTGGTTTACTTACCTTTGTCTAGGAAATGTTCCATTATGATATCTAGGCATACCACACTGAGTAGAAAAAGTAATCCAAAAGTAGTCTCATGGTAATCACAAAGTAATTACAACATGATGTCAACTGTCTTCAAACGTTTTACAAACCTGTAACAAAGCCAATTTCATCCAGCTTGCATATTTGTATCCACCTGATTTGGAAAGTACAACTTTTCTTACCTCTACCAAGTCCTGCTTGGTTCTAAAAATAAAATACAACTAAAGAAATATTTTTTATACAAACAATTTGTCTGAGTTAAGTCTTTGAGTGTGTGACATCATTTCTTGCCTGAGTGTGTACAATAAATGCTTAACACTACCCTCTGCTAACGTCTTACTGCTAGCCCACACTGCCACAAATGCAGAATAAGTTGTCATCTACTTTTTATCTCTAAGCTTTTGGGGATCCACTGGACTCTGTGCACACTATACATTATTTTGATATAGCATATACAGAGCCAGCTTCCTACATCAATGCTGCAGATACCGCAACTAGGGTAATAAACTCCAGTGTTTGGCTTCAGGTCTCGGGTTTAAACCTGAGGTACATCAAAATCTACTAGCCCTCTCATTTGATAGGGAACATTTGTTTGGCCGTCAAGTAGATACATTATTAGAAAATACACTGAAACAGCCTAAGACATGGGTTCACTGCAGACACCCTCACATTGTGTCTCCTTTTGCAGCCCATCCTACTGTGGAGGGTCCAAAACTACCTCTCCTGAGACCTCCACCTCATACCCGCTGCAACAACCTTAAACCTTCTCCCCTAGATGATAGTGTTGAGGCTCTTATTGGGATAACGACTCCAAATGCAGAGGCAAGGGTGGATTCACCAAACCATCCGCCACAACCACCGCACCCGACTTACCTCTTCTTCTCCCTGATTACACAGTACCTGTCTGGGGTCGTCTACAAGGGTTCTTTCCCACCTGGTGAAACATCACCTCCGAACAGTGGGTGTTTGATATTATCCAACCTGGTTTTTGTCTGGAGCTCACATCCACACCTCCAAACATTCCACCACGCAAACACAGACTTTCCCCCAACATCAAAAGTTGCTCAGGGAAGAAGTACAAGCAATCCTCATAAAAGGAGCTATAGAACCCATTCTACTCCCAACGGTGCACAGGAGTCTACTCACCATAGTTTCTTATTTCCACAAAGGACGGGTCCCTGATACCAATATTGGATTTCAGAACCCTAAACTATCACATTCTCTCCGAGCTCTTTCACATGGTTACTCTCCAAGATGTCATTCCATTATTACAACAAAGCGACTTCTGCACTCTACCTCAAGGATGCCTACTTTCATATTTTTATTAACCCGGCACATCACTGGTATGTAAGGTTTGTAATAAACAGTCAGCATTATCAGCTCAAAGTGCTCCCTTTCGGGGTCACTACAGCGTACAGGGTTCTTTCTCAAATGTCTCACGGTAGTAGCTGCTTACCTGCGCAGACCAAGCATAAATGTGTTTCTCTTCCAGGGGATACTCCTCAATAGTCATAAGCACTGAATAATCCCCGCCCATGTGTGGGATCCCGGAGCATATAGAAGTATACATATATATATGTGTTTGTTGGGGAACCACAAGTACCTAGCACTCCCACGACATACATATATACATGTATATAAACATATAAATATGCAGCCTAACACAATTCCAATAGGGCAATATGCCAAAATTACATAGGTTTTTCTTGTACAAAAAATAATCTTACACATAAACTCTGTTAAAGAGAACATACACTGTAATAGTGTCATACAAGAAAACCTTTTATTTTTAGAAAAGAAAAGTAGGTAAAAGCAGGCAGTTGGCCCATAGGCTGCATAGATGAATAAACATTACAGTAAAAAACTGGCACCTTACCGTTAAGGCTTCCATGAACTTGGACACCGTGCCTTTAAGACCTCCAGGAACCCCTCTGCTCCCATCATGCACCACAGGTGACCGTTAGGACAGCTCTTTTTTCTGGCTCCTTCTGTGAGGATCCTGGAGCTTGAGCTCGACAGTTTTTGATTATCTTTATTCAGAAATTGGTTTTTTTCTCTCACTATTCGACTTTATTGACTGCTGGTTGATATTTATTTATGTTTTCCGGCATTTTAACAGACTTTTTTCTGTCAGAATGACAGCATTATTCCACAATTGTCCATCTTGTGGTAAAAACATGGCTAAATCTGACCCACACTCAGTGTGCATGATGTGTTTGCCATCTTCACACAAGCCAGATACTTGTAATTATTGTCAGCAGTTTTCTAAACGAACTCTTCCGGACAGAGAGAGGATTAGACTCCATGCCTTGCTAGAGAGAGGTAAAAGTCATTGTGAAAGTGCCCTTGGGAGCGGCCAAGGCCCATCTTCTCTTCAGGAACATTGAAAATGGAGAAGATCAACCTCTCCTGAGTCCAGAAAGAGACCGATCCCTGACTGCTCGCCATCGAAAAAACAACCAAGACACTCATCAGCGTCGAGGGACAGATCGCCGTCGAGACGACAACATTTTCCGTCGCACAAAAGTAAGTCGACGTCGAGACATACTTCGGGCTCAAAGTATGCTGGTCCTGAGAGACCTGACAAGCACCCGTCGACATCGAAACATCCGTCGATGACGAACACTCAGCCACCTTCTAGGAGGTCGGTGTCGAGGGGTTCACCGGCGAAGACCCTGCCGAGAGCTTACCGACTGTTGACGTCGAGATCTCCGTCGCAGTCGAGGCGCTCACCGTCGAGGAAATCGCTTGAGGCGATCAATGTCAAAATCTCCGGTTCGCCTGCGAGGACGTTTGACGTCGATGACGACGCCGAGATCAAGGAGACGAGAATCCTCCATCCGCCAAGAAAGTCAACGTCGAAGACAGCACAGACGGTGTCGTCCAGGCATCGGTCGACGCAGAGAGACAAAACTCCTGTGGTTGCCTCTGAGCAGGTTGCAGAGGAGGCAAGGTCGACGTTGAGGGTCTCCAAAAAGAACCCCGAGAAGGTCAAGGTCCCCATCCCCCCCCGCTGCACAAAATCACGGGAGCTCGCTCGCTCGGATCACACTTCCTCTCCCAAGAGGAGGAGGTGAAGATCTCCAATGTGGTCAATATCCACCAGATCTTCTATCAGGAAATATTCCCCAACTCTGTCTGCAACACTGCCATCCAGAGTTTCTCCGATTGACGACATCTGAACCTTCAGTGACGTTCTCTGCAGAGGGGCCAAAAAGCTCAACTTCAGTATGTCGGTCCCGACGGTCTCCACATCCGTTATATTCGAGACTCTGCACCATCAATCGTCGACCAGGCCTCTACTGCCTTTAGTTCCAGGCCTCATAGAGTCTGCCATGCAGACTTTCTTAACCCCTGCCACAGTGGCATCTCGTATTGCCAAAAAATACAAGGCACCGACTCAAGACCCGGTTTTCCTGCGCTCAGACCCTCCTCCAGACTCGGTCATGGTGGCGGCGGCCAGAAAGGCACACACTACTGCATCTTCCTCGTCAGTTCCTCCAGAGAAAGATAGCAAGAATATGGACTCCCTGGGTAAGAGGATGTGTAATACCTCGGCCTCTGTGATGAAAGTGGCCAGCGCTTCAGCTCGCCTAGGGAGGTATGATAGGTCTCTGTGGGACTCCCTTGCCAGATTCACAGAAAAACTCCTGAAAGAAGACCAACAGGACTTTCAGGAGATACTGTGGCTTTGTGGCGAACTAGGTTAGAAGTGCGGCTGCAGACTCAGCTGATCTGGCCGCCCACGGTTATTCACACGGTATCTGATCCAGACGCTCGGGTTGACTCCGTCTCACAGGCCTGAAGCCAGATGCCCAACGGAGAATTGTCAACCTTCCGTTTAATGGGCCTTCGCTGTTCGGTTCTCACGCGGATGATGAGATGGCCAAGATGAAGACAGAATTGGATACTGTGAAGGCCGTTGGTTTAGAGAAGCGAAAAGAATTCAGGAAACGCTTCCGCCCTTATGACAGACGTTCCTCCCAACAGAGGGTTCAAACCCCTCAGTGGTCATCCCAAAATCAGCAAGAGCAGAGGTCTCAGTTCCATCAATGACGACATGGTAGAGGAAGAGGAAACAGGCAGCAGTCAGCCAAACAATGAGCAGAGGCTTCCTCCGTGCCCGTTAGCCACTCCGGTAGGAGGAAGTGTCACTTTTCATCTGGAAGAGTGGAGATCCATAACAAACGACAAATGGGTGCAGAGTATTGTTCAAAATGGATACTTTCTGAGGTTCAAAGGCCGACCTCCATCAATTCCACCTCAAAGCAGATCCAATCATCATCATCTTCTACTTTTGCAGAAAGAGGTGGACAGTCTTCCACAAAAAACGCCATAGAGGAAGGTTCCGAAACAACAGCAAGGATAAGGAATGTACTCTCGTTACTTCCTAGTCGAAAAAAGAGGCCCAGCAAGAGAATACAGACCTATTCTAGACCTATGGCTCTTGAACAAGTTCATCCGCAAGGAAAAATTTCTGATGTTGGCCCTACACCAGATTTTTTCACATCTACATCAGGGAGACTGGATGTGTGCTATAGACTTACAAGATGCCTACTTCCATATTCCAGTGTCCAGGAGGCATCGCAAGTTTCTCCGTTTTCAAATAAACCGTCAGCATTTTCAATTTCGAGTACTTCATTTCGATCTCAAGTCAGCCCCACGAACGTTCTCAAAGTGCATTGCGGTGGTGGCAGCATGTCTACGCAAATGCAAGATCTTCATTTACCTCTATCTGGACGATTGGCTACTAAAGAGTGCCACCCCTTCTCTGCTTCAGAATCATCTCAACTACTGTCTTCACTTGTTGAACATGCTGGGGCAACTTCAAGAAATCGGTCCTCAACCTGACACAGAGAATCCATTACCTGGGCGCCTCGCTGGATACAGCGAAGGCAAGCATGTGTCCTTCGGAGGAGAGGTTATCTTCAATCAGTAGCAAAGGTCGCGATCTCCTCAGTGCAAGTCATCCCACAGTCAGACAGGTTTAGTCACTGTTGGGATCCATGGCCTCTTGCATGTTCATCGTCCCCAATGCCAGATTGAACATGCGTCTTCTGCAGCAGTCTCTGTAAGACCAGTGGATGCAAGTCTCAGGTCATTGGGAGGACCGTGTGACCCTACCTCAGTCTGCCAAGGACTCCATCAGATGGTGGATGAAGCGGTCACACCTGCTAAAGGGAGTCCCATTTCATCAAGACATTCCCACTCAGACTGTAGTCACAGATGCTTCCCTACAAGGTTGGGGAACACACATGGGGTACCTTCGAGTGCAAGGTTTCTGGTTGGGGACAGAGCGAGGATATCACATCAACTTCCTCGAGTTACGAGCCGTTCACCTGGCTCTCAAGTCTGTGTGTCCTTCTCTTCGGTCCAGCTCCCTCTTGGTTCAGACAGACAACACCACAACGATGTATTATCTGAACAAGCAGAGGGGCACCAGGTCGAGAACTCTCTCTCTGGAGGCACAGACCATTTGGAAATGGCTTCTCGCAAGAGGACTCCGCATCGTGGCCATTCATCTTCCGGGTTCCATGATCGTTCAGGCAGACTCACTAAGCAGGGACTTCGTAGAAGTGCACGACTGGGTGCTAAACGTCAAAGTCACGCAAGGCATCTTTCGACAATGGGGAGTGCCAGACATCGACCCCTTCGCAGATGCGGCCAACACCAAATGCCCCGTCTTCGCGTCCAGGTTTCCCCAACCAGGATCATGAGGAAATGCCCTTTTGATGAACTAGTCTCAGACATTACTGTACGCCTTTCCACCGCTTCCACTGATCCCGGCAGTGATCAACAAATTTTACAGGTACAACACCAGAATGATCCTGATAGCTCCGGACTGGCCGCATCAGTGGTGGTACCCGGACCTTCTGCAATTATCCAAAGGTGCCACACCGGAGGTTGCCTTGCCGTCCGTATTTGTTGTCCAAGAACGAGGGGAGTGTGTTTCATCCCAATCTCACCTCCCTCAGATTGACAGCATGGCTCCTGAGGTCATTCAGTACGGACACCTAGACCTGCCAGCGGATTGTATGACGATCCTGAAAGAAGCCAAGAGACCTTCCACCAGAAAATCCTATGCTGTCAAGTGGAAACGGTTCTACCTGTGGTGCAGGAACAATGCTCATGATCCGGTCAAGGGTCAAGAGCAGGTACTGTTGCCATACCTACTACATTTGGCCAAGTCTGGTCTGCAGTTCTCTTCGATTAAGGTGCATTTAGCAGCTATCACTGCATACAGGAAATATGCATCTCAGAACTCTTTTTTCAAAATGCCAGTAGTTCAAGATTTCCTTGAAGGGCTGAAAAAGGTTTACCCCCCAGTGAGATCCCCATCTCCTCCTTGGGAGCTCAACATAGTCCTTACAAAACGTATGGGTGCTCCTTTTGAGCCGATTCACAAGGCCTCTCTGCAGCATCATGGAAAACAGCCTTTTTAGTCGCCATCACTTCTGCCCGCAGGGTTAGTGAGATCCAGGCTTTGTGTTGTAGGGAGCCTTACACTGTCTTTAATGCCAACAGGGTGGTTTTAAGGACCCATCCGAGTTTCCTGCCAAAGGTGGTCTCAGATTTTCACATCAATCAGACGATCACTCTTCCCACCTTTTTCCCCAATCCCTCTACTCCACCGGAGAGGTCTCTTCATTCTTTGGACCTCAAGAGGGTTTTGAAATTTTATCTTGACAAAACTAAGTCCTTGAGACACACGGACCGGGGTTTTGTTAGCTATGGTGTCATAAATACCGGTTCAGCAGCTTCTAAGAGATCAATCTCTAGATGGATAGTTTTGTCCATACCTTTGGCCTACCAACTAGCTAACAAGGTTCTTCAGGGCAAACCCAACGTACATTCTACTAGGGGGAAGGCTTCTACTACGGCCCTACTAAGAAATGTGCCTATGTCAGAAATTTGTAAAGCAGCGACTTGACGTTCAGTTCATACTTTCACCCGCCATTACTGCTTGGATTCTAATGCACAGGCGGATGCCCAAGTTGGGCAAGCCTCAGAAATGTATTTGCTTGATGCCATGTTAAGATGCTCTGTTACTTGTTTTCTATACTATTTGCTCGTCCACGAGGTAGTGGGTATGGGCTTGCTACTCTATTCAGTGCTTATGACTATTGATGAGTATCCCCTGGAAGAGAAGGATTAGTTACTTACCTGTAATCCTAGTTCTCTTCCAGGGGTATACTCATCAAAGTCATAAGCAACCCTCCCTCCTCCCCGGACAAGCATATTTCGTATATTTTTGTAGTGATTGCATCTTTTAATCAGGTTGCTACAAGTTAGTACACCATAAAAAAAGAACTGACCTAACTGTCACCTGTGGTGCATGATGGGAGCAGAGGGGCTCCTGGAGGTCTTAAAGGCAAGGTGTCCATGTTCTTGAAAGCCTTAAAGGCAAGGTGCCAGTATTTAGGTCTCTCCTGACCCAGCGCATGCGCTAGTCTGGCGAAGACTTTTAGTAACGGCCTAAAAAAATGCTACCATGGCCGGCCTACTGCTTGCGTGCATGTGCGCGGGTGCGCGCTTACGAGCAGAGGCGCCATATGGCTTTCCTCGTCGTGCTCATTAAGCGCCGCGCACATGCACGCAAGCTGTAGGCCGGCCATGGTAGCATTTTGATCGCGATCACTTTCGCGCGGCGTGCGTCATCGCTCCTGGTTAATCTCTCCACTTCCTCTGTAGCCGTCTCTCTCTGCCTCACTTCCACTTCTGTATCTCCTCTGTGCCCCTCAATGCACAGCCCTCAGCAAGCCACACTGCCAGTGCACACAGCCCTCAATATGCACAACTGACAGTGCATGCGGCCGTTGGTGCAAAAAATACAACGTACCCCTCACCTTGCTTTTTTGCACTGATGGTGTAAGCTGCCATCAGTGTGTCCCACTGACAGTCTTCCCAGCCCGCACCACTGTCAGTACACTGAGCCCTCCATGTGCATAACACTTGAAAGTGCAGGCACCATCAGTGCACGTCGCAACAGTTCTGAGAGCGCATGCGACCCTCAGTACAGAACTTCATGTGACCATTGGCCACGCCTTCTGTGAGTCCCTGTGAGAGTCTGCACTGCCGTTAGTAAACATGGGCTGGCGGTGCACAGAGCCCTCACAGTGCAGCACAGCAGAAGATGACACTCACATTTATTCTGAGTAAACCGGCCTCACAAGTGCAGCAGCATAAACCTGCACACGCCTCTGTGTACAGCTACCAGCATTACACATAGCCTTTACTTGACAAAACATGACAGTGTACCCAGTCCTGCATGTCAGTATGCAACATCGTTACAAACTGCAGAAAACTTGAGTGCACACACATCTCTCTGCGGACAAATGCGTCTGTGGGTGCACTCTGCCCTAGTGTGCAACAGAATGTCTGACAATACATGCCGCAATAAGTGTGCAACTCTCTACACACAACGATCGGAGCTGCCAGTGAATGCTCACACACAGCCCTAGCAGCCACAGTGTACAGCAGAATATCTCTAAAATTACACATCTCATTAAATGTGCAAACAACTGCACACTGCAACCTGAGTTCCCCGTAAACACGCACACACTATCTATGCATGAGGTGCAACTCTAAGAAAATACACAGGCCAGTAGTTACAAAAAAGTGAAGCAAGACTTGTTGTACACTAGTTATTACAGTGCACAGTCCTGCACATATGCACAGCCCTACTTGTGTTTGTGTAACAGCACATGCAATAAAAGAACACATGTCTCAGAATGCAGGCAGCCCTCTCAGAGCAACACACTGCTCACAGCAGAACTAAACGCGCACCACTGATGGCATTTGCAGTTTATTTCCAATATGTACTTGTGACTGTGCTTAGCTTGCAGGATCATGTGATATGAATTTATTTATAATTAATAAAACGTTCTCAGGGGATGGAATGTTTACAGGAGAAACACATCGTTTTTATTAGGATTATTTATTGTTTATTGAGTTAGGACCTGCTGGGCTACTAACAGTGTTGCAGCCCTTACAGCCTTTTAGGCTTAAACACAATGGCTAAACCAGTAACTCTTGCTAAACACTTTAAAGGCCCCACAGGCGAGACCTATTGGCGTTGCCAATGCTTGTTTACTGTACTGTGATGTTTATTCATCTATGCAGCCTATGGGCCAACTGCCTGCTATTACCCGCTTTTCTTTTCCGAAAATAAAGGTTTTCTTGTATGACACTATTACAGTGTATGTTCTCTTTTACAGAGTTTATGTGTAAGATTAATTTTTGTACAAGAAAAACATATGTAATCTTGGCATTTTGCCCTATTGGAATTGTGTTAGGCTGCATATTTATGTGTTTTATATACACGTATATATGTATGTCGTGGGAGTGCTAGGCACTTGTGGTTCCCCATCATACACACATATATATATATTTTTTCCCAATGGCCCTTGAGCTTTTGAGGGCCATAGGCTGCTCAGCATGGGATCGTGATTTGCTCTTTTATTTAATTAATTTGCATGCTTCCTATTGGTTCCCCGCAGTGGGCTACACTTAGTCCTATGATTAAGGAGCGCAAAGCCCCGAAACGCGTCAGGCAGTCAATGCTACTTACCCGGGAGTAACGGAGAGTGAAATCACTGAAAGCCAGAGGGCTGGATTGCCGCCGAGTGCGTCCTCAAAAGCTCAAGGGCCATTGGGAAAAAACACATATATATATATATATATATATATCTCCAAAAACACACGTTTCCCAAGGTAACGTGAAGCGCACTCGAGCTTGTGATTCAAAAGTAAATCTTTATTCCATTCTCCGTAGAAAGCTGACACACGCGTTCCGGCACCCTGGCCTTCGTCAGTGTCAGTTAGTGCATTACAACGGCCACATATAAATAATCACTGTCTTCATTGAAGACAGTGATTATTTATATGTGGCCGTTGTAATGCACTAACTGACACTGACGAAGGCCAGGGTGCCGGAACGCGTGTGTCAGCTTTCTACGGAGAATGGAATAAAGATTTACTTTTGAATCACAAGCTCGAGTGCGCTTCACGTTACCTTGGGAAACGTGTGTTTTTGGAGATATTTTGTTGCGAACCGCCTACGCAACCAGCGCACCCACACTGCTGAGAGCAAGGCAATGGGCGGAGTTGTTTGACCATATATATATATATATATATATATGTATGTATATTTCTATATGCTCCGAGATCCCGCACATGGGCGGGTATTGTTCAGTGCTTATGACTTTGATGAGTATACCCCTGGAAGAGAACTAGGATTACAGGTATGTAACTAATCCTTCCATACCTAGATTACAAGCGTGACTTGTCAAAAGTGTTATCAACCACTTCAAATTAAACCTTAGCTAGGAGCAGTTCTCAACTCAGAACTAGGAATAGCTTACCTGAATACTACCAGGATACAAGCATTCCAGGCACTCATTCCCCATTTTCTACCAGGTCAACAGTTTACAGTGAGGACAGTCCTGCGTCTCCTCAGTATGATGGCTTTGTGTATAGCCATAGTACCTCATACCATACTAAGCATGCGTTTATTGCAGGAGAGTTAAGCACAGCAGTGGACCAAGCGAAGTTTCAATGGAAAGATCTAGTGTTGAACACCAACAGTCTGTTAGAAGGATGGCCTTTCTTAGATCCAGTTCCGCAGAGAACTATTACAACGGATGCCTCCCTTACGGAATGGGGAGCGCATTTGCAACACCGAACTGTCCAAGGCCACTAGACACTCGATCACCGACATCTCCACATAAATCACCTAAAGTTACTAGCTGTTCACCTAGCGCTGAAAGCCTTCCTTCCTCGCCCCGGATAGCAAAGTAGTTATCATCAAGACGGACAACATGACAGCCGTGTATAATCTCCAAAAGCAAGAGAGCATCAAGTCCCCTCCATTAGCCCAGACCATTTGGAGGTGGGATCTTCAATACAACATTCACCTGTTAGCGGATTATATACCGGGAGTAGACAACAACTTTGTAGCTCTCCTCAGCAGGAGGCACCAACAAGTCCACAAGTGGGAACTCCACCTGCAAGTCCTCCTCCAATACTTCCAATGCTGGTGAAAACCACAAATAGATCTCTTTGCTACAGCAGAAAATGCCAAATGCCCAAACTTCCCCTCCAGGTTTCCACACCCGCAGTCCAACCACGACGCACTATGGATGAGTTGGTCAGGGATATTTGAGTACGCTTCTCCCCCTGCTTACGTTTGTGGTTTGCAAATTTCAGCAGACATCTCTCAACCTCATTCTGGTGGCTGCCACATGGACACTACAACCATGGTTCACCACACACCTCGAACTGTCATTAGTTCACCACAAAACACTGCTGAACAGGCAGGACCTTCTCACACATAACCATGGAGAAATCAGACACAGATCCCTCAATCTTGTAATGTTACCGACGTCCTAGAATTTGGTTACCTCAATCAATCTCCCACAGCAATGTATGGACATTCTTAAAGAGGCACGCATGCCTGATACTCTGGTCTTATGCACTGCTAAATGGAAAAGATTTGCTCACTATTGTCATTCCAAACACATTGATCCCTTAGCAGCCACAAGACATTGTATGCTACTTTTTTGATTTGCCCACCTCTCGTTTAGCGTTTACATCTCTAAGGCTAAATCTAGCGGCGGTAACCGCATACCTACAAAATATGCAACACACTTCCCTATTCAGCATTACAGTCATCAAAGCCCGCCTGGAAGGTATTAAAATAACCATTTCTCGTAGGGTGCCACCAGCTCCCCTGCATGGACTCTCAATATTGTATTAGCAAGATTAATGGGCCCTCCATTGAGCCTCTCCACTCCTGCCCCCTACAGTTTGTATCCTGGAAGGTAATCTTGCTGGTCGCTGTCACTTTGCTTAGATGTGTCACTGAGCTTCAGGCGCTAACTTTAAAAGAACCCTTCTTCCAAATAAATAGGGACAGGGTTGTACTTCGCACTAACCACAAATTTCTTCCAAAGGTGGTCTCACAATTCCACCGTAATCAATCTTTTGATCTTCCTGCCTTTTTCTCCCAGCCTGACAGGGCTTTGCACACGTTGGATGTAAAACAAGCTCTCATCTGGTGACAGGACTAAATCATTTAAGAAGACAAATCAACTATTTGTTGCTTTCTCAAAACCTAACAAGGGAAAGGCTATTTCTAAAGTAAGCATTGCACGATGGATTGTTAAATGCATCCAGACTTGCTATTCTAAAGCGAAAATAACCTTACCCATTCATCCTAGATCTCACTCTACTCATAATAAAGAAGCCTCAATGATCTTCTTCGGAAATATACCTTTAGCTGACATATGTAAAGCAGCTACATGGTCCACACCACATACGTTTGCAAAACACTACTGTGTAGATGTACTGGCCCGTTAACAAGCCAATGTGGGCCAAGCAGTGCTGCGTACACTATTTCAAACTAACTCCCACATGCTAGCCACCGCTCATGGAGGAGGACTGCTTTACAGTCTATGCTAAGCATGTGTATCTACAGCCTCACATGCCTCGAACGGAAAATGTTACTTATCCAGAAAGCATCTGTTCATGGCATGTTGTGCTGTAGATTCACTTGTGAACACCCTCGTCACCCGGATGCCTATGCTTGTTACAGTTACTTTCACTATTTCTCACAAACTCCTTTCACATGGACATCTCTATAAACTATGCTTCATGTTTCATCCTCACTCACCATGCGGGAAAACCGTTTTTACAATGGAGTCTATGACCAGGTGCATTACCAGCAAGAGGAGGAGTCCCACTACCTGATGATTCAAAAGACTTTCTTTGAAGAAAAACAACTTGCGCAAATCCATGCCCAACTCTAGATGGGAGGATTATGCTAAGCATGTGAATCTGCAGCACTACATGCCATAAACAGATGCTTACTGGTAAGTAACATGTTCCTTCTCCTCTATATCCCACCAGGTATGTCTAAACATTCAAAAAAGATGACATGTTGTAAAATATATCTATATTCCAGCTTATGATGGTTCTCGGTTTCAGTTTTATTAGAGAGTTAGACTTGAATTGTGTTTACTATTTCATCTAAACATAACTTAATGTTTGGGATACTGAAAGAACGTGACTGTGGCTATATTTTTGTATACCTCTTTGTGTTCTTTGGTTTTTTTAAGACCCGTGTCCATGACGTGTTTTTGTTATTCTGTGTTCTAGTATGGCTTCTGTTTGACTGTAGTTCGAAATCTGAGATTGATGTACTATATCCTCCCTAGGTTATTCTATATTTGTTATTAAGGGTAACCTCCCTGATTGTGAGGCAGACCAGTTGTTACAGATGATTCGTGTACATCAAGCTCAGCGACCAAAATTGATAGGGGAAGAGATGGCACAATCTAAAGATCAGAGGTAAGGTTAATAATAAAAAATATTTGGTGACTTGTGCAGGCAAATGTGCCACTCCTGTTCACATATGTAGTGTAATACATCATCTGGTGTATGGTGTATGGTCTCTCATTGCAAAAAAGAATTTGTTTCAAGAAGGTCCTGCAGTCCTCTTAGAGAGCAATATAGCCACGTTGCAATACTTTATGCTGGAATGAGAGCTCTGCTGAGACTGTGGAAGTTTAACCCTGTCTTACAAGGTTTGCACCAACTCCATTTGCTTCTCAATGGCCATTCGTTTTGCTTTAAGGCCATATGTATGATACATCACATTATATTCAGATGCTACATTTAAGCAGGAATTTCATCTTCTATAGACCCCAATGAATTTTTAGTTCTGTAGGCTCCCTGAGTTTTGTCCTCCAAAGGTATAATCAAGAAAACACAAATGAGGTGGAAAATCCTTTCATGTGCAACGTGTAATACTGTGCAACTCTCTGTCACTGCATCATCCCAGTGAACCATCACACTTTAAATTTCAGGAGAGTGAAATCTGGCTGTTCACTGTAAAAAACACAAAAATCAATAATTGAAATAAATATCGAATTCTAGCCTGTGAGATGCTTAAATAGGCAAGGACATTCAGTCCAGCATACAGTCAACTGCGGCTGCAAAACAGGAGGACCACACTGTGCAAATGCAGGACAAAGCCGCCCCCACCCGGCCTATTTTATTGAAATTAGCCATTTATTGCCTTAGAGCCAATTTAGAAACCACTGAGTGGAAGGTATAGATCTTACAATCCTTTTCTTTTTCTTTTCCTAGAAGCGAGTGTTTTGTAGAAATAGTGTTAGCCATATTGTTTCACCCATCAAACTAGATAGGGACACACTCTTTATCTCTCCACAATTAGGCCACTATTTCAACCATGAAAAATTGTAATAAGGCCACGAGCAAAATATAGGGAGCATGAGATCTGCTTTTGATTTAGACATGCAATGCTTGTCTGGTAATTTCTGATCCGTGACCCGTGCAGCAATGCAATAGAAAGAGGAAGTCTACTGTTGCTCTCTGTTCTGAAGACTACCTTCAAGGTAAAAATGAATAACTTATTTTGCTCGAATTACAGACTGCCTAATAAATATAGATTTCAACAAAAATACCCAAGATGTATGTTTCCAGTACATTTTAAGATACCTATTGCACTCAAGA
This sequence comes from Triturus cristatus, assembly GCF_964204655.1. Classification (NCBI taxonomy): domain Eukaryota; kingdom Metazoa; phylum Chordata; class Amphibia; order Caudata; family Salamandridae; genus Triturus; species Triturus cristatus. The sequence goes on from NC_140592.1 coordinate 936,894,568, forward strand.
TTGAGAATTTGTAGCACTTTTGGACTGTCTAATTTGTACTGATCTAACACGCACGCGCACACACTGACTCAAATGCACTCCCATACAAAACACATGCACACAAGTCCGTCCTTCCCTTCCTCTTTCCTTTCTTCTCCCCCGTTCCTGTACCGTCTAAGCAACAAAACTTGAGCTGACTGTAATACAGTAGATGGAGATTACATATCTTTTGCTATCTGTGGAGTCCTTTTTAGGTCGAGCCTAGAGCAGCGCATGCACTGCTTGCTCGACTTTTAGTAAGGGGCTTTTCAAAGTGCTACCCACAAGCTTTTCTTGGCCTGAAGCTTGCGTGCACGCTCGCATCTGCCTTTCCTATCTCTTCCTCCGGGCTATTACTTTCACTTTCGCGGCTGCCAAACTCCTTCAGGAATGACTTCACCAGACGTTAAAGATGCTTTTCTTGAAAGTTCTGTGCTCAGTTTGGAAAGGTGGCCCAAGAATCAGCGGGTGTTAAGTCATTTTCAATACAAAAATAAGCACCATACTTTCAACTAAGTACATGCCAACTGTGGAGCCCGCTGGAACCGACTTCATTAGCAGCCCTCTGTGTGATTCCCACATCTGGCCTAACGTAGAGATGTGGCTTCACTGCTATTGCATTAACTGCATTGACAGTGTGCGTTTTATACACCACGGGAATAAGTCCATTAGAAGACAGACCACTGCTGGGATCATGTGAAATTGCCAAGTGCATAAAATTGCAACTTGGTGAACTTTTTTTTAACCTAAAAAGCTTTGGTTTAAGCGGGTATTTCTCGTGGCTGGAAACTGTGAGAGGCTTCTACGTGTAGGCAGTATGGAAGAGCCAACTGGCTCAATCCTGCCCACTCCACCTGGCCCTCTGCTGCTCACTCTACCTGACCATCTCCTGCCCACTCCACCTGGCCCTCTGCTGCCCATTCCACCTGACCCTCTCCTGCCCACTCCACCTGACCCTCTCCTGCCCACTCCACCTGACCCCACTCCACCTGACCCTCTCCTGCCCACTCCACCTGACCCTCTCCTGCCCACTCCACCTGACCCTCTCCTGCCCACTCCACCTGACCCTCTCCTGCCCACTGCATCTGACCCTCTCCTGCCCACTCCCCCTCACCCTCTCCTGCTCACTCTACCTCACCCTCTCCTGCTCACTCTACCTTACCCTCTCCTGCCCACTCTACCTCACCCTCTTCCGCCCACTCCACCTGGCCCACTCCTGCCCACTGCCCGGGCCCTCTCCTGCCCGGGCCCTCTCCTGCCCACTCTACCTCACCCTCTCCTGCCCACTCTACCTCACCCTTTCCTGCCCACTCTACCTGTCCCTCTCCTGCCCAATGGAGCTGACCCTCTCCTGTCCACTCCACATGACCCTCTCCTGTCCACTCCACCTGACCCTCTCCTGTCCACTGCACCTGACCCTCTCCTGTCCACTGCACCTGACCCTCTTCTGTCCACTCTACCTCACCCTCTCCTGCCCACTCTACCTCACCCTCTCCTGCCCACTCTACCTCACCCTCTCCTGCCCACTCCACCTGACCCTCTCCTGTCCACTCTACTTGACCCTCTCCTGTCCACTCTACTTGACCCTCTCCTGCCCACTTCACCTGGCCGTCTCCTGCCCACTGCACCTGGCCCACTCCTGCCCACTCCACCTGACCCTCTCCTGGCCTTCCTACCTCACACTCTCTGCCCACTCCACCTGGCGCTCTCCTGTCCACTCCACCTGACCCTCTCCTGCCCACTCCCCCTGACCCTCTCCTGCCCACACTACCTCACCCTCTCCTGCCCACACTACCTCACTCTCCTGCCCACTCCACCTGGCCCTCTCCACCTGGCCCTCTCCTGCCCACTCCACCTGGCCCTCTCCTGCCCACGCCACCTGACCCTCTCCTGTCCACTCTACCTCACCCTCTCCTGCCCACCCCACCTGACCCTCTCCTGTCCACTCCACCTGACCCTCTCCTGTTCACTCTACCTCACCCTCTCCTGCCCACTCCACCTGACCCTCTCCTGCCCACTCCACCTGATCCTCTCCTGCCCACTCCACCTGACCCTCTCCTGTTCACTCTACCTCACCCTCTCCTGCCCACCCCACCTGACCCTCTCCTGCCCACCCCACCTGACCCTCTCCTGCCCACTCCACCTGGCCCTCTCCTGCCCACTCCACCTGGCCCTCTCCTGCCCACTCCACCTGGCCCTCTCCTGCCCACTCCACCTGGCCCTCTCCTGCCCTCTCCACCTGGCCCTTTCCTGCCCTCTCTACCTCACCCTCTCCTGCCCACTCCACCTGACCCTCTCCCGCCCAGTCCACCTGACCCTCTCCCGCCCAGTTCACCTGACCCTCTCCCGCCCACTCCACCTGACCCTCTCCCGCCCACTCGACCTGACCCTCTCCTGTCCACTCTACCTCACCCTCTCCTACCCACTACACCTGACTCTCTCCTGTCCACTCCATCTGACCCTCTCCTGTCCACTCCATCTGACCCTCTCCTGTCCACTCCACCTGGCCCTCTCCTGTCCACTCTACCTCACCCTCTCCTGTCCACTCTACCTCACCCTCTCCTGTCCAGTCTACCTCACCCTCTCCTGTCCACTCCACCTCACCCTCTCCTGCCCACTCTACCTCACCCTTTCCTGCTCACTATACCCGAACCTCTCCTACCCACTCCACCTGGCCCTCTCCTGCCCTCTTCAGCTGGCCCTCTCCTGCCCACTCTACCTCACCCTTTCCTGCCCACTCTACCTCACCCTTTCCTGCCCACTCTACCTCACCCTTTCCTGCCCACTCTACCTGTCCCTCTTCTGCCCACTGCAACTGACCCTCTCCTGTCCACTCCACCTGGCCCTCTCCTGCCCACTCCACCTGGCCCTCTCCTGCCCACTCCACCTGGCCCTCTCCTGCCCTCTTCACCTGGCCCTCTCCTGCCCACTCTACCTCACCCTTTCCTGCCCACTCTACCTCACCCTTTCCTGCCCACTCTACCTCACCCTTTCCTGCCCACTCTACCTGTCCCTCTTCTGCCCACTGCAACTGACCCTCTCCTGCCCACTCCACCTGGCCCTCTCCTGCCCTCTCCACCTGGCCCTCTCCTGCCCACTCTACCTCACCCTCTCCTGTCCAGTCTACCTCACCCTCTCCTGTCCACTCCACCTCACCCTCTCCTGCCCACTCTACCTCACCCTTTCCTGCCCACTATACCCGAACCTCTCCTGCCCACTCCACCTGGCCCTCTCCTGCCCTCTTCACCTGGCCCTCTCCTGCCCACTCTACCTCACCCTTTCCTGCCCACTCTATCTCACCCTTTCCTGCCCACTCTACCTCACCCTTTCCTGCCCACTGCCCCGGGCCCTCTCCTGTTCGCCATAAGTTGGCAGGGTATGCTCAGACGTGAGTCCCTTGCTCACTTTGCCACTGGATTCAAGCAAGCCTGGCTGAAGACGGCTGAAATGCCAGAAACCGGTCCTAGGAAGCTTGTTTCCGGTCCAGGGAAGGCATGGCGTGGCAGTTCGGGCTGGACTGTTCCCATGAGGCACAGGGTCAGACTGATTTGCATATGGCCATGTCCGAACTGGGGTGGCAGAGTGGGCTAAAGAACGGTGATGGATCAAACCCAGATCTGTTGACTGGGTGTGAGTGTTTGATTGGTTCTGATGCTCCGTCCATCACCACCCCCTTTTGTACCGCCTTGTTCGCCATAAGTTGGCAGGGTATGCTCAGACGTGAGTCCCTTGCTCACTTTGCCACTGGATTCAAGCAAGCCTGGCTGAAGACGGCTGAAATGCCAGAAACCGGTCCTAGGAAGCTTGTTTCCGGTCCAGGGAAGGCATGGCGTGGCAGTTCGGGCTGAACTGTTCCCATGAGGCACAGGGTCAGACTGATTTGCATATGGCCATGTCCGAACTGGGGTGGCAGAGTGGGCTAAAGAACGGTGATGGATCAAACCCAGATCTGTTGACTGGGTGTGAGTGTTTGATTGGTTCTGATGCTCCGTCCATCACCACCCCCTTTTGTACCGCCTTGTTCACCATAAGTTGGCAGGGTATGCTCAGACGTGAGTCCCTTGCTCACTTTGCCACTGGATTCAAGCAAGCCTGGCTGAAGACGACTGAAATGCTAGAAACCGGTCCTAGGAAGCTTGTTTCCGGTCCAGGGAAGGCATGGCGTGGCAGTTCGGGCTGGACTGTTCCCATGAGGCACAGGGTCAGACTGATTTGCATATGGCCATGCCCGAACTGGGGTGGCAGAGTGGGCTAAAGAACGGTGATGGATCAAACCCAGATCTGTTGACTGGGTGTGAGTGTTTGATTGGTTCTGATGCTCCGTCCATCACCACCCCCTTTTGTACCGGGCCCTCTCCTGCCCACTCTACCTCACCCTCTCCTACCCACTCTACCTGACCCTTTCCTGCCCACTCTACCTGTCCCTCTCCTGCCCACTGCAGCTGACCCTCTCCTGCCCACTCCACCTGGCCCTCTCCTGCCCACTCCACCTGGCCCTCTCCTGCCCACTCCACTTGGCCCTCTCCTGCCCATGCTACTTCACCCTCTCCTGCCCATTCTACCTCACACTCTCCTGCCCACTCCCCCTGGCCCTCTCCCGCCCACTCCACCTGACCCTCTCCCGCCCACTCCACCTGACCCTCTCCCGCCCACTCCACCTGACCCTCTCCCGCCCACTCCACCTGACCCTCTCCCGCCCACTCCACCTGACCCTCTCCCGCCCACTCCACCTGACCCTCTCCCGCCCACTCCACCTGACCCTCTCCTGCCCACTCCACCTGACCCTCTCCTGCCCACTCCACCTGACCCTCTCCTGCCCACTCCACCTGACCCTCTCCTGCCCACTCCACCTGACCCTCTCCCGCCCACTCCACCTGACCCTCTCCCGCCCACTCCACCTGACCCTCTCCCACCCACTCCACCTGACCCTCTCCCGCCCACTCCACCTGACCCTCTCCCGCCCACTCTACCTCACCCTTTCCTGCCCACTCTACCTCACCCTTTCTGCCCACTCTACCTCACCCTGTCTTGCCCACTCCACCTGGTCATCTCCTGCCCACTGCAGCTGGCCCTCTCCTGTCCACTCTACCTGACCCTCTCCTGTCCACTCTACCTGACCCTCTCCTGTCCACTCTACCTGACCCTCTCCTGTCCACTCTACCTGACCCTCTCCTGCCCACTCCACCTGACCCTCTCCTGCCCACTCCACCTGACCCTCTCCTGCCCACTCCACCTGACCCTCTCCTGCCCACTCCACCTGACCCTCTCCTGCCCACTCCACCTGACCCTCTCCTGCCCACTCCACCTGACCCTCTCCTGCCCACTCCACCTGACCCTCTCCTGCCCACTCCACCTGACCCTCTCCCGCCCACTCCACCTGACCCTCTCCCGCCCACTCCACCTGACCCTCTCCCACCCACTCCACCTGACCCTCTCCCGCCCACTCCACCTGACCCTCTCCCGCCCACTCTACCTCACCCTTTCCTGCCCACTCTACCTCACCCTTTCTGCCCACTCTACCTCACCCTGTCTTGCCCACTCCACCTGGTCATCTCCTGCCCACTGCAGCTGGCCCTCTCCTGTCCACTCTACCTGACCCTCTCCTGTCCACTCTACCTGACCCTCTCCTGCCCACTCTACCTGACCCTCTCCTGCCCACTCCACCTGACCCTCTCCTGCCCACTCCACCTGACCCTCTCCTGCCCACTCCACCTGACCCTCTCCTGTCCACTCTACCTCACCCTCTCCTGCCCACTCCCCCTGGCCCTCTCCTGCCCATGCTACGTCACCCTCTCCTGCCCATTCTACCTCACACTCTCCTGCCCACTCCCCCTGGCCCTCTCCTGCCCACTCCCCCTGGCCCTCTCCTGCCCACTCCCCCTGGCCCTCTCCTGCCCACTCCCCCTGGCCCTCTCCTGCCCACTCCCCCTGGCCCTCTCCTGCCCACTCCCCCTGGCCCTCTCCTGCCCACTCCCCCTGGCCCTCTCCTGCCCACTCCCCCTGGCCCTCTCCCGCCCACTCCCCCTGGCCCTCTCCCGCCCACTCCACCTGACCCTCTCCCGCCCACTCCACCTGACGCTCTCCCGCCCACTCCACCTGACGCTCTCCCGCCCACTCCACCTGACGCACTCCCGCCCACTCCACCTGACGCTCTCCCGCCCACTCCACCTGACGCTCTCCCGCCCACTCCACCTGACGCTCTCCCGCCCACTCCACCTGACGCTCTCCCGCCCACTCCACCTGACGCTCTCCCGCCCACTCCACCTGGTATTCTCCTGCCCGCTCCACCTGGTACTCTCCTACCCGCTGCAGCTGACCCTCTCCTGTCCACTGCAGCTGACCCTCTCCTGTCCACTCAACCTCACCCTCTCCTGCCCACTCCACCTGACCCTCTCCTGTCCACTCCTCCTGACCCTCTCCCTCCCACTCCACCTCACCCTCTCCTGTTCACTCTACCTCACCCTCTCCTGCCCACCCCACCTGACCCTCTCCTGCCCACCCCACCTGACCCTCTCCTGCCCACTCCACCTGGCCCTCTCCTGCCCACTCCACCTGGCCCTCTCCTGCCCACTCCACCTGGCCCTCTCCTGCCCACTCCACCTGGCCCTCTCCTGCCCTCTCCACCTGGCCCTTTCCTGCCCTCTCTACCTCACCCTCTCCTGCCCACTCCACCTGACCCTCTCCCGCCCAGTCCACCTGACCCTCTCCCGCCCAGTTCACCTGACCCTCTCCCGCCCACTCCACCTGACCCTCTCCCGCCCACTCGACCTGACCCTCTCCTGTCCACTCTACCTCACCCTCTCCTACCCACTACACCTGACTCTCTCCTGTCCACTCCATCTGACCCTCTCCTGTCCACTCCATCTGACCCTCTCCTGTCCACTCCACCTGGCCCTCTCCTGTCCACTCTACCTCACCCTCTCCTGTCCACTCTACCTCACCCTCTCCTGTCCAGTCTACCTCACCCTCTCCTGTCCACTCCACCTCACCCTCTCCTGCCCACTCTACCTCACCCTTTCCTGCTCACTATACCCGAACCTCTCCTACCCACTCCACCTGGCCCTCTCCTGCCCTCTTCAGCTGGCCCTCTCCTGCCCACTCTACCTCACCCTTTCCTGCCCACTCTACCTCACCCTTTCCTGCCCACTCTACCTCACCCTTTCCTGCCCACTCTACCTGTCCCTCTTCTGCCCACTGCAACTGACCCTCTCCTGTCCACTCCACCTGGCCCTCTCCTGCCCACTCCACCTGGCCCTCTCCTGCCCACTCCACCTGGCCCTCTCCTGCCCTCTTCACCTGGCCCTCTCCTGCCCACTCTACCTCACCCTTTCCTGCCCACTCTACCTCACCCTTTCCTGCCCACTCTACCTCACCCTTTCCTGCCCACTCTACCTGTCCCTCTTCTGCCCACTGCAACTGACCCTCTCCTGCCCACTCCACCTGGCCCTCTCCTGCCCTCTCCACCTGGCCCTCTCCTGCCCACTCTACCTCACCCTCTCCTGCCCACTCTACCTCACCCTCTCCTGTCCACTCCACCTCACCCTCTCCTGCCCACTCTACCTCACCCTTTCCTGCCCACTATACCCGAACCTCTCCTGCCCACTCCACCTGGCCCTCTCCTGCCCTCTTCACCTGGCCCTCTCCTGCCCACTCTACCTCACCCTTTCCTGCCCACTCTATCTCACCCTTTCCTGCCCACTCTACCTCACCCTTTCCTGCCCACTGCCCCGGGCCCTCTCCTGTTCGCCATAAGTTGGCAGGGTATGCTCAGACGTGAGTCCCTTGCTCACTTTGCCACTGGATTCAAGCAAGCCTGGCTGAAGACGGCTGAAATGCCAGAAACCGGTCCTAGGAAGCTTGTTTCCGGTCCAGGGAAGGCATGGCGTGGCAGTTCGGGCTGGACTGTTCCCATGAGGCACAGGGTCAGACTGATTTGCATATGGCCATGTCCGAACTGGGGTGGCAGAGTGGGCTAAAGAACGGTGATGGATCAAACCCAGATCTGTTGACTGGGTGTGAGTGTTTGATTGGTTCTGATGCTCCGTCCATCACCACCCCCTTTTGTACCGCCTTGTTCGCCATAAGTTGGCAGGGTATGCTCAGACGTGAGTCCCTTGCTCACTTTGCCACTGGATTCAAGCAAGCCTGGCTGAAGACGGCTGAAATGCCAGAAACCGGTCCTAGGAAGCTTGTTTCCGGTCCAGGGAAGGCATGGCGTGGCAGTTCGGGCTGAACTGTTCCCATGAGGCACAGGGTCAGACTGATTTGCATATGGCCATGTCCGAACTGGGGTGGCAGAGTGGGCTAAAGAACGGTGATGGATCAAACCCAGATCTGTTGACTGGGTGTGAGTGTTTGATTGGTTCTGATGCTCCGTCCATCACCACCCCCTTTTGTACCGCCTTGTTCACCATAAGTTGGCAGGGTATGCTCAGACGTGAGTCCCTTGCTCACTTTGCCACTGGATTCAAGCAAGCCTGGCTGAAGACGACTGAAATGCTAGAAACCGGTCCTAGGAAGCTTGTTTCCGGTCCAGGGAAGGCATGGCGTGGCAGTTCGGGCTGGACTGTTCCCATGAGGCACAGGGTCAGACTGATTTGCATATGGCCATGCCCGAACTGGGGTGGCAGAGTGGGCTAAAGAACGGTGATGGATCAAACCCAGATCTGTTGACTGGGTGTGAGTGTTTGATTGGTTCTGATGCTCCGTCCATCACCACCCCCTTTTGTACCGGGCCCTCTCCTGCCCACTCTACCTCACCCTCTCCTACCCACTCTACCTGACCCTTTCCTGCCCACTCTACCTGTCCCTCTCCTGCCCACTGCAGCTGACCCTCTCCTGCCCACTCCACCTGGCCCTCTCCTGCCCACTCCACCTGGCCCTCTCCTGCCCACTCCACTTGGCCCTCTCCTGCCCATGCTACTTCACCCTCTCCTGCCCATTCTACCTCACACTCTCCTGCCCACTCCCCCTGGCCCTCTCCCGCCCACTCCACCTGACCCTCTCCCGCCCACTCCACCTGACCCTCTCCCGCCCACTCCACCTGACCCTCTCCCGCCCACTCCACCTGACCCTCTCCCGCCCACTCCACCTGACCCTCTCCCGCCCACTCCACCTGACCCTCTCCTGCCCACTCCACCTGACCCTCTCCTGCCCACTCCACCTGACCCTCTCCTGCCCACTCCACCTGACCCTCTCCTGCCCACTCCACCTGACCCTCTCCCGCCCACTCCACCTGACCCTCTCCCGCCCACTCCACCTGACCCTCTCCCACCCACTCCACCTGACCCTCTCCCGCCCACTCCACCTGACCCTCTCCCGCCCACTCTACCTCACCCTTTCCTGCCCACTCTACCTCACCCTTTCTGCCCACTCTACCTCACCCTGTCTTGCCCACTCCACCTGGTCATCTCCTGCCCACTGCAGCTGGCCCTCTCCTGTCCACTCTACCTGACCCTCTCCTGTCCACTCTACCTGACCCTCTCCTGTCCACTCTACCTGACCCTCTCCTGTCCACTCTACCTGACCCTCTCCTGCCCACTCCACCTGACCCTCTCCTGCCCACTCCACCTGACCCTCTCCTGCCCACTCCACCTGACCCTCTCCTGCCCACTCCACCTGACCCTCTCCTGCCCACTCCACCTGACCCTCTCCTGCCCACTCCACCTGACCCTCTCCTGCCCACTCCACCTGACCCTCTCCTGCCCACTCCACCTGACCCTCTCCCGCCCACTCCACCTGACCCTCTCCCACCCACTCCACCTGACCCTCTCCCGCCCACTCCACCTGACCCTCTCCCGCCCACTCTACCTCACCCTTTCCTGCCCACTCTACCTCACCCTTTCTGCCCACTCTACCTCACCCTGTCTTGCCCACTCCACCTGGTCATCTCCTGCCCACTGCAGCTGGCCCTCTCCTGTCCACTCTACCTGACCCTCTCCTGTCCACTCTACCTGACCCTCTCCTGCCCACTCTACCTGACCCTCTCCTGCCCACTCCACCTGACCCTCTCCTGCCCACTCCACCTGACCCTCTCCTGCCCACTCCACCTGACCCTCTCCTGTCCACTCTACCTCACCCTCTCCTGCCCACTCCCCCTGGCCCTCTCCTGCCCATGCTACGTCACCCTCTCCTGCCCATTCTACCTCACACTCTCCTGCCCACTCCCCCTGGCCCTCTCCTGCCCACTCCCCCTGGCCCTCTCCTGCCCACTCCCCCTGGCCCTCTCCTGCCCACTCCCCCTGGCCCTCTCCTGCCCACTCCCCCTGGCCCTCTCCTGCCCACTCCCCCTGGCCCTCTCCTGCCCACTCCCCCTGGCCCTCTCCTGCCCACTCCCCCTGGCCCTCTCCCGCCCACTCCCCCTGGCCCTCTCCCGCCCACTCCACCTGACCCTCTCCCGCCCACTCCACCTGACGCTCTCCCGCCCACTCCACCTGACGCACTCCCGCCCACTCCACCTGACGCTCTCCCGCCCACTCCACCTGACGCTCTCCCGCCCACTCCACCTGACGCTCTCCCGCCCACTCCACCTGACGCTCTCCCGCCCACTCCACCTGACGCTCTCCCGCCCACTCCACCTGACGCTCTCCCGCCCACTCCACCTGGTATTCTCCTGCCCGCTCCACCTGGTACTCTCCTACCCGCTGCAGCTGACCCTCTCCTGTCCACTGCAGCTGACCCTCTCCTGTCCACTCAACCTCACCCTCTCCTGCCCACTCCACCTGACCCTCTCCTGTCCACTCCTCCTGACCCTCTCCCTCCCACTCCACCTCACCCTCACCTGCCCACTCTATCTGACCCTCTCCTGCCCACTCCACCTGGCCCTCTCCTGCCCACTCCACCTGGCCCTCTCCTGCCCACTCCACCTGGCCCTCTCCTGCCCACTCCACCTGGCCCTCCCCTGCCCACTGCACCTGGCCCTCCCCTGCCCACTCTCCCTCCCCTGCCCACTCTCCCTCACCCTCTCCTGCCCACTCTCCCTCACCCTCTCCTGCCCACTCTCCCTCACCCTCTCCTGCCCACTCTACCTCACCCTCTCCTGCCCACTCTACCTCACCCTCTCCTGCCCACTCTACCTCACCCTCTCCTGCCCACTCTACCTCACCCTCTCCTGGTCACTCTACCTTACCATCTCCTGCCCACTCTACCTCACCCTCTTCCGCCCACTGCACCAGGCCCTCTCCTGCCCACTGCAGCTGACCCTCTCCTGCCCACTGCAGCTGACACTCTCCTTTCCACTCCACCTGACCCTCTCCTGCCCACTCCACTTGACCCTCTTCCGCCCACTGCACCTGGCCCTCTTCCGCCCACTGCACCTGACCCTCTTCTGTCCACTCCAACTGACCCTCTCCTGCCCACTCCACCTGACCCTCTCCTGCCCACTCCACCTGACCCTCTCCTGCCCACTCCACCTTGCCCTCTCCTGCCCACTGCCCCGGGCCCTCTCCTGCCCACTCTACCTGACCCTTTCCTGCCCACTCTACCTGTCCCTCTCCTGCCCACTGCAGCTGACCCTCTCCTGCCCACTCCACCTGACCCTCTCCTGCCCACTCCACCTGGCCCTCTCCTGCCCACTCTACCTCACCCTCTCCTGCCCACCCCACCTGACCCTCTCCTGTCCACTCCACCTGACCCTCTCCTGTCCACTCCACCTGACCCTCTCCTGTCCACTCCACCTGACCCTCTCCTGTCCACTCCACCTGACCCTCTCCTGTCCACTCCACCTGACCCTCTCCTGTCCACTCCACCTGACCCTCTCCTGTCCACTCCACCTTGCCCTCTCCTGTCCACTCCACCTTGCCCTCTCCTGTCCACTCCACCTTGCCCTCTCCTGTCCACTCCACCTTGCCCTCTCCTGCCCACTCCACCTTGCCCTCTCCTGCCCACTCCACCTTGCCCTCTCCTGCCCACTCCACCTTGCCCTCTCCTGCCCACTCCACCTTGCCCTCTTGTGGTAAATATTTAAATTACCTGTACTATTTTTTATGCGGTAAAGTCTAGTAAGAATAACTCAGTCAAAATAAGAGGCAGAATCCGTGGTATTAGAGGTTCTGAAAAGGGCTTTATTCCTTACAAAGGAATCATGGTTCGAACCAGGCAATCTTATTCCATCACCACGAAGGTTCAGGAAGGGATAGGCAATACATTATTGACAAGTAACAATATATATATGAAAAGCATTGCATTAAGACAGATGCAGGAGGCGTAACAGCTGATAGTACAGATAAGAATACACATACGTAATGAAAATGGGCGTAATAACAGGCGTATACTAGAAACGTCATTAAAAATGATGTCACAAGTGGGTGGATCCATAAGAGAATCCTGCAGTGTCAGCAGAAATGTTTGGCAGAGATGCGCGCGCAGCCGCATGACGTGTGATTGACGTGCAACTAGAGGGTGAAGGGGAATTGACATTTAGCTCTACATGTGGAGACAGAAGTCTGGGGGGTCAGGTCAACCTAATCCCAAATCGTATCTAATATCTTTGTTTAAGGAACTGTTTTATCCAAAAGGAAAGGTCTCTCGGACGGAATCTATTCTATACTGACTGTTAGTGCATGTACAAGCGTCTATGTGTCTACATGAGATGCGAGGGGGCAGGAATCTTCCATGGTAACAGGGGCTATGAATTACTTGCATAAAGACAGCGAGGCCGAGCTCTTTGCTCGGTAGCTGGAAGGATGTTTACCTAAACTACTAGACAGGAATGCATTGGATGAGGAGCGGAGCAGATAACTTGAAGGCTGAATACAGTTTTTGGCAGGCAACAGGCCGCGTCAGGCACCGTTAGCCGCGCAGGGAGTAGGACAAAGTTCATGGATACGGATGCAGGTCCAAGCTGGAGCATTTCAGAGGCAGAAGCAGGAAAAGGCTTGATGGCAGAATTCAGGGCCTGCTCGCCTGAACTGTAAAACGTGAAAAGTGAACCATATAAAGTCGGTGGCCAATCATACTTAGGAATGGAATATTCGACCCATCCATGGCGGATCTGAAAGAGAACATGTTGACGTTGGACGCACATGTATTTGCGTCTTCATAGCTGGAACTGGAGGGAACATACATGTACTTGTAGCATGTACATGGAGCCGTTGGGGTCTAAGATAGGGGACACAATTGACCATAAAAATTCATATTTCCTCATTCCCTCCTTGTCCCCTACGGACCCTTATGAAATATCCATCAATCTGTTCATATAGCATCATTTGTTCTTCTTTCTTCTTCCGGGATCTTGAATGAAAATTCGAAGGCGGGATACACGATGTGGCACACAGACCACAAATCGCTGGCCCACATTGTAGACACAAGCAGCAACTGAATAGAATGAGAAAGCCAATACCTAGGAAGGATAGGATCCTCCATCCCCAGGCTGACAACACGCTCCAGAACCAACCGGACCAAGTCCAGGTGCCTGGATTCTGGTGTATCTGGCTTACGATCTTATGAAGTCGAGTTATGGCTTTATATACTGACGGCGCGTTTTCTGGTATGAAAACACAGCAACTTGATCCGATGACCCTACAAGCTCCGCCCCTATCGGCCAGGATGACGTCAAGGACAAGACGATTTTGAAGAACAACAATCCGCATCGCAGACTGCTCCTCTGTTAAGTTGCCTAAGGCGGAAGTAGTTTCATTCACTACTGCTTCAAGGGTTCTAGTTAATCTACGTATCAACTTACTATTAGTGACTGTACCTATGTAGGGAAAGAAACCTTTATTGAAATCTGTGTATTGCTCCCATGCTGTTTCGGTGTAGTCGACAATCGGGAGATCTCTCTGCTGTCTATTGTGTACTAAATGGGCATTCCTATGGTAATCAGGCGGGGCTAGGAAAACAGGTGGCAGAAGGAATGCAATGTAACAGGTACCATCCCAATCTAGGGGTAGGCGTATGTATGCGATGTGACCACAGATGAAGTAGGAGTGACGAGAAGCTCTAAATGTAGATTTGCCTTTATCACTGAATTCTATTACAGTGGTACATTTACTATGGCCCATGTGTATTGAACCATTCTTTCTTACACATAATTCGCCTCTAACTGGAAATACTGACATAGCGGGCAAGATTGGTGTAGCTTCGGATTCAACATTCAGGATCATGAGATTAAGTGTAAAGTTACCTAATCCATATACTTCATTTTCTAGATCAGTTCCTGTTCTTTTGGGAAGTCCCTCCTTGTTAGGGTAGCAGACTTTAAGTAAAACTAGGTTCAGGTTTCCCCAAACCCAGTTGTCTTGATAAACTACTGAATTTGAATCTAGGGAATTAATCAAACTAAACCATGCTCCACAGGAGCCATTGTGGGTGAATGGATACGGAAAGAGAGGCAGAACTCCCTTGTATTTCTGATAGGGAGGGAGTCGGCCACATATCCAACAATTTGTAGCATTGCTGGTCTGATGAGAATGATGTAACATACTAATGAATGTGTTGTTGCGCAGCGCAAATCTATAGGACAACTCATGCGGGGGTAATTCGCTAAAAGAATGTTCGGCAGTAGCATTGAAAGCACGCTTGGAAATAGGGTAATACATGTGTAATAATATACTGGCAATGATAATCAGAAGACTTAGAAAAAACATAATTAACAATGTCACTATGCAGTGACTACGAAGTGATTTACAGTACGCATGTTTCTTGAGCTGTTTCTGTCTATTTCGGTCTAGAGGATACATGTCAGAGACAAATTCAACCGATTCACCTTGGAGAGGACTTAAACAATCAAATTGTCTGACTTGCTAGACCTTAGTTTCAGTTTATAGTTTTCTTTTTCAGTTTTGTCAACCAGGGGGAGTTTTGAGTCAGTCTGTGAGGGAATGCAGGGCTGATAATTCAAGTCGGATGATAGTCCATGACATTTTTTGATATGGCTCGAGTGCAACCACCCTTTACGTCCCTCAATCTTCACAGCTGTCCTTGTGGTCAATAAGACGAGTTTAGGCGACTGCCAGCGAGGCTCCAGCGGGTTCCTTCTGTCGAAGTTCCTTATAAGCACAAGATCTCCCGGAACCACGTCATGGGGCTTCACCTCAGTGTTATCGGGAAAAGCTGCAGCTACCTGTGAACGACAAGATTGTAGTGCAGACATCAAGGAAGCCAGGTAATCTGTCAGCATATTACAATCAACATCAGTTATTTTACGGGGTATAGGCGTCCCCCACATATTTGGTGGTCTACCGAAGATCACCTCATACGGGGATAGCCCTGTTCGAGAGTGTGCTACCATTCTCATGTAAAAGAGCGCAACTGGTAAAGCTACTATCCAGTCGACACCTTTTTCTCTACATACTTTGGACAGTCTAATTTTCAAAGTTTGATTATGCCGCTCCACGAGACCTGCTGCCTCGGGATGTCGGACACAGTGGAATTTCCATTGATAGCCTAACAAAAGTGAAACATGTTTCATTAGCTCAGATGAGAACGGTTGGCCATTATCTGAGTACACGACACGGGGCAAACCATACCGTGGGAAGAATTCTCGAACTAACTGTTTGGCAGTAGTCGGGGCAGTGTAATCTGAGACGGGATACGCCTCTGTCCACCGGGAAAGAGCGCATACAACTACGAGGACATATTTGAATCCTCGACATCGTTCCATCTGGATATAATCCATCTGGAGGACTTCAAAAGGGTGATCGGGGGGTTGAAATCCACCCTGTTCTACAGGTACGCCTTTTCCTGGATTGAACTGACAGCAAATCATACAGGTACGTACTTTCTGTTTAGCTGCTGCTCGCAAGTGTTTATTGAACCAAATGTGTTGAATACTGTCTAGCATAACTTTCTCTCCTAGGTGCGCTGGACTATGTATTGTGTTAATGATGACTTGAACCATTGAGTCGGGGAGAAACCATATAGATTTTCCCTTCGTCATCCATCCTTGATCCGTTTGGATCCCTCCTAATTCACTCCATCTCTTTATTTCTTCTGGTGTAGCATGTGTCTGTATGTCAATTACATCAGGGGCGGGATCCTTAACTGTCATGCAGTGTGTTGGTGTCGGAACTATTGTCTTTGTCGTGTCAGTTGTATGAGTCTGATTCTGAGCAGTCTGTTTAGCTGTCCTGTCAGCTAGGTCATTACCCTGAGAAATAATGTCAGTCACTTTTGTATGGGCTTTACACTTCATAATCGATATTGCAGTTGGCAGATGTATTGCATCTAACAGAGCTTGAATAAGGGGACCGTGCTGGATGTGGGCACCGTGAGAAGTTAAATAACCTCTCTCTCGCCAAAGCACGCCAAAGTCATGAACGACTCCGAATGCATAACGTGAATCTGTGTATGTTAGACGGACCGGGAGGATCGGCCGAGGACAAGGGGAGAGGTCTCCGGGGAGAGCCGTCTCCAGCGATCGTACAGACAAATAACTTCCCCCCCACAGACAGATACCACACAAGGAGATGAGTTAGCGTTCTTTATAAGCACTTCTTAAGGTACGATGAAAAGGTACAAGGAGGTCTGGACTCAGGGGTCCCCTCGATTCAAGTCTCTCAAGATGGGAAAAGGGGGTAGCGGGACAGTCTGGTT
This sequence comes from Triturus cristatus, assembly GCF_964204655.1. NCBI lineage: Eukaryota > Metazoa > Chordata > Amphibia > Caudata > Salamandridae > Triturus > Triturus cristatus. The sequence goes on from NC_140592.1 coordinate 936,911,119, forward strand.
ACCAGTCTGGTAGTTGAGGTGGTGTGGTGGGTAGCTCACAATCCTCGAGCTTAGGTGGTCTAGCTGGTACGGGCCGCGGCAGCCCAGCAGGTCCCTGTGAAGATGGTCGATATACGGGCCGCGGCAGCGCCAGCAGGTCCCAGAGAAGATGGTCGATGTACGGTCCGCGGCAGCGCCAGCAGGTCCCGGTGAAGATGGTCGTTACAACGGGCCGCGGCAGCGCCAGCAGGTCCCGACGAGGATGGATGTTGCAGAAGGCCGCGGCAGCGCCAGCAGGCAGGACGATAGATCACAAGATAGGGCTACGGCAGCGCCAGTAGTCCGTCAAGGCTGAGTTCTCTCGGTGTCTCTCGACTCCAGGATACAACTGCCTTCTTGCTCCGCAGCTGCTCCAGTTATAGGGCAGGTGCCCTTTGATGTCCGGACCCTCGCACTTGGGGGTCGGAGGGTCCGGGATGAAGGTGTCCAGACACCCAGCGGGGGGGTGGAGCCGGTGCCTGGGGGAGCTGGAGGCGATCGTCACCTGGCGGGGGAGAGTCCTTGGCACTTCGTCCTCCCATTGACCTGCCAAGTGATCCGCTCACCTCCGGGGTGGATGGTGGTGCCGGGATGTCGGGGCCGGCCAGGCCCAGGGTTAGGGTCGGGGGGAGGCCACGCGGCCTCGTGGCGCAGGGCCCAAGATGGCGGCTTGACCCGGCCGAGGGAGCCGGTGGTGGCTTGGGCCCGTGCTACAGGGAGATCCGAGGGCAGGAGTTCCGTCGGGAGACGGGGTGCGGGTGATTCTCGTGGGCCGCGCCTGGGGGGCCGGGGCTTGGGCCCTGTCATGCGGGGAGGGCGCAAGCCCTTCGTGTGGCCTGTCCAACATGCGTCCCCCCCCAGCTGAAGGCGGGGAGAGTCACCCATCTCCTTGGGGACTCTCTTCGTCGAGGCGGAAGAAGCGGGACAGGCCATCTGCGTTGGCGTGGTCTTGGCCCGGTCGGTGCTCCACGGTGAAGTCCATTCCCCTGCAGGGAGATGGACCAGCGCAGTAGTTTGGGGTTTTCCCCCCGCATCTGCATCAGCCACTGCAGGGGTCTATGGTCGGTTTGTACCCGGAAGTGGGTACCGAAGAGATAGGGCCGGAGCTTTTTGAGGGCCCACACCACTGCGAAGGCCTCCCTCTCGATGGTGCTCCAGCGCTGTTCTCGGCCCAGGAGACGTCGGCTGATGAAGGCCACCGGCTGGTCATGACCCTCGGGGTTCACTTGGGAAAGAACCGCTCCGATGCCGTGGTCGGAGGCGTCTGTCTGTACTACGAATTCCCGACTGTAATCGGGGGCCTGGAGCACAGGGGCGGTGCACAGGGCGGCCTTCAGCTTTTCGAAGGCCGCTTGACAATCGGGGGTCCAGTTAATCCGCTTTGGTTGGTTCTTGGACGTGAGACCCGTGAGGGGCCCCACAATGCTGCCGTAGTCCCTCACGAACCGCCGGTAGTAGCCGGTGAGCCCCAAGAAGGCTCGGACTTCGGTCTGAGTGACGGGGGGCTGCCAGGACTGGATGGCAGCAATCTTAAGTTGTAGTGGGGCCACCAGCCCGCTCCCCACCTGGTGCCCCAGGTAGGTCACGGACCCTTGACCAATTTGGCATTTGCCGGCCTTAATCGTGAGGCCGGCCCGCTGGAGGGCCTGTAGGACCTCCTGGAGGTGGAGGAGGTGGTCGGACCAGTGGCGGCTGTATACAGCGATATCGTCCAGGGAGGCAGCGCTGAACTCTTTGAGCCCCGCCAAGACCTGGTTCACAAGACGTTGAAATGTAGCGGGGGCGTTCTTCATGCCAAAGGGCATGACCTTGAAGTGGTAGTGGCCATCGGGGGTAGAGAAGGCGGATCGTTCTTGGGCTCGGGGTGTGAGACCGATCTGCCAGTAGCCCGCTGTTAGGTCGAAGATACTGAGGTAGCGGGCGGCCCCCAGTCGGTCGATCAATTCATCCGCTCTGGGGATAGGATGAGCGTCGGTTCGGGTGACAGCGTTCAAGCCCCGGTAGTCGACGCAGAATCTCAGTTCAGGTGTGGTGCCGGGGGCAGCGGCTTTGGGGACCAATACAACTGGACTGGCCCAGGGACTGTCCGAGGGCTCGATGACCCCGATCGCGAGCATTTTGGCCACTTCCTCTTGTATGCAGGCCCGTACCCGATCTGGTACGCGGTAGGCCCGGTGCCGGACAGGGGGACTGTCCCCGGTGTCTACGTCGTGCAAGCACCAAGGGGTGACCCCGGGAGTGAGGGAGAACAGTGAAGCGAACCGCAGCAGGAGGTCCCGGCAGCCCTGGCGTTGCTCTGGGGTGAGGGCATCGGAGAGCCGGACCCCGTCCACGGAACCGTCTTTCTCCTGAGTCTTCAGGAGATCAGGGAGAGGCTCGGAGTCTTCTTCCGCCCCACTGTCTGTAGCCATCAGGAGGCTGAGTTCTGAGCGCACAAAGTGTGGTTTGAGTCTGTTGGTGTGGAGGACCCGAAGGGGGTTCCGGGTGGTCCCCATGTCGATGAGGTAAGTGACGGGGCTTTTGCGCTCGACCACCTTGAAGGGCCCCGTCCACTTATCTTGCAAGGCACATGGTTCGGTGGGGGACATCACCCACACTTGTTGTCCCGGTTCGAACTCGACGGAGGAGGCATTGTGATCATACCATCTCTTCATGTCTCCCTGGCTGGCCTCGAGGTTCGCCTTGGCCATCTCCCTGAAGCGCCGGGTCTGATTACGTAGGGCCAGGAGGTACTTGAAGACGTCTGGAGGGGTCTTTAGGGGGGCCATCTCCCAACCTTCTTTGACTAGGCTGAGGGGCCCTCGCACAGGGTGCCCGTACAGGAGTTCGAAGGGGCTAAAACCGAGGGACTTCTGGGGAACTTCCCGGTAGGCGAAGAGGAGGCACGGGAGTAGTACATCCCACTGGCGACGGAGGGGCTCTTCCAATCCCCCAATCATCCCCTTGAGAGTGCGGTTGAATCGCTCCACTAGTCCGTTCCCTTGGGGGTGATAGGGGGTCGTGAATCGGTAGGTGACCCCGCACTGTTGCCAGAGGGACTTCATGTATTTGGAGATGAAGTTCGTGCCTCGGTCGCTGACGACTTCTCGGGGGAAGCCCACCCGGGAGAAGATCCCCATTAGGGCCCGGCCAACCACCGGAGCTGTTACTGTTCGTAGAGGCACCGCCTCAGGGTAGCGGGTGGCGTGATCCACCAGTACTAGGATGAACCTATGTCCTTGTGCCGTGCGGGGGTCCAGGGGCCCCACAATGTCTATTCCTACCCTCTCGAACGGGGTGGTGACCACCGGGAAGGGTTGTAGAGGGGCCTTCAGCTTACGGCCACTCTTCCCGCTGGCCTGGCACGTGGGGCAGGACCGGCAGTGGTTCAGGACGTCGTTCCGCATCTTCGGCCAGAAAAAGTGGGTCACTAGGCGACTGTAAGTTTTGTCTTGGCCCAGGTGTCCAGCCAGGGGGACATCGTGGGCCAGATTGAGCAGGAAGTTTCTGAAGCGGAGAGGTACAACCAGTACTCGACCGGCCCCTAGCTCTGCGATCCTCTGTTCGCTGTATAGCAGGTCGTTCTCCCAGTAGACCCAGTGAGTTCCGGTGGAGTCCCCTGCGCTCTGGGCGCTGGCTTGTTGGCGGAGTCCCTCGAGGGAGGGGCAGGTCTTCTGCTCCTGGCGGAACTGTTCTTGCGTGGGCCCCCCTTCTTGACGCCACTGAGCCAGGCCGGGGACGTCCTGGAGGTGCGCGTCCCCTTCGGTCGTTGGCTCCGGGGGGTTGGCCTCATCGTTGTCTTCTACTGGGGCGACCGGGGGCGGAGGTGCTGGCCATTCCGGTTCTTCTGGTCGGGGAACGGCACGGGCTGCCCTGGACCGGGTGGTTACGCAGGCCCAGTCCGGGAGGCCCAGCATCCCCAGGTGCTCTCTTCTCTCGACGGTGGCCCATTGGGAACTCTCAAGGTCATTCCCCAGGAGGCAGTCCACGGGGGCATCATCCCGGACCGTCACTTTCAACAGGCCGGAGACCCCTCCCCATTCGAAGGGGACGCAGGCCATTTGACACAGACTTTCGGAATTGTCAGCTGAGCGGACGGGGCAGAGAATGTTCGGCAGGATCTGCTCGGGTTTCACCAGGTGACAGCGGACGGCCGTCACACTGGCGCCTGTGTCACGTAAGGCCTCGGCCCGATGCCCATTAATGGTCACCCACTGACCGTATTTCCTGGTGTTGGCGGGTAGGGGAGCCCGCGGGACTATGTCTTTTCCCCCTAGGCACGCTAGAACCATGGCGGCCGGTTCCCACTCTTGCTGGGCCGGCTCATACTCTTCCTGTTCCTCTGACAGTCGTTCTTCCCCCAGGGCGGCGGCAGCTACCTGGCGGGGCTTGGGCGTCTGGTTCTGCGGGCAGCTCGGGTCATTGGCGTAATGGCCGACTCGCTGGCATCGGTGGCACGTGACATTGGCTCGGAACCCTGGACGCATCGGGGGGTTTCCCCGGCCGGCCGGGGGCGGGGTGCTGGCCACGGGTGTTGCCGGGAGGGTGTCTCTCCCTCGCCCCTGGCCTCCTCCTCCTCCCCGAGGACAGTGCTGGCCTTGGTTGCTTCGGTTCTGCTCGTGCGGTCCTCTCCGGCCCACTCGGGTGCTCTCCCATCGGTCAGCTTCAGCGGCGAGCTGCCGGGGGTCAGTCAATTTACTGTCGAGGAGGTGCTGCCTGAGCTCGACGAAGCAGTTGTTCGACAGGTGTTCCCATACCATGAGGTTAAAGAGTTGTTCGTAGGTCGTTACATGGCTCCCCTTGATCCACCCCTCGAAGGCTCTGCTGAAATAGTTTACGTACTCCACCCAAGTTGTACCCGGGATCCGGGTGCAATCTCTGAACCTCTGGCGGTACATCTCGGGTGTGAGGCCGTAGCGGGTGAGGAGGGCAGCCTTGATGTGGTCGTAGGACGACATTTGGTGATCTGGGAGCTGCAACAGGGCATCGCGACCTTCGTTGACGAACCTCCCCCATAGTCCAGCTCCCCAATCACTCCGGTCGATCCGGTGGGAGGTCATGGCGATCTCGTAGGCTTTGAACCACTGCTGTATGTCGTCTTCTCGGACATACTCTCGGACAACATCCTTGGGGATGTGGACTTTTTTCTCGGTTGCCCCTGGTGTGTGCGGTCGCTCAGGCACCCCCGTCTCTTTATTCTGTTTCCGAAGTTCTATTTCCGCCAGTTTGCGTTCGTGTTTGAGTGTTATTCTTTTTTCCTCAAGCTCTCTCTGTCTCTGTTTTTCTTCTCGCTCCTCTCGGAGCCGCAGATGCTCTAGATTCAGTTTCTGCTCGGCTAACTTTAGTTCACCGTCCATCTTGAGTCGTGCCATTTCCAACTCGTGTAATCTGGTCCTTTCTCTTTCCTGGATCTCCTCCTGCGAGAGGCCCGTTCCCCTCTCCTCGGGAGCCGTGGCGTTCCCCTCTGGTGCGACACTGTTTTGGTCGGGGGATCCGGTGATCCCAGTTTCTGCCCACGACTCAAGGGCGCGCTTCAAATCCTCTTTGGTACTCAGGCCGGTGGTAGCAATGCCTAGTTCCATGCAGAATTGTTTAAGTTCGCGGTGGTTATACTCTTCCAACTTATCCATTTGGAACTTTTCAGTGGAACCGCTATCTTTAGCTGACATCGTGTTTTTGTCGTGGGGTGAGCTACTCTCTGTACGATTACGCGTTGATTCGGATCGCGCCGCTGGCCACCAATGTTAGACGGACCGGGAGGGTCGGCCGAGGACAAGGGGAGAGGTCTCCGGGGAGAGCCGTCTCCAGCGATCGTACAGACAAATAACTTCCCCCCCACAGACAGATACCACACAAGGAGATGAGTTAGCGTTCTTTATAAGCACTTCTTAAGGTACGATGAAAAGGTACAAGGAGGTCTGGACTCAGGGGTCCCCTCGATTCAAGTCTCTCAAGATGGGAAAAGGGGGTAGCGGGACAGTCTGGTTACCAGTCTGGTAGTTGAGGTGGTGTGGTGGGTAGCTCACAATCCTCGAGCTTAGGTGGTCTAGCTGGTACGGGCCGCGGCAGCGCCAGCAGGTCCCAGTGAAGATGGTCGATATACGGGCCGCGGCAGCGCCAGCAGGTCCCAGAGAAGATGGTCGATGTACGGTCCGCGGCAGCGCCAGCAGGTCCCGGTGAAGATGGTCGTTACAACGGGCCGCGGCAGCGCCAGCAGGTCCCGACGAGGATGGATGTTGCAGAAGGCCGCGGCAGCGCCAGCAGGCAGGACGATAGATCACAAGATAGGGCTACGGCAGCGCCAGTAGTCCGTCAAGGCTGAGTTCTCTCGGTGTCTCTCGACTCCAGGATACAACTGCCTTCTTGCTCCGCAGTTGCTCCAGTTATAGGGCAGGTGCCCTTTGATGTCCGGACCCTCGCACTTGGGGGTCGGAGGGTCCGGGATGAAGGTGTCCAGACACCCAGCGGGGGGGTGGAGCCGGTGCCTGGGGGAGCTGGAGGCGATCGTCACCTGGCGGGGGAGAGTCCTTGGCACTTCGTCCTCCCATTGACCTGCCAAGTGATCCGCTCACCTCCGGGGTGGATGGTGGTGCCGGGATGTCGGGGCCGGCCAGGCCCAGGGTTAGGGTCGGGGGGAGGCCACGCGGCCTCGTGGCGCAGGGCCCAAGATGGCGGCTTGACCCGGCCGAGGGAGCCGGTGGTGGCTTGGGCCCGTGCTACAGGGAGATCCGAGGGCAGGAGTTCCGTCGGGAGACGGGGTGCGGGTGATTCTCGTGGGCCGCGCCTGGGGGGCCGGGGCTTGGGCCCTGTCATGCGGGGAGGGCGCAAGCCCTTCGTGTGGCCTGTCCAACAGTGTATATGTTGACTTTCTTATTTTTGGCTTGAATACAGGCTTGTGTCAGGGCGATGAGCTCTGCTGCTTGAGCTGACAAGTTATCGATACAATTCGTTTCAATAATTTCAGTGTCTGTTGTGACTGCATAAGCGGCCACTAACTCTCCTGTACTTGTTCTCATGCATGAACCGTCTACATACAATGTCAGGTCTGGATCTGATAATGGAATATCGGTCAAGTCTTGTCTGGGTTTCGTCGTAATAGTAATGACTTCAATACAATCATGTGCCAATGGGTCTGTTCCACTTACTGGCAAAAGTGTGGAAGGATTTAATGTACTACAACGTCTGATTTCTATGTGTGGCTGGAACAATGTCAATTCATAACCCGTCAGTCTTGCTATAGTCAAGTGTTGTGTTTGGGTCCGGTTCAAGAGAACCTCTACTGCGTGTGGTACTTGTACTGTCAATTGATGTCCTAACACTATGGCATCGCTTTGTCTGATTGCTAAAGCTGTTGCTGCGACTGATTTCAGGCACGCAGGAAGAGCCTGAGCTACGGGATCTAATGTACTAGAAAAATAAGCACATGGCTTGTGTGATCCTGCTTGTTCCTGCGTGAGTACTGACAAAGCAGTACCTTCACGTTCTGTAACAAAAAGTGTAAAACGTTTGCTGTAACATGGTGTTGCTAAAACAGGTGCTTGACATAAAGCTTTCTTTAAGCTTTCAAAAGCTTGCGTATGTTCCTGAGTCCAAGGGAGGACAGTCGATGTCGCTGCCTCCTGTGTTGTCAACTGAATGAGTGGTTTTGCTAGAAATGCATATTGAGGGATCCACTGCCTACAGTACGAAGTGAGGCCTATGAATGCCCGTACCTCCTTTTGTGTCTTGGGTGGCGGCATGTTAACAATTAACTGGATACGGTCGGGTGTAAGCTGTCTTCCCCCCTTGGACAGCAAGTGCCCAAGGTACACAACTTGCTGGACACAGAATTGTAGCTTTGAAGGGGACACTTTGTGCCCCTTGTCGGCTAAGAAATGTAAAACCGTCAGTGATGCTTTTTCACATTCAGGTTCGCTTCGGGCGGTGATCAGCAGATCATCGACGTATTGAAGCAGGGCAGTGTTAGCAGGCATGTGGATACTGTCAAGTTCTCTTTTCAGTGCTTGGCTATAGATGCTGGGGCTTTCTGTGAATCCTTGAGGTGCGCGTGCGAATTTAAAACTTCGTCCATTTAAACTGAATCCGAACAAATATTGGCTTTCCGGATCGATTGGGACGCTAAAGAAAGCGTTCTTGAGGTCAATTACAGTAAAGAACGTTGCTTCTGAATCTATGGCTGTTAGCAATGAAGAGATATCTGGGACCACGGGGTATTGTGGTACAATGCATTTATTTAATTCTCGCAGATCAATAACTAATCGATATACTGGTGGTGCTTTTGGATCAGTTCGTTTAAGAATCGGAATTATCGGGGAATTACATACATTGGAGTCGGTTTCCACAACCACTCCTTGTGCAATGAGCTCGTCAACGATTTGCAGTAAAGCCACAACAGCATCTGGTGGTAACTTGTATTGTCGTATTCGTGGTAATACTACTCCTGTTTTAAGTGTGACTCGATATGGTGTAATGTGCATACAACCTACATCAGTGGGGCCTTGCGCCCATAAATGTGCAGGTAGATTCTGTAACCGATGATCCATGTCTCTAGACACGTAGTGACCTTTAAAGTCACGCAAAAATAGTCGTACTCCTTCCGGAGAACAACATATTACAGCTCCTAGAGCTTTCAATGTTTTTATACCTAACAAGTTTTCTGGGCATGATTTTGTGAGCAATAGATCTGTAGTCCGTGTTAATGGACCGACTGTTAATGCAAGCGGTTGCGATACTTCGTTACTAGTGGGCTTTCCTGAAAAACCAAGGGAAATATTTTGTGAGCCTGAGAGGGGTACCCCTGGGACTTCGCTGTGACGGATAGTGGTTCTGCTTGCCCCTGTATCGAGTAGAAACTTTCTGTCTTTCCCTAATACTTGACTCTGTACGTAAGGACCTTCTTGATCTACGGGAACCTCAATAAGGGGTAGGCCAACTTCCCTCTCTAGGCTATTTCATGTGTAGCGCTGATACTCTGGATAGTCATTTTGTGCATACTGGTACATCTGTTGTGTCGTGTTTTGTGTTGCAGCAATAGGCTGTGGCTGTTGTTGTGGTTGTTGTTGTGGTTGTGGTGCGGTCTGTTGTGGAACTGGCATAGGCTGTATATTCTGAGGTACTTGTTGTTGGATCTGATCCTGTCTAGGCGGACGTGGTCTCTCTTTCGTTATACCCGTAGAGATATTATGTTTTAGAACTGCGCAATCGTGTATATAATGACCTGGCTGTTTACAATAGTTGCATGTCCCTCTAACAGGACCTACTGAATCATTGGACTGTGTCGTACCCTTTTTATGACCGTCAGCTGGAACTGACTGAGCAACAAGCATTTTCATTTTCGTGTCTTTCATACGTCTTTGTTCATGTTCTTGTTCTTCTCTAATTCTATTGTGATGATATTGTAACATTTGTAACATCTGTGACGGTGTGTTACCTTGCCAAGTACTCTCGAATTTTAATACTCTACTCTTAACTTGGGGCAGGGAATTCTCAACTAATTTTGTCACAAACAGATGTGGATACGACTCACTACTTGCTTTTATGCCACTATTAATACCAAAACATTTTTCAAATCGGGAATAGAAATCACTAGTGTCTTCATCTTGTTTTTGTTTACAGGCTGAAATTGCACCCCAGTCTTCCTTTTTCGTAGTTAATAAACGTGGTAGTACCTGCACTAATAATCCTGGTAATGCTGTAGTCTTTTCCCCAAGCCCTGAACCTGCAGCTCGGGCTTTTTCTTCGTTTTCTAATGCTGTCCACTCTATCTTTTGGTCTCCCACCTCCCATTCCTTTTCTTTGAGTTTCTCGTAAATACCGGCAGGCAATAAAACCTTTAATATTTTCATAATGTCAGGATAAGTATACTCTCCCATGAGTAACATGTCTTTTATCTCACGGTGGAAACCTGCTGGGTCTTTGTCATGGCTAGGTACTACTTTCTTCATTTCTAATAATTCAATTTTAGTTATGGGCGTGTACACAAACACGCGTTTAAAAGTATTGTCTTCACCTCTGATTGGGTGTACTTCGCGTAAGGGATTCTGTCTGTCTATGTGATACGTTTTTCTTTCCAACTTGGGAGGAACTGAAACATGTTCTGGGCATACGAAGACAATGTACTGGTGTCGATATTCTAGAATTTCTTTAATTAAATCAGTACCTGAACCTCTCCATTTATTCGTGAGTAATTCTATCAATATATCAGGTAGGGGACCAGGATCGGAACGTTGGCTTCTATACAATATAACGAGGTGTTGTATCATGTATATACCAGCTAAACGCTGTTCGTCTGGGGTAAGATTCAAAAACGTGTGTGCTAACGCATCATCACTGTATTTTTCAGAACTGTCAGCCCATTGCACTGCTGACCTGGCTAATTCTTGTTCATCCATAGAATCGAGCATATGATACCCCCTTCGGTCTCGGAGTAATTTATCAGCAGCCTGGAATAAGTGTTCAGGGGACTTCGCATTTAGCATAGGGGCTTGAAAATGTCTGTTACATTCTGGACGTATCGGACGTATCGGGTCATTAAAGTATCTGGTATTGTTACAAGGTCTTCCCCTACCTACATAAGCTATCGTTTCTAATTGTCCTGTGGGCATTTCTGATTCTTCCTCCTCCTCTCCCTCTGATTCAGTTTTGTCTGCCTCCGATCTGGCTTTATGTGTTCGTTCTACTTCTTTGCGGATCTTTCGGCACATAGCTACTATACATGTCTGTTTATCATGTTTTCCCTCTGATATATTCTGACCCCATCTGGTAAGTACTTGCATTTCATCCTGATCTACCTCGGACCTATCTCTGTCTCTGATCAAGCAGTTTATGAAGAAGCGTAACAGTAGTCTCTGTACATCCACTTTCTGGTATTCCATGGCTTCGTCAATACTTTCAGGGCCTTGCCCTGTTTGGACAAAGCGATATATATTGTCTAAATGTTTAATCATTCCTGGTAATGTCGTTAAATACGTTGAAGCTCGTCGTATACGTAGTGATGATAGCAGCATTCTGTCATTTTTACCGGGCACTGGATCATATCTACAATCTACAAGATGTTCCTTAAACATGTCGGACGTTGCTATTTGTGGTGTACGTTGGTTTGCTAAATCTCTAAGAGACGATTTGCTTCGTAATGGTGGCGTGGCGAAAATTGCTGCCGCACCTCCTGTCGCACCTTCTGAGGTGCTAGGTATAAAAGGATTTGTGGGATGTAAGGTAGAAACTGTGGATGCGGGAAAAGCGGTGGAAACAGATGGACCTATTGGAATATGCGGAGGAGTTTGTGGTTGCGGAGTTGGGGGCGGATGATCTCGGTGTTGAGCACCATCGACAGGTGGCGTGTGTGGTGGAACATTAACATATTCTGGAGCTACATCGTCTAAATAGGAGGAAAGGAAAATATCTTTTGCGGTCTTGGGATGTGCTTTAATCGGGAGTAATGGGGGTGGCAAATCTTTCGGTATTTCCGGGGTGGCCTTAGGTAAACCTTCGGCCAAGAGAGGATACATACCATTCATAAGAGTGTTTCGTTGTCGGTCTACTTGTTCTGTTTTTACTCGGGTACCTTCCTCAATTAATATATTTTCTCGGGCTTTATTTGAGTTCTCCCTACTTTTCTCTTCCAGTCTGAGCGCTTTCTCTGTGCGCCTATGCGATTCTTTACGCCATAGTTCAATGGCATCTTTCTGTGACTGTCTGGCTTTCTTTTTCCATAATTCTTCTTCTACTCTCATGATGCAATCTGCATCCCATGTCCCAGCTGCGGGCCATCTCTGACTCTCTGCTAAATCCTTGGTGTAGTCCACCCATAAATCAAGATATAATACGGCATCTAGGCCATGCTTATGGTACATAAAATACCCTGGAGTATCCCTAGGTGGAATGGGAACAGCTTCTTCGAGTACTCATTTTCTAGTTTTTATCTGTCTTAATTTTGAAAAGAACGGCATCCTTAAACCTTGCTACTTGATTCTTACTCAAACTGGACTTGGACACAATTTAATACAATAAACACAATAATGAACACTCATTCATACCACAATTTTTAAACACATTAAAACATTTGACATTTAACATTTAACTTTTTTTTTTTTTTTTTTTTTTTTTTTTTTGAAACCGTTTATTACAATCTCAAATAGTTACAAGTATGGGCCTACAACCGTCTGGCCGGCCGCTAGAGTAGCAGTAGCATATGACATACATACAGAAAAATCTCTTGGCGGTGCAAAAAGGGTAAATCAGGAGATATCAGTAGTGCAGGCCACATAACTCCAAACCAACAATACGGTTTCCTTTTGTCAAAACACAACAACACAAAAACAACCACACCCGCAAGGCAACCCGCAATCCCAAGTGACAGCACGCGCTCCTTAAGTGGGGGACCCCAACCAATCGCCAAACTCTGAAGAGGGGAATGAGAACAGATCAGGGACTGGGGAACCACGTGCCCATGGCTGGGGGAGGGGGTCGGCTAGGGGGACGGAGCTGGTGAAGCAGCCGGCAGCAGCGGCGGCTCGCAAATACCCCCGCGATAGGCGTTCCAGGGGCCCCAGATTTTCCCCCACGCCCCAGGCTTACCCCTCGCAACATACACCACCTTTTCACGAAACATACACCAATCCATGTGTTCTTTCCAGGCCGACACCGCCGGAGGCCTCTGGGATCCCCACAATTGAGCAATGTCACGCTTAGCGATCATGTATCCCAGAGTCACCCACCGCGTCTGCGGAACCGAGTAGTCAGTTGGCTCCCACACATTCAGCAAGCATCTCCTCGCTTCAGGCAACAGCACGACACGCGTAACCACTCGCAGGACCTCATGCACACCACGCCAGAATCGCTCCACCTTTGGGCATTCCCACAGAATATGCAAGAAAGTTGCCAAAGCACCACAGCCACGCTTACACAGTCCATCCTCAGCTAAGCCCATACGTAGAAGCCTTGGCCCCGTCACATAGACCCGGTGGAGGATCTTAATCTGGACGAAGCGAAGGCGAGCCGGGATGGCCACCTCCTTCGGAGAAGCCACCGCGGACATCCAGTCCTCGTCGTCCAACTCCAGCCCATCGGCAACCCAGGCCTCGCGGAGGCCAGTCAGCAGGCCCGATCGGTCGTTAATCAGTTTTTTGTATATAAGGGAGATCGTGCTGTCTGGGACATGGCCATCCAGCACTCTGTCCTCCAGGGGGGAAGACTCCGGAATGGACGCGACATCCGGGAAGACGGAGCCCAGCGCGTGGCGGACTTGTAAGTACCGGAAGTACTCACTGCCTTGCAACTGAAACTCCGTCTGCAGCATCTCGAAAGTTTTGAATCCCCCCCTCGTCCAGAGATCTCCCACTGTGCTGATGCCGATCGTGTCCCATTTCTCGAAGCCCTTCGAGGTCCACAAGGAGCCCAACCTCGCCGATGCATATAGCGGTGACGCCCGGGTCAAACGGTCCTTCCACCCCATAGCTGCGTTAGCCGCGTGCCATACACGCACCATGACATGCGTCGGTCCCGTCAGGCGAGGGTCCGGCGCGCCAGAGTAAAGCGCCCGATTGTAGTCGCCACCGGGCAGGAGCATCTTGTCCATTTCAAATGCCGGGTTCAGGGCGGGCCCGTAAAGGCCATGATTAATCGCAGCTAGCTGGGAGGCCCAGTAATACCGTTTAATATCCGGGAGGGCAACCCCCCCATCGTACCACGGGAGCGTCAATTTAGCCAAGGCGATACGTGGCCTCCCGTCCCAGAACAGGCGACGCTGCAAACTCCCCACCTCTCGGAAGTAGCGCGCCGGAACCAAATCCATAGTGTTCTGGAGAGCGTACAGAAAGCGCGGCAACTACATCATTTTAAACAAGGCCGCTCGGCCAAGCGGCGAAGGCGGCAGACGCCGCCAACGCACCACGTCCTCCTTCAAGCGCTGGAGGGGGGGCAGCAAATTCCGCTCGTAGCGGGCCTCCGGGTCCAGAGTAATATATATACCCAGGTACCGAAACCCCTGGGAGGCGATCTGGATCGGACAGTCCCGTGGTAGGACCGGAGCCTCCCCGGCAAGCACATATACACAGGATTTCGCCCAGTTGATGACGAGGCCTGAGTTGCGACCGAATGAGCGCAAAACATCAACTAGGACGATCAGTGATTTACGCGGGGAGGCGAGATATAGAAGGATATCATCAGCGTAGAGGGACACACGGTCCTCATGCTCGGGGGTCCAACGGAGACCACGGATGGAAGGGTGCCACCGCAGCCACTCCGCCAGGGGCTCCAGGGCCAGTGCAAACAGGAGAGGCGACAGGGGGCAGCCCTGTCGCGTACCCCGTCCCAGTGCGAATGGGGCCGAAACTCGTCCATTCACCACCACCTGCGCCAATGGGCCGGAATACAACAATTTGACCCAGCTGATGAAGCCCGGTCCGAAGCCAAACTTCGCCAGCATCGCCCAAATGTATGGCCACTCAAGCGTATCAAACGCCATGGTGGCATCCAAGGACGCCAAGATGGCCGGTTCCCGCACGAACGGGACACGCGCGAGCACCCCGTGCAAGCGTCGCAGATTAAGGGCCGTGTTACGATGGGGTATGAAGCCGGACTGGTCTTGGTGGACCAAGTCGCCCACCACGCCGACCAGCCGGTTGGCCAGCACCTTGGCGAGGATTTTGGGCTCCGCATTCAAGAGCGAGATAGGCCTATAGGATGTGACCCGCTCACGGGGTCTCCCCTCCTTGTGGATCACCACGATCGTGGCCAGACGCTGGTCCGGCGGAAGGGAACCCCGCGAGCAGGCCGCCAGGAACATCGCGCGCAGGTGGGGCGCCAGCACATCCGGTCGCAGCTTGTACAGCTCGATAGGAATGCCATTGGGGCCCATGGCCTTGCCAGATGCGACCGAGCGGATAGCAAGGGCAATTTCGTCCGAGGTGGGAGGAGCGTCCAGCGAATCCCTGTCCTCCACCGAAAGGGAGGGCAGCGCGATGTCCCGAAGCAGGGCATGGGAATCCTCCTCCGAGCAGGGAGAAACCGGGGAATATACCTCGCGGAAATAATCCGCGAAGCAGGAGACAATGGCGTCCGGCTCGGTGACACATACACCATCCATCCTCTCGATCAACGGAACCACACGACTCGCTCTCTCCTTTTTATCCAACCACGCTATCAATTTACCAGCCTTATCACCCACATCATACAGTCGCCCCTGTTGCTCTCTACTGAGGCCCCTGGCCGCCTCCGTGACGAGGGCCCTATAGGCCGCCTGCTTGAGGTGTAGAACATGCAATGTGGCATCCGTCACCCCGCTCCCCAGGGCACCCTCTAGTTCAGTAATTTCGGCCTCCACCCGGGTTACCTCCTCCCGCTCGCGCCTCCGGGCATGGGAGATAAAGGAGAGGGCCTCCCCCCTAAGAACTACCTTAAAAGCCTCCCAAAGGGAGATGGCAGAAGGGACAGACCCCACATTCTCCTCAAAGTACCGCTGCAAGGATTTGATCAATTCGGCTCGAATAGTGGGGTCGCGCAGGTACCAGGCATTAATTGGGGCCACCCTGCCCTCCCCCCTCGGGAAGACATCCAGATGCAGCAGTAGTGGGGAGTGATCTGAAATACCCCGCGCCAAATGGCGCACCTCTCCCACCCTCCCAGCATAGGCCGCAGGAACAAGGATATAATCAAGCCGCGAGAGGCTACCATGGGCACCCGAGTGGAAGGTGTATTGCAGCTGAGCGGGATGCTTTAGTCGCCAGCAATCCACCAATCCTAGTGTATCTAAGAGGCCGGACAGCCACGCCTGTGCCCGGGGGAGGTCCCTGGGGGGATGACGATCCATAGACCCTGAAGCCACCGCATTAAAGTCCCCCCCAACTACCAGAAGCCCATCCGGGAGGTCAAGGAGGAGGCGCCCCAGGTCCGCAAACGTGGTAGATTGCAACCCCGGCGGAACGTACACTGATACAAAAACGACCACTCTGCCCTCCATTCTACCCACCAAGACAGTGTAACGTCCCCTCTCATCATGGCGCACCTCATCAATCTCCAATGGGAGCGAGTTCTTAATCATGATGCCCACCCCCCGCGAGCCCGAGGTGAAGCCCGAATGGGCCACCAAGCGATAGCCTCTCCGATTCATGGCATGAAAGGAATTACCTATAAGGTGTGTCTCCTGCAGGAAGATCACATCTGGTGAAATTCGTTTCAGATACTGCAGGACCACACCACGCTTAATCCTATCCCCCAGTCCGTTAACGTTCCATGATAACACAGTCAGGTCCCTACCCCCCATCATACATGGAAGCCATCAATCGTCCCCCAAAGAGCATCTCAAAAACAACAATACAGTAAAGGGTTCGCCTTGCGGTGCAAACAAACAACACTCCACCCCCACCCACCCATCCCAACAGAACTCCCCCCTCCCTGCACCCCTGCATGAGCCCAGACAGCCCCCCCAAAGTGCAGTGTGCCTGTCGCCCCATAGATGAAAAACTAACTAGTCCCCCAGAGGAGGAGGGAAAGCCCCCAACGGACCCCGTACGACCTCCATAGGTAACATTTAACTTTTAACGAACAATGATAATTAGAAGAAAACTAGCTACTGACATAATACTAATGCTAGGTAATACTGCATTATATACATGAACATACTGGATATACTGCTAAACAGTACAGATACACTGCTAAAACAGTGCAGACCGGATCTGTGTACCCAAACCCGTCAGGACCGGCACAAATTAATGTGCACGTCTAAATGCCTCCCCAGCAATGGTACTCACCGGGTAGCACGGAACGGAAGGCCTCGGAACTGAACTGAACTGGACCGGACTGGACTCGACTCGACTCGGAAACTTCGGAACCTGGTGGGCCTCTGTATACCTCGGATCTTGCTCTCTCAGCTAGGCTCTGGTCGGGATACTTCGCACTTCTCACCGCCTCGTCTGGGTGTTGATCGCAGCCTCAGTCACCCCCGCTTGGCCGGAGGGAGATACAGGAAATCCTGCGGGTACGCGTTTTTGTCCGTTCAGCTGTGGCAGGGGACCGGGCCTGCAACGCACCTCCGGCGCGTGAGATGAGAAAGTGTCCCTGTTCGGGCGCCAATTTATGTGGTAAATATTTAAATTACCTGTACTATTTTTTATGCGGTAAAGTCTTGTAAGAATAACTCAGTCAAAATAAGAGGCAGAATCCGTGGTATTAGAGGTTCTGAAAAGGGCTTTATTCCTTACAAAGGAATCATGGTTCGAACCAGGCAATCTTATTCCATCACCACGAAGGTTCAGGAAGGGATAGGCAATACATTATTGACAAGTAACAATATATATATGAAAAGCATTGCATTAAGACAGATGCAGGAGGCGTAACAGCTGATAGTACAGATAAGAATACACATACGTAATGAAAATGGGCGTAATAACAGGCGTATACTAGAAACGTCATTAAAAATGATGTCACAAGTGGGTGGATCCATAAGAGAATCCTGCAGTGTCAGCAGAAATGTTTGGCAGAGATGCGCGCGCAGCCGCATGACGTGTGATTGACGTGCAACTAGAGGGTGAAGGGGAATTGACATTTAGCTCTACATGTGGAGACAGAAGTCTGGGGGGTCAGGTCAACCTAATCCCAAATCGTATCTAATATCTTTGTTTAAGGAACTGTTTTATCCAAAAGGAAAGGTCTCTCGGACGGAATCTATTCTATACTGACTGTTAGTGCATGTACAAGCGTCTGTGTCTACATGAGATGCGAGGGGGCAGGAATCTTCCATGGTAACAGGGGCTATGAATTACTTGCATAAAGACAGTGAGGCCGAGCTCTTTGCTCGGTAGCTGGAAGGATGTTTACCTAAACTACTAGACAGGAATGCATTGGATGAGGAGCGGAGCAGATAACTTGAAGGCTGAATACAGTTTTTGGCAGGCAACAGGCCGCGTCAGGCACCGTTAGCCGCGCAGGGAGTAGGACAAAGTTCATGGATACGGATGCAGGTCCAAGCTGGAGCATTTCAGAGGCAGAAGCAGGAAAAGGCTTGATGGCAGAATTCAGGGCCTGCTCGCCTGAACTGTAAAACGTGAAAAGTGAACCATATAAAGTCGGTGGCCAATCATACTTAGGAATGGAATATTCGACCCATCCATGGCGGATCTGAAAGAGAACATGTTGACGTTGGACGCACATGTATTTGCGTCTTCATAGCTGGAACTGGAGGGAACATACATGTACTTGTAGCATGTACATGGAGCCGTTGGGGTCTAAGATAGGGGACACAATTGACCATAAAAATTCATATTTCCTCATTCCCTCCTTGTCCCCTACGGACCCTTATGAAATATCCATCTTCATCAATCCATCAATCTGTTCATATAGCATCATTTGTTCTTCTTTCTTCTTCCGGGATCTTGAATGAAAATTCGAAGGCGGGATACACGATGTGGCACACAGACCACAAATCGCTGGCCCACATTGTAGACACAAGCAGCAACTGAATAGAATGAGAAAGCCAATACCTAGGAAGGATAAGATCCTCCATCCCCAGGCTGACAACACGCTCCAGAACCAACCGGACCAAGTCCAGGTGCCTGGATTCTGGTGCATCTGGCTTACGATCTTATGAAGTCGAGTTATGGCTTTATATACTGACGGCGCGTTTTCTGGTATGAAAACACAGCAACTTGATCCGATGACCCTACAAGCTCCGCCCCTATCGGCCAGGATGACGTCAAGGACAAGACGATTTTGAAGAACAACAATCCGCATCGCAGACTGCTCCTCTGTTAAGTTGCCTAAGGCGGAAGTAGTTTTATTCACTACTGCTTCAAGGGTTCTAGTTAATCTACGTATCAACTTACTATTAGTGACTGTACCTATGTAGGGAAAGAAACCTTTATTGAAATCTGTGTATTGCTCCCATGCTGTTTCGGTGTAGTCGACAATCGGGAGATCTCTCTGCTGTCTATTGTGTACTAAATGGGCATTCCTATGGTAATCAGGCGGGGCTAGGAAAACAGGTGGCAGAAGGAATGCAATGTAACAGGTACCATCCCAATCTAGGGGTAGGCGTATGTATGCGATGTGACCACAGATGAAGTAGGAGTGACGAGAAGCTCTAAATGTAGATTTGCCTTTATCACTGAATTCTATTACAGTGGTACATTTACTATGGCCCATGTGTATTGAACCATTCTTTCTTACACATAATTCGCCTCTAACTGGAAATACTGACATAGCGGGCAAGATTGGTGTAGCTTCGGATTCAACATTCAGGATCATGAGATTAAGTGTAAAGTTACCTAATCCATATACTTCATTTTCTAGATCAGTTCCTGTTCTTTTGGGAAGTCCCTCCTTGTTAGGGTAGCAGACTTTAAGTAAAACTAGGTTCAGGTTTCCCCAAACCCAGTTGTCTTGATAAACTACTGAATTTGAATCTAGGGAATTAATCAAACTAAACCATGCTCCACAGGAGCCATTGTGGGTGAATGGATACGGAAAGAGAGGCAGAACTCCCTTGTATTTCTGATAGGGAGGGAGTCGGCCACATATCCAACAATTTGTAGCATTGCTGGTCTGATGAGAATGATGTAACATACTAATGAATGTGTTGTTGCGCAGCGCAAATCTATAGGACAACTCATGCGGGGGTAATTCGCTAAAAGAATGTTCGGCAGTAGCATTGAAAGCACGCTTGGAAATAGGGTAATACATGTGTAATAATATACTGGCAATGATAATCAGAAGACTTAGAAAAAACATAATTAACAATGTCACTATGCAGTGACTACGAAGTGATTTACAGTACGCATGTTTCTTGAGCTGTTTCTGTCTATTTCTCTCTCTATTTCGGTCTAGAGGATACATGTCAGAGACAAATTCAACCGATTCACCTTGGAGAGGACTTAAACAATCAAATTGTCTGACTTGCTAGACCTTAGTTTCAGTTTATAGTTTTCTTTTTCAGTTTTGTCAACCAGGGGGAGTTTTGAGTCAGTCTGTGAGGGAATGCAGGGCTGATAATTCAAGTCGGATGATAGTCCATGACATTTTTTGATATGGCTCGAGTGCAACCACCCTTTACGTCCCTCAATCTTCACAGCTGTCCTTGTGGTCAATAAGACGAGTTTAGGCGACTGCCAGCGAGGCTCCAGCGGGTTCCTTCTGTCGAAGTTCCTTATAAGCACAAGATCTCCCGGAACCACGTCATGGGGCTTCACCTCAGTGTTATCGGGAAAAGCTGCAGCTACCTGTGAACGACAAGATTGTAGTGCAGACATCAAGGAAGCCAGGTAATCTGTCAGCATATTACAATCAACATCAGTTATTTTACGGGGTATAGGCGTCCCCCACATATTTGGTGGTCTACCGAAGATCACCTCATACGGGGATAGCCCTGTTCGAGAGTGTGCTACCATTCTCATGTAAAAGAGCGCAACTGGTAAAGCTACTATCCAGTCGACACCTTTTTCTCTACATACTTTGGACAGTCTAATTTTCAAAGTTTGATTATGCCGCTCCACGAGACCTGCTGCCTCGGGATGTCGGACACAGTGGAATTTCCATTGATAGCCTAACAAAAGTGAAACATGTTTCATTAGCTCAGATGAGAACGGTTGGCCATTATCTGAGTACACGACACGGGGCAAACCATACCGTGGGAAGAATTCTCGAACTAACTGTTTGGCAGTAGTCGGGGCAGTGTAATCTGAGACGGGATAGGCCTCTGTCCACCGGGAAAGAGCGCATACAACTACGAGGACATATTTGAATCCTCGACATCGTTCCATCTAGATATAATCCATCTGGAGGACTTCAAAAGGGTGATCGGGGGGTTGAAATCCACCCTGTTCTACAGGTACGCCTTTTCCTGGATTGAACTGACAGCAAATCATACAGGTACGTACTTTCTGTTTAGCTGCTGCTCGCAAGTGTTTATTGAACCAAATGTGTTGAATACTGTCTAGCATAGCTTTCTCTCCTAGGTGCGCTGGACTATGTATTGTGTTAATGATGACTTGAACCATTGAGTCGGGGAGAAACCATATAGATTTTCCCTTCGTCATCCATCCTTGATCCGTTTGGATCCCTCCTAATTCACTCCATCTCTTTATTTCTTCTGGTGTAGCATGTGTCTGTATGTCAATTACATCAGGGGCGGGATCCTTAACTGTCATGCAGTGTGTTGGTGTCGGAACTATTGTCTTTGTCGTGTCAGTTGTATGAGTCTGATTCTGAGCAGTCTGTTTAGCTGTCCTGTCAGCTAGGTCATTACCCTGAGAAATAATGTCAGTCACTTTTGTATGGGCTTTACACTTCATAATCGATATTGCAGTTGGCAGATGTATTGCATCTAACAGAGCTTGAATAAGGGGACCGTGCTGGATGTGGGCACCGTGAGAAGTTAAATAACCTCTCTCTCGCCAAAGCACGCCAAAGTCATGAACGACTCCGAATGCATAACGTGAATCTGTGTATATGTTGACTTTCTTATTTTTGGCTTGAATACAGGCTTGTGTCAGGGCGATGAGCTCTGCTGCTTGAGCTGACAAGTTATCGATACAATTCGTTTCAATAATTTCAGTGTCTGTTGTGACTGCATAAGCGGCCACTAACTCTCCTGTACTTGTTCTCATGCATGAACCGTCTACATACAATGTCAGGTCTGGATCTGATAATGGAATATCGGTCAAGTCTTGTCTGGGTTTCGTCGTAATAGTAATGACTTCAATACAATCATGTGCCAATGGGTCTGTTCCACTTACTGGCAAAAGTGTGGCAGGATTTAATGTACTACAACGTCTGATTTCTATGTGTGGCTGGAACAATGTCAATTCATAACCCGTCAGTCTTGCTATAGTCAAGTGTTGTGTTTGGGTCCGGTTCAAGAGAACCTCTACTGCGTGTGGTACTTGTACTGTCAATTGATGTCCTAACACTATGGCATCGCTTTGTCTGATTGCTAAAGCTGTTGCTGCGACTGATTTCAGGCACGCAGGAAGAGCCTGAGCTACGGGATCTAATGTACTAGAAAAATAAGCACATGGCTTGTGTGATCCTGCTTGTTCCTGCGTGAGTACTGACAAAGCAGTACCTTCACGTTCTGTAACAAAAAGTGTAAAACGTTTGCTGTAACATGGTGTTGCTAAAACAGGTGCTTGACATAAAGCTTTCTTTAAGCTTTCAAAAGCTTGCGTATGTTCCTGAGTCCAAGGGAGGACAGTCGATGTCGCTGCCTCCTGTGTTGTCAACTGAATGAGTGGTTTTGCTAGAAATGCATATTGAGGGATCCACTGCCTACAGTACGAAGTGAGGCCTATGAATGCCCGTACCTCCTTTTGTGTCTTGGGTGGCGGCATGTTAACAATTAACTGGATACGGTCGGGTGTAAGCTGTCTTCCCCCCTTGGACAGCAAGTGCCCAAGGTACACAACTTGCTGGACACAGAATTGTAGCTTTGAAGGGGACACTTTGTGCCCCTTGTCGGCTAAGAAATGTAAAACCGTCAGTGATGCTTTTTCACATTCAGGTTCGCTTCGGGCGGTGATCAGCAGATCATCGACGTATTGAAGCAGGGCAGTGTTAGCAGGCATGTGGATACTGTCAAGTTCTCTTTTCAGTGCTTGGCTATAGATGCTGGGGCTTTCTGTGAATCCTTGAGGTGCGCGTGCGAATTTAAAACTTCGTCCATTTAAACTGAATCCGAACAAATATTGGCTTTCCGGATCGATTGGGACGCTAAAGAAAGCGTTCTTGAGGTCAATTACAGTAAAGAACGTTGCTTCTGAATCTATGGCTGTTAGCAATGAAGAGATATCTGGGACCACGGGGTATTGTGGTACAATGCATTTATTTAATTCTCGCAGATCAATAACTAATCGATATACTGGTGGTGCTTTTGGATCAGTTCGTTTAAGAATCGGAATTATCGGGGAATTACATACATTGGAGTCGGTTTCCACAACCACTCCTTGTGCAATGAGCTCGTCAACGATTTGCAGTAAAGCCACAACAGCATCTGGTGGTAACTTGTATTGTCGTATTCGTGGTAATACTACTCCTGTTTTAAGTGTGACTCGATATGGTGTAATGTGCATACAACCTACATCAGTGGGGCCTTGCGCCCATAAATGTGCAGGTAGATTCTGTAACCGATGATCCATGTCTCTAGACACGTAGTGACCTTTAAAGTCACGCAAAAATAGTCGTACTCCTTCCGGAGAACAACATATTACAGCTCCTAGAGCTTTCAATGTTTTTATACCTAACAAGTTTTCTGGGCATGATTTTGTGAGCAATAGATCTGTAGTCCGTGTTAATGGACCGACTGTTAATGCAAGCGGTTGCGATACTTCGTTACTAGTGGGCTTTCCTGAAAAACCAAGGGAAATATTTTGTGAGCCTGAGAGGGGTACCCCTGGGACTTCGCTGTGACGGATAGTGGTTCTGCTTGCCCCTGTATCGAGTAGAAACTTTCTGTCTTTCCCTAATACTTGACTCTGTACGTAAGGACCTTCTTGATCTACGGGAACCTCAATAAGGGGTAGGCCAACTTCCCTCTCTAGGCTATTTCATGTGTAGCGCTGATACTCTGGATAGTCATTTTGTGCATACTGGTACATCTGTTGTGTCGTGTTTTGTGTTGCAGCAATAGGCTGTGGCTGTTGTTGTGGTTGTTGTTGTGGTTGTGGTGCGGTCTGTTGTGGAACTGGCATAGGCTGTATATTCTGAGGTACTTGTTGTTGGATCTGATCCTGTCTAGGCAGACGTGGTCTCTCTTTCGTTATACCCGTAGAGATATTATGTTTTAGAACTGCGCAATCGTGTATATAATGACCTGGCTGTTTACAATAGTTGCATGTCCCTCTAACAGGACCTACTGAATCATTGGACTGTGTCGTACCCTTTTTATGACCGTCAGCTGGAACTGACTGAGCAACAAGCATTTTCATTTTCGTGTCTTTCATACGTCTTTGTTCATGTTCTTGTTCTTCTCTAATTCTATTGTGATGATATTGTAACATTTGTAACATCTGTGACGGTGTGTTACCTTGCCAAGTACTCTCGAATTTTAATACTCTACTCTTAACTTGGGGCAGGGAATTCTCAACTAATTTTGTCACAAACAGATGTGGATACGACTCACTACTTGCTTTTATGCCACTATTAATACCAAAACATTTTTCAAATCGGGAATAGAAATCACTAGTGTCTTCATCTTGTTTTTGTTTACAGGCTGAAATTGCACCCCAGTCTTCCTTTTTCGTAGTTAATAAACGTGGTAGTACCTGCACTAATAATCCTGGTAATGCTGTAGTCTTTTCCCCAAGCCCTGAACCTGCAGCTCGGGCTTTTTCTTCGTTTTCTAATGCTGTCCACTCTATCTTTTGGTCTCCCACCTCCCATTCCTTTTCTTTGAGTTTCTCGTAAATACCGGCAGGCAATAAAACCTTTAATATTTTCATAATGTCAGGATAAGTATACTCTCCCATGAGTAACATGTCTTTTATCTCACGGTGGAAACCTGCTGGGTCTTTGTCATGGCTAGGTACTACTTTCTTCATTTCTAATAATTCAATTTTAGTTATGGGCGTGTACACAAACACGCGTTTAAAAGTATTGTCTTCACCTCTGATTGGGTGTACTTCGCGTAAGGGATTCTGTCTGTCTATGTGATACGTTTTTCTTTCCAACTTGGGAGGAACTGAAACATGTTCTGGGCATACGAAGACAATGTACTGGTGTCGATATTCTAGAATTTCTTTAATTAAATCAGTACCTGAACCTCTCCATTTATTCGTGAGTAATTCTATCAATATATCAGGTAGGGGACCAGGATCGGAACGTTGGCTTCTATACAATATAACGAGGTGTTGTATCATGTATATACCAGCTAAACGCGGTTCGTCTGGGGTAAGATTCAAAAACGTGTGTGCTAACGCATCATCACTGTATTTTTCAGAACTGTCAGCCCATTGCACTGCTGACCTGGCTAATTCTTGTTCATCCATAGAATCGAGCATATGATACCCCCTTCGGTCTCGGAGTAATTTATCAGCAGCCTGGAATAAGTGTTCAGGGGACTTCGCATTTAGCATAGGGGCTTGAAAATGTCTGTTACATTCTGGACGTATCGGACGTATCGGGTCATTAAAGTATCTGGTATTGTTACAAGGTCTTCCCCTACCTACATAAGCTATCGTTTCTAATTGTCCTGTGGGCATTTCTGATTCTTCCTCCTCCTCTCCCTCTGATTCAGTTTTGTCTGCCTCCGATCTGGCTTTATGTGTTCGTTCTACTTCTTTGCGGATCTTTCGGCACATAGCTACTATACATGTCTGTTTATCATGTTTTCCCTCTGATATATTCTGACCCCATCTGGTAAGTACTTGCATTTCATCCTGATCTACCTCGGACCTATCTCTGTCTCTGATCAAGCAGTTTATGAAGAAGCGTAACAGTAGTCTCTGTACATCCACTTTCTGGTATTCCATGGCTTCGTCAATACTTTCAGGGCCTTGCCCTGTTTGGACAAAGCGATATATATTGTCTAAATGTTTAATCATTCCTGGTAATGTCGTTAAATACGTTGAAGCTCGTCGTATACGTAGTGATGATAGCAGCATTCTGTCATTTTTACCGGGCACTGGATCATATCTACAATCTACAAGATGTTCCTTAAACATGTTGGACGTTGCTATTTGTGGTGTACGTTGGTTTGCTAAATCTCTAAGAGACGATTTGCTTCGTAATGGTGGCGTGGCGAAAATTGCTGCCGCACCTCCTGTCGCACCTTCTGAGGTGCTAGGTATAAAAGGATTTGTGGGATGTAAGGTAGAAACTGTGGATGCGGGAAAAGCGGTGGAAACAGATGGACCTATTGGAATATGCGGAGGAGTTTGTGGTTGCGGAGTTGGGGGCGGATGATCTCGGTGTTGAGCACCATCGACAGGTGGCGTGTGTGGTGGAACATTAACATATTCTGGAGCTACATCGTCTAAATAGGAGGAAAGGAAAATATCTTTTGCGGTCTTGGGATGTGCTTTAATCGGGAGTAATGGGGGTGGCAAATCTTTCGGTATTTCCGGGGTGGCCTTAGGTAAACCTTCGGCCAAGAGAGGATACATACCATTCATAAGAGTGTTTCGTTGTCGGTCTACTTGTTCTGTTTTTACTCGGGTACCTTCCTCAATTAATATATTTTCTCGGGCTTTATTTGAGTTCTCCCTACTTTTCTCTTCCAGTCTGAGCGCTTTCTCTGTGCGCCTATGCGATTCTTTACGCCATAGTTCAATGGCATCTTTCTGTGACTGTCTGGCTTTCTTTTTCCATAATTCTTCTTCTACTCTCATGATGCAATCTGCATCCCATGTCCCAGCTGCGGGCCATCTCTGACTCTCTGCTAAATCCTTGGTGTAGTCCACCCATAAATCAAGATATAATACGGCATCTAGGCCATGCTTATGGTACATAAAATACCCTGGAGTATCCCTAGGTGGAATGGGAACAGCTTCTTCGAGTACTCCTTTTCTAGTTTTTATCTGTCTTAATTTTGAAAAGAACGGCATCCTTAAACCTTGCTACTTGATTCTTACTCAAACTGGACTTGGACACAATTTAATACAATAAACACAATAATGAACACTCATTCATACCACAATTTTTAAACACATTAAAACATTTGACATTTAACATTTAACTTTTTTTTTTTTTTTTTTTTTTTTTTTTTGAAACCGTTTATTACAATCTCAAATAGTTACAAGTATGGGCCTACAACCGTCTGGCCGGCCGCTAGAGTAGCAGTAGCATATGACATACATACAGAAAAATCTCTTGGCGGTGCAAAAAGGGTAAATCAGGAGATATCAGTAGTGCAGGCCACATAACTCCAAACCAACAATACGGTTTCCTTTTGTCAAAACACAACAACACAAAAACAACCACACCCGCAAGGCAACCCGCAATCCCAAGTGACAGCACGCGCTCCTTAAGTGGGGGACCCCAACCAATCGCCAAACTCTGAAGAGGGGAATGAGAACAGATCAGGGACTGGGGAACCACGTGCCCATGGCTGGGGGAGGGGGTCGGCTAGGGGGACGGAGCTGGTGAAGCAGCCGGCAGCAGCGGCGGCTCGCAAATACCCCCGCGATAGGCGTTCCAGGGGCCCCAGATTTTCCCCCACGCCCCAGGCTTACCCCTCGCAACATACACCACCTTTTCACGAAACATACACCAATCCATGTGTTCTTTCCAGGCCGACACCGCCGGAGGCCTCTGGGATCCCCACAATTGAGCAATGTCACGCTTAGCGATCATGTATCCCAGAGTCACCCACCGCGTCTGCGGAACCGAGTAGTCAGTTGGCTCCCACACATTCAGCAAGCATCTCCTCGCTTCAGGCAACAGCACGACACGCGTAACCACTCGCAGGACCTCATGCACACCACGCCAGAATCGCTCCACCTTTGGGCATTCCCACAGAATATGCAAGAAAGTTGCCAAAGCACCACAGCCACGCTTACACAGTCCATCCTCAGCTAAGCCCATACGTAGAAGCCTTGGCCCCGTCACATAGACCCGGTGGAGGATCTTAAGCTGGACGAAGCGAAGGCGAGCCGGGATGGCCACCTCCTTCGGAGAAGCCACCGCGGACATCCAGTCCTCGTCGTCCAACTCCAGCCCATCGGCAACCCAGGCCTCGCGGAGGCCAGTCAGCAGGCCCGATCGGTCGTTAATCAGTTTTTTGTATATAAGGGAGATCGTGCTGTCTGGGACATGGCCATCCAGCACTCTGTCCTCCAGGGGGGAAGACTCCGGAATGGACGCGACATCCGGGAAGACGGAGCCCAGCGCGTGGCGGACTTGTAAGTACCGGAAGTACTCACTGCCTTGCAACTGAAACTCCGTCTGCAGCATCTCGAAAGTTTTGAATCCCCCCCTCGTCCAGAGATCTCCCACTGTGCTGATGCCGATCGTGTCCCATTTCTCGAAGCCCTTCGAGGTCCACAAGGAGCCCAACCTCGCCGATGCATATAGCGGTGACGCCCGGGTCAAACGGTCCTTCCACCCCATAGCTGCGTTAGCCGCGTGCCATACACGCACCATGACATGCGTCGGTCCCGTCAGGCGAGGGTCCGGCGCGCCAGAGTAAAGCGCCCGATTGTAGTCGCCACCGGGCAGGAGCATCTTGTCCATTTCAAATGCCGGGTTCAGGGCGGGCCCGTAAAGGCCATGATTAATCGCAGCTAGCTGGGAGGCCCAGTAATACCGTTTAATATCCGGGAGGGCAACCCCCCCATCGTACCACGGGAGCGTCAATTTAGCCAAGGCGATACGTGGCCTCCCGTCCCAGAACAGGCGACGCTGCAAACTCCCCACCTCTCGGAAGTAGCGCGCCGGAACCAAATCCATAGTGTTCTGGAGAGCGTACAGAAAGCGCGGCAACTACATCATTTTAAACAAGGCCGCTCGGCCAAGCGGCGAAGGCGGCAGACGCCGCCAACGCACCACGTCCTCCTTCAAGCGCTGGAGGGGGGGCAGCAAATTCCGCTCGTAGCGGGCCTCCGGGTCCAGAGTAATATATATACCCAGGTACCGAAACCCCTGGGAGGCGATCTGGATCGGACAGTCCCGTGGTAGGACCGGAGCCTCCCCGGCAAGCACATATACACAGGATTTCGCCCAGTTGATGACGAGGCCTGAGTTGCGACCGAATGAGCGCAAAACATCAACTAGGACGATCAGTGATTTACGCGGGGAGGCGAGATATAGAAGGATATCATCAGCGTAGAGGGACACACGGTCCTCATGCTCGGGGGTCCAACGGAGACCACGGATGGAAGGGTGCCACCGCAGCCACTCCGCCAGGGGCTCCAGGGCCAGTGCAAACAGGAGAGGCGACAGGGGGCAGCCCTGTCGCGTACCCCGTCCCAGTGCGAATGGGGCCGAAACTCGTCCATTCACCACCACCTGCGCCAATGGGCCGGAATACAACAATTTGACCCAGCTGATGAAGCCCGGTCCGAAGCCAAACTTCGCCAGCATCGCCCAAATGTATGGCCACTCAAGCGTATCAAACGCCATGGTGGCATCCAAGGACGCCAAGATGGCCGGTTCCCGCACGAACGGGACACGCGCGAGCACCCCGTGCAAGCGTCGCAGATTAAGGGCCGTGTTACGATGGGGTATGAAGCCGGACTGGTCTTGGTGGACCAAGTCGCCCACCACGCCGACCAGCCGGTTGGCCAGCACCTTGGCGAGGATTTTGGGCTCCGCATTCAAGAGCGAGATAGGCCTATAGGATGTGACCCGCTCACGGGGTCTCCCCTCCTTGTGGATCACCACGATCGTGGCCAGACGCTGGTCCGGCGGAAGGGAACCCCGCGAGCAGGCCGCCAGGAACATCGCGCGCAGGTGGGGCGCCAGCACATCCGGTCGCAGCTTGTACAGCTCGATAGGAATGCCATTGGGGCCCATGGCCTTGCCAGATGCGACCGAGCGGATAGCAAGGGCAATTTCGTCCGAGGTGGGAGGAGCGTCCAGCGAATCCCTGTCCTCCACCGAAAGGGAGGGCAGCGCGATGTCCCGAAGCAGGGCATGGGAATCCTCCTCCGAGCAGGGAGAAACCGGGGAATATACCTCGCGGAAATAATCCGCGAAGCAGGAGACAATGGCGTCCGGCTCGGTGACACATACACCATCCATCCTCTCGATCAACGGAACCACACGACTCGCTCTCTCCTTTTTATCCAACCACGCTATCAATTTACCAGCCTTATCACCCACATCATACAGTCGCCCCTGTTGCTCTCTACTGAGGCCCCTGGCCGCCTCCGTGACGAGGGCCCTATAGGCCGCCTGCTTGAGGTGTAGAACATGCAATGTGGCATCCGTCACCCCGCTCCCCAGGGCACCCTCTAGTTCAGTAATTTCGGCCTCCACCCGGGTTACCTTCTCCCGCTCGCGCCTCCGGGCATGGGAGATAAAGGAGAGGGCCTCCCCCCTAAGAACTACCTTAAAAGCCTCCCAAAGGGAGATGGCAGAAGGGACAGACCCCACATTCTCCTCAAAGTACCGCTGCAAGGATTTGATCAATTCGGCTCGAATAGTGGGGTCGCGCAGGTACCAGGCATTAATTGGGGCCACCCTGCCCTCCCCCCTCGGGAAGACATCCAGATGCAGCAGTAGTGGGGAGTGATCTGAAATACCCCGCGCCAAATGGCGCACCTCTCCCACCCTC
The DNA here is from genome assembly GCF_964204655.1 of Triturus cristatus. Classification (NCBI taxonomy): domain Eukaryota; kingdom Metazoa; phylum Chordata; class Amphibia; order Caudata; family Salamandridae; genus Triturus; species Triturus cristatus. The sequence goes on from NC_140592.1 coordinate 936,941,315, forward strand.
CCAGCATAGGCCGCAGGAACAAGGATATAATCAAGCCGCGAGAGGCTACCATGGGCACCCGAGTGGAAGGTGTATTGCAGCTGAGCGGGATGCTTTAGTCGCCAGCAATCCACCAATCCTAGTGTATCTAAGAGGCCGGACAGCCACGCCTGTGCCCGGGGGAGGTCCCTGGGGGGATGACGATCCATAGACCCTGAAGCCACCGCATTAAAGTCCCCCCCAACTACCAGAAGCCCATCCGGGAGGTCAAGGAGGAGGCGCCCCAGGTCCGCAAACGTGGTAGATTGCAACCCCGGCGGAACGTACACTGATACAAAAACGACCACTCTGCCCTCCATTCTACCCACCAAGACAGTGTAACGTCCCCTCTCATCATGGCGCACCTCATCAATCTCCAATGGGAGCGAGTTCTTAATCATGATGCCCACCCCCCGCGAGCCCGAGGTGAAGCCCGAATGGGCCACCAAGCGATAGCCTCTCCGATTCATGGCATGAAAGGAATTACCTATAAGGTGTGTCTCCTGCAGGAAGATCACATCTGGTGAAATTCGTTTCAGATACTGCAGGACCACACCACGCTTAATCCTATCCCCCAGTCCGTTAACGTTCCATGATAACACAGTCAGGTCCCTACCCCCCATCATACATGGAAGCCATCAATCGTCCCCCAAAGAGCATCTCAAAAACAACAATACAGTAAAGGGTTCGCCTTGCGGTGCAAACAAACAACACTCCACACCCACCCACCCATCCCAACAGAACTCCCCCCTCCCTGCACCCCTGCATGAGCCCAGACAGCCCCCCCAAAGTGCAGTGTGCCTGTCGCCCCATAGATGAAAAACTAACTAGTCCCCCAGAGGAGGAGGGAAAGCCCCCAACGGACCCCGTACGACCTCCATAGGTAACATTTAACTTTTAACGAACAATGATAATTAGAAGAAAACTAGCTACTGACATAATACTAATGCTAGGTAATACTGCATTATATACATGAACATACTGGATATACTGCTAAACAGTACAGATACACTGCTAAAACAGTGCAGACCGGATCTGTGTACCCAAACCCGTCAGGACCGGCACAAATTAATGTGCACGTCTAAATGCCTCCCCAGCAATGGTACTCACCGGGTAGCACGGAACGGAAGGCCTCGGAACTGAACTGAACTGGACCGGACTGGACTCGACTCGACTCGGAAACTTCGGAACCTGGTGGGCCTCTGTATACCTCGGATCTTGCTCTCTCAGCTAGGCTCTGGTCGGGATACTTCGCACTTCTCACCGCCTCGTCTGGGTGTTGATCGCAGCCTCAGTCACCCCCGCTTGGCCGGAGGGAGATACAGGAAATCCTGCGGGTACGCGTTTTTGTCCGTTCAGCTGTGGCAGGGGACCGGGCCTGCAACGCACCTCCGGCGCGTGAGATGAGAAAGTGTCCCTGTTCGGGCGCCAATTTATGTGGTAAATATTTAAATTACCTGTACTATTTTTTATGCGGTAAAGTCTTGTAAGAATAACTCAGTCAAAATAAGAGGCAGAATCCGTGGTATTAGAGGTTCTGAAAAGGGCTTTATTCCTTACAAAGGAATCATGGTTCGAACCAGGCAATCTTATTCCATCACCACGAAGGTTCAGGAAGGGATAGGCAATACATTATTGACAAGTAACAATATATATATGAAAAGCATTGCATTAAGACAGATGCAGGAGGCGTAACAGCTGATAGTACAGATAAGAATACACATACGTAATGAAAATGGGCGTAATAACAGGCGTATACTAGAAACGTCATTAAAAATGATGTCACAAGTGGGTGGATCCATAAGAGAATCCTGCAGTGTCAGCAGAAATGTTTGGCAGAGATGCGCGCGCAGCCGCATGACGTGTGATTGACGTGCAACTAGAGGGTGAAGGGGAATTGACATTTAGCTCTACATGTGGAGACAGAAGTCTGGGGGGTCAGGTCAACCTAATCCCAAATCGTATCTAATATCTTTGTTTAAGGAACTGTTTTATCCAAAAGGAAAGGTCTCTCGGACGGAATCTATTCTATACTGACTGTTAGTGCATGTACAAGCGTCTGTGTCTACATGAGATGCGAGGGGGCAGGAATCTTCCATGGTAACAGGGGCTATGAATTACTTGCATAAAGACAGTGAGGCCGAGCTCTTTGCTCGGTAGCTGGAAGGATGTTTACCTAAACTACTAGACAGGAATGCATTGGATGAGGAGCGGAGCAGATAACTTGAAGGCTGAATACAGTTTTTGGCAGGCAACAGGCCGCGTCAGGCACCTATAGCCGCGCAGGGAGTAGGACAAAGTTCATGGATACGGATGCAGGTCCAAGCTGGAGCATTTCAGAGGCAGAAGCAGGAAAAGGCTTGATGGCAGAATTCAGGGCCTGCTCGCCTGAACTGTAAAACGTGAAAAGTGAACCATATAAAGTCGGTGGCCAATCATACTTAGGAATGGAATATTCGACCCATCCATGGCGGATCTGAAAGAGAACATGTTGACGTTGGACGCACATGTATTTGCGTCTTCATAGCTGGAACTGGAGGGAACATACATGTACTTGTAGCATGTACATGGAGCCGTTGGGGTCTAAGATAGGGGACACAATTGACCATAAAAATTCATATTTCCTCATTCCCTCCTTGTCCCCTACGGACCCTTATGAAATATCCATCTTCATCAATCCATCAATCTGTTCATATAGCATCATTTGTTCTTCTTTCTTCTTCCGGGATCTTGAATGAAAATTCGAAGGCGGGATACACGATGTGGCACACAGACCACAAATCGCTGGCCCACATTGTAGACACAAGCAGCAACTGAATAGAATGAGAAAGCCAATACCTAGGAAGGATAGGATCCTCCATCCCCAGGCTGACAACACGCTCCAGAACCAACCGGACCAAGTCCAGGTGCCTGGATTCTGGTGCATCTGGCTTACGATCTTATGAAGTCGAGTTATGGCTTTATATACTGACGGCGCGTTTTCTGGTATGAAAACACAGCAACTTGATCCGATGACCCTACAAGCTCCGCCCCTATCGGCCAGGATGACGTCAAGGACAAGACGATTTTGAAGAACAACAATCCGCATCGCAGACTGCTCCTCTGTTAAGTTGCCTAAGGCGGAAGTAGTTTCATTCACTACTGCTTCAAGGGTTCTAGTTAATCTACGTATCAACTTACTATTAGTGACTGTACCTATGTAGGGAAAGAAACCTTTATTGAAATCTGTGTATTGCTCCCATGCTGTTTCGGTGTAGTCGACAATCGGGAGATCTCTCTGCTGTCTATTGTGTACTAAATGGGCATTCCTATGGTAATCAGGCGGGGCTAGGAAAACAGGTGGCAGAAGGAATGCAATGTAACAGGTACCATCCCAATCTAGGGGTAGGCGTATGTATGCGATGTGACCACAGATGAAGTAGGAGTGACGAGAAGCTCTAAATGTAGATTTGCCTTTATCACTGAATTCTATTACAGTGGTACATTTACTATGGCCCATGTGTATTGAACCATTCTTTCTTACACATAATTCGCCTCTAACTGGAAATACTGACATAGCGGGCAAGATTGGTGTAGCTTCGGATTCAACATTGAGGATCATGAGATTAAGTGTAAAGTTACCTAATCCATATACTTCATTTTCTAGATCAGTTCCTGTTCTTTTGGGAAGTCCCTCCTTGTTAGGGTAGCAGACTTTAAGTAAAACTAGGTTCAGGTTTCCCCAAACCCAGTTGTCTTGATAAACTACTGAATTTGAATCTAGGGAATTAATCAAACTAAACCATGCTCCACAGGAGCCATTGTGGGTGAATGGATACGGAAAGAGAGGCAGAACTCCCTTGTATTTCTGATAGGGAGGGAGTCGGCCACATATCCAACAATTTGTAGCATTGCTGGTCTGATGAGAACGATGTAACATACTAATGAATGTGTTGTTGCGCAGCGCAAATCTATAGGACAACTCATGCGGGGGTAATTCGCTAAAAGAATGTTCGGCAGTAGCATTGAAAGCACGCTTGGAAATAGGGTAATACATGTGTAATAATATACTGGCAATGATAATCAGAAGACTTAGAAAAAACATAATTAACAATGTCACTATGCAGTGACTACGAAGTGATTTACAGTACGCATGTTTCTTGAGCTGTTTCTGTCTATTTCTCTCTCTATTTCGGTCTAGAGGATACATGTCAGAGACAAATTCAACCGATTCACCTTGGAGAGGACTTAAACAATCAAATTGTCTGACTTGCTAGACCTTAGTTTCAGTTTATAGTTTTCTTTTTCAGTTTTGTCAACCAGGGGGAGTTTTGAGTCAGTCTGTGAGGGAATGCAGGGCTGATAATTCAAGTCGGATGATAGTCCATGACATTTTTTGATATGGCTCGAGTGCAACCACCCTTTACGTCCCTCAATCTTCACAGCTGTCCTTGTGGTCAATAAGACGAGTTTAGGCGACTGCCAGCGAGGCTCCAGCGGGTTCCTTCTGTCGAAGTTCCTTATAAGCACAAGATCTCCCGGAACCACGTCATGGGGCTTCACCTCAGTGTTATCGGGAAAAGCTGCAGCTACCTGTGAACGACAAGATTGTAGTGCAGACATCAAGGAAGCCAGGTAATCTGTCAGCATATTACAATCAACATCAGTTATTTTACGGGGTATAGGCGTCCCCCACATATTTGGTGGTCTACCGAAGATCACCTCATACGGGGATAGCCCTGTTCGAGAGTGTGCTACCATTCTCATGTAAAAGAGCGCAACTGGTAAAGCTACTATCCAGTCGACACCTTTTTCTCTACATACTTTGGACAGTCTAATTTTCAAAGTTTGATTATGCCGCTCCACGAGACCTGCTGCCTCGGGATGTCGGACACAGTGGAATTTCCATTGATAGCCTAACAAAAGTGAAACATGTTTCATTAGCTCAGATGAGAACGGTTGGCCATTATCTGAGTACACGACACGGGGCAAACCATACCGTGGGAAGAATTCTCGAACTAACTGTTTGGCAGTAGTCGGGGCAGTGTAATCTGAGACGGGATAGGCCTCTGTCCACCGGGAAAGAGCGCATACAACTACGAGGACATATTTGAATCCTCGACATCGTTCCATCTAGATATAATCCATCTGGAGGACTTCAAAAGGGTGATCGGGGGGTTGAAATCCACCCTGTTCTACAGGTACGCCTTTTCCTGGATTGAACTGACAGCAAATCATACAGGTACGTACTTTCTGTTTAGCTGCTGCTCGCAAGTGTTTATTGAACCAAATGTGTTGAATACTGTCTAGCATAGCTTTCTCTCCTAGGTGCGCTGGACTATGTATTGTGTTAATGATGACTTGAACCATTGAGTCGGGGAGAAACCATATAGATTTTCCCTTCGTCATCCATCCTTGATCCGTTTGGATCCCTCCTAATTCACTCCATCTCTTTATTTCTTCTGGTGTAGCATGTGTCTGTATGTCAATTACATCAGGGGCGGGATCCTTAACTGTCATGCAGTGTGTTGGTGTCGGAACTATTGTCTTTGTCGTGTCAGTTGTATGAGTCTGATTCTGAGCAGTCTGTTTAGCTGTCCTGTCAGCTAGGTCATTACCCTGAGAAATAATGTCAGTCACTTTTGTATGGGCTTTACACTTCATAATCGATATTGCAGTTGGCAGATGTATTGCATCTAACAGAGCTTGAATAAGGGGACCGTGCTGGATGTGGGCACCGTGAGAAGTTAAATAACCTCTCTCTCGCCAAAGCACGCCAAAGTCATGAACGACTCCGAATGCATAACGTGAATCTGTGTATATGTTGACTTTCTTATTTTTGGCTTGAATACAGGCTTGTGTCAGGGCGATGAGCTCTGCTGCTTGAGCTGACAAGTTATCGATACAATTCGTTTCAATAATTTCAGTGTCTGTTGTGACTGCATAAGCGGCCACTAACTCTCCTGTACTTGTTCTCATGCATGAACCGTCTACATACAATGTCAGGTCTGGATCTGATAATGGAATATCGGTCAAGTCTTGTCTGGGTTTCGTCGTAATAGTAATGACTTCAATACAATCATGTGCCAATGGTTCTGTTCCACTTACTGGCAAAAGTGTACTCTACCTCACCCTTTCCTGCCCACTCTACCTCACCCTTTCTGCCCACTCTACCTCACCCTGTCTTGCCCACTCCACCTGGTCATCTCCTGCCCACTGCAGCTGGCCCTCTCCTGTCCACTCTACCTGACCCTCTCCTGTCCACTCTACCTGACCCTCTCCTGCCCACTCCACCTGACCCTCTCCTGCCCACTCCACCTGACCCTCTCCTGCCCACTCCACCTGACCCTCTCCCGCCCACTCCACCTGACCCTCTCCCGCCCACTCCACCTGACCCTCTCCCGCCCACTCCACCTGACCCTCTCCCACCCACTCCACCTGACCCTCTCCCGCCCACTCCACCTGACCCTCTCCCACCCACTCCACCTGACCCTCTCCCGCCCACTCCACCTGACCCTCTCCCGCCCACTCTACCTCACCCTTTCTGCCCACTCTACCTCACCCTGTCTTGCCCACTCCACCTGGTCATCTCCTGCCCACTGCAGCTGGCCCTCTCCTGTCCACTCTACCTGACCCTCTCCTGTCCACTCTACCTGACCCTCTCCTGCCCACTCTACCTGACCCTCTCCTGCCCACTCCACCTGACCCTCTCCTGCCCACTCCACCTGACCCTCTCCTGCCCACTCCACCTGACCCTCTCCTGCCCACTCCACCTGACCCTCTCCCGCCCACTCCACCTGACCCTCTCCCGCCCACTCCACCTGACCCTCTCCCACCCACTCCACCTGACCCTCTCCCGCCCACTCCACCTGACCCTCTCCCGCCCACTCTACCTCACCCTTTCCTGCCCACTCTACCTCACCCTTTCTGCCCACTCTACCTCACCCTGTCTTGCCCACTCCACCTGGTCATCTCCTGCCCACTGCAGCTGGCCCTCTCCTGTCCACTCTACCTGACCCTCTCCTGTCCACTCTACCTGACCCTCTCCTGTCCACTCTACCTGACCCTCTCCTGTCCACTCTACCTGACCCTCTCCTGTCCACTCTACCTGACCCTCTCCTGCCCACTCCACCTGACCCTCTCCTGCCCACTCCACCTGACCCTCTCCTGTCCACTCTACCTCACCCTCTCCTGCCCACTCCCCCTGGCCCTCTCCTGCCCATGCTACGTCACCCTCTCCTGCCCATTCTACCTCACACTCTCCTGCCCACTCCCCCTGGCCCTCTCCTGCCCACTCCCCCTGGCCCTCTCCTGCCCACTCCCCCTGGCCCTCTCCTGCCCACTCCCCCTGGCCCTCTCCTGCCCACTCCCCCTGGCCCTCTCCTGCCCACTCCCCCTGGCCCTCTCCTGCCCACTCCCCCTGGCCCTCTCCTGCCCACTCCACCTGACCCTCTCCCGCCCACTCCACCTGACCCTCTCCCGCCCACTCCACCTGATGCTCTCCCGCCCACTCCACCTGATGCTCTCCCGCCCACTCCACCTGACGCTCTCCCGCCCACTCCACCTGACGCTCTCCCGCCCACTCCACCTGACGCTCTCCCGCCCACTCCACCTGACGCTCTCCCGCCCACTCCACCTGACACTCTCCCGCCCACTCCACCTGACGCTCTCCCGCCCACTCCACCTGACGCTCTCCCGCCCACTCCACCTGACGCTCTCCCGCCCACTCCACCTGACGCTCTCCCGCCCACTCCACCTGACGCTCTCCCACCCACTCCACCTGACCCTCTCCCGCCCACTCCACCTGACCCTCTCCCGCCCACTCCACCTGACCCTCTCCCGCCCACTCCACCTGACCCTCTCCCGCCCACTCCACCTGACGCTCTCCCGCTCTCCTGCCCACTCCACCTGATGCTCTCCCGCCCACTCCACCTGACGCTCTCCCGCCCACTCCACCTGGTATTCTCCTGCCCGCTCCACCTGGTACTCTCCTACCCGCTGCAGCTGACCCTCTCCTGTCCACTGCAGCTGACCCTCTCCTGTCCACTCAACCTCACCCTCTCCTGCCCACTCCACCTGACCCTCTCCTGTCCACTCTTCCTGACCCTCTCCCTCCCACTCCACCTGACCCTCTCCCACCCACTTCACCTCACCCTCAGCTGCCCACTCTATCTGACCCTCTCCTGCCCACTCCACCTGGCCCTCTCCTGCCCACTCCACCTGGCCCTCTCCTGCCCACTCCACCTGGCCCTCCCCTGCCCACTGCACCTGGCCCTCCCCTGCCCACTCTCCCTCCCCTGCCCACTCTCCCTCACCTGCCCACTCTCCCTCACCCTCTCCTGCCCACTCTCCCTCACCCTCTCCAGCCCACTCTACCTCACCCTCTCCTGCCCACTCTACCTCACCCTCTCCTGCCCACTCTACCTCACCCTCTCCTGCCCACTCTACCTCACCCTCTCCTGGTCACTCTACCTTACCATCTCCTGCCCACTCTACCTCACCCTCTTCCGCCCACTGCACCAGGCCCTCTCCTGCCCACTCTACCTCACCCTCTCCTACCCACTCTACCTGACCCTTTCCTGCCCACTCTACCTCACCCTCTTCCGCCCACTGCAGCTGACCCTCTCCTGCCCACTGCAGCTGACCCTCTCCTGCCCACTGCAGCTGACACTCTCCTTTCCACTCCACCTGACCCTCTCCTGCCCACTCCACTTGACCCTCTTCCGCCCACTGCACCTGGCCCTCTTCCGCCCACTGCACCTGACCCTCTCCTGTCCACTCCACCTGACCCTCTCCTGTCCACTCCACCTGACCCTCTCCTGCCCACTCCACCTTGCCCTCTCCTGCCCACTGCCCCGGGCCCTCTCCTGCCCACTCTACCTGACCCTTTCCTGCCCACTCTACCTGTCCCTCTCCTGCCCACTCCACCTGACCCTCTCCTGCCCACTCCACCTGGCCCTCTCCTGCCCACCCCACCTCACCCTCTCCTGCCCACCCCACCTGACCCTCTCCTGTCCACTCCACCTGACCCTCTCCTGTCCACTCCACCTGACCTCTCCTGTCCACTCCACCTGACCCTCTCCTGTCCACTCCACCTGACCCTCTCCTGTCCACTCCACCTTGCCCTCTCCTGCCCACTCCACCTTGCCCTCTCCTGCCCACTCCACCTTGCCCTCTCCTGCCCACTCCACCTTGCCCTCTCCTGCCCACTCCACCTTGCCCTCTCCTGCCCACTCCACCTTGCCCTCTCCTGCCCACTCCACCTTGCCCTCTCCTGCCCACTCCACCTGGCCCTCTCCTGCCCACCTTCTGCCCACTCCACCTGACCCTCTCCTGCCCACTCCACCTGACCCTCTCCTGCCCACTCCACCTGACCCTCTCCTGCCCACACTACCTCACCCTCTCCTGCCCACTCCACCTCACCCTCTCCTGCCCACTCCACCTGACCCTCTCCTGCCCACTCCACCTGACCCTCTCCAGCCCACTCCACCTGACCCTCTCCAGCCCACTCCACCTGACCCTCTCCAGCCCACTCCACCTGACCCTCTCCAGCCCACTCCACCTGACCCTCTCCAGCCCACTCCACCTGACCCTCTCCCTCCCACTCCACCTGACCCTCTCCCACCCACTCCACCTGCCCCTCTCCCGCCCACTCCACCTGCCCCTCTCCCGCCCACTCCACCTGCCCCTCTCCCGCCCACTCCACCTGCCCCTCTCCCGCCCACTCCACCTGCCCCTCTCCCGCCCACTCCACCTGACCTTCTCCCGCCCACTCCACCTGCCCTCTCCTGCCCACTCTACCTCACCATTTCCTGCCCACTCTACCTGACCCTCTCTTGCCCACTCCACCTGACCCTCTCCTGTCCACTCCACCTGACCCTCTCCTGTCCACTCTACCTGACCCTCTCCTGTCCACTCTACCTGACCCTCTCCTGTCCACTCTACCTGACCCTCTCCTGTCCACTCTACCTGACCCTCTCCTGCCCACTCTACCTGACCCTCTCCTGTCCACTCCACCTCACCCTCTCCTGTCCACTCCGCCTCACCCTCTCCTGCCCACTCTGCCTCACCCTCTCCTGCCCACTCTGCCTGACCCTCTCCTGCCCACTCTGCCTGACCCTCTCCTGCCCACTCTGCCTGGCCCTCTCCTACCCACTGCGCCTGGCCCTCTCCTACCCACTGCACCTGGCCCTCTCCTGCCCACTGCACCTGGCCCTCTCCTGCCCACTGCACCTGGCCCTCTCCTGCCCACTGCACCTGGCCCTCTCCTGCCCACTGCACCTGGCCCTCTCCTGCCCACTGCACCTGGCCCTCTCCTGCCCACTGCACCTGGCCCTCTCCTGCCCACTGCACCTGGCCCTCTCCTGCCCACTGCACCTGGCCCTCTCCTGCCCACTGCACCTGGCCCTCTCCTGCCCACTGCACCTGGCCCTCTCCTGCCCACTGCACCTGGCCCTCTCCTGCCCACTGCACCTGGCCCTCTCCTGCCCACTGCACCTGGCCCTTTCCTGCCCACTGCACCTGGCCCTCTCCTGCCCACTGCACCTGGCCCTCTCCTGCCCACTGCACCTGGCCCTCTCCTGCCCACTGCACCTGGCCCTCTCCTGCCCACTGCACCTGGCCCTCTCCTGCCCACTGCACCTGGCCCTCTCCTGCCCACTGCACCTCACACTCTCTGCCCACTCCACCTCACACTCTCTGCCCACTCCACCTGACCCTCTCCTGCCCACTCCGCCTGACCCTCTCCTGCCCACTCCACCTGACCCTCTCCTGCCCATTCTACCTCACACTCTCCTGCCCACTCTACCTGACCCACCCCTGCCAACTGCACCTGACCCTCCCCTGCCAACTGCACCTGGCCCTCTCCTGCCCACTCCACCTGGCCCTCTCCTGCCCACTCTACCTCACACTCTCCTGCCCACTCTACCTCACACTCTCCTGCCCACTCTACCTCACACTCTCCTGCCCACTCCACATGGCCCTCTCCTGCCCATTCCACCTGACCCTCTCCTGCCCACTCCACCGGACCACTCGTCTCGTCCTCTTTCACATTCCCTATGAAATTCATGGACCTCAGTGCGTAATAATAAAATATAAATAATTGCAGGCACCCAAACGTCTGCCTTCCGCCAAGGGTCAAGGTGATACCTGCGCTACCCATCTTGGTCTGAAAGATAACTCACTCCAGAGGCCTTTCAGAGACCTTACTTATATCTGAATTCACCAAACTGACTAAACTATGACTATCACTCTAGAGTCCTGCTAGTCAGACTAACTCCTGCCTGACATCTGACTGACTACCTCTTGTCCAGCTCTACCAGTCTTTCTTTCACTGGCGTGAACAGGGCACTTTTTTTTATCCCCCTTTCCCTTTAGGGTGTAACTGTAAATGTTATCAGATTCATTACAGAATCAGGAGCATCATCTGCCTCTCATTCTATCCCCCAAACCACCATCACAACAAGCTCTGCACTTCAGCAGGGAGGCCAAGCAATGGATGCTCATGCATGGCCTCTGAGCTTGCCAGTCTGGGCAGCTCCGTAGTCCATCCGTCAGAATCTTGCAGGTCCTTCCGGCTCTTGTTCTACAAACCCGGCACCTTTTACAGCAGCAGAATCCAGATTTGCTCTAAGTTGGAATATAGTGCGCCAATCACATGTTGTACGCTGTACGTGAAAACCTACTCGCCCGTCCAAGCTCCGCACAAGTCTGGCGTCCTTTATGTACAAAGCAATCTATGGCATGATAGCATACAGATACAGTTACTATATCACAGCAACACGGATGGCGCCTAACTCCGCCTTAGCCATGCCTTTGCGGCATAGCCAATAGGTCTCGCTTTTAGGACCTTATAAGTATTTAGTTATGCAGCACAATATTCTTGGTGCAACAACATCAACTGTTGCATGGCTAAACACTTATAAGGTTCCAAAGGCGAGACCTATTGGCTATGCCAATGCTTGTTATTAGTCCTGAGTAGGCCATTGCGGGCTGTTCTACTTTGTCATTTAAAAAGCTTAAAGTCAGATGTAAAGTTTGTAGCTATGGCTTGAATAGGACACTGTCTTGAGCTGACGGTGAGCAGAGGAGCTTGTGATTTATAGAGGAGGATTTACACCAGTATTGCCTACATGGCGAGCCATGAGGTCACTGCTCAGCTGCTCATGAAACCAGAATTTTTCAAAAGTGCAAAGAATACCCTCAATAGGCCTTTCCCTCAGTGTTTATCATGTTCATCGGGATGTTATGCTGTTGGGAGAGTAATTATATACAGCAGAAATTATTAGCTATAAAATAGAATGCTGTGCATATTCTAGATGTGCGTGTCCAATTTCCTTTCATCACATATATTTCAGTGAATATTGAAAATAGAACCAGGATAACTGCTAGTGAAGGATGTGGAGGAAGCATAGGACCTGAGGTCCATTATAACCAAGGCTCCCTGTTTTATGTTTTTACTTATTTTTACAGAAAGCTATTTGTTTTCCTGTTTGTATTTATTTTTAAACGTGGATAAAAATGGATTTGGATTCTTTTTTGAGTGATTCTAAATGCTGTCAGTCATGACTGCTTGACCAATAGCTGTGCGGATTGATGAGGGTTATAAGGGAAAGGAATTTTAATAAAGAGGCTTAAACAACAGTAGATGTGCACAACCTTGATACTAAAACGTTCATGTTTTCATATACTTGCACTGATTTATCATCTGTGGGTGTTCATATCATTGAAACCTATCAGGCGTTCAAGCCTGAATCCACATTTATCGGTTACATAAATGTGAAATATACTAGTTTGAACTTATTTTTTACAAAACCCTTAATAAATATGGATAAATACAGATAACATTAGCAAAAAATAAATATGTATAAATACAGGCGGAAATGTCCAAAAAATAAATACCATAAAACTGGGATCCCTAATTATAACCCATCTCTGTACAACATGGAAGACTTCGAGGAGTTCATGCTCTCTTAGATAGGATGTATACTGATATTAATGCTGGCTTGTGTGTGTTTTTTTGTTGTTTTGTTTTTTAGCTTTCTACTGCAGTTTTGATGCTTAGTGCCATTGTAAAACACTTGTTATATTACCTTACTTGGTAGTACTCCTCCTATGAACCACAAAAGGATAAAAAGACTTGAACTCTTCACCATGATTCAGACATCTGTCCCGCATCATAGATCTGAACACTGAGCCTTTAAACCATCTTAAATGGCTTAGTATAGAGAAATGATCAAAGGTAAAAGGCAATATGTCACCTGTTCCAACTTTGTATTACTTGTTTAAAGTAAATATGTGCTGACATGGAAATAGTGATACTCTTACACAGAAATAGGCCCCATTGGATATTTTAATGTTTTGCCCTGTACAGGGGAAGAAAAGAATACTGATTCAGACAGTAAAGCCCAAGAAGGATTTGTGAAGTTGGAAATTTGTCTAGTTTAATATCAGTTGTAATAATATATATATATATATATATATATATATATATATATATATATATATATATATATATATATATATATATATATATATATATATATATATATATATATATATATATATATATTCCACCAATCCCGCTTATACTCAAAGACGGGCTGACACATGCTCAGGTATGATTCTGAGAGGCTTTATTTTCATCATCTTGGCACATCATGCTTGATTAAAAGTTCGCCACTGCTGTGACACCTGGCAGACGCGTTTCGGCTTGGTTGCCTTCCTCAATGCCAGCTATGTGTGACAGGGAAACGCCAACAGGGATTTTAAAGTTAATCACATTGACTCCTATTGGAGGATGTTCGTGGTCAAAGAAAGAGGACTGCGGGTTCAAGGTAGTACTCACTCCGTCTGTTGTATTTTGTATCCTTTGACTCTGGCATATCGAAAATCCTTGTGTGTAGTATGATGTGGCCCAAATCATGTTGCTCGTGGGAAAAGTGCATACTGAATCCGGGGACATAGCAGATGAATCGAACAGCAAGACAGACTCGTTTCAGAATTTCCTTCATCAGTGTCTCGTCGCGGAAGCCGCGCGCAAACGTTAAATACATTTGCGTCATGTTCAATGCGACAACATTATCGAAACAAATGATGGCAATACACCCTTCCTATTTCATTTTGAATGGGGATGCCTGGGATGAATTTGCTGCCGATTCTCTAGGGGATACGGACCCTAATCTCTATCCCACTAGGCCATCACCACCTGATGACGCTTCTGCATATCACGATCTCATAGCAAGGGCAGCAGTTTACCATCAGCTTCCATTCCATAAAAATACAATAGAAGTGGAGTTTCTTTTTGAAACCCTGTCTAACACTCAAAGGGGGGAGCACAATACCTACCACCCTTAAAAGGCATGGTACGCCACACACAACATTTTTAAGGACCCTGTCAAGGCGATAATTATAACACCACATATTGACAAAAAATATAAGGCTGCACCATCGGATCCTATTTATATTAGAGGTCAATTAACCCCAGACTCCATAGTCGTGTCTAATGCTAGAAAAAGGGCCAACTCCCAAACATCAGGAGAGGCACCACCTCCGGACAAGGAATCTAAATTGATAGATGCTTATGGAAAATAGGTAGCTGCCCAAGCATCTAATCATTGGCGCATAGTTTATAGCCAGGCTCTATTAGCTAGATACAATAGGGCCCATTGGGACGAAATGGAGGGGCTCCTCCAATACCTCCCAGAGAAAAACAAAAAAAAGGGCAGGAAATTGTAAATGAAGGTAAACTTATAACTAACAACTCCATAAAGTGTTCCTTAGACGCAGCTGATACCGCTGTTAGGGAGATAAATACGAGCATTCTGTTGCGTAGACACACATGGCTTTGTGTCTCTGTATTCAAGCCCGAGGTTCAGTAGGCAATCTTACGCCTACCATTTGACGAGGAACTCCTTTTCGTACCTCAGGTGGACGTAGCATTAGAAAAGATGAAAAAGGACACAGCGGTCGCAAAATCAATGGGTGCTTTGCAAACAAACATATATCATGGGTCCTTTCATAGCCTGCCTATAGGCAAGGTGCAAGATCCGCCTCCTGTGGCACTGGGGCAGTATATAAAAATCAGGGATAAACCTATAGTCCAAAAACATTTTATAGAGGTTCCTATAGAAGAACCAAATTTTAAAGGAAGAGGTCGGGAAAATAATATCTGTACCTCAAACAATAAACAATGACTTCCTCACCATTCCCCCAGACCACTTAACACCTGTTAGGGATTGTCTTCAAAACTTTCTACCAATCTGGAACTCAGTCACTACAGAACGATGGGTGTTGCATATTATCCAACATAGCTGCTGTCTGGAACTAGTTACAACTCCAAATATCCCACCTCGCAAACATACATTATCAATCCAACATCAAATTCAGGGGGCGTGGCTAGCCAGCCAATATGGCGGACACCAGTCTCTAACGCTCCGGCGGTTAATCCCCCTATTATCCGTCAAAACCGATCCTACAGTGGTGGCATCTGTGCTGGCAAGCGGCGGAAGCCGAAGGCCTTGTTAAGAGGTGTCTGCGAGGCCGTGATCCGCGCTCATCTGTCTGGAAGGAGCGCAGCCGCAACCCGCGAAGGAAGTGCGGCCCAGAGGTGACAACGAAGTCTGCGTGGGGGGCTGTGACAGTGACGGAGGCTGCCGCCCGCGGCTGTGGCGCGCGCCGGGTGGGGCTGCCAATTCCGCAGAGGCTGCCTTGACCGGTGATAGTACAGCCGAGCAAGGAGGCCCCTGACACCTGTGGAGGGCAGACAGGCCCCTGAGCACACGGACGGCAACCGGAGCCCCGAGAGGGCAGTGCGGCCCAGAGTGACACCGAAGGCACGAAAAGCCAGGGGGAAAAACTGCAAGGTGGCTGGTGCCCGGGGTGGCTTCAGCAGTGGGGCGTCCTGGGTGCGTCTGCTGCCGCGCAGAGTCTGCCCCTGACAGCGGAGGCACTGGGGAGGAAGGGCGCCCCCGGCACCTGCGCACAGCGGACCGGCCCCGGAATACCTGGAGGGATCCATGAGGGGGTCGCGAGGAACCGGCGGCGCCAGCGGATGTTGGCTGGCTGGCGCGGGGTGTGATCCACAGGAGTTGCGACCCGATGGTGATGAGAGATGGCGGCACAGGGTTGCCGCTAGCGGCCCACAAAACACCACGATGCCACGGAGGTGTGTGACACAGCTGGGACCCCATTGCAGGTGGCGCATACGTGGGAGCGTGTATGCCATATGCTGTGGGGGCACCTTACGTCAGCAGCGCCCAGTGGAGGAGACCACGGACATGCAGGGGCCGTACTGTGGGACTGAGGAGCGCGAAGCCATGTGAGTGATATGGGCCAGCAGAGACTGTGATTGCGGGCCTGAACGGGCACCATTTTAGGGAGCGTGCCATTTTCTACTGCTGAATTGCGGAGTGGGATTCTTGCGGGGCACGGACTTGGGCCCACAGTGTGTTGTTGGGGATCCGCCACTGGGGACCGTTGAGACGCTGCGCCGCCCCTGGGAGATACGGACCCCCCGGGTGAGACCTTCCTGCACCAGGTGAGACGGTGACGAAAAGCGCGTGGAGGGGGCAGTTGTCGTAACCCGCCTCACATGGTGTGGACCACTGAGGTACTGTGCTGCCTGCGATGCTTGAGGGGCGTTACAGAGATATATAGAAATAATGCCTCGGGACAAATAATATAACAAATACTAGTATGAAGAGATCGCTAAATTATCTCTTCCTTTGAGTTATATTCTTTCTCTCAAAAAACTTTTTATATTACGTTTTCACATAGAAATCAAAGGCAGTTCCACCAAAAAAGTATTTCACTTTTAGGTTGAATATATGTGGGTATATTTATTTTATACTTTACATATTCCACATAATTACATAAAGATCTTTTTTTAATATATGTATATATATATATACAAACATATACAATATTTACATACATAGAGAAGACTAAACACATATATTTTTTGTTTTGCACCTTACCAAAAAATGCCCTAATATTCAATCAGGATGCTTAGAAACTTATTTTGCTAAAGCATTCCTTCAAATAGAAGATCACTCTTTAAGAGACACTTCGAGATCTATTATTACAACCTCTATCTTGTTGAAGTACTCTTTACTAGTTATCACAAAACCAAGATTCTCACGAGTGTCTTCAAAATTGTTGTTGACGCGTTTCAGGCAAATCAATCTCAGGCCTCATCAGGACTAGGGCAGTCGAATATACAATTTTTTCAAAGTTCAACCTAAAGGAACAAATTAAATATTCCTTTTTATCCGTATATACAAAAAAACAATACTTATGTTTATATACACTTTATACACACAAGAACATATACAACCATAGAGCTTCATTGTATTACAAACTCTGAAATGGCGGACCACAGGAAATAAAACACACCCAAATGTGAACTTCAAACACTTTAACCGTGTTATTCCTTACCAAGAAAGTGAAGTGTATTTAGAAAAAAGCTTTTTACCAACACCACTCTTCCCAAATTTATTCCTTCTGAAAACTTGCTTCATTCAATGCCATAGGAAAATCAGAATATACCTATTTTCTGCAATTTTTGCTCGAGGTATACGGATATTCTCTTTCTTTCTTTTCTCTATCTCAAAGCGCTAAAAACAAGTGAGTTTTTTGTTTGATTTATTTACTTACTGGCAAGCAATATTATGTTATTCATCCTTTCTGTATCATGGGACCTTTAATTCCCGTAGTTCTTTACAGTCCAATCACTTATACTAGTTTTCTGTAACGAAAACAAAGCCCAATAGATCCAGGTGTAACTTGCCACCAATTTTTAACCACAATATCTAAAGTAGTCCAAAAAATAATCTATAACGAGTCATACTTTTCAATTCACTATTCTCCCACAATACACCACTTTGTCACATTTGTAACATCGTCTCTATTGAAACAAGGAAGAGATGGACATTAAGCTGAGTTCTTCTTGCCTTCTTTAATCTCGTCACCTAACACTTTTAATTTTAGCCTTTTCTTACCTTAAATATCTTCACTGACCACGCTTCTAACAATCCGTCTCCAAACCACGTACTTTGCACGTCTAAAGTCACATGACGCGGTAGTACGTATTCATGCGGAAGAGCGAGCCATAGAAACCATAGAAGGACCTCGTTTTCACATGTTTAATCAAATGCAACGAAAGACTATAGATTTCCAAGAGACTCGTCTCTGAGAGAACTGACTTGCAAAGTATATCGTCTTCTAATCTGTATCGTACTCCATATTCTAATCTATACATAAGAATGAGGTAAACTTACGCATTATCTCCATTATATCAAAAAACTACTTCTTGCAAAATAATAAATTGTTAACCAAAAAGGTGAATAAATAAAAAAATACCTTGTAACCCAGTGTGATACCGCCACTCCTTACAATCTTTACGTCTGCAGTAAGTTTATTTTGTAAATTGTTGGAAACCAAGTATGTAGGGAAAAGCACTTCAAGTCAAAGAAACATATAAGCAATTATATTTTCATATTTCATTGACTCGCACCTACTCTATTGGTGACCCCATTACTGTAGCAGCGCCCAAATTTCATCTTTATCATTAAGGCCCCTTGTTGCAGTGTGATATTTTTCTATCAGCCTAGCTTCCAATCTGTTGAGTTTCATCTGAAGTTCTGCTCTTTCTAGATTTCCAACTAAACACAATACTTACCATTTTATGTCGTTTTCAGAATAATTTTGGTTCTGAAAATGTTGTACCAAAGGAGCCCCTTGTACTTTACATTTTATCCGCGATTTATGCTGTAATATGCATTTCTTTATAGGTTGTGTTGTCTGTCCTATGTAATATTTATTACATGGGCACTTTACGCAATATATTGCGTTCTTAGAATTACAATTAGAAAATATCTTTTGATAATGTTTCTGGCCGTTAATATCCAACTGTTTAGAGTCTTCTGTTAGATTGCATGCCAAACAATTTTGGCATCGAAAGTGGCCCACCACAGGTGGCAAACTAAGTAGGCTCCTCAAATCCTTTTTGGGTAATTCAATCAGTCTTACGGCTCTCACAAGTTGTTGCCGAATATTTTTACCTTTTTTAAACGCAAACAGGGGTTTTGGAATTCCCAAGCGTTCAATCAATTTCCAGTTTTTTGGGATAATTTTCTTGACTTTATTTGCTTTTGGAGCATAAGTCAGTACACACGTCAGTGGGGTGTTTTTATCTAGTTGTTTCGGAATCAATAAAACTTCTCTTGGAGTATACCATGCTCTTTTGAGCGCCCCTTTCACAAGCATTTTTGGGTACCCTCGTGCTATAAGTTTATCTTTTAGTATCTCAGCATTAATGAAATAGGCTGTTTTATTTGTACAGTTCCTTCTTCGCGAAGAAATTGCCCATAAGGCAAATTTTCTTTTAGCGTACGTGGGTGACTACTTGTAAAATGTAAAAGGGTATTTCGGTCTGTAGGCTTCGTATACAGACAAACCCCTAGAATTTCATTCTCCTGTTGGATAAATACATCTAGGAAATTTATTCTTGAGTGATCCACACATTTGGTAAAATTGAATTCAGCAGTTCTTGAGTTTAACCAGTTGTGGAAGTCTGTTAATTGTGTTTCTTCTCCATCCCAAATCATAAAGATATCGTCTATATAGCGACACCAAAAATTAACTTGTGTTTTAAAAGGGTTGGTGTCACTATATATCCACTTTCTTTCGAATTCTGCCATAACCAGATTTGCTATTTCTGGTGAGAAACTACAACCCATTGCTACACCTGATACTTGGAGGTATAGATTTTCTTTGAAATTAAAGAAATAATTTATATAATGCTATTATAAATTCAGTAGGAACTTGATGGGGGCGTTCTCTTTCATCCAATGTATATTTCATAACTGCCAATGCCTCATCCTGAGGTATATTGGTATACAATGATTCGATATCGAAGGATCCCCCCTTTTTTGTTGAGGGGCGTTACAGGACAGTGGCCATGAACTGAGCTGTGGAAGGGCCAACGTGACAAGCAAGCTTTGGTGGGAGCGGGAAAACGCACAGGTCTCCAGCATTGGTGGGGATGTGATTCGCAAGGGCTACCGCCTGCGGTGTGACTGGCACTGACTGCGCCGGCTTGTGTCCTTGGGGAAAGGATTCCCTGCGCTCTGCCACCCACACGCTGATGTAACCAGACGCCCCACTGTAGCTGGACACTGGGTCGGCCCACCACACTGGCGGACTGTGGGGGTGGAGGTGGCACACAGATTCTACGACACGGCGTACGGATCCTTGTGCACTGGTGGCCACGCGGAGTCCGCATAGTTGCGTCTTCTGGGCGACCCCTGAGAGTGCGGACGTACCCGTAATTAACACCACTGCCAGTGCACTGTCCTTCTGGTGCCCCCCGCGAAAGCCCACGGCACAGCAACTTGTAATGGGCCGGATGCGAGCCAAGATGCAGCAGGGCAACCTGGACCCCGCAGGCATGTCCGCTGGAGAGGCCTTGGCGGCCAAAATGGACTCAGTCCTAGCAGCAGTGGAACGAATCGGAACTGCGCTGGAACATACCAGGACCTCCCTGGAAACCGGGATAGATAAGGGCACCTCGGACTTTACGCTTCTCCATGCGGACCACCGCAAACTAGCCGACAAAGTCTCAACGCAGGGCCAGATACTGCAGGAACTTCAGCTTGTCACGCTCAGCCACACAGAGGCGTTACAAGACCTGATAGACCATGTTCACGCCCTGGAGGATAGAGCAGAATATGCGGAGGGGCGCTCCCGCCGCAACAACAACCGCGTGGTGGGCCTGCCAGAAGGAGAGAAAGGTAGGCACCCGGAGCAGTACATGGATAATTGGCTGCGTGATCTCCTGCCCCAGGGAGCACTGTCCACGCAGTTTACTATCGAAAGCGCCCACTGTGTGCCGGCACAGAGGCCCCAACCAGGAGCCAGACCCCGCCCGCTCATCTTTAAACTGCTTAACTATAGGGACAGAGATGCGGTACTCCGTGAAACACGCAAGCTGGAGGGCCTCACAGTGAGCGGCAATCGAGTAATGTTCTTCCCAGACTACACCGCTCTGGTGCAGCGACGTCTGAGTAACTACGCGGCGGTGAAGCGTCAGCTCCGAATCCTGGAGTTGCCATACTCGTTGCTGTTCCCTGCTCGGCTGCGAGTGGTCACGAAAGAAGGGACCCGTTTCTTTGACTCTGCTGCGGAGGCATTGGACTCGCTGGAGGAGTCCAGTCTGTGGAAGGGCGTGAGGCCCCCAGACTCAGATGGTGGTGGCACAGCGGGCAGGAGACCCAGGCGTCGAGGACGGCGAGGACCCATGAGAAGCAATACATCTGGAACTGCAGCGCCTAGTCCGGAGAAAATAAGGAGGGAAAGACGAGATGCACTGGACGCAGATACAGCTCTCGGAACGCCCCACCCCAAGGAACGGTCGGACTCCTCCATGTGGGGCACGGTCATGGCCAGAGGCTCGTCGTCGCCATCGACGGAAATCTCCAAGGACCTTGTCCTACCAGAGATAACCCCAAAGACCGCGGATGGTATCATATGACTGAGCGGTGGAGTGACGTACTATGATGCAAATAGCCCACGCTTGTAGAACGTTGTTTGTCAATCTTTTGAGATCTTGTTCACCACTTGGTGGCGGAGTGGGTTCAGGGGGCCACATGCTACACGCATCTCACCCGGAGATGTTAGAGCCCCTATACCAGACTTTGGCTACCTTACGTACCTCGTCGGCTGTGACATGCCCCCCAAGATAGCGTTAAGATCTATGCATTATTAGTCTCGTAGGCTAACGTAGGTTATTCCGCAGATGGCCCACTACACACACTGGGCTTGGGGGGGGGGGGAAGGACATAGCACAATACCACCAGTGCGCCCACCCCAGTAGGCAACGAACTGACCTAGTTTGCCACATCTAGTTGTCACAGAGGTTTGGACGGGCATTCCAGAATGTCTGCCCCGGATGTTATAATGTTTCTAGTTCACTTCTTGTTTTTGTTGCAGCAGCCCGACACTTTTACACCTGCCCTTTACTCACGTGCCCAGCGGCGCGTCCCGCCCCGGAGGACCCCTGTCGTTCGATCCCGTCACCAATGGCGCACACTGACATCATCACATGGAACATACGCGGCATGTATACGCCTGCGCGCCGTTACTCTATATTTGCATACCTCCAGCGGCACACAGTCAGCATTGCCCTACTACAGGAAACACATATGACACAGCTGGAATTAGATAGATTGCGCAGACGCTGGAGGGGACAGGTGCACGGCACGGTATACTCTGCGCATGCGAGGGGCACATTAATCTGGGTTAGGGCGGACACTCCGTTCGTTTGCGCGGACACAGTGATAGATCCTGCAGGCAGATATACCTTAGTGCGGGGGTCCCTCAATGGCCAGCAAATATTATTAGGCTCCATATATGCCCCTAACCTAGACCAGCCCTCGTTCCTCGCACAGTTATCCGCAGCACTGACCCCCTTATGTTGGGCTCCCCTGGCTGCTGGGCTGGGATTGTAATGCGGTGCATGATGTTCACACGGATAGATCATTTCCACCGCTCCGGTCGACGACGGCAGTGTCCAATGCGCAAGCACTCACGGACTGGCTCACACATTGGACATTACTTGACATGTGGCGCGTTCAGCACCCTCATGAACGCATATATTCTTATTACTCTGCAGCACATGATCTGCATGTGAGGCTCGATAGGGTGGTGGGTTCCCAGTCCTTAATCCCGCAAGTAGAGGAGTCGGAATACTTGGGGCGGAAGCACTCCGACCATAACCCCATGAGACTCAGGCTGAGTTGGATCCTGATCGCCCTCCCATACCTACGTGGCGCCTCCAGTCGCCTGCATTGGAGGACCCAGAATTCCGTTCCTCTTTAGGGACGGCCGTACTCGAGTATTTCGAACGCAACGAGGGAACGGCGAGCACCGCGCTGGTGGAATGGGATGCCCACAAAATAGCTGTCTCGGGGCCACATGGAGCATTCAGAAGCAATTGACGTCGTCGCTTACTCGCCTAGAATCACAATTACTCCAATACGAGCGGGACGGCGAGGATGGAGGCAGACAATCAGGCCACCTGGAGGACCTTAGGGCGCAGCATGCGGAACTCCTGGAACGACTGCGTGCCACAACTATGCGGCCGATACAGCTCGTACACATGCTAGGGTGGACAGAGCAGGTCATCTCCTGGCTTGGCTGTTGAGACAGGAGAGTAACCGTTCCCCAATTGGAGCTATACACACACCAGAGGGGGCCCCTGGTCTTCAAGCAGAGGGAGATACACAGGGTGTTGGCTAACCATTACACACAACTGTATCAGTCCAGGGGACGCTGCCTGGGTCCTGCACTAGAGAGGTTTCTGGAGCTAGTTCAGTTGCCCACAGCCTCGGAGGCACACCAGGAGGCGCTTAATGCTCCCCTCACGTTGGAAGAAATCGGAGAGGCGATTGGATCCATGGCGTCTGGGAGAACGCCGGGTCCGGACTGCCTGCCAGCCGAATATTACAAAGCATATCAGGAATCTCTGGTGCCACGTCTGCATACTCTTTACTCCACAGCCTTGGAAGAAAATACACTTCCCCCGTCGATGCGGGAGGCCTACCTGGTGTCCCTCCTCAAGCCAGATAGAGACCCTGAAAGCCTGGGATCATATAGAGCACTGGCACTCCTTAATGTGGATTATAAAATATTTGCTAAGGTGCTGGCGGGGCGATTAGCACCAGTGGTCCCCGAGTTGGTTCACAGTGACCAGAATGGGTTGGTGCCTAAGCGCAGTACCTCGCTGAATCTCCGGAGGTTCTTCAGAGTGGCGTCGGATAATGCCCGGGAATGGCCTAGGACGGGATGTCTCGTACTGGACGTTGAGAAGGCCTTTGACTGTCTGGAGTGGAGTTACCTGGCAGCAGTGCTGTTGAGGTATGAGCTGGGCCTGGGGTTCCTCCAGATGGTCGACCTATTATATAAAAACCCTACAGTGCGAGTGCGATTGGGAATATATATATATCTGATGCTATACCAATACACAGGGGCACCAGGGAGGGGTGCCCACTATCACCCCCTCCTGTTTGCGCTCGCAATCGAACCTCTAGCTGCAGCACTGCGGGCGACACTGGGAGATGGGATACCCCTTGGAGACGCGATACACCAGGTGTCGTTATATGCGGATGACCTCCTAGTCTTCATGCGAGACGTGGACAATATACCAGCCCAGCTGGTGCGCCTATTGTGCAACTTTGCCGCCCTCTCTGGCCTCCAAGTGAACGCCCACAAGTCCTGTCTTTATGCGTTATGGGGGGACGCCCAGGACCCGTGATACGTTCTGGATGGTACGCGGGTGCAGTGGAAACCTGATAACTTCCGCTATCTGGGTATTCAGCTATATCGTCAGCCGCCAGACCTTTTTGACGGTAACCTAGGGCGTGCCATGACGGCCATCAGGTCCCAAGTACTCTTCTGGAAAATGCTTCCCCTAACAGTCACTGGCAGGGTAGCACTATCTAAAATGGTGATCCTTCCCCGTCTTCTGTACTACTGCCCTAATCTACCTCTCTATGTACAGGTGTCCTTTTTCACCACGCTCACTAATCTTCTGAGGGACTTCATTTGGGGGTAACGCACGTCATAGGGTGGCGTTGGTGAAGCTGTACTTGCCTACCTATCAGGGGGGGCCTCGCCGTACCATGTTTCGAGCACTATTATTTGGCCTCCCAATTGCAGTGGATAGCTCGCTGGCTTGCAGACAAAGGCCGGGAGAACACGGCGACCACTCTCCCTCTTCTTTCTCTGGACGATATCAACAAACTCTTCCACCCAGCTACCAGGGCCCCTGCGCCAACACCACTCCTCCTGGCGGTGGCATATAGGTGCTACTGCCGTACTCTGTACCTCACTAGAACTCTGGTCCCTTATGCTCCAGCCTTCCCGCTGGAGGGTTCCCCTAGCGGGTCTGGGGTGCTCACACCTCTTGAACTTACGGAATGGCACGAAGCCGACATTCGGACCCTGGGGGATCTGTACCGGGATGGCACACTTATACCATTCGAGTCCCTGGTCGAGGAGGTGGGGCTGCCACCAGGGCAATTCTTACGGCACTGCTCGCTGATCGCGACGCTAGCCTCTAGATGGGGAGACATGAATGCGAAGCCGAGTCAGCACCTCACTATACAGTATCTCCACGTTATGGGAAGGGGCAGGTGCCTGATTCGGTGGTTCGCGGAATCCTTACTCACACACGCGGCGATCCGCCTAGACCCACTCCGCCTCAAGTGGGAAACGGACTTGGCACGTCCACTGGAGGACCGGGAATGGGAAAGGATACTCAAAAGCCCAACATACATACCCAGGAATATGAGATTCAGGCAAATACAGTTATTTATAGTTCACAGAGCATCCCTAACGCCTGAGCAGATTAATAGTTTTTTCCTCCGCTCAGATGCGAAGTGTCCCCGCTGCACCGAGCCGGGGGCTGGGCTGGTACAAATGCTGTGGAGCTGTCATAAACTACACGCTTACTGGCGGACAGTCGGGGAGATATTACACACATGCACAGGCCGCGACATACCCTTTAAAAACTTGGTGTATTCCCCTCACTCGCTGACTTACAGGTGAATGGGTTGGTCCTGAGGCGGAAGCCGGGACTCTGTGCTAGCGTATGTAGAGACTGTGATTTTTGCTTACTCTATTTTATAACTGCACTGCACTTGCACTCTACTCGTTTTTATGCTGAGTTTGATTTTACTTAAAAACATTAGGTTTCGCGCACGCTGAGTTCTTACTCACATGCTGGAACCCACTGTCTTCCTCGAAGCGCCCATTGCAGACGATTAGGAACTGCGTGGGGTTGACGACTTCGGGCGCCATCTTGAGTGAGGCGAGGAGCTGGAGAGCGGTCTAGTGCTCGGCCCCTCCCGCCACACAGGCATAAAATGGTTCCCTGGCATAGGAGGCGCAGCGGGCGCGCCGGCGGCGCGCCGAAGGCAAGCCCGTCTGCGCCCGTCCGTGCCAGTCCCAGGCCTAGGGCCAGTTATGCTGCCGGTTCCCATTCTACCCAAAGACACTCCTGGTCTAGATCCCAGCTGATGGCCTTGAACAAGGAAGCTTGTATTCCCCAGGCACGCTGTAACCTGACCTCGCCTACCTGTTCTCATTTTAAATGTAAGCATTGCACCTTCTCCTTTATGAATAATAAATCCATCCCTTCTCCTACATGTATTCCTCCCACTCTTACCCGACTTTACACGGCTGGCTTATTGAACTGCCGCTCTTTGCCGTGTCATTCTAGTGACATATGGCTACTACTTTCTGAGACGTCCTGGGATCTACTTTTTCTCACAGAGACGTGGATCAAAGACTCTTCTAACCCAGATATTGCTCTGGCCACACCCCCTGGCTATCTCCTAATGGGAATTAGCCGCGAGGGAGGAAAGTCTGGAGGTGGAATTGCTGTCATTTTACAGAATCATTTAACTATCACCTCTAGGAAAATCCCCAATATAGGATCTATAGAGGCACTATACTTCTTCCATCTCAGATGCCTCCACTGCCATATTTTCAGGCGCCCTGGTATACTGCCCCCCTAACATTCCCCAGCCTGCAATTGCCTCATTATTAGCGGCTATTGCTGATCTCTCCCTTAAACATCCTCACTTTACGGTACTAGGTGATTTTAATCATCATATTGATGTATATGATTGTACACGTGCCAAAAATCTTTTAGACTCCATGCAAGGTTTGAATTTAACCCAAAAAGTCAAAGGCCCTACTCACTCTGCAGGACACACCCTTGATTTAATTTTTTCAAGTTGGTCTGACCTTAAGGTTCTCCCACCTATGCCCCTCATGTGGTCTGACCATTACTTGATCCCGTTTGAAATATCTATTCTCTCACCACCTAAGATGAATCCGACTATAAGAGATCAGGGTAGAAAGTGGCATAAAGTTACCTGTACGGCTCTAGAACATTTGTTTAGGAACAGCTCTGATCCTCTTGATGATGATCTTAATGTAGTCGTATCTACCTTTAATAATGATCTCTCTGCTGCCATTGAACAAATTGCCCCTATGCAGAACCTTTCCTCCTTACGTTCTAAACCCTCAGCTCCTTGGTTTTCAATGACGTTACGGGATAACAGAAGTAAATGCAAAAAACTGGAACGCATCTGGCGCCGTTCTTACGACCCGGAGTCCAAAGCCCTCTACAGATCAGCTCTTAAAGAGTTCCACAAACTCAAACGTACTGCCATGAAACAGTACTTTACGGACAAAATTAAAAGAGCTGAAAATTCCACCAAGACGCTCTTTAATCACCGAAACCCCCCTGACCCTAACCCTCCCAACTACCCTGAGCCCACCCCTTACCCTTCCTACCTCCCTCCCCTTCGTCCCCTTACCCTCCTCATGAGGCATTGGGAAAACCTGTTCCCTAATGATGGTAAGCTTGATGCCCAACTTCCTCCTCTGCGGATTACCACTGTAGTAACATATCAACATAAAAAAAATAGAGAAAACCAGAGCTTGAAATATGTTGACCCCCATAAAAAAACAGAGATCCCAGTAAAGACACACTAAAGTCAATTAATGTCCACATATCAGCGTACTCATCCAAAAAAAAAACCCATTTATTGGTTCAAAAACAAAATGAAGCAAAGTGCAGCCCAATATCAAAAAAGACAAGGTACTTAAATAGACTGAAAATATTCTTTAGCCTTGACTTCAGATGTGAAAAACTGACTGTGGCTGCCCCTGACCACCTTTAGTTTAGCCTTTGGACTGAAACATCGGGATAAGCTGTCTGAGCCTCCAACGAAGCTCAACTGTAGGCTGACAAAAATCCGGCCGCACAAAAAATTCGCACCCTTTAGCCTTTCTCCGTTTATTCGGTCGTGCCAGATCGTACAGCTCTTCTCTTGCGCGAAAGTTATTCAAGGAAATCAAAATAGCCCTAGGATAGTCTATGGTTTGTGCTTTCTTCTGCACAAAAGGGAATCTATGAGCCCTTTGAACTTCCTTCCGCCACTCCCAATGTCCAAGGTCCGGAAAAGCTTCTGTTAGCAGTTCAATCACAAATTCCAACGGATCCGAACCCTCTTTCTTCTCCGGCACACCCAGTATTCTCAGATTATTGCGTCTAAGTCTATTTTCAAGATCAGTGAGTTTCGATTGAACATCATCCCTATCTGCTTTAAAGGATTCAACCATTTTCTTTTGGGCCCCTAGCTCGTCCTCCACCGTGGAGATCCTAGTCTCCGCCTCATTCATCCTTATGCCCATATCTGAACAAGATCTGGCAACTCTTCTCACAGCATTCTGTAAGCGCTTACAGGCATTCTGAGTACGGGTTAGACCAGCCTGAGTCTCCGCCTTGTGCGTCATTATAAGATCATATATTGTTGCTAAAGTGATCTCTCCAGATGCCGGTTTTCCTTCTATTGTTTGAACCCCTTTCTGAAAGGGGACTTCGCCCGCTACAACAGTCCCAGCAAAATTTGGTGAGCTCCGTTCATCCCAAGTAGATGAAGCCTCTGAGCCTCTCGTGTAAAAGATTCTGCGAGGAGGAAAGATTCTATGTTTAATGTTAATTTGGTCTGTGGTAAAAAAGGAGGCATACAGAACAGGCTGGATTTAGTTGCTGGACCACAGCAATAGTATTGTGATATATTTAGCTTTTTGATAGGAATTACTCAGTTTACGGAATTATATAAAAATGGCCTTGGAGATAAAATCTTGGGAATGTTAATGATTTCAGATGAGGAAATTAATATGCTGTACTCTAAATATCTGTGGGCTGAATAATTTTAGGAAAAGACGGGTGTTAGCCAGGATTATATGTTCTTGCTCTTGGGACCTGTTATTCCTACAGGAAACTCACATAGCTTGGTCCAATAGGGCTTGGCTGGGTTCGCTTGGACTTGATCTAATAGCTTGCACATCCCAATCTGTTAATGTAAAGGGAGTGGCGATACTGGCTAAGAAAGGGTTGATCGAGGTAAGGAAGCAAAAGGTAGATAGGTTGGGACGATGGGTTATGATCGAGGTAGTTATATCTCAGCAAGTTATCACACTTTGTTCAATATATAGGCCAAATTTGGATGCTTTGGAGATTTTTCACGAGATTAGTTCAGAACTTTCACAGTATTCACAGCCTATGATAGTATGTGGCGATTTAAATATTCACCTACCGTCAGGTTTTAATTTGAGATCAGCCGAACCTTATATGGGAAGGAAGCCGAGAGGGTTTAGGGGTTTGCAAGCGTTTGTCTATGACCAAGGGCTTTATGATGCCTGGGTTGAGCTCAATCCAGGCCAAGACGGGTACACATTTTTCTCTGCTCCACACCGAAAGATGGCACGATTGGATTATTTTCTGGTTTCTGACATTTTTTTATTAAAGTCATCTATAACCCGGTGATATTAGAATTTGAGTGTACTGGCTTAATGACTACGACAAAGAAATGGACGTTTGACAGAAGGCTTCTTCTTAACGAAGATTATTGTAGCTGGATGAAGAAATGGATTCTTGAATTTCTTCAGATGAATATAGGTTCAGCAAGGGCTGACGTTGTCTGGGACACATTGAAGGCAGGGGTGAGAGGTGAGACACTTAGGTTTGCCGCAAGGAAACGTAAAAATGACCGTTTGAAGTTTTTAAAGGACTTGGTGGCGCTATCTCAGGTGGAGCAGAGATTGGCTCAAGAAATAAACGTTGGGGGTAGGATCGAGGAGGTACAGGCGGAAGTGGCGGCCACTCGGGCGAAAATATATCAAGAATTTGCAGATGTGGCGGCAGCAAAATATCAGGTACATAGGAATCAGTGCTATGAATACGGAGAGAGAGTTGGGAGAGTTCTGGCTAATAGACTACGCCAAAGAGAGGCATACTCTAGGATAGTTAAAATTAAAGATATGGATGGGAAACTTGTAGAGACACCATCTCTGGTTCAGGATGCCTTTAAAAAATATTATAAAACATTGTACATGGCCGAACCAGTCTTGAGCCCTGAGAGCTATCTTCATAAAATGCCCTGCGTGGGTTTAGAGGATACAGATAAGGAATGGTTGTCAGACTCCCTTTCTTGGGAGGAGATAAAAACCGCAATGTTTTCATTAGCCCCGGGGAAGGCGATGGGACCAGATATGATTCCACTGGAGTTTTATGTTAAGTTTAGCGAGCCTTTAGAGGAGATAATGATGTTAGTATTTCAAGGGGCGTTTGAAGGGGTACCCCCGGCATCTTGGTCGCAAACAGTAATCGTGGTGTTTCAAAAAAAGGGAAAGGATCCTCTTGATCTATCCTCGTACCGACCAATATCCTTAATTAATGCGGCTAATGCGGATAATAAAATCTATTCAAAATGTCTAGCCAAAAGACATGGGGTAGTTATCACTTCATTAGTTTCATTACGTCAGCATGGATTTATTGCGGGGAGAGGGACCACGGACCATGTTAGACGGGTTATTTCTATATTTGACTGGGCCCAGGCAAGGAGTCTACCTGTCGGTTTGGCCCTTTTGGACGCTGAAAAAGCGTTTGATAGGGTCTCTTGGGACTTTCTCTGGGCAGTGATGAGGTGGAAATCATTTCCGGATGGTTATATACGGGCGATACGCTCAATGTACCTTGCTCCAGGGGCAACAATACGGCTGACCGGAGAGGAGTCACAGGGGTTTTTGATAAACAGAGGCACCCGACAGGGCTGTCCCTGTTCTCCACTTTTATTTGCTTTGTTTATTGACCCTCTCATATCCAGTCTGGAGGCGGACCCGAAAATTAGACCAGTAATGGCACACTCGTACTCTGTTAAAGTCCTGGCATATGCTGACGATCTGGCTGTTTTGTCCAGTGATATGAATAAGGCACTGCAAAGAATCGAGGTTATTACAAAAATGTTTGGGGCAGTGTCTGGTTACAAATTAAATCTGGGGAAAACCCAGGTGCTACATACAGAAGTCGGGTTAGTATCCGGGATGGAGGTAGTTTCGGAGGCTATCTATTTAGGCATAATTATTTCACCTCAAATTCAAACTATCCCAGAAAGAAATGTGGAGCCGTTGATTGCTTCCGTTAGTAAAACTTTGGAACGGTTAGATCGGCTCCATCTATCACTGTATGGAAGAGGTAATGTTTTAAAAATGTCTGTTTTCCCAAAATTTCTGTACCTTTTTCGGGCTATTCCAATCCTTTTTTCCAGATTGCTGTTCACTAAAATAGAACGAATGTGCACACGTTTTTTATGGGGATATCACCGATCAAGAAGAGCAATGAAGTTCCTTTACCTCCCAACGGAACATGGAGGCTTGGCTCTCCCAAATTTTTATTTGTATTATTGTGCAACATTATTTCAATTTATGGGCGTGTTTGTGTGTGGCCCGATAGCGAGTCTGGATGCTGCTTTCTCTCCTTCAATATATGAATGGTGTCTTGGTGATTCAGCACAAGGCTTATTGTTGAAAATTTTGGAGCCAAGCTATTACAAAAAAACTAGGTTTAAAATTATTCAGGCAGCTTACTCAGTCTGGAAGGGGTTACGTAAGCAACTGCATATTCCGAGTATTTTATGGGAAACACCATTAGGTTCTATTAGTATTTTACCTGGGATATTTCATGATATGGTTATGCGGAGGTGGGCCCATTACGGTATTAAAAGAATCGGGGATCTGTTGGTGCAGGGGGAGATGATTTCGTTTGTAGCCTTGAAGGGTAGGTTTAATGTTAGAAATGCTGATTTTTTTAAATATCTGCAGCTGAGAAGTTTTCTTCAGGGTGCAGTCGCGGGGGGTAGATGTCAGATTCGACAGATTCGTATTTTGGATTTAATACAACAGAACGCTAAAATACGTCAGATTTATATGGAGCTTATGGGTATGCAACGGGATGATATGGCTAGGCAGGAAGCAATATGGAAGGAGAAACTAGCAGTTAGTAATTTAGACTTAAAGCTGGTAACCCAAATTGCTGGTTCCATTTTGCTGTCTGGTGGTCTTAAGAGCCAGTCATATATGGCTCTGTTTAATTTGTATTATACCCCGGCAAAGATAGCAAAATGGAAGGGTGGGAGGGGTGATAAATGTGCAAGATGTGGTCTCTATGCTGCAGACTCAATTCATATGTTTTTTTCCTGCCCTGCCTTACAGCCTCTGTTATTAGAGATAGAAGGGTTTATGATGCAATATCTGGGGATACAGATAGCTATTACAGCAAGTCTGGTATTGTTTGGAATCGAACCTGAATCTATCTCAGATCCGATTGGATCACGAGTGCCCTACAGAGGCTTTAAGTTTGTCTATGTCGGTTTTGAGGTTATGCATAACGTCGCAGTGGCTTGATCCGGACCCCCCCATCCTTCTGTGGTTGGAGGGCCAAGATAATCTCAATATTTAACACCGAATCAGCCCTGTATAAATTGAAAGGTCTCTCAAAGAAAAAGCTAGGGGCGCAGATATGGGAGCCAATGAGAAAATGGATACAACAATGATCGGTATTATCTGTTTATATGCTTGTATGTACGCATTATCTTGCTTTTTTTATTATTGTGTACAGGAGAAATAACTGTATATTTTTGTTTGTATAATGTAATGCTTCCTCGCTGAATCAATAAAAAAAAAATTAAAAAAAAAGACGCTCTTAAATATTGTTAAGGAGTTCGCAAACCCCTCTGCTTTGGCATGCCCTGTCACCCCTAGCCAACTACTTAGCGATGGCTTGTTGGACTTCTTTTTTGAGAAAATTGTGAACATTACGGCAACTATTCAACAGACTCCTATAGAAGCTACTTCAGCCAATGACACCACCTGCGCTTTAGCATTTACCTCTTTTAAACCGCTGTCTGAAGATCACGCTTTGTCCCTGTTTCTAAAATGTAAGTCCGGCTCCCCCCTTGATCCTGCCCCGGCTCAGATTCTGAATGGATTAGCTCCGCTATTGATTACTCCTCTGTTAAAAATCTGGAACTCTTCTTTGCAATCGGGCCATTTTCCATCTTCGTGGAAACATGCGTTATTGTTACCAATCTTGAAAAAAACGGGTGCCGACTGTTAGAAGGCGACCTCAGAGGGGCCCGGAGGGGGCACTGACTAGCCTGAGATCAACCCTCAAGGTATCGTAGCCGGGCACTGGCGGGAGACTCCTCAGGGGAGGAATCTCGTATCTAGGATCGTACACTCGGCACCACACGACAAAGAGACACCACACCGTGAGTTCTTAAGAACAAATCTTTATCAGATCGGAGTCGTAGGATCTTTATGATCTGCAAGGCAACTATATACAAGGAGAGCACGGGCTCACAGTGACTCGGGGGGGGGGGGGGGTAGGAGGTAGCGGGACAGTCTTTGGGGATATGGATCAAATGCAGGGGCGTACCCGGCGCACAGCTCACAATCCTCGAGCTGGGGGATACACTTGTCGTCGTCGGGGTCCGGCGGGACCAAGAGAGTCTGTGGGAGCCGCGAGTCACTCAGCAGGGCTCAAGGATAAGTTCGGAGGTCTTACGATCTTTTCGGGGAGCCGCGAGCCACTCAGCAGGGCTCAAGCACAGGTTCGGAGGTCTTACGATCTTCAGGGAGCCGCGAGTCACTCAGCAGGGCTCAAGCACAAGTTCGGAGGTCTTACGATCTTCAGGGAGCCGCGAGTCACTCAGCAGGGCTCAAGCACAAGTTCGGAGGTCTTACGATCTTTAGGGAGCCGCGAGTCACTCAGCAGGGCTCAGGTCTTTCCAAAGGCGAATCTGCCGGATAGTCCCAGAGCACCCCTTGTTATAGGACGACTCCTCTTTGATGTCCGGAGTCTGTGCAGGCAGGGGTCTCGTCACCTGGGGGTCGCTTGTCGGGGTTTCCTGCCATTGTCTTTTGATCCTTTCAGGGCCGGGTCGGGAGGAGTCCCAGACACCCAGCAGGCGTGGAGCCAGCCCTCGGGGAGGCCGGCGGGCCGATCGAAACCCACCTTCCCAGGGGAGCTCAGAGGTGCGATGGAAACTGCTCCTCCCTCTCTCATCCCAATGGGAGCGCGATGTCCCCCAGCCGGAGTGGCGCCTCTAGGCCAGGGTCGCGCTGGGGCCGGGCAGCCATCATGGTGCATGAAGTGGGCACGCGGGCCCGGTGTGGCCGAAAGGAGGAAGGCCACGGACGGGGAAGTCCGGGTCGGGTGTGTGTGTGTTCTGGTGGGAAGGATCGGCTAGGCCGTGTGCTCGGGGGCTGCGTGAGGTGCATGGGTCAGGTTATGTGGTGCGGGGACAGGGATGGCCATGCCACGAGGCTGGGTCTAACACGCGTCCCCCCCCAGCTGAAAGCCGGAGAGAACTACCCATCCTCTTGGGGGTTCTCTTCGCTGAGGCGGAAGAACCGGGAGAGGCCATCGGCGTTGGCGTGGTCAGTACCAGGGCGATGTTCCACGGTGAAATCCATCCCCTGGAGGGAGATTGACCACCGCAGTAGTTTGGGGTTTTCTCCTCGCATCTGCATGAGCCATCGCAAGGGGCGATGGTCGGTTTGGACTTTGAAATGGGTGCCGCACAGATAGGGGCGTAACTTCTTGAGGGCCCAGACTACGGCGAACGCCTCGCGCTCGATGGTGCTCCATCTCTGTTCTCTGGGCAACAGCCTTCGGCTGAGGAAGGCTACGGGCTGGTCTAGGCCTTGGTCATTCACCTGGGACAGGACGGCCCCAATTCCATGCTCGGAGGCGTCTGTTTGTACCACAAACTCCTTGGAGTAGTCGGGAGCCTGAAGGACGGGGGCTGTGCACATGGCCGCTTTCAGGGCATCGAACGCCTCTTGGCAGGCAGGGGTCCACTGCACTTTCTTGGGTTGTTTCTTGGACGTGAGTTCCGTGAGGGGACCGACTAGGCTGCCGTACCCCCGGATGAATCTCCGGTAGTAGCCCGTGAGGCCCAGAAAGGCTCGGACCTCCGTTTGGGTAGTGGGGGGGTTCCCAGGCTAGGATGGCGTCGATCTTAGGCTGTAGAGGGGCGACCTGGCCGCTTCCGACCTGGTGCCCCAGGTAGACTACCGAACCTTGCCCAAACTGGCACTTGCTGGCTTTCACGGTGAGGCCTGCCTGGCGCAGGGCGGTTAGCACCCTCCGGAGGTGCTGGAGGTGCTCCCTCCATTCGGAACTGAAAACTGCGATATCGTCTAGATAGGCAGAGCTGAATTTTTCCAGCCCGGCCAGGACTCTATTTACCAGTCGCTGGAAGGTGGCCGGGGCATTTTTCATCCCGAAGGGCATCACGCGAAAGCGATAGTGCCCATCCGGGGTGGAGAAGGCGGACCGCTCCTTGGCTCCTTCTGTGAGCGCAATTTGCCAGTAGCCGCAGGTGAGATCGAAGGTGCTGAGGAACCGAGCAGCCCCGAGTCGGTCAATGAGCTCGTCGGCTCGGGGAATGGGGTGGGCATCGGCTCGAGTGACTTCATTGAGTCCCCGGTAGTCCACGCAGAAGCGGAGTTCTGGGGCGACACCGGGGGCAGCTGCTTTCGGGACCAGGACCACGGGGCTGGCCCAGGGACTGTCTGAGGGTTCGATCACTCCTAAGGTTAAGGTCAACATCTTCGAGACCTCGGCTTGAATGCAGGACCGGACCCGATCAGGGACTCGGTAGGTGCGGTGTTTCACCGGTGGGCTGTCTCCGGTGTCCACGTCATGGACACACCAGTCGGTGACTTGGGGGACCAGGGAGAATAGGTCGGAAAACTGCCCTAGTGTCAGGTGCCCCGCAAACGCGCACACAAACGCCGGGAGACTCACTTCCGGTTGGAAGGGTGAGTCCCGGTCTAGTGGTTGCGGCGCACAAGAGGTCGAAGGAACACTTCCGGGGGAAACGCTTACACTGCGCGTTTCCCGCCGGCTCCGTGCTTCGTATTCTACTGAATCCCCCGAAGACGTGACTGCGGAGTTCCGACCCCCGCAACCTGGTTCCAGTAAGTTGAAGGCGTGCTTGTGCATTCCTTCCCTCGGCGCTGGAGCGCCCCACTGGGTATCGAGAATTCCGGCCACTGAGGCTGCCTGAATCCCAGAGCACCGGAGTGCTCATGGGATACTTGTATATATCATTGGAGACCTGTTTGTTCGTTTAGCGCAGGAGCGCTTGGGGGGTGTTTTAGTTTATTCGGCGCAGGAGCGCTTAGGGAGCTCTTTAGTTTACTTAGCGCAGGAGCGCTTAGGGAGCACAGTTGGTTTACATAGCGCAGGAGCGCTTGGGGGTTTTTCCTCAATCCTACAACGCAGGAGCGTTGGTGGGATACTCTTGGTTTTGCATCACTTCAGCGTGGGTGTGCTTCTGGGGGTACTGAAGTGTCCATAGCGCAGGAGCGCTACTGTGACAAAGTACCCACTTCATTTTGGAACTGTGTTCTAGCACCTACATTGCCTTTTGTTATAGCTTGCCCCCGTAGTTTGCCGCCTTATTGCGCAAGAACATCTTTGCGCATGGTTTGACCTTTCTTTCAACTCACCGGCGCAGGAGCGCCTTACTTTGTTTTCGGAAGGAGTAGTGTCCAGGAGTTCTTCGCCCTGAGCAGCGCTGATTCTGGTTGCCCTGATCCGAAGAAGCATCGGTGAGTCCCCGGAATGACTTTCTTTTCTGTGTGTGGGTTGGCGTGGGTGCTGTAGAACAGGGGTTAGGACTCCTTATCGAATAGTTCTTCCTGTCTTCCATAGGGCCCCCAGGATACATCCACACCCAGCAACTACGTCCTTTCTGGCTCCCTTCCCTGCGTTCATCTCATCTCCGTTGGTTACTACTATTCACGAGGGTCAGGTGGGTACAGGGACGGGTGCTCTTGTCGTCTCTGCGGAATCACCTCGCAAGCAAAGGTGAGTCTTGTGAGGTACACGACAGAATACGAAGCCCACGATTTCTATTCCACCCAGACGACATGGGCGACCCAGAGGTTACATTAAGCGACATAGCGGCCATGTTAGCCGCTATGCAAACCGAGAACCTCACCTTACGCCATGACATCACGGCCCTACAGGGCCAAATGGCATCGGGGGTTACCAGTCCGTGGGGAACCACCCCTAGTCCCAGAGTGTTACAAGAAGGTCTGTTGAGGCAGCCTACGTTTACCTTTGGGGGGTCCTCTACCACCACCTCTCCGAACCCCGCCATACAAGTGATCACGCCACATCCTGTACAGCTGGCACCACCCGAACGCTTCTACGGGGACAGCACCAAGTACGGCATCTTCATCCATCAATGTCATCTGCATTTCATGGCCAGAACCACGGCTTTTCCTGACGACTCATCCAAGGTAGCCTTCATCCTGTCCTATATGGGCGGAGACGCCGCCCAATGGTCCATTGCCTTAGTGGATAACGATGAACCCATGCTACACCACCTACCGACATTCCAAGAAGCCATGCGACGTATGTTCGCCCGGCACACCTTTGTGCAAGCTGCGGATAACGAGTTGCTCAATCACAAACAAGGTAACCAGGATCTCCTTCATTACATCACCACGTTCAACCGGTTGGTTATCGAATCCCATTGGCCAGAGGATAAGAAGGTGTCCGTATTTTATCGGGGATTACGCGATGATCTCAAGGACCTCATATCGCAGTATCCCGATCCCCCTGAGGAAATAGGCCCGTTCATCAACATGGTGGTGAAGATGAACTTTCGACTACTGGAAAGGAGAACAGAGAAAGGAAAAGGTAGTGACAACCGTTTCTTATCCATGGGGGACAAGGGTGTTGAAAAAGCCAAAGATGAATCCAACCCCCCGAGTGAGGCCCCGGAACCCATGCAGATAGGGGGCATCAAAGGACCACTGACTAGCCAAGAAAGAGAGAAAAGAAGGAGGCAGAACCAATGCTTATACTGCGGAAAAAGTGGCCACTTTGTCAGGGAATGTCCGGTGAAACCAACGAAACCACGTGGTAGAAGGCCGTTCGTGTTGCCCATCACCAAGGGTGACAAGTCGGGAAACGAGACAACCCAGTAGACATGGGGATCCGTCCTCTGGGTTCTTCATCTTTTTTCTCAGCGATCCCTGCGGTGTTTGATGGCAGCCACCACATAGGGGTAGAAGTAACCTTACGAAACCAGGCAGACGAATCCTGGTTGGTGACCGCTATGGTGGATTCCGGTGCAACTGGTTGCTTTATCGACACCGTTTATTCACGTACGTTGGGCATCAACACCGTGTCGAAAGCACAACCCGAAACCGTTAAAGCTGTGGATGGCACAGACCTGACGTCCGGCCCAATCCGGCAGCAAACCGAGAACATGTCTATGGTCTTCGAGAACCACCATACAGAGGCCATCTGTTTTGACGTCATAGACGCCCCTCAATTCAAGGTCATTCTTGGCTTACCGTGGTTGGTGAAGCACAATCCACGCATTGATTGGGTGTCCAGAATTATACATCTGGATTCGGAGCATTGCTGTGGAAGCTGTTATGCGAAGGACGACCTTATGGGAGCTCGCTCCATACAAGCTAGAACGCTGCCGCTACAAGGTATGGGGATGGTTTCCCAAGCAGCCATACCGGAGGAATATCAAGACCTGGCAGAGGTATTCGACAAAAAAGGAGCCAACACCCTGCCACCACATCGGCCGTTTGATTGCCGCATAGATTTGATCCCTGGCTCTAAGTTGCCATGCAGCAGGATCTATTCCCTCACGGAAAAAGAGAACATCCACCTACGATCATATTTGGACGAGTTTTTGGACAACGGATTCATTCGTCATTCCAGGTCTCCGGTGTCCTCTTCTCTCTTCTTCGTATCGAAAAAGGAGGGTGATCTAAGGACCTGCATAGACTTTCGGGCGATAAACGCCATCACAGTAAAAAAACGTTACCCGCTACCGTTGATATCCAACCTCCTGGAGCAGGTCAAAGACGCCTCTGTGTATACCAAGCTGGACCTACGGGGTGCTTACCATCTGGTCAGAGTCCGAAAGGGTGACGAATGGAAGACTGCCTTCCGGACGAAGTTTGGTCTATTCGAATATCAGGTCATGCCTTTCGGACTCTGTAATGCCCCTGCAGCGTTCCAGTTCTTCATCGATGAAGTGTTACGGGACTACATAGACGTGTTCTGCATCGTCTATATCGACGACATACTGATTTACTCCCAGTCTAAAGCAGAACACGTGCAACATGTGCGTTCCGTCCTCCGACGGTTGGAACAACACCGGTTATATGTGAAGATGGAGAAGAGCATGTTCCACGTCACTACGGTGGAGTTCCTGGGGCACATCATCACTCCGGCAGGCATCCACATGGACAATAAGAAAGTGGACGCCATATTGTCATGGCCTCCTCCGGAGTCGGTAAAAGGGGTTCAACGGTTCTTAGGATTCGCCAACTACTACCGTAGATTCATCACAGGGTTCTCTGGGATGGTAGCTCCCATTACACGCTTGCTACGCAAAGGGGTACGTTTCAGTTGGGATCAGACGGCAGAAGGCGCCTTTCAAGAACTGAAAAGGCGTTTCACCACAGCCCCAGTTCTGGGACACCCGGACACCAAGCAGCCTTTCATAGTAGAGGCAGACGCCTCTAAGGACGCCATAGGGGGCGTATTGTCCCAACGAAACACCGATACCGGACAGCTGCATCCAGTGGCCTTTTACTCCAAAAAGCTCCTACCAGCAGAACGCAACTACACGGTGTCCGACAGGGAGCTTTTAGCAATCAAGACCGCGTTTGAGGAATGGCGCCACTTCCTGAAAGACGCAAAACACACGGTAACCATCTACACCGACCACAGGAACCTCCAGTTTTTACGATCAGCACGTGCCCTCACCGCCCGCCAGCTCCGATGGACCTTATTCTTCAATGAATACGACTTTGTAATCACCTTCCGTCCTGGGAAAGACAACGCCAAAGCAGACGCCCTTTCACGGTTGGACGAAACCGAGGAGGAGGCCGACAACACCGAGCCGGTTCCCATAATTTCGGACCAGCACTTCCAGGGCGTAGTGGCTTCCTCGGACTTCATGACACAGGTGAAGGACGACATGGAGCAAGCGGATCCGGACATCCTGGCAGAGGGCCACAAGGGAGCAACGTGTGTGGACGGGTTGTTGTTTCGGGGGGACCAGTTGTACCTACCAGGGATTCCCAGTCAGCAAAAAGCAGTCCGCATGTGCCATGATCATGTCCTCTCTGGCCACCCTGGTTATCACAAGACACTTGAGCTAGTGCAACGACAGTTCTGGTGGCCCACAATGGCGAGTGACACAAAAACCCATGTAATGAACTGTGCCATTTGTCTGTTGGGGAAAAACAGGTCAACGCCCCCTGTTGGTCTACTGCGTACCATCCCGGTGCCACCGTGTCCGTGGCACACCATCTCTATGGACTTCGTGGTGGAACTCCCTCTCACCAAGACTGGTCACACCACTGTCCTTACCATAGTGGATCACCTTTCCAAACTGGCGCATTTCATACCCTTGGCAAAGGTGCCCACCGCTGCGGAGTTGGCCGTGAGCTTCGTGCAAGAAGTGGTTCGTCTCCATGGCATTCCGTCAGTGGTTATCACGGACAGGGGCTCGCAGTTCGTGTCCCGCTTCTGGAAGGAGGTCTGCAGGATCCTCGAGATGGACGTCCGCCTGTCATCCGCATACCACCCCCAGACCGACGGCCAGGCCGAACGGACGAACCATACCATGGAGCAGTACCTCCGTTGTTTACTGCTTACGGTAGAGAAGGACTGGTCCGAGGTGCTGTGGATGGCGGAATACGCGTACTACAACAGCAAGCATTCTGCCATCGGTATGTCTCCTTTCTTTTGCCTCCACGGCCGTCACCCTCGCACTACTGCCTGGGAGGTACCCCGGGACAGCCTCTTACCCACGGTACGTGCCTACCATGAGTCCTTGTGCCGCATCTGGCAACAAGCACGGTTTGAATTGGCTAAAGCTAAGGACACCTACAAGGCTTATGCTGACGCCCATAGACAGAAGGAGCCCGAGTACCGTCGGGGTGACAGGGTATGGCTTTCCATTCGGCACCTGAATGTGCATGGCCCCAAGAAACTGTTGCCTCGTTTTGTGGGTCCTTTTGTCATCGACAAGGTGGTCAACCCCGTAGCTATGAAACTCTTGCTTCCTGCACACATGAAGATCCACCCTGTTTTCCATGTCTCACTGCTGAGGGCGGTTCCTTCTGGTAGCGCTGTTCCCTCTCCCCCTTCTCCAGTGGTGGTGGAGGACCATGTTGAGTATGAGGTCAGGGCCATTCTGGGCTCTCGTCGTACCAGAGGTAAGCTGTACTACCTGGTGGACTGGAAAGGGTACGGCCCGGATGAACGGTCTTGGGAACCTTTGTCCCATGTGCGCCATGCTCCTGTTCTAGTCCGTGCTTTCCATCTTAGTCACCCGTTGAGCCCACGCCCTGTCTCCCCTGTTTGAGTCCTTGGGGGTTGGGGTGGGGGTTTTGTTTGGGGGGGTGTACTGTCAGGTGCCCCGCAAACGCGCACACAGAAACGCCGGGAGACTCACTTCCGGTTGGAAGGGTGAGTCCCGGTCTAGTGGTTGCGGCGCACGAGAGGTCGAAGGAACACTTCCGGGGGAAACGCTTACACTGCGCGTTTCCCGCCGGCTCCGTGCTTCGTATTCTACTGAATCCCCCGAAGACGTGACTGCGGAGTTCCGACCCCCGCAACCTGGTTCCAGTAAGTTGAAGGCGTGCTTGTGCATTCCTTCCCTCGGCGCTGGAGCGCCCCACTGGGTATCGAGAATTCCGGCCACTGAGGCTGCCTGAATCCCAGAGCACCGGAGTGCTCATGGGATACTTGTATATATCATTGGAGACCTGTTTGTTCGTTTAGCGCAGGAGCGCTTGGGGGGTGTTTTAGTTTATTCGGCGCAGGAGCGCTTAGGGAGCTCTTTAGTTTACTTAGCGCAGGAGCGCTTAGGGAGCACAGTTGGTTTACATAGCGCAGGAGCGCTTGGGGGTTTTTCCTCAATCCTACAACGCAGGAGCGTTGGTGGGATACTCTTGGTTTTGCATCACTTCAGCGTGGGTGTGCTTCTGGGGGTACTGAAGTGTCCATAGCGCAGGAGCGCTACTGTGACAAAGTACCCACTTCATTTTGGAACTGTGTTCTAGCACCTACATTGCCTTTTGTTATAGCTTGCCCCCGTAGTTTGCCGCCTTATTGCGCAAGAACATCTTTGCGCATGGTTTGACCTTTCTTTCAACTCACCGGCGCAGGAGCGCCTTACTTTGTTTTCGGAAGGAGTAGTGTCCAGGAGTTCTTCGCCCTGAGCAGCGCTGATTCTGGTTGCCCTGATCCGAAGAAGCATCGGTGAGTCCCCGGAATGACTTTCTTTTCTGTGTGTGGGTTGGCGTGGGTGCTGTAGAACAGGGGTTAGGACTCCTTATCGAATAGTTCTTCCTGTCTTCCATAGGGCCCCCAGGATACATCCACACCCAGCCACTACGTCCTTTCTGGCTCCCTTCCCTGCGTCCATCTCATCTCCGTTGGTTACTACTATTCACGAGGGTCAGGTGGGTACAGGGACGGGTGCTCTTGTCGTCTCTGCGGAATCACCTCGCAAGCAAAGGTGAGTCTTGTGAGGTACACGACACCTAGGAGCTGGCGGCAATCCTGACGTTGCTGGGAAGTGAGGGATGGGGAGAGGTTCACTCCCTCTACGGAGCCATCCTTCTCTTTGGTGCACAGGAGATCAGGGAGGGGATCCGACTCCTCCTCGGCCCCGTCATCGGTGGCCAGCAGGAGGCTCAGCTCCGTCCGCACAAAGTGAGGCTTGAGGCGGTTCACGTTGAGGACCCGGAGGGGGTCCCGTGGTGACTGGACGTCCACCAAGTACGTGACCTGGCTCTTCCGCTCAATCACTCTGAAGGGCCCAGTCCATTTATCCTGGAGGGCGCAGGGTTTCACGGGGGCCATGAC
This sequence comes from Triturus cristatus, assembly GCF_964204655.1. NCBI lineage: Eukaryota > Metazoa > Chordata > Amphibia > Caudata > Salamandridae > Triturus > Triturus cristatus. Next base: position 936,984,171 of record NC_140592.1, read on the forward strand.
CCATACCTGCTGGCCCGGCTGGAACTCGACCAGAGTGGCATTCTGGTCGTACCAGCGCTTCATCTCTTCCTGGCTCGCCTCCAGGTTGGCCGTGGCCTTCTCTCGGAACTTCCTAGTCTGGTTTCGGAGGGTCAGGACGTATCGGAACACATCTCGGGGGTGGCCTCGGGGCGCCGCCTCACACCCTTCCTTGACCAGGCTGAGGGGCCCCCGGACGGGGTGCCCGTAGAGTAACTCAAAGGGGCTGAACCCCAAGGATTTCTGGGGAACTTCCCGGTAGGCGAACAGGAGGCAGGGGAGCAGGACGTCCCACTTACGCCGGAGGGGCTCTTCCAGGCCCGCGATCATCCCTTTCAGAGTCCGGTTAAACCGCTCTACCAGGCCGTTTCCTTGGGGGTGGTACGGGGTGGTGAACTTATAGGACACTCCACATTGATGCCACAGGGACGTCATGTATCTGGAGATGAAGTTCGTACCGCGATCGCTCACGACCTCGCGGGGAAAACCCATACGGGAAAAGATTCCCATCAACGCCCGGCCCACCACGGGGGTTGTGACGGTGCGCAGGGGTATGGCTTCAGGGTATCGGGTGGCATGATCCACCAGGACGAGGATAAAGCGGTGCCGTTGAGGGGTCTAGGGGCCCCACGATGTCGATCCCGACCTGTTCAAAAGGGGTACTGACGACAGGGAAGGGTTGGAGGGGAGCCTTGCGCTTTCCTCCGCTCTTCCCACTAGCCTGGCACGTGGGACAGGACTTACAGTGGGCTTCTACATCCGCTTTCATTCTGGGCCAGTAGAAGTGAGTCACGAGGCGACTGTAGGTTTTGTCCTGGCCCAAGTGGCCTGCGAGGGGGACGTCGTGGGCCAAGCCCAGGAGGAGGTCTCGGAAGCGTAGGGGTACCACCAGCACCCGGGCGGATCCTAGCTCCACCGACTTCTGCTCGCTGTACAAAAGGTCATTCTCCCAATACACCCGGTGCGTTCCAGTTTGGTCGCCCGCTGCCTGGGCCTCTGCTTGTTGCCGGGGCCCGACCAGGGAAGGACAGGTAGCCTGCTCCCGGCAGAACTCCTCTCGGGAGGGGCCCCCCTCGTGGCGCCACTGGGCCAACTCGGGCAGATCGCCTAACTCGGTGACCTGGGCGGAGTCGGAAGGTGGGGGTTCGTCACTGGCGACCGACCCTCCTTGTGGGGGGATGTGGGGACCCTCGGCGGGGACCATCCTGTCTTCGGTGGTCGGGGCGTCGTCGACTTCCCCAAGGGGGGTCAGTCGGGCTGCCATGGATCGGGTGGTGGCGCACACCCACTCAGGGAGACCCATCATCCCTAGGTGGGTCTTGCGCTCGACTTGTTTCCAGGGGGAACTTTCCAGGTCGTTCCCCAGGAGACAGTCGACTGGCTGGGAGGTTCTCACTGTGACTTTCAGTTTACCGACCACCCCTCCCCACTCAAAAGGCACCAGGGCTACCTTACACAGACTTTCCGTATTGTCAGCGGAAATTACCGGGCAAAAGACGTTGGGGAGGACCTGGTCTTCGTTGACCAAATGACTGAGGACACCGGTGATGCTGGCCCCGGTGTCACGAAGGGCCTCTACTTGGTGGCCATTGATTGTTACGAGCTGCCCATATTTCTTCGTGTTGGAGGCTTCCAGGGACCATTTCTCTATCTCCTAAGGATACTAGGGCCATGGCTGCGGGTTCCCACTCTACGGTCTCCTCCACCTCCTCCCCCAGTGCTACATTGGCTATCTGTCTTGCGGGGGGGTGCTGCCTGGGTGATGTGTGGGGCCAGGGGGCATTCAGGGTCGTTGGCGTAATGCTCGGGCTTCTGACAACGGAAACAAGTGATGGTCACCCGGTGCCCCCGTCTCACGGGGGGGCAGGATACAGCTGGTGGGGGTGCCGGGAAAGGCGGAAGTTGGGTTTTCGGGGGACTGGACTGGGACTCTCTCTGCCCTCCCTGGTTCCCCCCACCTCTCTGGCGGGGTGGTCCCTGACTGGCTCGGGGGTACTCTCCTACAGGGCCCCGGGAGACCCGGGTGTTGGTCCAGCGATCCGCCTCGACAGCCAGCTTTCTCGGATCCGTGAGCTTGCTGTCGAGCAGATGCTGGCGCAGTTCCACAAAGCAGTTTGCAGCCAGGTGTTCCCACAACATAAGGTCGGTTAGTTCTTCTAGGGTGGTTACCTTGCTGCCCTTGATCCACCCATCGAATGCGCGGCTGAAGAAGTTTACATACTCCACCCAGGTGGTGCCCGGGATCTTCCTGCAGTCCCGGAACCGCTGGCGGTACATCTCCGGGGTGAGGCAGTACCTTGTGAGGAGGGCCTCTTTCATGTGGTTGTAGGAGGTCTGCATGGAGGCTGGTAGGTCGAGCAGGGTGTCTCTCCCTTCGCTCAGAAATCGTCCCCACAACCCGGCCCCCCAATCCTTCTGTGGGACCCGATGGGAGGTCATGGCGACCTCGTATGCCCTGAACCACTGTTGAATGTCATCGTTTTTGTAATATTCTTTGACCACATCCTTGGGGATGTGGACCTACTGCTCCGCCGGGGAGGCCGCCTCTCGGTTTCCAGGGGGCCGCGCTTCTTCGCTTTTTGCTTTTAGCTCGATTTCCTTCAAGCTGCGTTCGTGCTCCAGTTGAAGTCTCCTTCCTTCGTGTTCCCGTTGGAGTTTCTTCTCTTCTAGTTCTCCTTGCACTCGCATCTGTTCCACTGCTAGCTTTTTCTCGGCTAATTTCAACTCGCCCTCGATTTTGAGTTTGGCTAATTCGAGTTTGTGATGGCGACTTCTTTCTCTGTCTGCGAGTTCCTCCGGGGATAGGCCCCCGTCTGGTACGAAGCTTCGCACCTGGTTGCTGCTGCGTTCTCCTTGGGAGGGTCCAGCTTCGTCGTGGGGCTCCACCGCTCCTTCTGGGCGGGGGGCTCCAGAATCCACCCAAGCTTTCAGTGCCTTCTGCATATCTTCTTTGGTGTTGAGACCAGTGGTAGCGATTTGGAGTTCTTTGCAGAATTGCTTCAGTTCTCTGTGTGTGCACTCCTCCAGTTGTTCCGCCTGGAACACGGTACTGGTGTCGTTTTCTGTGAGAACCACGGCGTTTCCTTCTGCCATCTTTGTCGGTAGTGCGTCAGCCGTTCACGGTACGATCTCTAGATTATGGGCCCGAATCCCACCGCTGCCACCAATGTTAGGAGGCGACCTCAGAGGGGCCCGGAGGGGGCACTGACTAGCCTGAGATCAACCCTCAAGGTATCGTAGCCGGGCACTGGCGGGAGACTCCTCAGGGGAGGAATCTCGTATCTAGGATCGTACACTCGGCACCACACGACAAAGAGACACCACACCGTGAGTTCTTAAGAACAAATCTTTATCAGATCGGAGTCGTAGGATCTTTATGATCAGCAAGGCAACTATATACAAGGAGAGCACGGGCTCACAGAGTCTCGGGGGGGGGGTAGGAGGTAGCAGGACAGTCTTTGGGGATATGGATCAAATGCAGGGGCGTACCCGGCGCCCAGCTCACAATACTCGAGCTGGGGGATACGCTTGTCGTCGTCGGGGTCCGGCGGGACCAAGAGAGTCTGTGGGAGCCGCGAGTCACTCAGCAGGGCTCAAGCACTAGTTCGGAGGTCTTACGATCTTTTCGGGGAGCCGTGAGTCACTCAGCAGGGCTCAAGCACAGGTTCGGAGGTCTTACGATCTTCAGGGAGCCGCGAGTCACTCAGCAGGGCTCAGGTGTTTCCAAAGGCGAATCTGCCGGATAGTCCCAGAGCACCCCTTGTTATAGGACGACTCCTCTTTGATGTCCGGAGTCTGTGCAGGCAGGGGTCTCGTCACCTGGGGGTCGCTTGTCGGGGTTTCCTGCCATTGTCTTTTGATCCTTTCAGGGCCGGGTCGGGAGGAGTCCCAGACACCCAGCAGGCGTGGAGCCAGCCCTCGGGGAGGCCGGCGGGCCGATCGAAACCCACCTTCCCAGGGGAGATCAGAGGTGCGATGGAAACTGCTCCTCCCTCTCTCATCCCAATGGTAGCGCGATGTCCCCCAGCCGGAGTGGCGCCTCTAGGCCAGGGTCGCGCTGGAGCCGGGCGGCCATCATGGTGCATGAAGTGGGCACGCGGGCCCGGTGTGGCCGAAAGGAGGAAGGCCACGGACGGGGAAGTCCGGGTCGTGTGTGTGTGTGTGTGTTCTGGTGGGAAGGATCGGCTAGGCCGTGTGCTCGGGGGCTGCGTGAGGTGCATGGGTCAGGTTATGTGGTGCGGGGACAGGGATGGCCATGCCACGAGGCCGGGTCTAACACCGACCCATTATGTTTTAGTAATTATCGCCCCATCTCACTTCTCCCGAAACCAGCAAAAGTGTTAGAGAAGGCGGTACAAGAGCAATTGTCCGATTACTTGGAAACGAACCATCTGTTACATGACACCCAGTCAGGATTCAGACCAAACTTTACCACTGAGTCAGCCCTGCTGGAAGCAACTGAATCAATTCGCGAACGTGTGGATAGAGGAGAGGAGGCCATGCTGGTCCTCCTCGACCTATCTGCAGCATTCGATACCATCTCCCATAACATCTTTTAAATCGTCTTCTGGAAGTGGGCATTGGCGGGATTCCGCTGGCCTGGGTGAAATCATTTCTGACGGGCAGATTCCAACAGGTCACCCTTGGCTCTTTTGTCTCCACGGAGAAACCATTAATATGGGGGGTTCCCCCTCCTATTTAATGTGTATCTCAGGCCGTTGGCGAAGGTGGTTAAATCTTGGGGCGTCAGAGTGATCTTCTATGCTGATGATACTCAGCTTGTGTTTTCATTCAAGGATCACTCTGAAAGCTCTTTAGCTAATTTTCGCCACTGCCTGGTTAACATCGCCTCCTGGATGTCCACCAACAATTTAAAACTGAATTCTGATAAAACGGAGGTCCTCTTTTTCAATCAGAAATCTGCCATTCCTCCCAACATCTGGTGGCCAGCTGAACTTAATCCTCCCCCGGCGCCAGTTCAGGCTGCCCATAACTTAGGCTTTCAATTTGATACAGAGCTTTCCTGTAAAACTCAAATTAATAAAAGTTTCTTCCTCCTGCTTTGGAAAACTCCGAATGATAAAAAAGATCATCCCTTTTCTGCCTCTTGAGTCCCGCAGAACAGTAGTCCATGCCTTAATAACATCTCATTAATCGTTTGCAGATAGTACAGAACTCGGCTGCCAGGCTGATCTGTAACATTCCTTATCGCCATTCGATTTCACCTTATTTGTCCAAACTGCACTGTTTACCAGTGAACTATCGTATTCAGTTTAAAGCTCTAGTTCTTGCTTTCAGAACTCTTAATGGCCGAGGTCCTGCATATTTAATGCATAGACTTAAGTTGACTCAGGCGACACGGAATCTGAGATCTAACCATCTTCGCCTTATGTTCTGCCCACGATTTCGCCTGGCACGCATGGAGGCAGGGCTTTTGCCGTGGCCACTTCCAGATTGTGGAACCTATTACCGATGGAACTCAGATTTGTGACATCTGAGCCTATGTTTCGAAGGAAACTGAAGACCTGGTTCTTCTCTTGCCTTTAGCTTCATCGTTCCTCTTCAGCTTATCCTCCTTGACCTTCGCATTCTCTTGTTGTCAGCGCCGGGACACCCCCGTCGGGTGTAGCTGAGCGCTTTATAAATTTCTAAATAAATAAATAAATGACCGGTTTAACTCCTACACCTCTTCCGTAGAACCCCGGTCACAAAAGTATCATCTCGTTTCCTCGACTTGGGATTGGTGGTAGCGAAGCGGCTCCTATCTAAGAGGTGGAAGGTGCAAGACCCACCGCATATACGGGCTTGGAGGTACTTGCTCCTGGCTTGGGCCAAAGCAGAGGGAATCGCCATTCGGCGGGAGGAAACGTTAGGACTAAGGAAGATGCCCATAGGGACGCAATGGGAGGGACTGCTCCAGGCCTTACTACAAACAGAGAGGGACAGTCCTGCGGGGCAACCTGAGAATGAGGGAGGCGCGCATGTAGTAGACTACGGACAGCCCACATGTCATCCTCTGTAATATCATGTATGCGTACCTACATCATGTGACACCTTGGGTGGGCGTCATCGGGGTCAGTGGGTGGATTTGGCGACCCTGTCCACGGGACAGTACGGTGGGGATGGGGGAGGATAGGGGGGGACTGGGTGAAGGACGATCACACGGAAGTCGGTCTATGCTGCTGTTACTGTTTTGAGTTTTGTTCGTTACTATCTATGACATCTGTTCAATTACTCAAACTGAACAATCTGATTAGGCTCTGTGCAACACAACAATGGAACCACATCGCTAATACTTAGTGTTTTTACCCTAGTTGGATAAGACTAACTGTTGAAGGTCTAATTGTACCTACGTCAATGAAGTCACCGACATGTATGTTAGTTTTATACCTGCCCTACTGTAATGACTACTAGAGATCGATGATTGGTTAAATATATGGTCGGCCATACATAGTTATTTGTCTGTCATGAAGATGTAAACCATGAAATTAATAAAACAGATTTAAACAAAAAGAAAATCGATACAACATCAAATTCTCCTTCAACAGGATAATAGCAGCTATGTTACAAAAAGGAGCAATAGAACCCGTTTAAAAACAACTCCAAGAAACAGGGGTATACCCGCTATACTTCCTTATCCCCCAAAATGATGGGTCTTTACGCCTTATTCCTGATCTCAGACCACTAAACCATTACAATATATCAGAACACTTCCATATGGTCACTCTTCACGAAAGTCTTCCATTGATACAAAAGGGAGATTTCATGACCACCCTGAGTCAAAAGGATGCATATTTTCACATACCCATCCATCCTTCTCACAGAAAGTATCTCAGGTTTTTATTTCAGGCCAACAGTTATCAGTTCAAAGTTCTTTCATTTGGAATTACCACAGCGCCCAGGGTATTCACAAAAGGTCTAGCAGTATTAGCAGCTCATCTTCGAAGACACAAACATGCATGTGTTTCCATATCTAGACAACTGGTTAATAAAAGCAAGCAGTTTCAATCTCTGCAACCACAATACTCAACAAACTCTAAATCTTCTACATCAACTAGGGTTTCAAGACCCAGTAATTCTCTCAGCAGATGCTTCCCTTACAGGTTGGGGAGCTCATCTCTAAAACCTCACAATACTGGGAGTACGGGATTCTAAACACAAGGAACTCAATTTCAGTCACCTAGAGCTGCAAGCTGTTCACCTAGCCGTGAAATCCTCCTAACTCGCCTAGTACACAAAGTTGTCCTAATTTTAACAGACAATATGACAACTATGTATTATATCTAAAAACAGGGATGGTGACATTCTCTACAATTAAGTCAGCACAGAAAATATGGAGCATAGCAATACACCACAACTTGCATCTCCTAACAGAAAATGTCCCGGGGACAAGCAACCAAGTTGCGGACCTTCTAAGCAGGACGTAGCTACAAGTCCAGAAATGGGAACTCCACCATACAGTCCTTCTACCATACTACCAAAGGTGGGGTTTCCACAAATAGATCTGTTCGTAACCAAAGAAAATGCAAAATGTTTAAACTTTGCTAGCAGGTATCCACACCAACACAGCAAGGGCAATGCGCTTTGGATCAGTTGGTCAGGGATATTTGCCTACGCTTTTCCACCTCTCCCACTTCTATTAGTGGACAGGAAACTACTGCAAACGCATCTTACAATGATTCTCATTGCACCACATGGGCTTGAAAGCCCTTGTACTCGACATTCTCGGAACTATCCTTCGTTTCACACGAGAAGCTTCACCTCAAGCCAGAACTTCTCACACAAAACAAAGCGACACTAAGACAACCCAATCCCAAAGAAATTAACCTTGCAAATCCTGAGATCTTAGAATTTGGATATCTAAACTTGCCACAAGAATGTATGGACATTATTTAGGGAGGGCTCCCTCCGGCGAGTTGGGCAAGTCGGTTGGGCTGGGAGGAGGGGGGTTTGTATTTGTGATGACACACTTGAATATTGGCTCACACACTGTTCCATACACGAGCTGGAATTCTGGCACTCACCGCATCGGGGCATGGGTGTGGGGGCACGGTGTCTTCCAAGCGCAGGGTGGGATGGGCTGCGGGGCGTGGAGGCCCGTCAGTGGGGCCTGGCTGGCCTCATCCTTTGGTGTTTCCTCGAGTAATGGCACTGGGGGAGCGACGGGCACAGAATGACCCGCACAGTAGGATCAACGTCTTGACGTGGAACATACGGGGACTGGGAGACCCGCGCAAGCGTCGTCAGGTCTTGGGTTATTTAGACCGCCATCATATACACATAGCACTGCTGCAGGAAACCCACACAGACCCCCGTAGGGCACCCACATTTGCATCACGGTGGGCGGCGTATAGCCTCTTTTCTTCCTACTCCACGTACTCCAGGGGATCGGCCATTCTAGTAAAAAAACATACCCCATTTGTGTCTCTGGGGGAGAAAACGGACACTGAGGGACGATTCTGTGCTGTGTGGGGACGGATGGGCAATGCCACTGTCACCATTGTTTCTTCTTATGGGCCTAACATGGATGGACCCACGCACTTCATTTCCTTGTGGGCGGCTGTGTCGGATATTGGGTCTACACACCTGATCTGGGGAGGGGATTTCAATGTTACCTTGGACCCTACCCTGGATCGCTCTAATGCTGCTACTGTGCACCACCCCCACTCACAGGCTTATGTTCTTGACCTCATAGCACATCACTCGTTGCTCGACGCATGGCGGCACGTTCACCCGGACAAGCGAGAGGGCGGCACTGGTCGACATTGCACTCCACCTGGGCTCGGTTAGATTACCTGCTCCTGTCGAAGACTCTGGGACCCTCCTTGTCGGGAGCGCGACACTTGCCTCGCACCTATTCTGATCATGCGCCTGTGCTGATCACTCTGGCTAGGGCTGGATTGGTCGGTGATCCGCTTCCGTGGCGTATGCAACCTAACATTCTATTGGATGAACTGTTTAAGTCTGAGATGGCGCAGGAGATTGCGGAGTTTATAGATCGGAACCGGGGGTCGATGGCTTGCGTGGCGACGGTGTGGGAGGCCTTTAATGCTACTATGCGGGGTGTGTGTATTTCTAAGGGTTCGGGAGTTCTGCGCTCCCTCCGCACCACGCTGACCACTTTGGAGCGAACCTTGCAGGCCCTAGAGACTAGCCCAAATTTCTTGAATGACCCTGAGATACAACTAGACTACCGTACCAAACTCACCGAGTTCAAGACTGCGGCCGAGAGAGAAGCGCGTTTCCGCGGTAAGTACTTCACTGCGCAAGCGTATGGCGAGGGGGAACGTCCTGGCAGATTTCTGGCGGGAGCAATTCGTCCTCCGCGTGGTGCGAACCACATACTAGAGGTCCGGGCCCCGGATGGCACCATGCAGAGTGACACGCCTTCTATTCTGTCCACCTTCGTGTCTCACTATTCCGCCCTGTACACATCCCAACGTGCATCGCCTTTGGAGATGTCTGAGTACTTATCTGAGCTCACCCTGGGATGGCTCTCTGATGCACAGCGGGAACTCCTGGCGGCTCCTATTGGGGTAGACGAAATTAAGGAAGCCATAATGCAAACAGCGTCGGGTAAGTCGCCGGGCTTGGACGGCTTTCCTATTGAATATTGTAAAACTTTCATTGATCCCCTGGCGGCGGTTCTGGCGAGAGGTGTTTAAGGAGGCTAACGAGACCGGCTTTTTGCCGCCCAGCATGTCGGAGACTCTTATCGTCTCCCTTCTTAAGCCGGGGAATCCCCCGGACAGTTGCGATTCTTACAGGCCGCTTTCCCTCATCAACAGCGACGTGAAAATCTTGGCCAAGGTGCTAGCGAATCGGGTTAACCTCCTGATTGGAGGATTGATACTGCCAGATCAGGCGGGGTTCATTCCGGGCTGTTCTACCTCCCACAACTTGCGGACACTCTTCTCGATCTTGAATAACGCGGATCCCTCCCTTGCCCTGGTGGCGGTATTTTTGGACGCCACCAAAGCGTTCGATTCGGTCAAGTGGGACTATCTACACCTGATCCTCAAAAATATGGGCATGCCAGTGGCGTTCTCCAGATGGATCCAGATCCTGTACTGCCGCCCCACGGCACGAATCCTTATTAATGGCCGCGTCTCTGCTCCCTTTTTAGTAACCAGAGGTACTCGACAGGGGTGCCTGCTGTCGCCGCTTCTTTTTGCCTTGGCGATAGAGCCCCTGGCGTCTCGCCTGCGGCAGAACTACCTTGCGGCATCCCTTAGATGCCAACGGCAGCAAATCCTGCTGTCACTTTACGCGTATGATCTCACACTCTTTATCAAGAACCCTCGGGATAACCTGAATCCTATACTTAGAGAGTTTGTCCGATTTGCGTTGTACTCGGGGATCCACATCAATTGGGGAAAATCTGCGGTGTTCCCTCTTACGAACGGTATTGACAGAGTTTCGCTTGACTTCCCACTGGAGTGGTGCGACGAGAGTGTGAAGTACTTGGGCGTGTGGGTCTCCAGGGACCGACATGAGGTGATGCGCATGAATTATGGTAGGGCGATTGACTCCATACGCTCGCATGTGGTCCGGTGGCTAACCTTGCCGCTGTCGATGGCCGGTCGAATTTCCCTTATAAAAATGGTTATACTCCCTAAACTGCTTTACCTCTTCCTCAATTTTCAGTTTCATCCAGGAGGTCACTTCTTTCGGGAGTTGAGGTCTGAGCTTGTCCGTCTGGTGTGGGGGGGGGGGTAAGAGACCGCGGCTTAGATGGTCTGTGCTCACGCGGCCGTATGGGCAGGGTGGATTCGATATACCAGACTTTAAACTCTATTATAATTGTGCACAGGCGCACTATGCGTATTACTGGTATCGGCCCTCCCCCTTCATGCCACAGACCGCGGTGGAGCACTGGCTGGCGGATCCGATTCCGCTGGAGGGGGCGGCTCTCGCTGAGGTGCCCTCGTCTCGTTCGGACCGCAACCCTGTACATGCTACGGCACATGCTTGGAGTGTTATCGCTGACCGGCTGGGAATACCCTTCCTATATTCTCCGTTGATGCCCCTGGTGTATCACCCGACCCTCCCACTTCTGGGAGAAGGGATGTTCCAGAGAATTAAATTGAAGATGGGGATTGCGAGCTGGGGTGATCTATTCCATGAGGGCAGATTTCGTGACCTCCCGCTTCTCTATGGGGACGTCGTCCCCACCCCGCTGGAAGTGTTTGCCTTTATTCGGATCCGCAGCGGGCTGCAGAAACTGTTGCAGGCATATCCGGGCGAACCCACAGTTCTGGAACCGTTTCATTATCTGCATGACTCTTCTTCACCTTCACATATGGTCTCCTCGCTATATCGGCGGATATATAATTGCGATGGGGGGGGGGCGGTGTTGAGGTTTCGTGCGTGTTGGGAGACCGAGATTGGCATCGTGTTTACAGATGATCAATGGGAGTTCTGCTGCTCGCAGACCGAAATGATCTCCTCTAGTAGTCGGTTCCGCGTGATTCATTATCAATTCCTACATCGCCTCTATTGCACTCTGGCTCAGATGCACAGGTTTCATCGTCGTGATAACGATAGGTGTGACAGATGTCGTTCGCCTGGAGCGGACTTCCTGCATCTGGCATGGACTTGCCCACACATCGATGAGTTTTGGAACCAGGTGTATGAGGCCCTGGGGGAAATGCTAGGGTCCCCGTTGTCGCCCTCTCCTTTACAGGCCCTATTGGGGTATACTCGAGACATACCTAAGTCTGATCGCCGTTTTGTTACTTGTGCGCTGCTTCTTGCCAAGCGACGTATAGCGTGTCGATGGGGGCGTGGGAGACGTCCCAGGTTTAAGGAATGGCTGCGGGATTTGATCACCTGCCAGGAAAATATCATGTTGTATTCGGAGTTGCTTCCGTGTACGTCCCGGCCCTCCGACATTTGGGGACCCCTGATGCGGTACCTCGCAGTGCATAGCGACCAGAGATCGCCTTCTGCCTCTGTTTGAGGACTACGGTTCCTGCTGCTGGCCTTGGCTGGGAGGGGAGGCGCTTGTGAGAAGTTGGCCTGATGTATGATGTCACTAGTTCTAGTGTACACCTTATATCAGTCCAAACAACCCTTATGGTGATTGGTTGTAAAGTCAACCTTATAGACCAGCTATCCTAGTGGTAGCATGGACAAGAGCAGTCTTAGGCTAAACTCTGAATGGCATGTGAAGCCAGCTGTGATACCATATATAATCCCTTGAATACCAAATGAAAGGACACCACAACAGATATATATATAAAATAAAGTGTATTTATTCTAGTCAAACCCTCAGCACTCTTTGAGATTTGAGGTAAGTACAACACAGTCTTATTTAAGCATACATTAAGTCACACAGGTAAGTAATACAGTTAGGCCCTAGGGGCCACGCAAACCGTATACTAAAGAAGTGGTATAAGGACCACTGTCAAGGAAATAGAATAGGCCTAGGGAATCGCTGGGGCTACACTACACTACCAACAGTTAGGAAGTGGGAGGCCCACGGGATTCAGGTGCAGAGTGGAAACACTCACGCGTAATGCGTAAAAGTCGATAGAATCACTAGCAGTTAGAAATAAGCAGTTTTAGGACACTTCTGGTATAGCTAGAAAGTTGAGACTCGGAAACTAGACCCTAGGATAGTCAATACCCTTGTGAGCACCGAAGTACCCAAGTTACCTAGCCCACGGGCTGCGGGTGCATAGGTGTGAACTTGCGTCGGGTTTCGTCGTGGACTTCTATGGATGCCTGAAGGAAAGTTACTGACAGGCAGTCAGTGAAGAGTGTCCGGTGGATCCCAAGGCTGGGATCAAGAAGAGAGGATACCTGCAAGCAGAAGGGACAGAGTCTGGGTCACTAGCCAGTGACCACGTGGAACCAGGAAGGAACCAGGCGATGTCGTGAAGATTGCAGGTGAAGAGGTGAAGCTTGTCGCAGCAGCCACGGGTACCAGGAGGCATCGAGGACGACCAGGACCAGGAGGCAAGCTGTCCCATGAAGGCTCTTGCTGTCGGCGGCGTCGAAGTCGAACTAGGTCTCACCAAGCCTTGGCAAGCGGAACCCACGAAGAATGGAGTACTTGCTTCTGGTGCAGACCAGGAAGGTCTGGGGTGCTTCTCTTTTGCAGAGGAGCGGGAGCCAGTCTGGAGGAGCCAAACCAGCAGTGAAGATTCAAAGGTGTGTCGTCGCAAAGGCCGCTAGCCAACGGGCAAGCAACCGGACAGACACGGCAAGCAGGAAAATGCAGAAGGGCCCCACGCAGGACTCGTGGAGTGTGGGGGGCTGATCTTCGGTGCAGATGGTGCTTGGGGTTGGGCCTTCTCAATCCCCGGTGCACAACTTCGAGGGTACCTCAGAAGCTGCGCTGGAAGATACTCGCCACTTTTCCCAGGTAGCCGGTCCCACGTCTCTCGTCGCCTCCACGGATCTCAGCTCGGCTGTGGATGTGGATCAGGGTCGGAGAAGTCTGGAAGTCAAGGCTCTGGTCGGGCTCTGCAGTCGGTCCCTTGTAGAACTTCAGCAAAGCAAAGGGTAAGTCTCTTGATGGTGCCTGTTTGCACAGGGTAGCCACTCCTTGGCCACAAGGGAGATTCTTCAGTCTTCTTCTTTCGTCGAATGTCGAAGGTCCAGAGTTTCTGTTCAGTTTTGCAGGTTCAGGATAATCTAATCTCCTGGGGCCCAGCTACCACACTTATACTAATCAGGCGGGCTGGGTTGCCTGCTAGGTCACGCCTTATGGGTGGGACCTGGGAGGGGGGTGGTTACACCCCATTCCCTTTGTCCAGTTTCGCGCCAGGACTGGGGCTGGAGTGCCCCAGCACCAGTTTGAACTGGACTATGCATGGGACACCTTGTGTGCCCCAGGCAGTGTCTCGTTTCTTTCATCCCTCTCTGCCCCAATACACTAAGGCCTGTCTGGGGTGGTGCTCGCACCTCCCAAGGCAGGAAACCTATTGTCCAAGCCTCCCGTGCCGGGATCACTCCCAGCAGCAGGAAGTCAGACTTGTGTCGTGGCAGCAGCATCCATTTTGTGATGCTGGGGCTCTGGTTAACTTTAACCGGGTAAGTAGGTTTCAACATGTCTTCTCCCTCTAGAAGGGAGGGATAATATCCTCATCCCCAGAAATGGGATGCGGGTATTATTCCAAAGTGTTAGACACCTTACACGACATGTTTTGATAAAGCCAAACCATAGTTACATATGGTAGGCTATATCATAGAACAGCTATAAGGACATTGTTCCGAAAGCTGCAGACAGGCTCAGCTCATGCTAGAGCACCATCTCACATGTTAACAAGCACTCTGCCTCCAGGATTGTTAAGGCCTGCCATAGGAGTGGCTGATAGGTACACATGTGTCTATATATGAGGTAGGTATAGGAATACTACACCTAAGCAGGGGGTGATTAAACGACCTTGCCCCAGCTGAGTGATCAGCCAGTTGTGTCAGAATGGAAGGCCAGGCCAGGGGTGGCATAATACATGCTGCAGCCCCTGGTAGGCCTAGGATACACCTATGCCCTGGGTACCTAAGGTACACTGTACAGGGGCCAATAAGGTGACCCTATCCAAATGGGTTATGCACCTAAAGTACATAGTATTAATTTAGAGAGAGAACAGCAGGGCTGTGGGTCTGATTAGCAGGCCCACAGCCACATCTAAGTCGAAAACCAGTAAAGCAAAAGCAAAAAGTGGGGGTGAAGATAGAAAGCAGACCCTACTCTCCTACAGCGCTTAGTACGGCCTCTCCGGGGATCGAGACATATGCTTTCGTCCTGCCTCTGGGACGTGGGGAGGGATGCTGCCTGCACAGGGGTGTAAGGGATGGCAGCCTGCGATGTTACTCTTGCATACCATATCATTGCACTGTCACAGCGAGCCACGCGGAAACACCACTTGCCTCCGTGGGGTAGGGCGATTGGATGCCTTTGGGGGTACACTGCATATAATATGTGATTGTGGGGGGGACCTGTTGGGGGGAGTACGGCCCATGTCGGAATGTTTGTGGGTGGGGAATGGCTCCGGGAGGACAGTTATGTGTAGGAACCTATGTTCGGCCGATGTATGTGTTTTCATGTTACATGCTAACAATACACAGGAGTATAACCCGTTAACCCAGGAGAGACCGGGCGCAATGTACAACAAAAAACAATGTCTCAACTGGAGAATATTTTGGAGGGGAACCAATTTTGACCAAGTGAGATAAATCACATAAGAACCAAGGGGCAAGAAGGGAGACCACAGTATAGGTAGAGTAAAAAAGGTATTTATACAATTGTGCAAGTAGTTAGGGAAGCACTACAATACATTCACTTGTAAAATGACCTAAGCACACAACGTAACCAACTGAACGTGCTGGTGAATAGTGAGCGACGCAGTGATACAGAAGTGTGAAAAACAGCATGAACGGCGCAAATGAAAAAAGGGGTACAAGGGTCAACAAACAAGATAAATATATACAGTAAAGTACAAGAAATTATTTGGGATGTTTTAGTTGACCACAGGGAGGCCTTAGTTCTAGGCTGTGTCGTCGACGGCGTTTCGACCTGGATGATTTCAGGTCATCATCAGGACTGAGGTCATAGATTAAAGAGTAATGCTTCTGATGCAAATCATGCAGGACACGAATAATAAAGTTGTTGAAGGGACACTGTGTGACTCAAGATTCAGGATCCCAGAGGGACAGAACGAAGGATGATCGTCCGACCTGAGCGCGGGGAGGATCGGTGGGGCACAAGGGCGGTTGCTTGTAAGGGTAGTCGTGTTCTCAATAGAAGGATGGTAGGACCAAGGCGAGCAGAGTGGCCAATTTTGTTTAAAAAATCCAAACCGACTGGTCCACGACGAGGGAGTGAAACTTGTTAGGGTAGTCCTATTTTCAATTGAAGGATGGTAGGGCCCATGTCGAGCAGAATGGCCAATATTGTTAAGAAGTCCAAACCGACTGGTCCACGACGAGGGAGTAAATCCAGGGCCAGGGAACAAACCGCAAAGCCGTCGGAGAAAACCTTCCGAGAAGGTTTTCTCCGACGGCTTTGCGGTTTGTTCTTAACTTGTTCTGGACTTCTTAACAATATTGGCCATTCTGCTCGACATGGGCCCTACCATCCTTCAATTGAAAATAGGACTACCCTAACAAGTTTCACTCCCTCGTCTTGGACCAGTCGGTTTGGATTTTTTAAACAAAATTGGCCACTCTGCTCGACCTTGGTCCTACCATCCTTCTATTGAGAACACGACTACCCTTACAAGCAACCGCCCTTGTGCCCCACCGATCCTCCCCGCGCTCAGGTCGGACGATCATCCTTCGTTCTGTCCCTCTTGGATCCTGAATCTTGAGTCACACAGTGTCCCTTCAACAACTTTATTATTCGTGTCCTGCATGATTTGCATCAGAAGCATTACTCTTTAATCTATGACCTCAGTCCTGATGATGACCTGAAATCATCCAGGTCGAAACGCCTTTCGACTACACAGCCTAGAACTAAGGCCTCCCTGTGGTCAACTAAAACATCCCAAATAATTTCTTGTACTTTACTGTATATATTTATCTTGTTTGTTGACCCTTGTACCCCTTTTTTCATTTGCGCCGTTCATGCTGTTTTTCACACTTCTGTATCACTGCGTCGCTCACTATTCACCAGCACGTTCAGTTGGTTACGTTGTGTGCTTAGGTCATTTTACAAGTGAATGTATTGTAGTGCTTCCCTAACTACTTGCACAATTGTATAAATACCTTTTTTACTCTACCTATACTGTGGTCTCCCTTCTTGCCCCTTGGTTCTTATGTGATTTATCTCACTTGGTCAAAATTGGTTCCCCCTCCAAAATATTCTCCAGTTGAGACATTGTTTTTTGTTGTACATTTTTCAACTGCAGCCATGGATGGACAAGTGTGGTACAGTGCTATTTTCTGATGCAAAAAAATTAAATAAAGAGTTAAAAAAAAAGAATGTATGGACATTCTTAAGGAACCCCATAAACCTACCAGAAGGCAATGTTATGCGGAAAAATTGAAAAGATGTGTTGTTTACTGTCAACAACTGAACATCAACCTAAATGCAAGGGTGCAGACACTCGTTACTTACTTACATTTACAAACAACAGGGTTAGCATATACATCTATAAGCTTACACCTGGCTGCTATTGCAGCCTATTTGCATAATAGACCGCACTTATCATTATTTAAGATTCCTTGCATTAAAGCTTTAATGGAGGGACTCAAAAGAACGGCCTCTCAGGCTTCCTCCTGCACCAGCATGGAACTTAAACTTTTGTTTACACGACTCATGGGCCCTGTTTCGAATCTCTTCACTCCTGTCAATTGCAATACTTATCATGGAATCTTGCCTTTTTAATTGCTATCATTTCTCTTAGACGGGTCAGTGAAATTCAGGCATTAACACTTGAGGAACCATTCTTCGAGCTACATAGAGACAAAGTGGCAGTTTGAACAAATCCTAAATTCATTCCAAAAGTCGTTTCCAATTTTCATATTAATCAATCCGTTGAATTACCTGGACCTGTGTTTTTCCCGCAACCAGATCCTGTTGCTGAGACAGCATTGCACATATTAGATGTTAAAAGAACCCTAGTATATTATATTGACAGACTAAAACATTCAGAAAGACAAAGCAATTATTTATCACATGTACGCAACCTCATAAGGGAAAGGACCTTTCAAAATCTGAAATTTAAAGATGGATTGTTAAATGCATCCAAACATGCTATTCAAAAGCTAAAATACTTTTATCTGTTTCCCCTAAAACTCATTCCACTAGTAAAATTGGAGCTTCTACGGCTTTTTTTAGGGAACATTCCCATTGCTGACATTTGCAAAGCGGCTACTTGGTTCACTCCACACACATTTACAAAACATTGTGTGGATGTCTTTGCACTGCACCAAGCCAATGTTGGCCAAGCAGTCTTAAGGACTCGTTTAAACAACTGCAACCCCCACAGGTTAACCACTGCCTAGAGTGAGAGACTGCTTTACAGTCTATGCAAAGCATGTATGTTCGAGGCATGTGGGCTGCTGAATTCATATCTGTGCATAGATCGCCGCCTAGTGTTGGGTCCGGATGATTGCACATTGTTGTCCTGGAAGAGTCTTCGAAGTATCACGAGATAGGTGGCTCCTCCCCTGGACTACAGTGCGCATGGGCATCCTCTCCATCCTTAGATTGTTTTTTTCTGCCATTGGGTTCGGATGCAACTATCTTAGCTCAACTTCGGAATACTTAGTTTTAGGCCAAAAGGCCTATAGTTTTCGTCGGTACAGTTACCGTTCGGTGTCGACTACTAGCTATAGTGCTCCACACCCTCTTCCAACTTTCGTACCGAATTGGTCCAAACTTCGACGCTCGAACGACGATGGAATCGAGGACTCCGTTCAAGAGGTGTCCGTTGTGCCACGCCAAGTACCCTCATATCGACGTCCACCCAGTCTGTCATAAATGTCTTTCGCCGGATCACGACGAATCGAAATGCATGGCCTGTGCACGGTTCCGATCCAAGAAGACTCTGCGGAACCGACGGGCAGCGAGGCTCGAGGCGCAGCAGGCAGCGCCCGCACCCACCAATATATTCAGCACCGAGGACGAGGACGCCGAGAGCGTGGAAGAAATAGTCTCTAGCCCCGCTTCAGAACATGGTTCCCAATCGGACAACGATGACGAAGTGATCTTTCGACGTGAAGAAGCCGTCGACGAGGTAGGGGACTTCGACGAAGCCTATGGGGCCGAAGAAGACAGCTCTCCCGAAGAGCTAGGCCAATCCGTCGAAACGGAGGCCGAAACTGTACATCGTCATCAGGCTCCGGTCGAGGGATCGCCTTCAGGCCTTACCCAAGACCTAATACATGGTTCCTCGGCCCCGCCTTCCGGCCCGGCCTCGAACACTCTGCAAGAGCCACTGTTACCAAAGACGACCGGGTTGTTAAACCCAAACACATCCATCGCTCCAGTCCCTTCAAAATCGAAAGTGAAACTGGTGGTGGTCGGATCAAAGGCGTCGAAACAATCCACTGCCCCGGCGCCGAAAAAAGTCGTCGGCTCCGACCGCGTACAGAGAGACTTCGGCGCCGAGCTCACCGCAGCAGACGCGGTCGACGCACAGAAGAAGCGCGCCCTCGGGCACCACAAGGCACCGAGACCTTCGGCGCTGACACCGAAGGCCGTAACATCCGCAGTCAAGATGGCCGCCTCGGCTACGTCGACACCTGAAGCACCAATGCCGAATAAGTCCTCGACTACGTCGACTGTCGATGCATCCCTTCAGACCAGTGACCCCCTTCCGACAAAAAAGTCGGGGTCGGCCTCGACGTCTACTACCAAGGTGCCCACCAAACCACCATCTCAGTTTGCTGTGCAGCAGGTCTCTGCATCTCTACAACGCATCCGTGACCAGGTAGCCCTCCACTCTACCTCGGGTCCCGACACTACCTCACCCTGTAGAGTGCACTCGGAGCCCACCAACATTACATTTGGGCTGCCACCGACATCGGCACCGAAACTATTTCAAATTCGGACACGTGTCCTCCACACACAGTCCACCACCACTGGCCTAACAGAACAAGATTCTTCGGAGCCACAATTTATCGACGCCGACACTGGCAGGTTAATGCTCCACAAGCGCAAAATAACGCCAGTCAGGGAAGAGGTGCCATACAAAATTCCTCTTAAACGCAAGCTGCCGGCGGAGCAGAAACCAGTGCTACAAGAACACTTCCATCCCCTCCACTTTGACCCGCAGTCCTTTTCTCCTACCCCTTCCGAATCGGACCCGATGCAGGAATATGGCGGGGAGGATACCATCTACCCCGGGGACGTAGATCCCGATGAACCACCACAAGACCCTGATCAGGCATGGGATGACCCCACAGACCAAAGTGTCACGCCACATACTCAGGATGCGCAACTCTACAACATTAAAACGTCTCCTACAGAGGACACGGCCGCATTTAATGCCCTCATCGAACGGGCTGCTGCTCATCATGGGGTGGAGCTACATTCTGACGCCATTGAGGAGGACTTCCTGCTTGACACTTTCGCATCTTCAGAAAGGACTGTCAAAACTCTGCCCATGCTAAAAGGGGTTCAGAAACCTGCCAAAGACATTTTCAAGGACACCACAAGAGCCCGGGTGTTAAACCCCAGGATTGAAAAGAAATATAAGCCTGCACCCGGTGACCCTAAATACATTAGGGGCCAGTTGCCATTAGACTCTATGGTGGTTGCCAACGCTCGCAAAAGAGCCCACTCGCAGACAACTGGTGATGCTCCTCCCCCAGACAAAGAGTCAAAAGTACTTGAAACATCGGGCAAACGCATTGCAGCGCAAGCAGCGAATATCCTGCGCATTGCCAATACACAGGCACTCCTGGCACGTTATGACAGGTCACATTATGACACGCTGGAGTCACTGCTCCAACATCTACCAGAGGAGTATAAAGAGTCAGCGGAACTCCTCATTAGAGAAGGACAACTCCTCACTAATGCATCCATAAAATGCGCCCTAGACGCAGCTGACACAGCGGCCAGGGCAATAAACACAAGTGTCATGCTGCGACGCCATGCCTGGTTACGCATCTCCGGCTTCAAACCCGAGATCCAAAACAATATCCTGAACTTACCGATTAACACAGAATTCTTATTTGGCCCAGACGTTGACACTACCCTAGAGAAAATAAAGAAAGACACAGACACTGCGAAATCTATGGGGGCTCTACAAACGCAACAATTTCGTAGTGGCTCCTTTCGTCGCACCGGAAATAGGGGAACGTCAAGGGGTCAGGGGTCACAACAACAGTATACTAAAGGTGGCACACAAAGCACCTACGACAAAAACAACAGGGGTGGATATCGTGGATCCAGCACCAAGGGCAGGGGACGTGGCTATGGCAACACCAGGTCCTCCCCAAAGAACAAACAGTGACGCCCTCTCCTTACCCCCAACCATTTAACACCTGTCGGGGGACGACTCCAGCTGTTCCTATCCGCATGGAAGAACATCACCACGGCCAGGTGGGTCAGGGACATCATCCAACATGGGTACTGTCTAGAACTAACTTCCACTCCGCCCGACATACCACCAAAGCACCGTCCTATGTCAGCCGAACACTTGGATTTACTCCAGCAAGAAGTCCTTGCTATGCTCGCAAAAGGGGCCATAGAAGTAGTGCCCATCGCCCAGCAGGGCACAGGGGTGTACTCTCTGTACTTCTTAATCCCAAAAAAGGACAGCTCGCTCAGACCTATCCTAGACCTGCGACCCCTAAACCTATATATACTATCGGAGGATTTCCATATGCTCACCCGTCAGCAGGTTCTCCCACTACTCAGTCAGGGGGATTTCCTAGCTACGCTAGACCTGAAGGATGCATTCTTCCACATACCAATACACCCTTCACACAGGAAATACCTCAGATTCACTATTCAAGGGAATGACTATCAGTTCAAAGTTCTCCCATTCGGAGTAACAACAGCACCCAGGGTCTTTACCAAGTGCCTGGCAACAGTGGCCGCGCATCTGCGAAGACGAAACATTCACGTCTTCCCTTATCTGGATGACTGGCTAGTTCAGGCCAAGTCAGCACAACAATGTGCCACCCACATGTCCCACACCATTCACCTTCTTCACGATCTGGGATTCTCACTAAATTACCCAAAATCAAGTCTCCAACCTGCGCACGTACAACAGTACTTAGGCGCGACAATCAACACTCTGGCTGCCACAGCTCAGCCAACTTTAGTGAGAATCAACAGCATGCAACTGCTGATCTCGAAATTCAAACCTCAACACTCCCTTCCGGCGCGAGTGTTCATGCAGTTGATAGGCATGATGGCCTCCTGCATTTTCATAGTCCCACACGCGAGACTACATATGCGCCCGCTTCAGGAGTGCTTAGCACGTCAATGGAATCAGGCTCACGGGCAACTAAAAGACCTAGTGTTGGTGAGCGGTCGGGCATACAACTCTCTGCATTGGTGGAATCCACAAAACCTTTGCAAGGGCCGACCGTTCCAAGAGCCTGTTCCACAAATCACACTGACAGCGGATGCGTCTCTCCAGGGATGGGGAGCTCATGTACTCAATTACACAGTGCAGGGACTATGGACTACACAACAAAAGAAGATGCACATCAACCTTCTGGAACTGATGGCAATCTTCCTAGCCATGAAGGCATTCAAAGCACACCTGTGCAACAAGGTCGTGTTGATCCGGACGGACAACATGACTGCCATGTACTACATACAGAAGCAGGGAGGAACACACTCTCCACAGTTGTCTCATCTGACTCAGAGCATGTGGAAGTGGGCCATTCAGAGGAACATATTCCTCATGGCGGAACACCTCCCGGGCAAGGACAACCAGATGGCGGATCTGCTCAGCAGACACAGCCACCAGATGCACGAGTGGGAGCTACACCCATCAGTACTCCAACCGTACTTCCAGCAGTGGGGTCATCCAGAGATAGACCTATTCGCCACAAACGAAAACGCAAAATGCCAAAGCTTTGCCGCCAGGTTCCCACATCCACAGTCGCAGGGCAATGCGATATGGATGAACTGGTCCGGCAGATTTGCGTACGCTTTTCCCCCAGCGCCGTTGATACCGCTGGTGGCACGCAAACTGCGACAGCACTCACTGACACTCATCCTGGTTGCTCCAACGTGGGCACGCCAGCCATGGTACACCACCTTTCTGGAACTCTCCGTGGTGCCGCATCAAAGGCTGCGGATCAAACCCGCGCTTTTGACGCAGAACCATGGAGAAATTCAGCACCCAGATCCGCAACAGCTGAACCTGGCAATCTGGCTCCTGAAGTCCTAGAGTTTGGCTACCTAAACCTGCCACCTGACTGTATGGAGATCATCAAGGAGGCCAGGAGACCCACTACCAGAGCTTGCTATGCAGCTAAATGGAAGAGGTTTGTCATTTATTGCAACAACAATCACATTAACCCGCTAGACGCATCTATTCAGAACATAATCTGCTATCTATTACACCTATACCGATGCAATCTGGCATACACCTCAATACGTATCCATTTAACCGCAATAGCAGCCTATCTCCAAAACAGGCAGCACCTCTCTTTATTCAGAGTGCCTGCCATCAAAGCCTTCTTGGAAGGACTTAAACGAGTGATTCCCCCAAGGCACCCCCCAGCACCGGTGTGGAACCTCAACTTGGTCCTCACCAGACTAATGGGTCCGCCCTTTGAACCTCTCCATTCATGTGAGATTCAATTCCTCACCTGGAAAGTGGCTTTCCTGGTTGCCATTACTTCCTTAAGGAGAGTTAGTGAACTCCAGGCACTAACCATTCAGGAGCCATTCATACAGGTTCACGCAAACCGGGTCGTACTACGTACCAACCCCAAATTCATGCCTAAAGTAATATCGCAGTTCCACATGAACCAAACCATTGAACTGCCTGTTTTCTTTCAAAACCCACAAAATGTCGCTGAGAGAATGCTCCACACACTAGATGTAAAGAGGGCCCTCATGTACTATATTGACAGAACTCAAAACTTTAGGAAGACAAAACAACTCTTCGTTGCCTTCTCTCCACAACACAAGGGCAACGCCATTTCCAAAGCAGGTATAGCCAGATGGATCGTTAAATGTATCCAAATTTGTTATCAAAAAGCTAAACGCACATTAACGATTCCCCCACGAGCCCACTCAACACGAAAGTTAGGGGCGTCCATGGCTTTCCTGGGAAACATTCCTTTACAGGAAATATGTAGAGCAGCCACATGGTCCACTATACATACATTTACCAAACACGACTGTGTAGATGTACACTCAAAACAGCAGGCAGCTGTAGGACAGGCTGTTCTCAAAACTCTTTTTCAGACTGCTGCAGCTGGCACTGGTAGCCGCCGCTAATAGGAGGTACTGCTATGTATTCTATGCACAGATATGAATTCAGCAGCCCACATGCCTCGAACTGAATATGCTACTTACCAGTATGCATCTGTTCTTGGCATGTAGGGCTGCTGACATTCATATCGCCCACCCTCCTCCCCGGCGCCTGTAGCGGCTGCAGCACTCAGTATTACTGTATAGCATGGTCATCACTTACTGTATCTACTCCATCACTGCCACAATGGCGAAAAACAATCTAAGGATGGAGAGGATGCCCATGCGCACTGTGGTCCAGGGGAGGAGCCACCTATCTCGTGATACTTCGAAGACTCTTCCAGGACAACAATGTGCAATCATCCGGACCCAACACTAGGCGGCGATCTATGCACAGATATGAATGTCAGCAGCCCTACATGCCAAGAACAGATGCATACTGGTAAGTAGCATATTCAATCTACAGCAGTGGTTCCCAAACTCTTGACTCCTGAGGACCCCCACTGAATCACTACTGGAGTCCGGGGACCCCCAAGCAATTTTTACAATTTAAATGTCAAAAAATTAAAACAGGCCGGCTTTAGTGCTGGTGGCGCCCTGTGCGACAATGTTTGTTGGCGCCCCCCCAATGACCACCTCCACCAGGGAGTCTCTCACTAGCACCCTTTAACAGTGACGAAGTCTCCATAACCACACTCTCTCAGATGCATTGAATTAGTTATATAGCGCCACTCATACCAGTGCAGGGTGTTCGAGCACTTTGCATCACACACACATTACACAGAGACAATCAATCATACGTGTGTAAATCAGTGTATAGGAAATGTTACATAAGCCAAAAGACTAAAAGTGTAGGAGTCACATGTCATCCATACTGGTAGGCAGTATAGTTTAAGAGTACTTGGTGTGGAGAAGCCCAAACTCAGAGTCGAAAAAGAAACTGCATAGTTGGGAGTTCTCTTTAATAATAAGAATCGATTTCTGCCAAATTAATCCTTTTTGCAACATTAATCGATTTTCTAATAATGTATTCTTTGCAGTGTGTATGCAGTTCTGGGATGAAAGTCAATAGCTCACTATTCTATATTAGGAATTTAAGTTATAAATTGCAAGTAACAAAAGGAGGTTTCTTTTGAAAGCAGTAACCTGCTGATCTGTACATACGCACTCTGTAATCACTTGGTACACGTTCTTTGCAGAAGGCATATTAACCCTCTGCACTAACTTCACATAAGTCAAAACCTCAACTATGCAAAATGCTGATCTGTCTCGGACGATAATTAATCACAGGAGTTATTGTGACATTTATGTGAGCCTGGTAATTGCCGGGGGAAAGAAACGCTGCAGCAGGTGCTTCAAAAGCGTAATAAACGTTCAAGCACGGCGCCCCCAGAAAGGGGGCACCGGTGGCACCGCCCTAAAGCCGGCCCTGGCGCTCCATGCTTCTTAAAGTTATAAATTGCAAGTAATAAAAGGAGGTTTCTTTTGAAAGCAGTAACCTGCTGATCTGTACATACGCACTCTGTAATCACTTGGCACACGTTCTTTGCAGCAGGCATATTAACCCTCTGCACTAACTTCACAGAAGTCAAAACCTCAACTACACAAAATGCTGATCTCTCTCCAGGAAGATAATTAATCACAGGAGTTATCTTGACATTTATGTGAGGCCTGGTAATTGCCGGCGGAAAGAAACGCTGCAGCAGGTGCTTCTAATCTAAAAAGCATAATAAACTTTCAAACACGGACCCAGGAAGGGTGCTCTATTTGTTTAAAAATTTGGTTCGAGGGACTCTTCTGTAGCCCTTTTTAAAGATGTCTATGGAAAATGCATGGGAATTTTGTCTTTTTGGACCCATTCACGGCAGAACCAATCCCAGGAATCCAAAGATTCTCCAAGCTGCAAAAAGTGATTTAGTTTTTTTATAAATTAACATGACAAAAAATAAGACACACACACATATTTTGCATATCTTGCATATCTTGCTGTTCATATTCTTGCCATCTAGTGTTGGGCCGAATATTTGCAAGTTATATTTCTTCGTTGAAGTTTAAGTCTCAAGATCAGCGGTGGCTCCTCTGCAATTTAGACACTGCTCCAAAACACACCAACAGACCTTAAGCGGGTTCCGTGTCAGGTCCAGCAGCCCTGGAGAAGGACTACAATCACTTGCATCAAACACATTCGACTTGTGAGGCCTGCTTAGCGTTTCGAGTTTAAAAAAAAAAACACCCTCAAACACTGATAAAACAGACAGTGGACGCATTTGTGGCATGAATTCCAAACTGATATCTTTGGCATTAAAGATGTTCAAGATGACGAAAGTCTGCAGGTGGCAAAACTAGATGAGGAGGGAGAGGGCAGCCCATCTACCAGGCAGTTTGGAGAAGAGACAGACCTTTTTCGTCCAAATCTTCCAATGCAGAGGTCGAAGAGCTAGAAGTGCCAAAGCACTGTGTGAGCCGAAGACAGAATTTACACTTCATGCCTCTGTGGCACCCACATGTAAGCTTCGAGTACTATTGAGGTGCTGCTCTATCTGTTGGGTATGAACCCAGATCCAAAAGCCGAAAGCCTCGAGGCATGTACTTTTAGGTGTAGACTCCACGTCGAGCAAAATAAAGGACACAGACCAGTAGCATGCTTCTGTTATGCCAAAAAGTGCAACAAGATAATAGTGTTGAAACCCCATCGGCATGAAGGTACAACCACACTCCTTTGACACTGGCCCGCTTCGGAGAGGGGGTCAACATTGAAGAGTCACCACACTTCAGTCCCAAAAACAAAGTCTCAGCTTCTGCTGCCAACTATGTCACAAACTTCAGGTTGGTCTGTACTGGAAAGGCTTGCATATATCCTTGATTAAAGGCATAGAAAACCTTTTATTCGTCCAGACACAGGGAGGATTGCTGCAAAGTCTCCAGCTCCAGGCCTCCTTCCAGTGCTGAAGAAAAGACCTCTGGCTGTTGAGGACGAGCCCAACTTAACTTCTCATCTACCACCACCAAGCCACAAAAGGATTAGGCACATAAATACAAGACCTCCTTTGCTTCCCACCTCTCCCAAATGCACCTCCTTCGTCCACCTCCTCTGCTACAACCTCAGTCTCCACCACCAAAAACACTGACTCTGACAAAGGGAGCTTTTATTAACCTTATGACAATGGAAAAGCCATTTAGGCCACGGGAAAGAGTTTGGGGGCGGTGGGGAGGTTGTGAGAGTGGAAGTGTTGATGGCAAGATCCTTGGGAAGACTACATGGCTGACTCACAGTGTAATCCAAACATTGAGCCAATCCCTGTGAAACCATTCCTGCCAGATGATACAGCATCATAAGCATGCTGTCATACACCGAGCCGTCTCTCAGGTAAAAATGCACTCTGTTGCCTCCCATCTCTCTGCTCCCCTTTCCCACCAAAGTCCTCCAAAAGGCCATAAACCCAGAATCACAGAACACCTGGAGATCAACAATCTTCGGGACCCTCCTAATCCAGATTCCGCACCCACCACAGCACTGAAAACGGCACTGATTGCTGCCTCTGATGACATCAGAATCCTCATCGACTGGGGAGAAACAACGGCCCTGATCCTCCTTGACCTCTCAGCAGTATTCAACACCGTATCTCACCACACCCTTATCAAGAGGCTTCATCACATATGGATCCAAGGAGACTTCCTCAAATGGATAGCATCCTTCGTCATCGGAAGAACCCAGAGAATCGGCTTGCCACATTTCTCCTCGGCACCCAAGAACATCATCTGCGGTTTCCCTCAAGGCTTGTCCCTCAGCCCTTCGCTGTTCAGCATCTACTTGACCCTCTTGGCCAGCATCCGCAGAACCCACAGAATGAACATTATATCCTACGCAGGCGACACCCAACTCATCTTCTCACTATCAGAAGACCCCTTCACCACAAAGGCCAACTTCCACAGATGCGTGACCGGCATCGACGACTTGCTTAAAAACTACTGCCTAAAACTCAACACAGACAAAACGGAAGTGCTGATCTTCAGGAGTTATACCTCCCAGTGAAACGACTCCTGGTGGCCTACCGAACTAGGACCAGCATGTGAGAAAGTGGCTCTGTATATACTGTTCCCAAATAGGTACAGTGTGTACAGAGTCCACAGTCCCCAGAGGTTTGGCAGAGGTTAAAGTTAGATATAACCTTACTCTCTAAAGTGGTAGCAGTAAGGCAGTATCCGAGGACAGTGTAAAGCATTTGTTGTACACACTCAGTCAGCAAATGGTCTCACACACTCAAGAACTGAACTCTAGGCCAATGGGTTATATAAAAAATATGATTGTTTTATTTTAGAACCAACAATAGGTATCAAAATATACTTTCTCAGAATGAGATGCTTTAGTTTAATACTTTTACAATATGCAATTGACTTTTGTAGGTAATAGTTACAGGTTGTTGCAATAGGCAACACAATTTCACACACAATAATACATTGAGCTCAATGTGAGTTTTAAGTTATTTGCAATAGATTTCTTTCAGGATTACTTTTCTAACTCCAGGACTGGATCCTAGATTCAGTCCTGTGACAGATCTTGGAAACAAGTGAGTAAATTCGTTTGTTACGGTTGTGATTTTTAGGCAATATTTTACTATTTTAAAAGTTGACACTTAGAAGAAATTTCATAGAAAAACAGTCAATGATTCCCTGTGGGAGAAAATTCAAGTTACAGTTAAAGTAGGTTCTCGTTACTTTTGTAATCCAGGGCTGGGCTCCTAGGCTCAGTACTGGGACCTCTTATCAAAAACAGGTAAGTAGTTACGTTTTCATAGTTGGCACGATTTTTAGGTTTAAGGTATTTTATTGGTGCAACACATAGAGACAAACAATACAAATCATAGAAGGTGTCAGGTCACCGCGGCGAAGGCCATATACTGGGCAGGAGGCCCTTCATAGAACATTCCAACAAAACATTAGTCCGCTATGACACTCGAAGATGAACAGTGTTGCCAAATTCGTAAAAAGCCCCCCCCATACCACCCTCCCCGAACCCCAACCCCCAAAACCCCCACCCCAGCCCTCCCCTCGTCCAGTCCATGGGTCTGATCATCCCCGCCCTCCCCGCCGTCCCCCATGAAGGATCCCTGCCACGTGTCCATTCAGGAGGCCGATTCCCCTAGCGTCGTAAGCCGCAAGAGGCGAAGATATCTCGGGCAGGTCAGTTCTCTAAATTCAGTAACCAGCAGGGACTGGAACGGCTGCCAGAGATCATTGAACTGCTCTATATCCCCTGCCACTGTAAGCGACCGTTTCTCCATCCCCAGCACATGCCACAATCTATGAAGCCAGCCCATGACAGTGGGGAGTGTCGTGGAGCGCCAGTGTGCGAGAATGTTCTGCATCGCCGATCCCAGCGCAATAGCTATCTGCCTACCCCTGCGAGATCTTAAGGGATACATCAACCCGTTCGGGAGGCCTAGTAATATGTATGCTGGGAGGCGTGGCAGTTCAGTGTCAAAATGGGAGTCAATATCGTCTATTACCTCTTTCCAGTAAGAGTCGAGGAGCGGACAGTCCCACAGGATGTGTGTCAGCGTGCCCACCCGCCCGCATCCCCTCCAGCAGGCGTTATCTTTGCTGTGGTCCATGTCGTGTACACGCTCCGGGGTGTAGTACCAGTATGTCGATATTTTGGTTAATGTTTCAGTGAGTCCCATATGGCATGCGAGTGCCTGGCCCTATATGCCACCTGCTCCCATTCTTTGTGACTCAGTGACCTGCCCAATTCTCTCTCCCAGCGCTCCCTTCCTGGATTATAGAAGTGTGAGGAAGGTGGTTGTAAAAGCTTATAAAGGTCGGTTATCAGCTTTGCGTCGGACGTGCGAGTTAGAAGCCAGCGTTCAAAAGGGAGGAGTCTCCTATCGGCCGTCTCCCGCACCTGTGGATGCAACGCCCAATGGCGAACCTGTAGGTAACGCAACCTCTCAGTCTCCGGGAGTGCGTATACCTGTCGGAAGCGCAGGAAGGGGACGACCCCCTCCGGGTCGTACATATGGTACAGGGCCCGACACCCCGCCGCACGCCAGTGAGCGAAGGCCCCCCTCTCCAGTCCCGAGGTAAAGTCAGGGTTATCAATCAGAGGCGTGAGTGGCGAAGGGAATGTTGTCAGGCCGTGCGTGGCGTTGGTGGCATCCCAGACCCACAGGGGTACCCTCGTGACGAAGGAGGCGTATAGATTCGCAGGGCGGTGAGCCCTACGTAGGAAAGGCACCTCCTGCAGGGGCCTGCCCGCCACCGCCTGATCCTGAAAGAGCCAGTGCTTGTCGGATTCCCACCTGCTCCACTCCACCAGGTAGCGCAGCTGCGCCGCTTGAAAGTACTTGCAGAGATCTGGAATCCCCAGACCCCCGGCCTCCGGCGCCAGCATAGAGAGCGCCCTCTTCATCCTGGGCTTCTTGCCCCGCCATGCCATATGAAACGCGCCAGGTCCGACTGCGTCTGCCGGACCCAGCCGACAGGCGGCTACAGCGGCAGCGCCCTAAACAGATACAGAATCTGGGGTAAGACAGTCATTTTAACGGCAGCAATTCTGCCCAGCCACGAAAGGGCGCCGCGGTCCCACCGGCCTATCTCCTCCCGAATCTTCCTGCCCAAGGCGGCATAATTATCCGCCACCATAGCTGGTAGGGTGGGGGCTAGCTGGATCCCTAAATAGGGCACCAGGTCCGTCGACCAGAGCATCGGGAAAAGGCCTTGTAAGTAGGTCCTGGTAGCTGGCGTGAGAGACCCATCCAAGGCCACCGATTTCCCCACGTTTATTTTGAAGCCCGCCACCGTAGCAAAGGAGTTCAACTCCTCGAAACATGCCGGAAGGGCAGAGAGCGGATCATCCAGCGACAGTATGACGTCGTCTGCATAAAGGCTAACTGCATGAGTGAAGCCACCAAACCGCACCCCCTTCACCGCCGGATTGTGACGTATCCTCTGGGCAAAGGGCTCCATATACGGCGAAGAGCAGAGGTGACAACGGGCAGCCCTGCCTCGTGCCCCTCTCGATGTCAAAACTCCTGGAGCTATAGCCATTCACCCTCACTACCGCCGTCGGGAATTTGTAGCAATTGAGAATCATAGAGCGGAATTTCTCCCCTATACCCACCTTCAGCAGAACCTGCTCCAGATAAGGCCAGTGGACGCGGTCAAACGCCTTTTCAGCGTCCACTGAGAGCATCATTCTCTCCCCGGGAATCCGTGACGCCTTTTCTATGAGGTGAACTATCCGCTTGGTGTTGTCCACTGTCTGCCTTCCCGGAACAAAGCCCGCCTGGTCCGGGTCTATAAGGCCCGGTAGGTGGGGGGCCAATCGGGCCGCCAGGATCCCGGTGTACAGCTTGAGGTCTACATTTAAAAGTGATATCGGCCTGTAGGAACCGCATTGCGTCCGGTCCTTCCCCGGCTTGGGGATAACCGTGAGAGAGGCTCGCAACAGGTCCGGTGGAATTACTCCAGGAGCAGAGAATGAGTTGAAGAGGCGTGTGAGGAGCGTGGCCAATGTCGCACAAAACGTTTTATAGAAAAGGGATGTATAGCCATCCGGCCCCGGGGCCTTTCCATGCTTAAGGTTGGCAATGGCGGAAATCACTTCCTCGACTCGTATATCCCTGTCATGGTACTCCGCCTGCGAAGGCGCCAAGAAGGGGAGGGAGACCGAGTCCAGGTACGCCGTCGTCGCAGGTGCATCCGGGGGGTCCCCAGAGTAGAGGTCGGCATAAAACCTGCGGAAGGTCTCGGCTATATGGGCGTCCTCCGTAACCGTCGACCCCGTGGAGTCGGAGATCTCCCTCACCAGCTGCTGTTGTCGTGCCACCCTGAGCCTGTTCGCCAGCAGCCGGCCACATCTGTCCCCTCCCGTATAATAGGCATGGCGCAGGCGCAAAGCTGCGTACTCCACGCGGTCCACGTCCAGGGCCGCCAGGAGCTTCCTCGCCTCCTTGAGCTGCCGCCAGATTCGGGGAGCCCCCGTCCTGCGGTGCATATGTTCAAGTTCGCGGACCCGCTGGGTGAGCTCCTCCCTCTGCCGCTCCTTATTGTCAGCCGAAGAGATAGCTATAAACTCCCCCCGAAGTACAGCCTTCAGAGCAGCCCACTGTGTCGCCCGGGAGGTATCGGAGTCGTCATTATGGGACAAATAGTCCCGAATAGCATTCGTTACGCGCGTGACCACCGCCTTTCTGTGCAATAAGGTGTCACGTAGACGCCAAACCCTCGGCGGGCACGAGATCGGCGGCAGACAGAGCGTGGCGGTGACCGGGGCGTGATCAGACAGGGAGACCACCCCTATCTCCGTCGCGGTGGCTAGGGCACACACCGGCGCTGTGACCAGGAGATGGTCCAGCCTCGCATAAGTTTTATGTGCGTGGGAGTAGTATGAATAGTCCCTGTCAGTAGGGTGCATGCGACGCCAGAGGTCATGGAGGTCCAACTCCGCCAGCTGCGCCTTACACCCAGCCGAGAATTCCCCGGTTTGCGGAGAGCGGTGTGCGGATCTGTCTAAGGCCGATTCGAAGACCATATTAAAGTCGCCTCCGAGGATAATGTGCCTGTCCTGCGTGGCAGTGATGTCCTCCAGCGCTGAGCGTAAGAAGCGCTCCTGTTGTTCGTTAGGGCTATATAGGGACCCTACCGTGAAGGGGAGACCCCCCACCCTAAACCTGTAGGCTAACAGCCTGCCTTTCTGTTCTGTGTGCTTGTGAAGGACCTCTCCCCTAAAATGCCTGGCTACCAGGATCGCCACCCCCGCCGTCTTAGTGTTGCTGGAAGAAAAGAGTTGTGTCGGGAATTTGTGTGAGCGGAGCCTGTGGCAGTCCCGAGGCAACAGGTGTGTCTCCTGAAGGAGGCAAATGTCCGCTTGGGTGCTTTCTAAGAGGGACAACACAGCACGCCGTTTAACCGGCTTGTTGAGGCCCCTAACATTAAGTGTCACGATCTTAAGGGTTGTGGGCGGCATAGGGGATGACAGAAGAGATAGCGCAGAGCCTCCGCATACGCAGAGTCCGTCTCATGAGTGTCGCTGCGGCGGCCGAAACCCCTGTGCACTGGACGAACCCCCCCCCCTCCCGGTTCTCCCCAACTCCCCGGCCCAACCCCCAGGCTACCCCCCCTTCCTCCCTCTACCATACAGCCTGTGCAAAACCCCCCAACTGCCAACAAACAAACCCCCCGGCAATAGGCCAACAACCCCTGACCCCCCCCCCCCTCCCTCTTCTAACCCCCAACCCCAGCAAACCATAGTCCCAGTTGAGTCCCAGGGGGGACAAGTCTGTGGTAAGTTACTTGAGTGGACGTCCAGCCACTGTCCCCTCCCCGCTGCCCCCCCCCCAGAGCTCCCAAACCTGCAGTATGAAGTAGGCTGTGATGATCTCCCCCCGGAGTGTTCTTACGCCGTCAGCGCGACGTCATCTGAGGCAGTGTCCCTGGCCACCCCGAGCACTGCGCCGGCCATGCCGGCCCTGATGGTGGGTGAGTCCGGCCTCACGGAGCGGTCAGAGGAGCGCCGCCTCGATACCCGCTGCCAGCCATCTCCAATAGAGCGCCTCCAGCGCGGCGTAGTCGCGTCCTCCTCCGTCGAGGTGATGCCCAGGACCCCGCATGTCTCCTGCAGTGAGCGTAGTTGGTGCATAGTGCCATTCCACCGAAAGATAAGACGGAAGGGGTGACCCCAGGCATAGAGCGTTTCATGCTCCCTCAGAAAGTCAGTAGCGATCTTGAATGCTTTGCGTTTCTGAAGTGTAATGGCAGGTAAGTCCTGGAATAAAGCGACCGGGTGGCCTCGAAAGGTCAGGGATGGTCGCTTCCGTGCCTCAGCCAGGATGCGCTCCTTGAGCGGGAAGTCTGGAAGAAAGGCCAGAATATCCGGCGGTGGTGCCGACGCACGTCTCGGCGGCCCCACCCTGTGTGCTCT
Source organism: Triturus cristatus (assembly GCF_964204655.1). Classification (NCBI taxonomy): domain Eukaryota; kingdom Metazoa; phylum Chordata; class Amphibia; order Caudata; family Salamandridae; genus Triturus; species Triturus cristatus. The sequence continues at coordinate 937,017,959 of NC_140592.1, forward strand.
GTCGATCCGGATGGGGAAGTCCACCGACTCTCCCAAGATCTCCCTGAACAGGGCCTGTAAGTAGCCGGCAACTTCGGAACCCTCCTCCGTGGACGGAACTCCCCGGACCCGAATGTTATTCCGCCGGGATCTGTTTTCAAGGTCCTCGTTATGCGCCTGAAGATCGAGCTGTTGGTCCCGGAATCGCAGCACCTCCTGCTGCAGCTGTTCGCTTTCTTCGTCCCTCCTTTGGCTTGCACTCTCCATGGTGGCCACACGTTCTCCCAGGCCATCTACCTCTCTTCGTACCTCCCGCACCTCAACGGCGACCTCTTGTTTCAACGTTTGGAAGTCATCCCTAAGGGAGCTGAAGAGGGACTCCAGGAAGGATCTGGTGACCGGCGGCTTCCCCCCGCTTGCCTCCTGCGCACCCCCGGAGGAGCACGGCGACGGCTGCCCCTTGTCCGCTCTCTGTTGGTTCCTGCTAAGCATCTCGGGAAGAGTGCGGTCCCCCCTCTTGCCGCCTCTGTTGCCTGCCATTGTGATGGGGACGTAAGTCAGTCGGCTCCTCCTGCGTCACGGGCGCTCGGCCTGCCGTGCTGCTGCTTGCCAACCACCTCTGGGGGGCAGTGCGAGTCAATGGGGCCCACCTCCTCCCTGGGATCCCGCTCCTCAATCCGTCCCCGGTGCTATCGCCAACCAGGGGGGACCGCCCCAGTCACTCCCGGGGCACCGCAGGGCTTCCGATCCCCTCCTGCCGTCTCCAGGCCACACAGGCAGTGTCCAGCTCCTACCACCTCCGGTGGCTCCCTCCGCAGGCCCCAGGCGGCTCCGCGTATGGAGCAACGTGTCCCTTCAAGGATCGCAGGTCACCCGGTCCGAGCCCCGCTCCTCCACCGCCATCCCCAGGGGCCCGCAGGCTGCTCAGTTACGCGGGCGGCCAGTCTCTGGATCTCGCATGGGTGGTGCCACCAGGCGGGTGCCCGCCGGGGCCCAGGCCAGGCCGCAGGGATGTACACTGGCCTCGTCTCCTTCCACGCACACCCGGCCCGATCTCCCTCGTGCACTACTGGGCCTGTGGCCTCTCCGCTGCCTCCCCTCTGGTGTCAGGCGATCGGGGGGACGTCCGCGGGGGCCCCGGCGGACTCGAAGACCCTCCACCGCCGGGCCGGTCGCCCCTCTCACAGGCTCTCCCTCTGGATTCAGGCCACGTGTCTCTGCGGCCTAGTCTTCTCCACGCGGTCCACCGGGGGGACCCCACCGTCGCTCAGGGAAAGTTCCGCCTGTCCCGAATCCCCCCTCCGGCAGCGCGCTGGGCCCTCCACCGGGAGCCTCCCGACCGCCGGTCCCCCACCTCACACCGGTAGCTGCCAGGCCCCCTGCCGCTCTGTCCCACACCCGGGCTCAAGACTGCCTTGCCGGCAGGCCGCGCCCCCGGCCAAGCGCAGGGGAATGGCGCAGGGTCCTGGGCCCGGTTCTGCCTCCGGCCGCCTCCAGACGTCCCGTGGAGTCGACCCGCGCTGCTCGGTCCTAGGCCGTGCTCCGGCTACACACCACTGTCCATTCCGTCAGGCCCCGGCTCTCAGCCCCGCCTCCGCGCCGCTCCTTCCCTTGCCCGCTCTTCTTGGGCTCCGGCGGTGCTTTCCGGGGGTTACTCCGAGCCCCAAAGTGAGTCCGCCGATACTCCACCACCTCCACAGCGATGTCCTGGCAGAACAGGGGGAGATTCTGCTACAAAGCGCGGTCCAGGGGCCTAGGAGCTCGCAGAGTGCGACCATTCACCTCGCCATCTTGGCCACGCCCCCCCGGCACGATTTTTAAAGAATATTTGTAGTTTGCATAAATCGACAGAAGAAATTTCACAGAAAAACAGTCAATGATTTCCTATGGAAGAAAATTGGGTTAGTGGTAAGTACGGATGTGAGTACTTTTCAGGGTCAGTGCTAGGCACCAAGATCCAGCACTGGGATCTCTCCTAATAGCAGGTGAGTATTTCTGTTTTCGTTACTCGGTTGATTTTAGATGAATATTTTAAGTTTTAGAACCTCCACACAGAAGAAATTTCAGAAGAAACCAGTCAATGTTACCCTATGGAGAAAATTGGGTTATCGGCTTTTGGGTAAGTACTCGACTGGCAGAGTTAAGGTTCTGGGCACAGACTCGGGGGTCTTCCAGGGTCAGGTTGGTACAGTTGTTACACCCTCAGCGGCACTGGGGTGGCCGGGTGAAGAGTGAGTTAGGCCCAATGTTATCCTACGGGAGGCAGGGGGGCCTTGGTTGGTGGCTGCTGACCAGCAGGCCACGCAGCTGTGGGAGCTGGGCTCCTGGTCACTTGCTCAGGTCAAATGGGCAAGTAGGTAGGAGTAGAAGTTACACTGCCAGGGCCACTCGGGCGGCTGGGTGCTGGGTGCTTTTAAGCCTTCGGGCACTCAATGGATTTCAATAGGAAAGCTCCAGGACGAACAAAGGCTGCAAGCTCGGGGACGAAGATTCTTCAGGTGCCACCACCACTTCGAGAGGTAAGTTGGGTAGTTGGAGGATAGGTAGGTACCCAGGAGTCAGGCACAGGGGGCCGCAGGGCGCCGGGTGCAGGGGTGCCTTTTGGTGTCGGGAAATCTTACCCTCTGTAGATCGCGGTTGGGGGGGTCCCTGGTTCTGAGGCTGCAGGCGTCGTCAGGAGCATCGAGGTGGGTCCTTGGGTGCCGGATTCAGGGTCACAGTCGCCGGGGGGATGTCCTCTGGGTCTTTGTCCACTCCGGCACAGGCCAGGCCAGGCTTGGCGGGTGCAGAGTGTGCAGGTTTCGCGGTTCCGGGCTGATGCCAAGGGTTAGAAACTTGCTTTGAGCAAAGCCACTGCTCATGGGAGTCCCAGATGCTCAGAGTCACAAGGTAGCCAGGTCCTCCGGGGTTTGTGAGGTTGCTGGCCACAAGAGGTGCCGGGATGGAGCAGGAGCAAGTTCGAGGGTCGACAGGCCGGTAGGGCTGGGGCGAAAGCAGTTTGTGTCTTCCTCTTCTTAGTAGCTGCACAGCAGGTCTTCTTTCTTCTTGCTTTTTCGGAATCTGGAATCTAAAGACGGAAGGTTCAGGGTGCCTCTAAATACTAGATTTAGGGGCGTTACAGGTAGGATGGGTCCCTGCCCTGCGGTGGGTACACCCCCTATCCTTTCACACTCCTGTGGGAGGGGGCAGTAGCCTAGTCCTTATTGGGCAGGGCTTCCCATCTTCAAGATGGCGAACGCCCGGAGATGTGCTTCACCTCGCCTCCCCCACCTGAGGGGTGGGGTTGGCAGGCTGGTACATCCCCTGTCCTTACTTGGGGTTTCTGACCAGTCTTCCCGCCAGAGAGGGGGTTAGAACCGATGGGGGCCAGTTTGCTGGGTACAGCAAGTGGCCTGGAGAAGCTCACAAAGGTGGCATGCCTTTGAAGCTTCCCCCTGCCCATCCTATGGGAGGAGACCTAGCACCTCGCCCAGGATGTGCATTTTTGCAGGCCCAGGAGAGTGGGGTCTCTCCACCCAGGGGTCCAGCAACATGTCTGCGGTGTGGCAGCCCAGGCAGCCTCCCAGACCAGACGTGGATTGTAGGTTAGGTTTCCGGGGGCATCTCTAAGATGCCCTCTATAGTGCTTTGTACATTAAATCCCACACTGGCATCAGTGCGGGTTTAATGTGCTGAGAAGTTTGATACCAAACTTCTCAGTCTTCAGTGTTGCCGTCATGGTGCTGTGGAGTTCGTGTTTGACGAGCTCTCAGCACCATATACTCTTAAATGGCAGCACTGCACTTACAGTGCCTAGGAATGGACCTGGGTACTGTAGGGGCTCCTGCTCCTGTGCCCACACCATTGGCATAAGGCACCCAGCTAGAGGGGTGGCTGATGTATGCCATGGCAGTGTAGGTGATGGGCATGGCACACAGGGATGTGTGCCATGTCGACTTTGTTTTGTCTTGCACCCAGACACCCAGCCTGCAAAGGCAGTGTGTGTGTGTGTGTAAGGGTACAGGGCCTCTAAGGGTGGCACAATGAGTGCTGCAGCCCTTAGAGGCCTTCCCTGGTCACAAGGCCCTGGGTACCTAGGGTACCATTTACCAGGGGCTGACATGTAGCCAGGGTTCGCCAATTTGGGTTTTGTGTGTTTTAGGAAAGGAACATAGGCCCTGGGCACCTGATTGGCAGGAGTCCAGGGCACACTCAGTCAAAGTATATTCAGCAATTGAGCAAAAAGTGGGGGCATACCATGCAAGAAAGATAGCACTTTCTCACAGGTATGAAATTAATCGTTACATTAAACTGGACTTATTTCTGAGAATGGATTTAAGGTAACGTTTAATAGAAAAGGGTCTTTATAAAGTCACCACTTTGTTACCCAAACATTTGGCAACCTCTCCTCTCTCCTCTGCAGCAGTTGTCACCTCAACATGCTGGTACCCCTGCTAGGAAGTTTGAAGCACTCACTTGAACAGGGAGCAAAGTTAATTGCTGAAGGGATGAGGAGTGACACCCCGACCTCCTCACCCCACTTTCAACAGAATGACTACCGGGCTGTGGCCATTAATGACCCAGCTTCAAACAGACTACCGCCTCAGTAAAGCAATAGGGCAAATAGCGACACCTTTGTCTGCCCGCTCTTTTGTGTAGGCAGACAGGCTGGCATCTTCTTCAGAAGAGGGAAAAACCAGTTGCAAAACCAGTTGCCCAGCAGGAGTGGCTCATTAGGCTGGGTACAAGGGAAGACGGCTTGCACCTTCTTGTATTTGGGTGAAGAGAGTATCCTGGGATTGTTTGGTGGGCCAAACCCTCAGAAAATCATGTAAAGTGGGAAGGGTAGCCTCATGGGAACTATTGCACCATTGGCTAATGAGTCCTCCCCTCCCACAAACGAGAAGATGTCATAAAAGTGGCACCCTAGACCCACTGTCCTCAGATCACTACTTTACTGTAAGAAGATAGAAGGACAGTCCTGCTGCTCCATGGACCCACCAAAGAGATGCTGCACCAAAGACTGGACTACACATGATGCCCCCAAGGGACACACAGAGAACTTTGCCTGCTGTGCTCACATGTGGAAAAGAACTTCACTTGTGCCAAAACGGAAGAAGTGACTCCATGGGCTAGGTGGCTAGCCTATTGTTAAGCTTCAGGGCCACCAAAAGCTAAAGAGACCTATACTCGTTTAGAGCCCAGCTGCCAGGAACGCTTCCTTGCTGCTGGACACACATTCCTTTTTGAGCGACTCAGTATGGACCTTCCAATGGTGTCCCCAAGTCCATTGGGCCCATAGCTGTATTTGAAGTGGACTCTTGTTCCGCAAAGAAAAGGATTTGCTCACCTGTAAGCGACTGTTGAACCTACTGTAACCTGGAGACCAGTTTACCAGTGGTAACTGGACCTGCACCGGACTTCGCTGCTGCAACGTGGATATCTAGCCCTGAGGCAAGAGACAACCGCTGATGTTTGTGGACTCCGGCAGCAAAATTTACTGCATCTCTCCAACATCCCTTAAGCATCTTCATGATATCCGCATCCTCACCATCCCTCATCCCCAGCATCAGGACCACTTATTTGCTGGACACACCCCCCCACCCTCAACAGGTTCACAAGTGGGACCTCCACACACATGTCCCCCACAAGTACTTTCAAAGGTGGGAGATTCCCTCAGTAGATCTGTTTTCCACTCCCGAAAATGCAAAATGCCAAAAAATCATCACCATGTACCCACCCCTAAACGCAAAGGACAATTAACTGTGGATTAACTGATCAGGGATATTTGCTTATGCTTTTACACTTGTTCCTCTGTGCCATATGTATACAGGAAGATGCAGCAGTCCTCCGGGATTTTAATCTTATTTGCACCAACATGTGCATGGCAACCACTGTCCTCAATCTTTTTAGAAATGTCAGTCAGCCCTTGCGAGGTGCTCCCAGTGCACCCACACCTTCTCATACAATGCTAGGGTCGGCTACAACACAAATAACCCAAACCACTCAATTTACAGATTTGGCACCTGCATACTTAGAGTTTGGGTAATGTAATCTCTGGCAAAAATGCATGGGATTTTTGTATGAGGCTAGGAAGTCCACTACTCATGCATGCTATTCTGCAAAGTGGAAAAGATAATGCAACACTGTCTAAACAGATTTGTAGTGTCAGTACAGAAAATCATTTATCTTCTCCATTTTTACAATATAGGACTAGCACATACTTTAGTTTGATCAAATCTCAATGCAATTGCAGCATATCTGCAAAATGTATAGCATTTTTTCATGTCCATGTAAATAAGGTATTCATTGATGGACTTAAAAGGATTATCCCTCCAAAAACTCCCACAGCTCTCACATGTAACCCAAGTATTGTACTCCTTAAACTCCTTCACTCATATCTGTTACAACAGGTGTCTCCAAAGAGTCGACCGCGAGACATCCTTTGTATTCCAATAACATGTCCTATAACTCCAATAAAGTCACTTCATGTTTTAAATTTAAGTTGGTTATGGTCACTTCACTGGTGTCACAAATGTCACTTATTTCTATTTTTCATATGCTTTACGAATGTGTGTTTTTTTTATAAGGATTTTGCATTTATGAATACATATATTACTCATTTCGGCTGAAGTGAGTATTAATTGCATAACGTTTTGGGCTACTTCTTTAAGTGTATTGGGTGAACATTTTAAATGTTGAATCAACTTAGACATTAGATTATATTATTCTCCTCTTCAAGCTCATGAGAGAGTACTTGCAACAATGATAAACATTTTCTTGAAATGAGTTCCTTGTGAACAATTGTTTCAGCTTAACAGTCTTGATGGAACACTGCGTAGAGAGCTGAAAAAGGAGTTTGTCAAATGAATGGGTATATTTAAAAAAAGATATAGGAAACAGGGGAGGACAATCATTTTTCTAATAGTGATCTGGCATTGGAATTGACTAGTGGTGAGCCAGACCATGGCTATTTCCTCGAGATATGCCGAGGTTTTAGTTTAGGCGAGTAGTGTATAAAGACTTTATAATATGAGACAAATTCTCGGATAATGTCTTCATTAGCAGTGACCCGGGTACCATTGTCCAAGCGAAGTTCGGTAATACTTCCGTGACCCCGAGGGTGGCACAGGAGATGGGCCAAAGTACGACCAGAGTGCTGGCCCTCGCCGTATCTACGAGCGGCAGAGTATTTGTGGAGATATGTGGTCTCCCGCTCGGCAAGGTCCTGGAATTCCCCTAGGAGAATTGCTCCTTTGTGTAGGGAGGAGGGGTTAGAATAGGGAGAATTTGCCTCATCGATATTGATGAGTTTGGCCTCTATGCGCGCCAAACTGTTACGGATGTTGCAGAGTACGCTGATGTGTTTTAAGATGCAGATCCCACGGATATACGCCTTGAAGGTGTCCCAGAAGGTACAGTGAGTGCCAGCAGAGCCTATATTGTGCTTGAAGTATTCAAGGATTGAGTTACGAAGCTCTGAGTGAAATACTGTAACGACCAAGGCAGTGGTGGGTAAGGACCAGTGGCATTCCCAGCCTCCACCGTAAGGCAGGGTGAGAATAAGTTTGACTCTGGCGTGGTCAGACAATGTATGTGGTAATATATGCATGTCCTGGATCCATGGACTACTATTTTTGGATATATACTAGTAGTCCAACCGTGTCCATACTGCGTGGGGAGCAGAGTGAAAAGTGTATCCTGGAGTATTGGGCTGACCAAGATGCCAAGTGTCTTTGAGGGATTAAGTGTTACTAATGTCAAGGAGAATGTGTAGCCAACCGGGTTTGCCACACGAGCATACGCTGTTGGTGTCCAGTAATGGGTTGACAATGAGACTTAGATCACCTCCTAGTAGTAGGATGTCAGTGTAAACGCGACCCAAAAGAGCCAACAGTTTTTGGAAGAAAAAGGTGTCGTCCACATTAGGGTCGTAGACTTTCTAATAGCGTTCCTATGATTAGGATGTAGCAGCCTTGGGGGTCAGATATGTTAGTGTGGTGATTGAAGGGGAGGCTTCTGTGAAGGAGTATACAAACTCTTTGAGAATATGAACCATAATTGGCAAAATATCTATGGAGTCCCCAGGGTTCTGCAAAAGTAGGAGAGAATTTAGGTGGAATATGTGTTTCTTGCAGGAACTCAACTGTAATACCGTGTTGCCATTACTAGTTTTCCCTTACGAGGGTTGTTGAGGCCATGAATATTCCAAGTAAGCAGTGTAAAGTCCACATGTTGTCTATTACCCCCTTACGTCAATGGAAAAGGAATAATCATGCATGTCATGTGTACAGAGCGAAGTATAGTCTCTTCCAGCCTAGTGCAAAGAAAAAGGGAAAATAGGAAACAGAACCCAGAGAAACCCGTAAAACCCACCCCCACACACTGGGTATAAGAGACCCAGTAAATCCCAGCAAGACCCAAACAAACAGAAATCCCAACAGGTGAGATGTGGAATACTCCTTGAGGAGCAAGAAATGCAACGGCAGTCGACGCCCATTATGAACGTGATAACTGGTGTTGAATTAAAATACATTAGTTTTACATGAGGAGGGAATTGTAACAAGGGACTAAAGCTGGCTAACTACAACAGTGTGCCATCATGGGAACCTTTGATAATCCGTATAGAGTACAAAGGTGTCACTGACTTGGTAATCCAGGATTGAAAAGGTCAGTATTGGCCGGGATTTTGGGGTCCGGTGAGGAGCACTCCGGGGTGGTGTGGGGTGATGAAAGTTTGCCAGGGCCCAGTTGTTTGCAAAAGGAGAGTACGTCGGCTAGGGTGTCAAAGAATCGGACCTTGCCATCCAAAACCATCTGGAGCCTGGCAAGATATAACATACCATACTTGAGTCCATGCTTACGTAGAAGAGCTTTGGCGTCATTGAATTTGCGTCTTGCCTCGACAGCGAGCGTAAAGTCAGGATAAATGGAAATCGTGGTGTTCTGATACTGTAGTGGGTCCTGTTCCCGGGCCAAGCGGAGTTTAGTGTCCCAGTCTCTATAATTTAAGAGACTAGCCACAATAGGGCAGGGGGAAGTGCCCGGTGGTGGATGGGGGCCCAAAGAAATGTAGGCTCTTTCAACAACAAATGTGGAAGTAAAATGTTCGGAGATTAATAAATTGGTGAGTAGAGTTTCTACAAAGTGTTCAGGGCGTCTCATATTTGTGGACTCAAGGTCCTCGTTTTTAATGGCTACTGCTCTCAGGATGCAAAGGAAACAATTGATGGACGGAATGCTGGACAATGCAAACATTCACCCCCCAGTCACAAGGATCTGGGTTTAATCCATCATTCTTTTGCTCACCACACCACCCAAGTTTGGACCCAGCCATATGCAGATCAGTCTTGACCCTGTGCCCCATGGGAACAGTCCAGCCCGAACTGCCAAGCCAGGTCCTCCCTGGACCGGAAACCAGCATCCTGGGACCAGTTTCAGGGCATCACCCTTCATCAGCCAGGCTAGCTTGAATCCAGTGGTATAGTGAACACGGGAGATCAGGCTGGACTGTTCCTATTGGGCGCAGGGTCAAGACTGATTTGCATATGACTGGGTTCAAACTGGAATGGCGACGAAAAAAACGATGGATTTAGGCCCAGATCTCTGTACTGGGGTAAATGTATGACATTGTTCTTCTTTCTGTCCATCAATTGTTTTTGCATTTGTCACTCTCAGTGGGACGGGTATGCCCAGACATGGGCCCTGTGCTCTCCATGCCACTGGAGTCAAGCTATCCTGGCTCATGAGGGGTAAATCCCTGAAACAGGTCCTAGGATGCTTGTTTCCAGTCCAGGGAGCACCTGGCCTGGCAGATCTGGCTGGACTGTTCTTATTGGGCGCAGTGTCAAGACTGATTTGCATATGGCTGGGTTCAAACTGAAATGGCATGATGAGCAAAAAAACGATGGATTTAGGCCCAGATCTCTGTACTGGGGTGAATGTATGACATTGTTCTGCATTCTGTCCATCAAATGTTTTTGCATTTGTCACTGCTCTCAGGAGGCGCTCCGTCTTGTCCAAGCATTGGGTAAGGGTAGACGTGCTGTCCTCCAGGCCAGAGATGCGCTCATCTGCTGTATCGAGACAGTTGCTATGATGCTCCAGACGTTCCCCCCATGAGGTCCAGTCAGGAAACAATGGTTTGTCTAAATGGGCATCACTGACACTGAAGCCAGCCCGCAGCTCCACCACAATTGTCGCATCGCCATCCGGGGACCAGAGGACCGGGCGGTGCCATGACCCTCCTCCGTATCTGATTAAGATTCGGATCTTGGAGTAGATATGATGCAGTCAAAAGTACATTTTCGTTGTTTGGGGTCTCCACGGCCCATGGTAAGTAGACCCTCGGAAATTTGAGAGGTGTACGGGGTAAGCAGTAGCAATAAAGAGTAAAACTACCAGTCTGCGTCGTAGGGCGGATCCAAACAGAACACCACTGGGTCCATAGTGAAAAGCAGGGGGCCTAACAGTATTGGAGTAGCCGGGGTGGTATATCCGAATAATACTTGGATGCGCGGAGCGATCAGAAGAAGCCCAGTCAGACACTTATGGAGTAAGTCAGTTCCTGGATATAGGGAGGCTGTTGGGACATAAGAGTGCTCCACAGTAAGACTGAACGATCTGGGGGACAACCTCAAAGATGGAGGGTGCAGCTCCAAAAGGGTGTCTCCCAAGCAACAAATGGGGGGTAGGGAGAGGGGCGGGTAGAGAAGCGTCACTCACTTATTGGAGCTCAGGCAGGTAATAGCGTTAGCGGAGCCGTGCGTTTATCCTTTCCTTTTCTTGCTGACGGAGCAGGCCTGATCGGGAGGTGCAGCGGCGGTAGCGCATCTCCACTGCGCTGATGGAAGTCAGGAGATGCCTCAGTATCAATCCCATGCTCCTTTGGTATGCGACAGCCAGACCCCCCATGGTATGACGATGCTGCAGAAGGAGGGTGATGGCGTAGCCCGCAGCGGGCTGTAAGGAACAGCAGGCAGGGGGGACGGCAAGATGTCGGTTGGGGTCTACCTGAGTGGATTCAGTCTAGTCCTGCACCGGTGCCCCAATGGGCCACGGTATAGGCGGGCAGGGTCCACCGGCAGAGATGCAGGCAGCAGCAAGTTGGGGCGGGAGGCCGTGGAGAGGAGATGAGGGGGCCCGGCAAGGCTCGGCAGCCCTTGGCCTCAGGCTCACTCATAAGCCCTGTTGCTACGGGGCCTCCGAGGCATGCTAGGCCGTACTCACCCCACCCAGCAGCACTGCATCAGGAGATCACAGTGGGTGGATGATCGGCGAGTTTGGAGGGGGGGGGGGGAGCAATATCCATTCCCTATAAAGTGTAGTAAGCCTCACAGCCGAGTGGCCATTACGGTCGACTGCTTTGCTGTGCCCCCGAGGTATTTAACAAAAGTCCTTGTCAACTCAGTTATGGAGACGTGAACAAAATTATGTTTCTGATTGCTTTTAAATTTTTAAAGAAAATTAAAATGCAAAGCTGCCTTAAGGATTAAGTTACCTCTTCATTTCTATTTTTTCCCATTCCAAAGTGTCATATTTACAAACAGCAGGCCACTTACACCCAATGGCCAGAAGAGACTATACTTTTTCTACATTTGTACTCAGGGGAATTGAACCAGCTTCCTTTTTTCCTCTCTCTCTCTTTGATTTATATAACAGTAGAGACTATGCCAGAAGTATAACAGAAAAATACAGCCATTTTAAATTATTTAAAGTGAAGAATATCGTTATATATTAAGAACTTTTTTGCAGACTGTTTTTCTGCACTTTAAATTTCATTAAAAAAAAAAAAGATTTTATGTTTGTGTTATACATGTAACGGTGCCGTATATAGTGAAAGGTATGTCCTGTGCTGCAAATGCATACGACACAGGCTCTCCGTCACCTTTACAAATATATCCCATTCATTCACACACATTTTCATACATCACCCAAAGACAGCCCTCTCGCTGACACATGGCAGCCCTTGCATAGTGCCTTTAGTCATAGTTCAAACCATAGTATCTGGGTATATGGACATTAGGCTTTAAGGTAATGATGCTGGGTGTGGGGGTGTCTGTTGACAACGCACAAGTTGTTTAGCCTTCAGTACCTCACAATGATTTTCACTGATCAGAAGTAGGTCTCACTACAGAAAATGTTGGAAACCCCTGCTTTACAATATCTATCCTGGAAAGCGGCTTTTCTAATACAAATCCCTTTCCTCAGACATATTAGTGAAATTGTCTTACCAGCTGACCAGGAGCCCTAACAGTGTGCTTTTTTTATTGTCATAAAAGGGGTTTAAAAAGTCTTCACTTTTATCATTACTTAGTAAAGCCTAAGTAAAGTCAATCTTGTCCTTGGGTTATTTCTATGCCAGTAATGCACCATATTTATTTAGTATGGTTTTTAGAGTATGTGTACATCATTTAAAGTAGATCACACCCTAGTAGAATATATTTCATTTAAATATTTTACTTTTGCATTCTAGTCCTTGTATAACCATTTAATCGCACAGCACATTGGTGAGTGCCTATTTATGCAAAGAACAAAGTATATTGTTATTAGAGAGGAGTATTGTAGGAAAGTGCCCCTTTTCGACAGTGTCACTCCCATTTTTAGGTCTCGCTGAGTCAGCGCGCATGCGCTGCTCTGCGAGACAATTAGTAGGTGAGTTTTCAAAGTGCCACTGGGTGCACGCGCGCAGCCGGCCGCCATCTGTCTTTCACGGGTCATTAGCACTGTGATGAGTTTCACTTTCGCAAAAGTAAAGAAATGGAAAAACACATCTATTTCTTTACTTTTGCTATAATCGCGGCACCCGCGCTTTACTTTTAATGTTAAAAGTAAAGCGCCGGTGCCGCGATGCTTGTTTTCCCTACTTTGTGTAAGGACTTTGAACAAAACAGTTTACACGTAGGGAAATCCGATTAAAGGGGCCTGCGTTCAGCGTTGATCTCCAGATCGCCCTGAAAAGCCATTCATTATGTCTGCGGCTAATCTGAATATCTATGACCTGAGAACACTTACAGCCGCTCCGTGTCCGTGTAAACGAGCTTGTTTAGGACTTGTTACCTGATAGATACTTGTCACCTTGCATCTCTTCATTCACCGAGGTTAAAGGGTTATTAACGCTGCCTTTTTTAGTACCAGTTCCCCCAACCCAAATTTCTAATGCTATGTTGCATTCTCTGCTGTACGAACCGTGGTTGATCCATAATGCATTGTTATTTTCAGGGGCTTTTGGGTCATTCGATGATAAAAAAACAAAAAAACATGACCAGTAGGTGGCAGTATTGCAAAGTTAAGTTTCGAAAACATTTGCACGCTGTGAACATGTTAGGCAAGAAAATGAGAAAAACACATTTAAAATGTCGTGTTTTCGTCTGTTTCGATGTCTGAAATTAGTAGCTTGTTGTAATTAAAATACTTGTGATGTTTGGACGTACAAGTGAAGAAGTCATTCAGGCAGTTGAATCAAATGATGTCTTAAGGTGAAGTGCGTTCTGGGAGCAGAAACTGATTCAACAAAAACCCTGGTGGGGTAAGTGAGAGTAATTCCTGTATACTATAAATCCGTTAATTATTTTTTTTAATAGCTCGACATCCGTACTGATTGTGTGCCACTAGACACACTGCCTTAAAATTTCTCCCCACTCCTTTCCGGCACGCTTAAATCTACATTTATTTTAGCTCGCGGAGAACGTGGCGGGCTTGATTCAATCAGTTGTACGAACAGCGCTGAAACCTTCGACTTGCAGCATGACAAACTAGCATTGGCATAGCCAATAGGTCTCGTCTTTGGGACCTTATAAGTGTTTAGTTATCCAGCGCAATATACTTGGTGCAACAACATCAACTGTTGCATGGCTAAACAGTTATAAGGTCCCAAAGGTGAGACCTATTGGCTATGCCAATGCTCGTTCTGCCTGGTATTTGATGCAACTTTGACTACAGTGCACTGGATTACTGCTAATCAGGTCTCAAGTGCCAATGTTCTTCCCCAAAAACAAGGTAACTGTGCAATTGTTCCACAGTTGGCAAGACCTTTAGCACACCTGTAAGTCTCTAGTAGATTGTACCCCTGGTACCTAGGGCATGCGTACTAAAGAACTGCAGCATGTATTGTGATACCCTAAGGGACCCCCACCAAACTCATGCAGACTGCCATTGCAGGCTGTATGAAATGGTGCAGATACAAATGAAAACACAACATGACACATGCCCTGTGTGCCTTGTCTCCAGAAACTGCATGCAATATTTGTAAGTCGCCCCTACAGCAAGCCTTACAGCCCTAAGGCAGGGTGTATTGTATTGCATGCGAGAACATATCTGTATGCACATATATGCCCCTGTGCTGTCTAGTCTAATTTCTAGATAGTACTAGTGAACAGGTAAGCCATCTTGAGTACATGCACTGAGCACTGGTCATTTTGAGTTCCCCTGCTACTTGATGGCTTGACTGAAACCTATGGTGTTCGGTATTAAATACCTAGTTTTATTAAATCTGTAGTGATGCCAGTACTAGATTTATTATGGCATGTACCCAGAGGGCACCTTACAGGTGCTCCCTGAAAACCTACCGTTGGCTGACTGGTGTAGACCAGCCTGCCACCACAGAGACATGTTTGTGACCCTCTGCATGTGAGAGCCCACGCTCACTGAGTGCAGAAATAATGCCTGCTCTGGCCGGAGGTGTTGTCACCTCCTCCTAGCAGGATGGATAATTATCAACATATAAAGGCAGGAGGCTTTAAAGGCCTCTGCCACCTCTGATATGCGACCCCAGCTTCCTCTGACAGGAGAAATGCCACCCATGCCCTTGGCCCATTTTGCACCATGGCAAGTGGGAAAATTAGCTAGTCTGTATGCGTGTTCACTATCAGGCTAGCTACACCACTAAGGTGGACTACCTGAAGTGAACACGAAAAGTAGAATTCCACCATCATGGGTTTTGGTGAAATTAGATAAACTGGGTCAGGGTTATGCCTTCTCCCCACAGGAAGAGGTCGGGGGGTGAACACCCCAAAGGTAAGAAGCCTTGCACCCCCCTAAATTCCCCTAATTTGAGTAATTAGGTGGCACCCTGACACTAGAAACTCAATCGATTGACACAAGAAGAAGAGGGCAAAGAAGAGTGAAGAAAGCAAGAACTGAGGACCAGCTGCAGACTTTTTGATGCCAAACCCTGCCTACCTGCACCTGTCCCGGCAATCGTGACGAATCGACTCCTGCCGCTGTGCATTTGTCAAGAACTCCGTTCGGCTGCCAGCACTTTGCAAATTGCCAGCAATCTCCTTTGGAGTAGAGGAGCTACTCCGCTGCAACTTACAGGCACCAAACAGAAAAATCCGGTCAACCGTTCTGCCGACGCCGCAACTGCTCAGGAAGTCACCGTGCTCCAGGAGGTCAAATCCATCTTCCCACCATGTGAGAAGACGCCAGGACCAGCCGGAGCCGCACAGCACCAATTCTAGGGGTATCAAACCATTTGCAGCAATTAAAGCATGTTTGAGTCCAATCCGGACTCCCAAGACCAAACAGCCATTGAGGGACGTCAGCACCACAGAGACCCACTTAGAGAGTGGGCCAAGTGTCCTGATTTTTGTCCCCTCAACAGGCAAGAATGACAACCGTGAGTGCCTGTGATTCCCAAGCCCAGCCTACCTTACCACTCTTCACCCAAGCGCCCCAGCCTGGGTTCCTGAGCACAGACTGTGCTTCCCTGCTCCCTGGGGCTTGTCCCCAATATCCCTCTGCAGCCTGTTTCTACGAGCCCCCCACCCTCTCCGTTGGTGTAGCGTGCAAAGCTACCAACCCGACCAGCACCTCTGCACCCGGTCCAGGGCAGGCAAAGACTAACTGCAGGTGGTTCTTTGGACCTTGGCCCCCTACCATCTTAAGTCCTGAAAGGGGATTCCCCGAAACCTATTGGAAGTAGCTGCATGCAGTATATGCCTTTTTCCCCCATAGGAAAGCATTACCTCATAAGGACACATTTAAGTGAACATTTTACTTACCTGTAAAAATCAATATCTCAAAGTACTTACTTGATAACAAAGTTCATGGTGTTGACATTTATGTAAAAGTGTGTTATTGTTCCTAAATTGGTCTCAGATTTATTCTTGAGTGTGTCTCTCATTTATTGCCTCTGTGAGTACAACAAACTGTAAGCACTACCCTCTGATAAGCCTAAGCTGCTTGCCCATACAACCACAAAAGAGAGTATTTGGGTTTGTTACTTGTGCCTCTCTAAACCAATAAGGGTTGCCTGGACTCTCTACACAGTTGACCTCATTTTGGGTGCACTTTATAAAGAGCCAGCTTCCTACAAGTATTATTTCTCTTCCTCCTATTCTTCCACTGTGTTGGTCTTTTTCTTTTATACGTCCAGTAATTATTGTTCAATCCTCGTGTTGAATGAAGTCAGCCATATTCTGAATTAACAGCCTCATCAGGACATATACAAGGACTCAATTGCATCTCCCTTTTGTAGTGCAAAGAGTGGGCTTGTACACATGTATATTATAAGGACTGATTTGGTCTAGATTCTTGAGACTTTGCACCCTAGTGATGTCAAGAGGACAGTGGAAACTTGATGTTCGAGGCATTTGAGCTGTAGATCATATGCGTTAGCAAAGATCTCCATCTGGTGTTGGGCTTGGATGTTTGCTCTTTGTTTTTCTTTGTAGTCACGAGGTAGGTGACTCCTCCTTCCGGTAATAGTGCGGTTTCCCATTCGTCGCATATCGTCCAAACTGTGAAAACCTTTGGTCGGGAACTTTGAGGCGGGCCTGCGAAGCGTGTTGATCATTCCTTTAGAAGAAGACCATCCGCGATCGTTGAGCTCGATGCCACGAGATACAAAGCGGCAGCGGGTCCGTACCAGATATCTTCGGCGACTCAGAGCCATTTCCTTAGCCTGAGTGGGCACATGGGGGTCTGTACTCGCGGTCCGTTGAGCCGGAGTGACGCTCAGGTCTTCTTCCAAGTCGGAGTCGGCTTCGGACACGGAGACCAGTTTTTCTTCTTCTGCGGCAGGACTGTATTCTGGTTCGTCGCCGAAGATGTCCGGTACGGACCCGCTGCCGCTTTGTATCTCGTGGCATCGAGCCCAACGATCGCGGATGGTCTTCTTCGAAAGGAATGATCAACACGCTTCGCAGGATGTTTCTTCGTGTTCCGGGGATAGGCACAGGTTGCAGACCTCGTGCAAGTCGGTGCAGGGAAATTTAGCACGACACCCGGGACATAGCTTGAATGAAGTCCGTTCCATCGACTGCTGGCGTGGTCGGTACAGGTAGGCCCGACGGCCCGCCTCAAAATTCCCGACCAAAGGTTTTCACAGTTTGCCGACAACCTCCGCACCGAAATGTTCGGAGCCGAAACAAACCTCTCCAAAGGCCTCACAGCCTAAACCGGCTAAAACTAAAGAACTAAATTCCAAACACTCGGCAACCAAAGACTCTGAACAAAAATCTTCGATGCCGAAATCCACTCCGAAAAGAACAGAGACTCCTTCCAAAGAACTTCCATCTGAAGAACCACCTCTGGATCCAAAACAGAAAAAACCCAGTATTGATCCAAACACTGGACACCTTTTGGCTACTCTTCCCAAGAAACAGAAGTTAGGCCTCCCACAAGAGGCCCCTATACCTCTTAAGCAAAAAAGAGATATGGGTACCAACCCTTCTCCCCCTTATATACCTCCATCTCCTTTTCCAAACATCACCTCATCAAATTCACCTTCTCCTAGGTCACCTGACTCGCAGGATGACGATTTCGAGGATGGGGGATAGGATTGGGGATGATGATGATGATCATCATATCCTGCAAGACCCAGACATACCACACGACACTGACCCATGGGATGATTATGATAAGGATCCAGATGTACCAAATGACCCTGATCTATATCCCTCTAGGCCTTCCCCACCTGATGACAACATTGGCTTTGCGCAACTCATCAACAGGCCTGCCCAATATCGCGGGGTTGAACTACATAGTGACCCTGTAGAAGAGGATTCCCTTGTAGAAACGTTCACACATTCACAGAGGTCTACTAACACTCTACCCATGCTAAAATGCATGTTAAAACATACTAACGAGGTATTTAAGGACCCAGTTAGAGCCCAAATACTAACACCTTGGGTAGATAAAAAATTACCAGGCCGCTCCGACAGACCCTGCATACATAAAAGGTCAGTTACCACTAGACTCTCTTGTTGTCTCTAATGCCCGCAAGAGAGCTAACTCTCAAACAACAGGTGACGCTCCTCCTCCTGATAAGGAGTCAAAACTTATCGATGCCTCTGGCAAAAGGGTAGCTTCCCAGGCCGCAAAATCTTGGCGTATTGCCAATGCTCTATTGGCACGTTGCGACAGGACACATTATGATGAATTAGAAAAACTTCTACAACTTTTGCCAGAAGAGCATAAGGCCAAAGCTAACAACCTCATTCAGGAAGGGAAGCTCATCACAAACACTTCCATAAAATGCACCCTAGATGCAGCAGACACAGCTTTGGGTGCTATCAGCACTAGCATACTCCTGCGGAGACACGCTTGGCTTCGAATCTCCGGATTCAAGCAGTAGGTACAATCCTCCATACTTAATCAACCCTTTGATAAAGAACATCTTTTCGGGCCAACAGTAGATACTTCATTAGAAAAAATGAAGAAAGACACTGACACTGCAAAATCCATGGGAGCCCTACAATTACCTGCTAGCAGGGATTCCTTTTGTCGCTCCTTCTACAGGGGTGACATAAAAACAATGTCGTCAGAAAATCCCTCCTCCTCCTACAAGGTGAACAACCAATCTAGCCCCTCCAGAGGCTATTTTCGAGGAGGTTACAGAGGAATCCATAACAAGGGCAGAGGAAGAGGCAATTCTACCCGCACTTCCCCTGCCAACAAACTGTGACTTCCCCCCACTAACCCCCGACCACTCCACTCCTGTCGGGGGACTTCTCTCAGAGTTCCTACCTGTCTGGAATTCAATCACCTCAGACAAGTGGGTAATACAAATTATCCAAAATGGTTATTGCCTCAAACTTACCAGCACTCCACCAACAATCCTTGCGAGAGAGCAGGCAATGTCACTGGAACATCTCACCCTGTTAAAACAAGAGGTCCTCTCTCTGTTAGACAAACATGCAATAGAACCAGTCCCCTTACATCATCAAGGGACGGGAGTGTACTCCCTATACTTTTTGATTCCCAAGAAGGACAGCTCCCTCAGGCCCATACTGGACCTCAGACAGCTAAACCTCTACATTCAATCGGACCACTTCCACATGGTCACCCTACAACAGGTGCTCCCATTGCTTCAGTAAGGCGGCTTTCTTTCCACTCTAGATTTAAAGGACGCCTATTTTCATAATCCCATTCACCCGGCTCACAGGAAATATCTCAGGTTCGTGGTGGACGGACAACACTACCAATTCAAAGTCCTCCCATTCGGGGTCACTACAGCACCAAGAGTATTCATCAAGTGTCTAGCAGTAGTAGCAGCTCATTTAAGAAGACAACACATTCACATCTTCCCTTACTTAGATGACTGGCTAATAAAAGCCAAGTCGCAACACAGCTGCCTACACCACACTCAGAAAATAATTCAACTACTTTACGACTTGGGATTCACTGTCCACCTCATCAAGTCTCATCTGCAACCCTCCAACATGCAAGCGTATTTAGGAGCTACAATAGACCCTCGCAAAGCTTTAGCATACCCCAACCCAGTCAGAATACGCAACATGCAAACACTAATATCACAATTTCAACCGCAACACTCACTACCAGCCTGAGTGTTTATGCAATTGATCGGAACAATGGCATCTTGCATTCTAATTGTTCCTTACGCAAGACTCCAAATGCGTCCCCTACAGGAATTCTTAGCACACAGTGGAAACAGGCTCAAGGTCCCTTAAACGATCTGGTGTTGGTGGACGGCCGCGCTCATTGCTCTCTGCAGTGGTGGAAAACACAAAACATTTCCAGGGGGCGGCCATTCATCGATCTGGTTCCACAGATAGTGCTGACAGCAGACGCATCCCTCACTGGTTGGGGAGCTCATCTTCAAACACATACCATTCAAGGCATGTGGACTCTACAACAAAAACAGCTCCAGATAAACCATCTGGAGCTGCTTGCAATTGTTCTAGCATTGAAAGCTTTTCAGATACATCTAGTAGGCAAAGCTGTCCTAATTCGTACGGACAACATGAGAGCAATGTACTACAACATGAGAGCAATGTACTACACACACTCTGCAACTTTGACACCTATCTCAAAGCATATGGAGGTGGGCAATACCTCAAAACATATACCTCCTTGCACAACATCTCCCAGGAGTAGACAATCAGATTGCAGATCTATTCTGTCATCAGAGACAACAGATCCACAAATGGGAACTACATCCCCAAGTACTCCTCCCATTCTTCCAAATGTGGGGTTACCCAGAAATAGATCTGTTCGCCACACACCACAACTCAAAATGCCCAAACTTTGCGTCCAGGTATCCACACCCGTTGTCCGTAGGCAATGCGCTATGGATTAATTAATTGGTCAGGGAAATTTGCTTGCGCTTTTCCACCTCTCCTGTTAATTCCATTAGTGGTTTGGAAGCTCTCTCAACAATCCCTCACAATGATCCTAGTTGCTCCCACATGGGCTCGACAACCATGGTTAACAACCCTGTTGGAACTATCAGTAGTTCCTCATCAAAAGTTGCACCTCTCCCACAAGCTTCTCACTCAGAACCATGGAGAGATGAGACATCCAGATCCCAGTCAACTCAACCTTGCGATCTGGCACCTGAAGTCTTAGAATTCGGCTACCTTAACTTCCCATCAGACTGCATGAACGTCATTAGAGTGGCTAGACGTCCTACCCCAAGAGCATGTTATGCAGCAAAATGGAAATAATTTATTGTACTAAAAACCAAATCAATCCGCTAGATGCCTCAACTCAAAACATCATTTGCTATCTGTTACACCTACAATGTGCTAACTTAGCATAAATGTCTATACAATTACGTCTCTCCGCTATAGCGGCTTACCTACAAAACAGACAACACTTGTCTTTGTTTCGAGTACCCGCTATCAAAGCCTTTATGGAAGGGCTCATAGAATTTTTCCTCCTAGACTTCCACCTTCTCCCGTGTGGAATCTTAATATAGTCCTTACAAGACTCATGGGCCCACCATTTGAGCCTATGCACAGATGCGAATTACAATTTCTAACTTGGAAAGTAGCCTTCCTTATAGCCATCACATCTCTTAGAAGAGTTGGTGAGCTCCAGGCACTAACCATACAAGAACCATTTTTACAAATTCACCAAAATAAAGTGGTTCTTAGGACTAACCCAAATTTTTTACCCAAAGTGGTTTCTGCTTTTCATCTCAACCAGTCTGTTGAGCTACCCGCCTTTTTTCCTCAACCAGACTCAGTAGCAGAACGTGCTATTCACACATTAGTTGTAAAAAGAGCGATATTTTATTACATTGAAAGAACCAAACCTTTTAGGAAGACAAAACAACTCTGTTGCTTTCTCACCACCACATAAGGGCAACCCCATTTCAAAAGCAGGTGTTGCATGATGGATAGTTAAGTGCATACAGCTATGCTACCTCAAAGCTAAGTTAGGCACCTTAACATTTCCCCCTAAAGCACATTATACAGTCAAGATAGGGGCTTCCATGGCATTTTTAGGGAACATACCCTTAAATGACATTTGCAAAGCTGCAACATGGTCTACACCACACACATTCACAAAACACTATTGTGTAGATGTGTTGGCAAATCAACAAGCTAGTGTGGGCCAAGCTGTCTTAATAACACAATTTAAGACCACTGCAACAGATACACATTAGCCACCGCTTGGGAAAGAACTGCTATATAGTCTATGCTAACGCATATGATTTACAGTTCATATGCCTCAAACGGAAAATGCTACTTACCCAGTATGCATCTGTTCTTGGCATATAGAGCTGTAGATTCATAGGCCTCCCCAGGGTACCTTTACCTGTTGCAGTATTATCTTACTTAGATACACTATATATGGACATCACTTTCTACTCTTACTAACTCCATCACCTTTACGACAAAACAATCTAGGGATGGAGTTGATGCCCATGCGCACTATCACCGAAAGGAGGAGTCACCTACCTCGTGACTACAAAGACTTCTTCGAAGAAAAACAAAGTGCAAACATCCAAGCCCAACACCAACGCATATGAATCTACAGCTCTATATGCCAAGAACAGATGCATACTGGGTAAGTAGCATTTTTCTTCTAAAATCACTTTGTAGCTGCCAGGGATCCTCAAGGCTGAAAGCCATGCAGCCTTGTTTATAGGACGTCACTGCTGAAAGGTCATACGCTTGTATTTGAAGTAAACTAGTAGTGAGCGAGACCAGTCGAAAGCTCGCCCTCGTGACGATATTTTAGTCGGACTAATTGGCAGAGGAACCGATAGTTATGATTCGCATATGCTGCATGCAAGTATTGTCATGGCGATTTGTTTGTTTTTTCTTTTCTTTTCTTTTCTCTTTCCTTCTTTTGTTCCCCCAATGCTGTTTGATTTTTGGGGAACATAACACTAAGCACTTAACTTTTACCCCACTAAAGATATCCTGGCCATATGCACATTTTTTTTTCCTTCATGTTTGGGATAGTAAAGGTACCCAGGGTTTGTGGATGTCCCTGGAGGTAACTG
This sequence comes from Triturus cristatus, assembly GCF_964204655.1. Taxonomy (NCBI): domain Eukaryota; kingdom Metazoa; phylum Chordata; class Amphibia; order Caudata; family Salamandridae; genus Triturus; species Triturus cristatus. The sequence continues at coordinate 937,040,622 of NC_140592.1, forward strand.
AGAAAATAGGCAAATATAACATTTTATAAAAAGGCCATCAACAAATAGATTGCTGGGCTAATTTCACACGTTTTCAGGAGCAGGTTTACGTGGGAGAAAAAAACAACTTTTTGTTGACCAGTGTTTTCAATTTTCTAGGCAGTAGTCATTATGTTGTGGTTTCCACCTCCTCAGAGTTTGGGGGGAGGGGGAAGGGGGGAAGGTGTGAAACCCACAGGTGAGCCCACGAAGTTGTACGTTTCTGAAAAGTAGACCAAATTCAAAGTTAATTGTTTTCTCAAAGAAGATAATCTACGAAACAAAACACTAATGGAAATAAATAGGAAAAAAAAGATATCGATGGCAATGTTTTAATCTGTATTTTTGTTGGCCTGATGTCTGATTTACAAAGGTACCATACTGTAAACATCTTTCAGCCTCTTCCAGTTGCAGGAAAACATAGGGTTTGTTTGCTGTCCAAACACAAGCCGAACTTAAAGCAACCCAACCCAAAGCTTATAATGATTTTTATTGTGTGCTAACAATGCATCAACATATCAAGTAAAATACTATGTATTAAAAATGTATATGAAGAAAGCTGCGTTTTTTTAGGTCTCGCCTACGCAGCACGCATGCGTTGCATTGGAGGAGACCTCTTGAAATCAATTCAGTTTTTCGCCCAAAAACGTGCACGCATAGCATTGCTTTTAATGGGGAAAAAGTGCACGTTTGGCGATTCCCTTGCGGGAGCGAGCTTTGAAACCATCTGTTTGTAATTAACTTGCAAACAGATGGTGACCCTGCTCGCTCCCACAAGGGGAGCAGGCGCAGGCCCCCTCCTCTCTCTCCTCCCCCACACACACAGCATTTCTGCCTTCACACACGGCAAAGACTTCCCAGGATAAAGGCATGGGTAATTATGTTAAACGTGGCTCATTGTTTAAAAAGGCGGGCGAGTTCTTTTAAGCGTGCAGCATTAGTCCAGCAGCAGTCATTATTCTGCTGTGAACTCCGGCGATAGTTCTGGGCAGATTGGGTTGATTTGATTCAGCCAATCCAATCCTTTCAAAGCGGTTTAAAATATAATAACACATAACACAGCTGAAGAACAAGCACTTTGTAAATGTTTCATGCACACGCTGGGGTCACTAGAAGTATAATGAAACTTTCACTACATGGTAAAAATTTGAATTCCCCTTGGTTTAATAAAAAAGCTGCAATTAAACGAAATCTCACACTCGTGAATCAGTGCGCACACTGCACAGGCGTGACATCATTCTCTTCGAATACAGGTTTCTAAACACTTTGTTTCTTTGGGGAATGGCCAACCCGATAAAACTGGTCCTTAATTAAGTTCCCAATTTGGATTATACGCTTTAGCGTTTTCCAAAGACTCAAAATCAGCTTACAATGTTTGTAAATATGCAGATTTTAAATAGCTGAGCGCCTGCTTTGCGCTTATTTCGGACGTACACAAATCTGCTAAACTGGGTCCATCGATGATCACACACTGATCCAGCGGGGAACCTGGGATCGTCCTCGGATCTCCCAGTCCCCAGAGTCACTGCTCAGCTATCTGCCCATCTCACGCTGGGATCGTGTTTCTGGTCTTATTGCTGTGAGCTGACACATGTTTGCACATTGTTGGAGACTTGTGACACATTATTTAAGAGGTGTCCCCGTACACCGTGAGTTTATCACCCTGCACAGCGGTTCATACGGGTGCTTCACAGCACGCATCTCAGCATAAGGTTTAGCAAATCGCACAAAATCTGAAATAAAGTGCTTTCTCCCCAAAATGAGCAACACCCGACAGACTGTTGCCTCAGTTAAAATCACGTCTTTTTTTTTAAACTTTGAGAACATTGAGAAACAGTGACCGAACCCTGGTGTCCTCGGCATCGTGCATAAAAGAAAAGCGTTAAATTATCACAAATAACAAGAGCTTTTTAAAAATTCTATTTTCGCCCATCTTTTGGTCACAACAATGTCAACAATAATACCCTCCCCCAATCCAAAATATACTGCGAGGAGAACCCATTGCCATTAAAGTGCGCCACTTAATTCATTTACTCTCTTTTATAATTTAATGAAGCGCTGCCGTTGTCGGAGACTGCTTCTAAGCGCTTTGACGACTATAAAAATGGAAAATAACAATCTGTGGTACCAACAGACCTGGTCGCGAGGACGTGTTGCTGGCAGAGGGGGCCGTGAATCACCGGAAACCAGGGCTGCCTCGGGGGGTGGGTGACACGAAGCCGCTCTAGGGGCTCTTCCGCAGGGGGGCGAGGGCACAGCAGGCTTAACAGGCTCTAAGTGGCCCCCATCCTTTCACTCCGAGCACATGTGCTTCCTGTATCAGAGAAACAGTGGAACATGTAAAACCATCGCCCACAGCGAAAAACGAACTCCAAACAAGCACAACAGACCCAGCTTTCTTATTGCAAGGTGCAGATAGGACGGTGTGTTGTCTGCACGGTCTTAAAGCGTTAGTGCGGTGCTGTACCATGGTGATGCAGCCTGGTCCAACACTTTCATATATGTTCTAAGGCTAATGGTGATCCAGGAGGTTTAGCTGCAGGGTTCACCTGAACCAAAGAGGGAGCCCCGCAGCGCAGATCTCCGGTGGGGATCGCTCGTGTGACTTGCCACGGGCGCCCAGGGAGATCACACACCGATGCTCAGGTCAGGTGACTTCCTGCGTGTGACCTTCCGCAGACCAGCAGCCCCCATGGCTGAACCCCTTTTTTTCCCGCGGGGCTTCACAAGACGCACCTTTAGGGCGCACAGGAGGTGGAATAACTCCTTTAAAACCACTTTCATACATTGAGTGGTGCAGCAAAACAGATAACACAACACCCCCGTACACAAACTAAAACCAGACTCTTCTTGATAATGCAGAGATAAAATATTGGATTTATTTGGGGGGCGCCAGCCTACTATATGGTTTACTTACAGCCATAGCTTGGTCTGAGCAGGGAGGCGCACAGTTCCTTATGCTGCATCCTGTGTCTGCACTGATGCCTTGCCAAAACTTCAGCAGTTGAAAGGCTGCGCCGCCGGTGTATTTGCCCTTGGCTGCGGGACGGGTTATCAGAAAGACGGGTTGCACATCATTTGGGCCAGTGGTGTACGTGGGGTAGGTTTTTTCCATAGAATCTAGGCTCCTCTTTGAGGAAGGTCTAAGGTACTGTTTACGAGGCTTTGAAGTTTATTATCTGGGACATGGAATACCTGTCAATGTTCTGTAGGGTAGAAGAGCTATTGGTTCAAATATGTCATTCTCTTTTCTACCATTTGTGCCCTGAGGCACAGAAGCGGCCAGATGCAGAGTGCCAACACATCAGGCGCCCAATGCAAATCAATTGGGGTGATCGGATTTGGAGAAAGACTTCAGGCTCGGGCCAGGAGGCTGAACAAAGGAAACCCACAGCTGCCCAGGTAAGTTCTGATGTTAGGGGACGTAGGGACACCGTTGGTCAGGGGCTTCGGGTGCAGGGGTGTCCTTTTGGGTCTGGAACTGCTTACCAAGAAGGTTGCGGTCAGGGAGAGTCTTTGGATTGAGGCTGCAGGAATCGAGGTAGAGTCCGACAGGAGTCAGCCCACGGTGGACTCTGGCTCATAATCACTGGGGAACCTTCACAGGACTGGTGGGCTACTTGGACTCATGCAGTGGCATCTGGTGCAGAGTTGGGTCCGGAGACTGTTTTGCGGTTCTTCAGAGCAGAGCTCTTCAGTTTCAAGGTTGGTTTCTGCTTGGACAGGCCCTCCGCTCACAGGAGTTTCTTAGTCCTTATAGAAGGCAGGCAGTGCTCCAAGGGTTTTGGAGGTCGCTGGCCCTCAGGACGAGTCATCTTTTGTAGCAAGGGTGAAAGGCAGCAGACAGGCCGACAGAGCTGGTGCCAAGTCAGTCACTAATCCTTCTTTCTTGCTGTTGTGGCTCTTTGGTGTCCAGACTTAATACGTCATCAGAAGTCTGATTTCAGGGTTTGGGGGTGCCACCTAAATACTAGATTTAGCGGTGTTACAGGGGACAGGTAGGGACCAATGGGTTTCTTACCTGGGGTGTCTATACCCTCTTCTATGCCATCCTCCTGTGGGAGGGGGGCATAGTCCCACCATCTTCACGATGGTCACTGAAAAATGTGCTTCACTTCGCCTCCATCACCTGAGGGGTGGAGTTGGCGAAGATAGGCACACCTCCTATTCTCACCTAGTTTTCCCACTGGTTCTCCTGCCATAAGTGGGGGTTTGAACTGGGGGATGCCATCTGCTGCTTGCAGCAGAGGTTGGGGGCACATTACAAAGGCGGCAAGTCCTTTGAAACTTCCCTCTCGAGCACTGTGCCTTCCTGGTGGAGGAAATGCGACACCTCCGCCCAGGATGGGCTTCGTTTCTGGCCTTAGAGAGCAAGGGCTCTCGACCCAGAGGTCCAGAAACATGTCTGGTGGTGGCAGGCTACCTAAACCCAGTCAGAGACCACACCAGGGTTGGTAGGTTTTCAGGGGGCACCTCTGAGGTGCCCTTTGAGTGCATGGTTTAATAAATCCAACACTGGCTTCAGTGTGGGTTCATTAAGAGGAGTTGTTTGGTACCAAACACTCCAGGTTTCAGTGAAGGCATCATGGTGCTGGGGAACTCAAATTGTCGAGTTTCCAGCCCATGTACTCTCTATGGCCTCCCTGGTACTTACAATATTAAGAATAGACTTAAATATTGTGGCAGCATATCTGCTCATGCAGATATGCCCACTGCTGAGATATAGTGCACCCTGCCTTATGGCTTATAAGGCCTGCTAGAGAGGTGACTTACCCATACCTTAGGTAGTGCTGCTTTGACATGGCACAGAGGCAGTGTGTCATGTCGTTTTTGTCTGCACCCTAGGGGACCCTCTTCGAGCCCAGTGCACTAGGTACTTAATAAGGGGATCTGAAGTTGTGCCATTCGTGGTACCTTTTTTGGGATGGAGCTCTGGCACAGGGTACCTGGTTGGTAGGGACACTCTGCACTTTCAATCGAAACCACATCATGTTGCAGGTAAAAAGTGGGGGGCTAACCATGTCAAGAGAAGGCACTTTATCACACACCTTTTTGTACACACCAACTAACCCATCTCAACCATGCTGATTTATATAATTTGTTGGTACTCTCGGCCCAAGCTGTGACTGGCATCCTCTCGGCCTTTTCTGAAAATCCAGGGACTCTCCATGTTTCCCTGTAATACTCCATGCCATGAGAGGCAACAGTCCTTGAATGATTACCTAGAGGATCCCGAAGGAGGTTTTGACCCGGAGATAGGATTGGAAAATCCAAAGAAAGTTCCAGAAGAACTGGAAACCACACTTGCGAACTCCAAAATGGCATAATGAGGACTACCCTCACCTGCTGCCGCTGCATCAGAGTTGAATACACCATTATCATTGCAAAAGGAAGAAAAGCGCATCCCCATTCCTCCCACCAACCATGCAGTAAAGCTTCCGTCGCCAGAGGGTCTGGCTTCCAACTGAAATATCTATCCACTTGGTAATCCAGGTGTGACGCGAAGAGTTCCACCGTGAATGGACCCCTCAAATTGTCGATCTTCTTGAAGATCTATAGGTCCAGTTGCCACAGGCTCATATCCGGCCATTCTCTCGAACACCAGTGTGCCACTTCATTGGAGACTTCTGGGAGATGCTCTGCTGTGACCAATATATTGTTGGAGAGGCATAATGTCTAACATTCTTTGGGTACATTTGCTAGGACTTGTGACCTGGGGCCTCCCATGTGATTGATGTAGTGAATGTTTGACGTGTCGATTTTGAGGAGGACGCAGCAACTCGTTCTCTTAGGTCCAACATTGGATGGCAAAGGATCGTGCCATTAATGTTGGGTAGTTTCTGTGGAGTCATTGTTCTGCTACGGACCACTTTACTCCTGTGAAGGAGTCTCCACCTGTTGCCCCCCAGCTGGACTTGCTGCCATCGGACTCTGTTGATATCCAGGTCAGATCCAAAAATAACTTCCATTCCCCGCCTCCTTGTGTGCCAGCCACCATTGCATCTCTTCCTTGATTTCCACCGTCAGGAATCAGCTCTGAAAATTGGAGACCCCCTGCGGAGGTGAAACTTCTTGAGCTTTTGGAGGGCCCTGTAGTGTAAATGTCCCAAGAATATTGCCTGGATGGAGGACGATAAGACTCCTACCACCCGAGCTACTTAATGCAGCAAGGTCGTCGATTTGGACAGAATACGTCTCAATTCCCTCCGAATCTTTGCGATGATCGGAGAGTGTAGTCTGAGGGTCTTTTCCATTGAATTGATGACTAAACCAAGATTGTCTGTTCGGACAGGATCAGGAGGGATTTCTTCTTGTTGATAACAAAACTCAAGCTTTCCAGCACATTATTTGTCGTTTGCAGCTTTTCCTTCAATCTGACTGGACACAGATCCATCAGAAGATGATCAGCCAGATAGATAATGATACGGAAACCCTGGGCTTGTAGGAACTCCATTGCCGGTTTGAGCACTTTAGTGAAACACCACAGTGGACATAATTAGAAGCAGTTCACAGGGGAGCCAGTGAAATTCTATGTGAAACCCTTGGACCATCAGTAGGACCCACGAGTCAGAGCTTAACATTTCCCAATTGTGTGAGAACATAGCCAGATAACCTCCCACTTTTTGTTGGGAAGGGCGAACACTCAACTGATTTTCCTTTGGAGGAGCCCCTTGCACTTCACCCTCTCTGGCCTCTCTTCAAGGGGTAGAATTCCCTGTAACAGGACTAGTCCTGCCATTGGTTCCTACGATAGCCATGGCCTCGGAGGGCCATATGAGGAGAAGCGGCCAGCCGAGTTCCCCCTGCCACAGCTGTCTTCAACAAAAATTTGGGGTGGAAGATTTTCTTTATGGAATTCTGTTTCTTTGTCAAGTGACGTGAATGTGGAAACAAACTTTTCTAACTCCTTTATAAAAGGTTCCCCAAATAATCCCCCTTCGGACACTGCCCCCGCTTCTGTGGAATGCAATTAGCCCTGCTTGGGGTCGACTTGAATCAGGATAAAACGCAGCCTCTCTAGGACAAAGCGCAGTTTGCGTTGCCTAGAAATATTACTGCGTGTTTCACCCATCCTGAGAGGACTTTCTGCGAGCCTGTATGCCCTGATGATGTTACCTCTTCCTTCAGGTCCACAATTTTTGTCTGGGACCCAACTACATCAATGAGTTTGTCCTGGCTGGATGAGCAGCTTGTGCCCTTCTTGGGGTCGAGAAAGTCTTTCGCAAAAAACATGGCCATTCTGGTATCTATATCTGGTGTGGGAGCCACTTTTCCTGCCAGGGAGGAGCGTAGACATCTGCCTGGAGATTGGCTCGTTCCTCCTTCTCAAGGAGTTTGCAGAGGTGATCCGCCACGTATTTGGCGTAGGGGACCACTCCGCAGATCGAGGGTGAATGAAATCATCAGATCCATCTCACTTCATTTTCATCAAGTGAGGCGCTGGGGTAGTGCTAGGAGATTAACGCCAGGGTCTCGAAGGGCCTGCTTCATCTTTTTAACCTTCATGGGAGTCATCGTCATCTAGGGAAGAAGGGGCAAAACGAGGTAATCTGAAGTGGGCCCAGTAGCGCCCCTGGGTTACATCAAGACCAGTAGACAGAGGCCTGGAAAGGAATGGCTTCTTGAATTATTCAAATGTGCTCAGATCAACCCCTGCGTCCACGGTGTTAGGTAGTTATGTAGGTGCTGTGAGGAAACCTCTGGGGCAAGGTGTATCTAGAGATACATTCAGGGGGACAGGGCAGGAATAGGCCATTTGAGCTAGGTGCCTCTCTGGTGGCACGATTGCTGATGCTACAACCTGATGAATTGAGGCATCTACTGCCTCGCCAAAATTGTCATCATGAGGGAATACCGATACTGACTCCTCTTCCAAGTATTCACCCTCCATTCTTGTCTGCATTCCGTAAATGCCTTTATATTTAAGCAGCACTGATTGGGGCTGTAAATATGGTACTGGAGCAAGCCAGTGAATATGGGCGCGCTACATAATGCGCAAGATGCGAACCTCAGGGGCCAATACACCCTATATAGATTTTTTTAGGTCTCGCTGATTCAGCGCGCATGCGCTGCTCGGAGAGACTTTAGTGGGTGAGTTTTCAAAGTGCTGCTGGCTGGCGACAAGCTTGCGTTCACGCGAGCGAGCGTGCGTGCGTGTGCGCGCGCAGCCGCCAGCTTTCAGCGCCCGAGGCGCCATCTGGAGCTTATACTTTTTCCGCCGTCGTACGCGCATCCCTGCTTTCACTTTTGCCAGCACGTGTGCGCGCACCACTCTGCTATGCCAATGCATGTTACAGTAGCCTTCCCTAATGGCGGTAGGTATGCCTTGTTTATTTCTTTCATCAATCACTCTCAAACAAAATTACTTTTTTTCTTTTACTTCCGAAGCATCTGTTAAGTCTTCACATAGCGCTTTACTCAGTCTGCTTCGTTTAGCCTATTCCACTGTGTGGCGAGCAAAAAGCACGCTGAATACATTATTGTCTAAAATTGCCGACACCCTGGGCCACTTTCCAACACAAAGAATCCTTTCTGCTTTTATTTTGCCTACTATGGAAAAACCAAACTGCTTGACACTTTAAATTTAAGGAGTGGCATGGCAGCATGCTTTTCTTTATTTCTGCACGGTGTCGTTTTCACTTTAAATTTAAGAAGTGGCATGGCAGCGCAGCTTTCTTCATTTCTGAACAGTGTCAATTTAAATTTAAGGTGCGGCAGAGCTGAGCGCCACACTTCAACACACAACATGGCCATGTAAACCTGCACTTGCTAGTAACAACAAAAATAAATTCCGGTACCTGCTAATTTCAACCATACTGAAAGTATCTCCTGTAAAAGAACATGGGCACGCATATTGCCCAGGTTGTAGAGTTTCAGCCCTAAAACCAATTCAGTTTTTGAGTGGGTGTGTATCGGGTAGATCCCCAGGTTACGTTGACTCCCTTGCCACCTCTCACCGTGCAGTGTTTCCGGGCAACAAAGGAACGTCTCTGCTCGCTGAATGGTTAAAGCTTACATTGCATCCAAAGACATCTCACAGGCCCTGGGCATGTCCTGCATTCCACCTCCTGAGGTATATCCGAGGTAGGGGGGTGGGAATTAGAACTCCAGCAGAACATCTATTAACACAGGCACACCAAAGCAGCTAGGCAAACAATGTGCACGGCAGGCACAGGTAATCCTGCATCATTGTGCTCTGCATGCTCCTGTTTCAGAAACATCTTTCCTAGAATCACTCTTGCTGGACTACTTGTGAATGGGATTGGAGGACTCAATTTTGCCGTACTTATTTGTATCTTCCAGTCCTAGACTCTGGACTAATCTGCTACTTTATTCCAAACGGTGTTCTTCAAGTGAACGCAAAGCAAGACTACAAGGCCCATAATGCATTTATGTGTTGAATTAAAGTCCAAGGCTGGAACACTGCTGCCTCAAGGAAGAAGGCAGGGAGTCACTTGATAAGCCTAATCCATAATACTATGAACAATGCAGTTCCTGGCCCCCACTCCTTCACATGTCCAGAAGGTCCCCTCAGGTGAACATCAGTATTGTTACATTGAATGAATGCAAGCACTTAAAATAATAGGTATCTCGGTCGTTGCTCTCTGCACTTTCACATGAACGCATTATCTATATCATGACCCATTTGGGTCTGATTTAAGGAGCTTTTCTAGGAGCACACACATCTTTAGGTCTCGTAGAAGGACCTTTTTCGAAGCACATACTCGTGCTTGTGGCGGCATCCACCCTGCGGGAGCGAGCAGGGGGCGCGCCACCAGCACGAGTATGTGCTTTGAAAAAGAGCAAACTGTGCACGCACGCACCACTCCCGGGCCAGCAAACACACGATTGCAGTGCCAGCAGTGTGTTTTGCTTTTACTGTGACAAGCACGCGTGTGCTTTAAAATAGCAGCATTAGTTATTCACTCGTGCACGGCTATCATTTACTTTGTGTTTTGCTTTTACTGTGACAGTTTTCTCATCACTTCTTCCCTCGTGCTCTATCTTGCTTTCTTTTTTTTTATCATTCACTCTGTGTTTTGCTTTTACCTTTTCACACTATTTGTCACCACGTCCACCGCCACCACCGCATCCACCACAACCACATCCACCACTCCATGTCCACCACGTCCACCACCACCACCACATCCACCACCAAATCCACCACCACGTCCACCACCACCATGTCCACCACCACCATGTCCACCACCACCATGTCCACCACCCACATCCACCACCACCACGTCCACCACCACGTCCTGCACCACCACCACGTCCTCCACCACGTCCTCCACCACCACCACGTCCTCCACCACCACCACGTCCTCCACCACCACCACGTCCTCCACCACCACCACATCCTCCTCCACCACCACCACATCCTCCTCCACCACCACCACATCCTCCTCCACCACCACCACATCCTCCTCCACCACCACCACATCCTCCACCACCACCACATCCACCACCACATCCTCCACCACCACCACATCCACCACCACGTCCACCTCCACCACCGCGTCCACTACCACCACATCCACCACCACGTCCACCACCACCACCACGTCCACCACCACGTCCACCACCACCACCACGTCCACCACCACCACCACGCCCACCACATCCACCACGCCCACCACATCCACCACCACGTCCACCACCACCACGTCCACCACCACCACGTCCACCACCACCACGCCCACCACCACCATGTCCACCACATCCACCACCATGTTCACCACCACCACGTCCACCACCACCACGCCCACCACCACCATGTCCACCACATCCACCACCACATCCACCAACATGTTCACCACATCCACCACCACATCCACCAACATGTCCACCACCACCACGTCCACCACCAACAAGGCCACCAACAAGGCCACCACCACCACGTCCACCACCATGTTCACCATCACCACATCCACCACCACCACGTCCACCAGCACGTCCACATCCACCACGCCCACCACCACACCCACCACTCCCACCACCACGCCCATCACCACCACGTCCACCATCACCACCACGTCCACCATCACCACCACGTCCACCATCACCACCACGTCCACCATCACCACCACGTCCACCATCACCACCACGTCCACAACCACCACGTCCACAACCACCACGTCCACCACCACCACGTCCACCACCACCACGTCCACAACCACCACCACCACATCCACCACTACCACCACATCCACCACCATACTCGTGCTTGTGGCAGCATCCACCTTGCGGGAGCGAGCAGGGGGCGCGCCACCAGCACGAGTATGTGCTTTGAAAAAGAGCAAACTGTGCACGCACGCACCACTCCCGGGCCAGCAAACACACGATTGCAGTGCTAGCAGTGTGTTTTGCTTTTACTGTGACAAGCACGCGTGTGCTTTAAAATAGCAGCATCAGTTATTCACTCGTGCACGACTATCATTTACTTTGTGTTTTGCTTTTACTGTGACAGTTTTCTCATCACTTCTTCCCTCGTGCTCTATCTTGCTTTCTTTTTTTTTATCATTCACTCTGTGTTTTGCTTTTACCTTTTCACACTATTTGTCACCACGTCCACCGCCACCACCGCTTCCACCACATCCACCACTCCATGTCCACCACGTCCACCACCAACACCACATCCACCACCACATCCACCACCACGTCCACCACCACCACGTCCACCACCACCACGTCCACCACCACCACGTCCACCACCACCATGTCCACCACCACCATGTCCACCACCACCATGTCCACCACCACCATGTCCACCACCACCATGTCCACCACCACCATGTCCACCACCACCATGTCCACCACCACCATGTCCACCACCATCACGTCCACCACCATCACGTCCACCACCCACATCCACCACTACGTCCTCCACCACCACCACGTCCTCCACCACCACCACGTCCTCCACCACCACCACATCCTCCTCCACCACCACCACATCCTCCTCCACCACCACCACATCCTCCTCCACCACCACCACATCCTCCTCCACCACCACCACATCCTCCTCCACCACCACCACATCCTCCTCCACCACCACCACATCCTCTTCCACCACATCCTCCTCCACCACCACCACATCCTCCTCCACCACCACATCCTCCACCACCACCACATCCTCCACCACCACCACATCCACCACCACGTCCACCTCCACCACCGCGTCCACCACCACCACGTCCACCACCACCACCACGTCCACCACCACCACGCCCACCACATCCACCACCACCACGCCCACCACATCCACCACCATGTTCACCACCACTACCACGTCCACCACCAACAAGGCCACCCACCACCACGTCCACCACCACCACCATGCCCACCACCACCATGCCCACCACCACCATGTCCACCACATCCACCACCATGTCCACCAACATGTTCACCACATCCACCACCACATCCACCAACATGTTCACCACCACCACCACGTCCACCACCAGCAAGGCCACCAACAAGGCCACCACCATATCCACCACCACCACGTCCACCACCATGTTCACCATCACCACATCCACCACCACCACGTCCACCAGCATGTCCACATCCACCACGCCCACCACCACGTCCACCATCACCACCACGTCCACCATCACCACCACGTCCACCATCACCACCACGTCCACCATCACCACCACGTCCACCATCACCACCACGTCCACCATCACCACCACGTCCACCATCACCACCACGTCCACCATCACCACCACGTCCACCATCACCACCACGTCCACCATCACCACCACGTCCACCACCACCACGTCCACCACCACCACCACCACCACATCCACCACCACCACCCGTGACAGGTAAAGTGTCACTGGAGGGCAGGGGTAATAGGAGTGTCAACCTTGGCTCTACATGGGACATTTAAGGATGCTATGGGTGCGAGAAAACGGGAATAGGGGCTAGAAGTATCACACCAGACCCAAGATACATTTTGAAGAGACGCAATGTCACAGGGGCTCCTGTAAAAGCACTCGCAGCATCTCTACCTCACAGTGGCATACCTGCACGAGCCACTCACTCAAAAAAAGCATTGGCATAGCCAATAGGTCTCGCCTTTGGGACCTTATAAGTGTTTAGCCATGCAACACTTGATGTTGTTGCACCAAGGATATTGTGCTGGATAACTAAACACTTATAAGTTCCCAAAGGCGAGACCTATTGGCTATGCCAATGCTTGTTTTAAGGGTTAACATGAAGCGCCTGGGCCCTGCCTAAGCAGCAGTGGTTAAAGCGCGTTTATTTTATCAGCACAGTTGTCTGGAAAATACAGACCTGGTTCCATTCGGATGGTGTACTGCTTCAATTTACAACCACAATACTGACTCCGTAGGGCTTCTGGCTTCCAGGCGTTCTGGGTGGGGGTCCAAAGAACAAAGCACAGGCTCTGCGGGCAATGCAAACTCATTGGAAGGTTTCCGATAATGATTGCGCCCTATGCGCAACTGTCTCATCCGTTCGCCCTCTAGTGGGCCGCTCTGTGCAACGCACTCGCGTGGTCCTCGGGTGGGGGGGGGGGGGGGGGGGGGGACGGGTGAGATGTAATTGAAGGCCACAGCTGCCAAGACTTCAAAATTTCCAGGTGTGACATTTTCATAATTTCAGTGTAATTATGAGTGACATTTCAATGACTATGACTATCAATTTTTCTCAAGCAATGAAGACCAGAAAAACATAAATATCAGCAATTACACCCAGTCGAGCAGCAAAATACTTAAGAAAATGTTAAAACTGCTGGAAAGCACCATAAACTGAAGCACCTAGTGCCCTTCTAAGCTGATCCTACTGTTAACCAAAACGAGGACTCGGATCTACACCACTCCGGTTGACAGTGCGCACCGTGCCAAAAGTAACAAAAGAATGTTTCTGTAAATTACAGTAAAGTTAGTTATCGTAGTAGGGTCAGATTATCTGGCTCGTTGTTTTGCCACTTGCTCACCTCAAGTACAGAGAATACCATAATGACTGCTATAGTGGTTGTACAAAAAAGAAGAGGCGGATGAGAACTGTTTTCCAGACTCGGTGTCCTCACTTGAAAGCACACATCATCGTTCGCTGGGGTACTGAACGTATCCGAGGTGCAAACTCATCACTGCCGAAATTTTTAGCAGGTTTTCCACTTTAATTTCTTCTGCTCTGACAAATGTAAAATAAAACGCTTCACCTAATCACTTTCTTGTCTGCTCGACCGCTATAAATCAAGGCAATCAAATGAGCAAAGGGACACCCATTATTTTAAGAGCACCAATAGTTTTACGAAGTCGGAGATTATAATGGAAGTTTAATCTTGCACTTCGATTCGAGGTAGGCGATGGTGGAGACGGCGCAGCGGCAACAGGTACCCCAATGGGCTGGTACACGCTCTCACAGCTGTGGGAGCAGTCTGGCGCCGCCCGTGGCACGGTGAGATCGGTTGACCCTTAGTCTGCAGGATCATGATTATACCACTACTCACACTGCATAGAGCACACAGCGGGCCGAAAGGGGCGAGCAGCAGCTATCTCTGCTAGAGGGCGGCAGCATGCTCTTAACGGCGAGTCAGCAACCGCCAGCGCTGATGGGGCTGGGTGAGCCTCAAAGAAGCCGAGGCAAGCCTGTGGTTGTGCGAGTGGCGGCGTGCTCATCACCTCCGCTACCCCGGACCTTTTGTAATAATCATCTGATCCTGCCTCTGCCATGACTATGCGACCCTGGACGTCTCACCGTCCAGTGAACGCTGGCGCTCACGATAGAGTATACACCAAAATACTCGGAGAGAGTTGAGGATACACTGAATCACGTCACCTCACCATGTCAAGTGAATGCCATGCCCCATAGGCGGCCCACAGCAGCTGTGCTAATAATGAATGCTCATTGCAGCGCAGCAATGACCACCAGGTCTACGCGACACTCCTGACCTGCCATTCCCAAATAGACTTTGCACACTTAGACTACTGCAAGGCACTCTGCCAGAATAGCACATGGCCCACGCTGCGTGCTCAGCTCATCAGGAGTTTTTGGCCAGGGCGATGATTTTGGTCCCGCCTGTATCTTCCTCGTCACCGGTGTCAAGGATGCTATACAAATGCGTGACCTTGCATTTTATTGCAGTGATGCGGACCCCGCATAAAAATGAGTTAGTATCACGTCTGATGCGTGGTACTTGGCAGGGCTGAAAGCGGCTGCGAAAGGAGCACAGGCACGGCACGCGCTCCAGCGGCGGCTAAACGCTATGGAAAACCAAGCACAAAATATCACATTTAATCATGCACAGTATAAAAGACAAAGAAAAAAAATCATCTGCCTGCTGGAGCTGGAAAAAAGAGGAAGTCAGACAAGCGAACAATCCTTTTGAGGGTCAAGAGACTATTGGTTGATTAAAAACTTTTGTAGTTCCTTTCCCATGGGTTGCTAGGAAAGGTAGTTTATATGAACAATGTTGAAGTCCGCTGGAGTAAAAATAAATGTCCTGTCAGAATTGAATTGCTTTACTGAGTGGGGAATCAGTTCGGGTGCAAAATGTTTGTAAAACCGATTGGCGATACCATCTGCTCCTGCGACCTTGTTAGAGTGCATGGCCGATATTGTATTTACAACCTTTTTTCCAGTGATTAATGCCTCTAAGCTAGCTTGATCAATTGCTTTAGAGTTGCCCCTTTGAGATAGGACTTTATTTCGGCCACTGAAACAGGTTCTGCACAGTAGAGAGCTCTGTGTTTGGCTTAATATGTGAATATACCCTTTGCGTTGTGGTCACCTGTGACTCCTTTGCTTGTTGTCTCTGCATGATCTAGTTAAAAGCCAGGGTTCCTGTGGCTGTTTTCCTTCTCTCTATATTAGATCTGCCACTGGACTTGTTTATTGCAATCTAAGCTCCCTTATATTTGGCATATCTTTATATTATAGAGATTGTATGATGATAGGACAAACATCATTCTTCAATACAATTAACAGCATAACAAATGCTTATGTGGAGGTTTCTTTGAAATATCTGCATTACAAATACTGTGATAAGCATTTATGTATTTAAAAAAAATCCTTTTAACTTGAAAAAAGGCATTGTATTCTGTGAATAAAATATGAAAATTAAATGTTCATTCTGTTCAGTTCAGAGACATCCACATTTTTTCACAAGACCTGCCATACAGGACCACCATTGGACAGCCCAGGTCTAATAGCATCCTTCCCGAATGAAAATGGATATTTTAAATGCAAAGGAGTCCAATGAGTCGATATCTTAAGATTTTCTGTAGCTTTTGTTTGATTTTGTGACGTTCTACAATAATGACCAGTTAGAATTTCTGCTGTGTTCACAGGCTACAGATGACTGACTTGGACCAAGCAACAGAAACCTGTCAACCCTATAGTGAAACGAATGCATTAGATGAAGACGAGGAGAATCTGCAAAAGGCCCTTGCCCTAAGTCGTCAGGAAATTGACATGGAAGATGAAGAAGCAGATTTGCGAAGAGCCATCCAGCTTAGCATGCAAGGTTTGTATGCCATTGTCATTAAGTTTCAAATGTATTTGTGGAGAGGAGTAGGCCCAACGGCTAGGGCGGTCGACCTCGAATCTGGGGAACTGGGTTCAACTCTTGGCAATGACGCTGAACATCCTGTGATTCTGTGCAAATCGCTTAATCTCCCCGTGCCTAAAAAAAAATTAATTTGTCCTCATGTAATGCAACTCGTGCTATGTAAAGCGCTCTGATACCGGATTCGGGTCAAGTTCACGCTATATAAAACTCTTTAAAAAAAAAAAAAAAAATTAAAGAACCTGATGCAGAATTGTATATCCTTTTATTTGAAACATGTTGCAGAGGTTATCTTGACCTTTTCACTGCTGGATGTTTGCTCACTTCTGACCAGAGCTTTCTTCAAAAAAGTCTGGTTTAAGTTGTTTAAACAACTCCGACACTTTGATATGTTTGTGCACCCATGCAAGCTATGTTTTTTTTTTTTTTTGCATGTTCAGCAACATGTATAGCAGCACACCCTCATTAATATCTCCTTAGAGCCTGCAGATTTAATAATAAATGTGAATTTATTTTCATTTTGAAACTAATTTGCTTAATATTTTTGCTGCATTTCTCAAACTAAGAAAATGAAGCCAGAATGGCCTGAGTCCTGAAACATTGATTATGTTTGGGTTTTCCGGGGAATTTAGTCTATTAATCAGTTATGTAAAATTAGCACATATCATAAAATTGTGAAAAAAAGCACTTTTTTCGGTGCACAGTTCATTTGATGACAGATGCCAAACTCCGAATTAAATTGAAAGTATAAAAGCTATATATTTCCTAAATCTGCATTGCCTAAGGAATCTATTAGTGCATGCCAGACCTCGCTGCATTGACTGGCTGGCAGGTAAAACAAGCATTTGCAATGCAATAGGTCTCGCATTATAAAAGTGTGAGCAGCTGGCATTGCTAATAATAATGCAACACTAGCTATTGGCTTTGTAAATGATAAATAAATGCCATTATGTGTTTGTTTTATAAAATAGCTTAAAAAAGGCATTGTCATGAACAATGCCAATAGCTTAAACTTTTACAAATGCGAGACCTATTGCATTGCAATCGCTTGTTGTTACTGATGGCCGGCAATATCTGCCCCCTGTAACAAAATCGACAGAAACCGGCCCCGGCAAACATATCGGCCGTACCCCCCTACCTCCCATCGTGGGCTGGCCGAGCAGCTTACCAGGGGCGGTTTTGGTTCCCAGCCCTGCATGCTGGTGCTGTTAATAAATACAAAATGTTGCTATTATGCACATTACCTTGATTTTAAACCCAAAAATACATCTTTCACACAGTAGTATATAGATGTGCTTTAAAACCAGCTGAAGATACAGAAATTGTTTCTTATGTGCTATATGTCTGTCCCTTTTTATTTCACACTTTTTGTCAAACCAGCATTGTGAAAGCCAACAAATCTATGTATAGTATACTGATATGTATGTTTTCCAGGCCTGTTTTTGCATGCTTTAGTCACAAAAATGCAAAGAGAAAAACACAGGTATGGACCTGCTGCTAACAACTTACATGAGATCCCTGCTTCATGTGCTAATTTTAAATTAGTCTCTGCATTATGAAAATGAGAACTATCACAAAGGGGCTTGATAAAAAATGTATTCTCAGATGTCCCACGGTTGGAAAGTTTATGTGAGTAAAACCACGACTTGGATGGAGGTTTATAGACCATGCACTCGATATTGCATAGTTACAGCCCAGGATGCATTTAACACCCTAAAAATATACCTTACACACATAAATAAGTAACGTTCTAAGTTGCTGTACGCCAGGAAGTTGGTGGGTCACTTTTAATTTTTGGGGAGTTTTATATAGCGCGAGCTGGACCCGAAGGTATCGGAGCTCTAGTTATATTACAGCAAGACACATCCATGTATTTTGTATTCACTGGCAGAATAAGTGGTTTGCCTAGAAATGTTGAGGCGGCGCGAGACTGGACTTAGTTCCCCATCTTCAATGTTGTCACATCTGGCCGTTATGACACATCGTCTCACCTCTTATTTTAAACCCTGACAATGCAGTGATTTCGGTAAATATACGGATGATTCTTCACGCATACCAGGAAGAATTAACACGTGTGTAAGGACCTGGAATGAAATTTAAGATTTTGTTTTTTCCACAGGAAATAATCACCGTTTTACAACGTAGAGACAACCTAGGTCTCAACTAGGTCTGAACTCCTCGTTTCTTACCTGATATCAAAGCCGTTATTCTAGTTCTGCTAGCTGTTCAGGTTGAGCAGGTTCTTGCTGCCATGAAGAGGCTGGAATGCGCTTTGCGAGTTTAAGCTTTTTTTCCGCCTGAATAGTGGAGTATGGGAGCTGTGAATGAGATTTAAGGTACAGCCAGTAGAAGTCAGCAGCTGCGCTAAATTAAAGAAGCATTGTTACCACTGTGCTGCTCAAAACATGGAAGGGCGGTGTCCTAGTTTACCGCGTTTCATGTTTTGGACAGCACAGTGCTAACAATGCCTGTTTATTTTAGCCAAACTGTGTTCAAATTTACAAGCATTGTTAGCACCGTGCTGCTCAAACCATTAAGTACGGTATCGGAAAAGAGGGTGCCAAAGGATTGAGGTGGACCACTGCTGCAGAGGCCGTGTGCGCTCCGAGGGAGGCGAGGCACTTCAACAAACTGCGACGATATAAGCAAGCATTGTTTGCAACGTGCTGTCTAAAACATGAAGCACGGTGTCATAGAAGCGCGTGCTGTGCTGATATATGAAGTGAGTGAAGCAAGACTAGTAAGCATCAAAGATAGGGAGAGTTATTATCCTCTGCCAGACTGCCTCGAACCCAGTTTGCAAATCCTTGGGCGTAAAAGGATTTGCTGAGGCTTTTTCCTGAAAGGGCTCCAAAGTGTGCATTTTTAAACAGACTTGTGATAACAAAACTCTTAAGTATATACAAGTAGCCCGAGACTCTTTCGTGTTCGAACACCGAACTGGAAAATAAAACCGTCTTGGTGTAGGAAGGCTTCTACAGACATGCGAGTATTATGTTATAGCTTGTCCTTAATTAGCAAAGTGGCGCAAATCCCTTTAATGACGTGAGCGATGGCCTGTGTTTTCTGGCATTCCCAATCTCTGAGATCTGTAGTGGCTGTGGGGAGGAAAAGGAGAGGGGAGGAGCGAAGGACAAGAGTGGAGTTTGGGGGAGGGAGAGATTACATGTGAAGTTACAGGCACGTTTAATTACGTAGAGCCCATCTCCCAGGTTAGTGGACAGCCTAATCCCCATGGGGTAAAAGATTGCCTTCTCTTGTGTGCTGAGTAAACACACCGTGTTTACATCTGCTTAATGGTTACATTCCACTGGAACACAGTTGCAGAAAGACACCTTCCTTTCTAAAGCTGGATTCATGTTACTTTTGTTTTTTATGTGAGGTATTTTGTTCCGCGATGAACTGCTATTTGGCTTTATTTTATATTGAACCGATGATTCTAAAATGTATCTATCAGATCAACAAATAATTAAAAACATGTACATTTAAAGAACGCGAGACTGGTAGTTGCATCATGTCCCTGTCTTGTTTTACTTGCAAGCTTTACACATTTGTGCAAGCACCTCATTCGATTAGCCTACACTGAAATAGGATCTGCTCCAGTAGTGCCGAGAAACTCGACTATCAATCAAACAGGTTCTAATCATTTACAGGACAAATGCACAAATAACATGAGCATATACTGTTTTCGCCACTGAATACAACAAAACATTTCACTATAAAGTGGCTCTGCGTTAGTCATACCTTTGTTTCCCTGAACTCACTCCCTGGAATTTCTTATTTTATTTCCATCAACCAACTCCAGTCGGCTAATATTTTTAGGAACATTTATAGGTATTTAAAAACATGGGGTCTTTAAAATAATCTAGCAGAAAAACGTTATTTGCTTTTACAAAATATACCTACTGCATTCCTTTATAGGCACATTAAGACCAGCCCACGCTGTGTATATATAATTTGTGGTTTAGAGAACATTACATTTGTAGTTTGCGGAAAACTGGCTAAATTAGCATGCGATTTACTGATATGCTCCTTTCTCTCATCAAACGTCTAATTAGAGAAAGTTCCAGGATTATTTACTCTTGCAATTTTAAACTCTGACTGATTCTTTCTCAATGGCAACTTTTGATCCTTCTCAGATCGGATCGATTCACAAGGCTGTGGGAAGAGAGAGGGGGAGGGGAGCTTAGAGGCGTTGGAGTTAGTTCATCTGCCCTGCCACAAATAAAGAGCACGCAGCACGCTGAGAACAAAACCGCTGCCAAAATGTGCGCCATTTAGAATTATTTTTAACAAAATATATGCGAAAAAGAGTGTTTCTAAATGGACTTATTTCGCGTCTGTTCCTCTGTAATACGCCCAAACAACAGTATGCCATGTGCCAAAGTGTTCCACTAACAAAAAAGTCAAATCTTGTCGCGCATTCACACCGACAGGACGTAACGCAGAGCCCTGCAGCCCCTACGAAGGAGGGGGCCTCCACGCTTCACGGAAGCATAGTCTATGGTTACTGGTGACATGTGAGGCCCCTCATCATCTTCAGCAGGGGTGGGGGTGGCCCATCATTTTGTGTAGCGCTACTGCTGGTATTGTGTTTAACGTCACTCTGTATTGATGTTAAAGTGCGTTCTACCAGTGTGAGGGAGGCTCTATGCAAAAAAAAAATAAGAATTACTGAGTCAATAGATGATAAAAGGAAAGTCCTGTGATATCATTGTCCATTAATAGTGTCAGTGAATTAAGCCGTCCTCCTCGCTGAATGAGGTTAACTTAGGCTGAGACAACACTAGGGTGCTGTGCCAGGAACCACGTGCTGGCTCCAACCACGCTACTCACAAGACATTCTGTTCCCAACCTTATGAAAAAAACATTTTTGAGGGAGTGGCGTGTTTTGAGAAATCTTGCCCACGGGAATCCATCCGTAATAGCTTGTCAAATGGTAGAGCAGCCTCCGTTTTTGAGTGTGAGAACATAAACAGGACTGGCTGTTGTTAGTCGTTAGAGTGGGCTGCAGAGGCCAATGAACGCAAGCTGCAAGTAGAAGATTGTGACGTTGCAGCCAGCCACGTGACCCGCGCCTTTGTAGTGTTACACTGAAGTGTAGTCCCCCCCCCCCCACTGAACTGCGATTAGAAGTACTTAGCTGTTTAACAACGAAGTGCCGCTTTCGTTCTATTCCTCTTCATTTTTCTTTTCTTCAAAGATGTACCTGCAATATAACCTGTGCTTCTGTAGCCGAGCTGCATTTGGAAGAAATTCAACACTGACGCGCCTCGACTGCCTGTTAAGACGAGAGGAATTGTTTATCCAAGTGGTTAATCGAAATAAAATTACTTGGAAACAAACTGAGGTATTTAAGGGCAGCGTTTAAAACAAGCGACCGCGAAAGTGAAAGTGATCGCGATCAAACATCAAAGCGGCCGCAAACGAGTGCTTTCAGGCTGCCAAATGGTGCGCGCGCCCGGAGCACATGCACTGTAGTTGGCGGCCTGAAATGCACTCGTTTGCACTTCCAAAACTCGTTTACTATAAGTCTCGCCAGAGCAGCGCTAAAGCGCTGACTCAGGCGAGACCTAAAAACAAAAGCTCAGAATGGAGTTTGCCAAATTTTTTGCAATTATTTTCAAAGTGATAATTCCCTTCAGTCTTCCTCGTGGAGGAATATGGCACTGTCAATCCTTGACCCCATCTGTGTTCTTCTAGGTCCACTGAGTTTGGTTTCATCAGACATGCCTGTGTTTTCTGTGGGCTCTGGGTGGCTGCAGGTGATAAACTGGGTGCATAGCATTTGTGAAATTTGGAAAGCAACTGAGAGCAAAACGCTTGTTTAGGGTTCCTGTTTAGTCGCTAGTTTGACGCCTTGGCTTTTTGGCAACCTACAACAGCCATATATTTTCCATAACTACATATTCTAAGGTTTCTATCATTGGGTGCCAGGCCTCCCTCGCCCTGACTGGCTTGCTGGTAGAACATGGCGAACATGAGGACTCTCTGATTTTTTAAAATGTTGTTCCAAAACATAGTCACATAGGCCATTGTTAGATATTAACATATCTACTTGGGAGGATTCCTAGTTTGTACGCAAGTAAATACAATAAAGATACTTATCAAAACAATGTTTTCTTTATAAGTGAAATAGCCATACCTAATTGTATCGACCTTGATAAAAGCAGGATTGCCCCATAGTTGATTGAATTCCAGATCCATGAGGGTGGTTTATTGCATGCGACAGACATTTTTAGGAGCTGCATCAAAAAATGCCACCTCCAGTATGGATCTGAGATCTTGTTCTAGCCTATGGACCCCAATACAAGACAGGACAGAGCATTATAATGTAAACCGTAGTTTAATTTCCAATTCAAAATACAGGGATACCAGAGGGGTACCAGGCCCAAACTTCAAAGAGATTGTAAAATTAACTTTCAATTATCTTTAGTATCCAGGCCTCGGTAGAGCTCCAGAAACCACAAACAGTTGAGACTCCAGCTTCTATCTATTTTCTTGGAGGATCGTCCTTAGTGGCTGGATTGCCAACCTTGCAATCCAAGCAGTGTTGCACTATCATGTACTTTCCTCTTTTGTGGTGTATCAGAACCCCCCCTTTTTAGCCAAATTCTCTCCCCTCGGCCTGCCATACTTCCAATCATTGAACCCTTCATACTATTATCCGAGTTCTGTGCCTGAGAGCCTGGCTCTACCATCTGACTCAAAACCCCCCACTCCTCCTCAAATGCTTTTTTTTGTGTCTGCTCATATAGTCAGGCCCTCTGATACTTTGGCGTCAGAACTAGAAATTCGTATGCAGGTCTCCTTTGCCATGCCCACACAATCATGTCCGTCACCCATAGAGTTGTAGTAGGACTTTCTAGTCCCTAACCAAACTATACATCTTTTCGCCTGTATGAGCGCAGAGTGCGTACATTTATTATCATATTTTCTTTGATTTCAGTTTTGGTATAATGCCAATATAAAGACATTGTTTTGTAGAGTGCTCCATTGTGATCCTTGTCGCTCTGTTTATTCTTAGCAGTACTTCCAACCACTAAGTCAAAATTTCACCAAAAGACTATGCTAGGTGTATAAATGGGGCCCTTACATTAGACCTCTTAGCTTAGACACCAACTTGTGTTTATTTTTTTTACAACTATCTTGCTCTGTAATAGTATTTTTTATGCAAAGATGCTTACATTTTAGCAGTCAGTATGAGGTGTTTGACTGTCAAACTTTCACATGTGTCCTGTCCCCTAATCACAGTGCATACAATGGTCCTATATTCCTTCCATAGCTGCACTGGAATATGTTCCACTTTCTGGATCATCTGTTTATCATTACCTAATTGATAGTCACTGACACATAACCAGACAGTTGGTTTGATTTTTATAAAGATAATAGAATAATTAATCTTGAATCCTGACCTTTAATAATGCCTTTAAACTCCAAATTATTCCTCGTATTTGGAAACTCTCATAATTCTGTGACAAAAGGGCCAAACATGTTATCAAAGCATCCCAGAGTTGAACTCAAAGCTTATTCATTTGAATTACAAATCTCAACTATATGTTCCTGACACGTTGTGCAGAGATCCTTCTAGGACTTTGACCTCTAACATTTAAGTGGCTAAAAAAGCAAACAAAAATGCATTACCTACAAGAAGGTATGAGTGTGTATAAAACTCTTGGGCAGATATCGGCTCACCTTTGTTGCCAGAAAACTAGAATTTTGGAAAGACAGACTTTTTAACTCTGTGAAGCACTTACACCAAATCCTTGTCGAAATGTTGCTCAACTTTCAAACCATGTATTGGGAAATGTATACTGATAAGAACCACTTTCCAGCCGACATTCAGTTCCCAGTCTTGTGAATTTGCTTGAGAAGAAAATTGAGACCATATTATGGAAATTAAAGAAAACTAATTCTGCATTTTGGGATCTTCATTGATCATCATAAATATTAGAAAAATTCCCCACTGATGTGCTCAAGTGAGGTGAATGAAAAAAAAATTCCTCTTACTGCCTGGACTTGACTTTATTCCGTTAGGTGCAAGGGTGGAGATATTAAAAAACAACTATGTGCAGATGGGATGTATGATGAATCCGCTGCAGTCTTAGTCTGAATGGTTGGTCGACATGTTTCAGGCTTTTAATTGCCCAAAAAGGTCAGGGGGCTTTCTTCAGGACCTTGATGAGTGAAGGAAGTGGATAGTATCCAAATCAAGAGTAAAAGTTCGAGTATTGCTCGTATGAACTTGAAAAGGAATAGTGCCTTGGAGGTTCGAAATCCGAACTTCGTAAATCAGGGATGCGTATTTACGCAGGTTAGGAGCGGGCACGACTTGTGCTGACGCTGACTTCCTGTTTTTATTCATTCACCTCACTTGAGCACATCTCACCCAATTTTTTAAATTTTTTTCCCTGATCACTGCTGAAACACACCCAGTGGTTACCTCCAGGACGGAGGAAGCATGGAAAGAACCCCATGATGATGCGATCACGTATTTAAAATCAAGTCGGAGAACCAAGATATACCGCCCCTTAACCATCTTACGTGAATGAGGGTTCTTTACCAATGATAGGAAACAAGCACCTGAACCCTGGTGACAGCTACAAGTGATCCATTCCCTTTGATTATGCATATAATAATATATACAGGGTGTCAATGTCCATATGAGGTGTGGTACCCTTCAGCAGCCTATCAAGACAAGATGTTTCCAAAATGTAGACTTAAGAACGCTCAGAAGAGTCTATTCACAAACTAAATTACAGGTTTGAAATGTCAAGCTCTATCTGTCATTGAGGAAAGATTGCAGCTTCCAGGCTTATATTGTAGAGTGGTGAAGAAAAAGATTGTTGTGCCTTTAAGAACCAAGGGGCTTCCACTTCCTATAATGCACCTCACTGGCAGGCCTCTCTCAGTCAGCTCTTTTTTCTGTGTGAAAGATTCAAGAACACCATGAGGTTTTCACACCTCTCCTCTTTTTTAGAATATGTTGTATCAGAAACAATTGTTTTTACATTTTTGCCTGATGTCTACAGATAACACCTACTTTTTCTGTCGCAGTGCTTTCACATTTTGTGAAGTGCTCTTTCTGTGGCAGGAAAAAGGAAGCCAGAGACCACACAAAGCTTGAGTTCCAACACAAAATTCCAAAAGGACATTAAAAGACAGAAGCCATCAGGCTTGGGGGGAAGTTTGAAGATATGATGGCGAAGAGATGGAGGAGGAAACCGGGTGAGAAATCATCCAGCCCGACCTCTCTCTGCCAGGATGTCTACACCTCAAAAGGTTTTTCTAAGAGAAGGATCTGAGTAGAAGAGAATAAATGACAACACCATCATTGCCACCATTCAAGACGTCATTCCCTTTTGGTATAGTAGATCTCGAAGTTGAAAGCCTCCGCACCAAAATGTTCATCATCGAATGCCAGCATACCTTGGATCGACAACAAATCTATCGCTATCGATCTCGAAGAGTCCATGATTGCAGGCAGTACCTTTGTCAATGGCAAAAAAGGGCTGGTCGTCAACACCATCTCCAGCAATGTCAAAGTATTCTATGATTTTTTTTCTGCTTCACCAACACTATTTTTGCATTCAGTCCATTCATACACAATCCATTCTCCAGCACTGAACTCTCCTTCAGTAACACCCACGTCAAATCGAAGAATATCAATGTCTCCCTTTACACCTACTCCTAAAAAGAGACTGCAATTCTGAAGCGATCACTCCAAAACTACTGGATGTCCTATGTTCTGTTATTCCATTAGGGGACCCTCTACAAACTTTTGGGCCCTCTCAACATTCTTCCCCCACAACCTCGCACCACACCATTGCCGGAGTTGCCAAGGCCAAAACCAAGAATGGTGTCCAGGTAGATCACTATGTCACCATTAGGTAGCAGACCTGTATATGCTGCGACTCCTGCACCACAGTAAATACTACCATTGCCAGAGAAAATTAGGAGGAGGGCACCATCAAGATCTAGGTCGCATTAAACACCTAGTAACGGGTATCATTTATCTTATACACTGACTTCTGCCTTCTTCCCCTGTGAGAATCTCTCCAGTGGATGACTTAACAACTTTTCACAATGTTTTAGGGAGAGGGATGAATAAGTTAAGCATTCCATTGCAGGGGTGTGGAATTTAATAAAATATCTACTTGTCCATGGGGCAGGTTGCTTCATAAATCTACTTGTCCTGTAACAAAATCCACTTGTCCCTTTTGTGCCATGTAATGTGGCGACAAATTACGGCAGCAATCTCATTAAGCAAGAGTTCTGATAAAGCCTCTCTAATTATGCCAGGGCTTGTACCATAGTAGGGTTTGAATACTAGCAATTCCCTTATGTTGCTACATTTCTGCAGGTCTACATACTGGGGCTGAAGGTAGTGGTAAGCAATAGTTTAAGGGTTGGAATGCCCTTTTGAGTCTGTGCAAACCTACTAACTTGCATGTTTTAAGGGTTTTCGCCAACTCCTTTTCTAATCTTTTCCCATACTGAAAAAGGTTGGAAATTTACTCCTGGCAGTGGCAGATGTAAAACTTCTTCAGGGTTGGGGAAAAAAGTGGTTGGAGGAAAAGTAAACTTGAAACATTCAGATTTTCACATGAGCAAATCTACACAAGCACATTTGCTCATGCTAAAATGCAGTTCACAAATATTTTCTAGGAGTACTATTTCTTGGCCTACTTCTGTAAATTCTTGTGAATTCACGGAGACTGTATATATGCACGTAACACATGGATATATACCATGGATGCACATTTGAGACTTTCTTTAATAATTGGGCCTCTAATTAGGCCTGGTGTCAACCATGACCTTTTGTGTTTAGTAAAATTATGTCTCTCTCTCGGTCTATCAGCTGGCTTCACTGTGAGTGACAGTATTCTGCTCTATTACAAGGAGCATATTGGCACACAAAGTAGTTTTGTTCAGTGCCTGAAACTGCTGTGGCAATGTGTGCTTTTTGAGACCAAAAACAGTTTTTTTTGCTTTTGCCAATGCTTGTTAGAATGGCGAGGGCCCTGCAGCTCCCACACAGATAAGGTTTTACAAAAACCATGCCTAAACAAGTCACATATTGACAAAACCAAAAACCTGACCACCAATTTCAGACCTACTGGCTTTGCCAATGCCTGTTTATTTTTGTTTCCCACAATCGTATTTTAACTGGTTACACTGATTTTCCATTATGAATATTTTTGGGAAATACAAGCATACATCAACATGTTACTAAATGATGCTGCAAAGATATGGTACCTAAAATCTTACAGTAGTTTAGCAAAATATTTTTTTCCTACTTGCATTTTTTTGTGAACATTTTATTGTGAAAGCAAAGAATCATCACTGTTGCTTTCAAGCTTCTGCAAATATTTGCATATAATCAGAGAGCATTCTGGGAGCATTATACATAGCCTCATATTACTAAACTTTGAAAACGTGTGTACATGTTTATACTGGAACCATCATCCGTATTGCAGGCAGAGCTGACATTTACTTTTAGTGCTCACCCTAATAATAAAGGCTTTGCATTAATGAACCATAAATACAAGTTTGAACAGCGTTAACACATGGACACACATTACCTTAACTGTAGACCATGCCCTTCCTTGATCCATAATGTGGTATTGTAAACTGGCAGCTAAAGAGTTTGTCCTGTAGGGGGTTGGGCCTACTTGTCCCAAGGACAAAATGGACATTAAATCTTGTTGCCCTTGACCCCAAACAATATGTCCCGGGTGTCGGGCTATAGGAATTCCACATCCCTGCATTGGAAGCACCTCAAACAATTGGTCTTTAATATTGAGACTGTCAAGCCATGGCCATCTCCCAGACCTTTGCTTACTTTCGTGTTGGGGCCTCAAGTGATTGCTGAAGATACATTTTTTTACACCTCCTACTATTCTAGCAGTCAGTTCAAGACTACAAAAGAAATACAAGCGAACACAACAGGAGCCAGAATCCTGAGCTCCGACCCTAAACCAAAGTCTGTGATTGTGATTTTAGTTAGAAAATGTGACACATTGGCACCAGAGACTTTTCCACCCGAAAGAGAAAGCAAAACATAAGATTTAACAGGCAGAGAAATGTGTAACACAGCAGCAACTGCATTCAAGAATGCAAATGCTACAGCGCTTCTAGGTCGATATCATAGAGTGGTCTGGGAAGGAATGAGATCTTTCATGGACAACCTTCCAAAGAACCGACAACAAGACCTTATGGAAATGATGAATGAAGGTTTCCTTGTGGCAAACCAGCTTATATGTGCAGCTGTATATGGAGGAGAACTACCTGTTATGGGCTATTTCTATGGGGTTTCATTCTGCAGACGGACTACTGCAAAACCTAGGCACAACAAAATATTGTAAACCTTTTTTGTGTCACCACATTGTTTGGTCAGCTTACTGAAGAAATAATTATAGTTATGAAAAATGAAGCAGACCCTCGAGTGTGGGACTGGAAGAAAAAACCAAGTGCTTCGAACAATAAATAACAAAGGTAAATGGATGTCTGTATAGAGTTGAATCCCTGCGCTGCCCATACCAACCACAGCAACAGCCAGGTCAAAGGTATCCTGACAAGAAGAAATTCTCAAAGCCGTCAGCACCTACAAGACCGTTTTATTCTAGAGGAAGGCATTCCTCCAGGATTATAAATTGGCAACTTTGAGAAAGTGCCTCTTTATGCGTGGATAGCCCCCCTCTTTTTTTGCAGGTTTTGATATGGTTTCAGATGTAGTGCACAGGGTCCCTGCCAACTAGGTGGCCTGTGCCAGTGTTACTTCCCTGAAACAAACTCCCAATTGGTACTTCTGCCCCCTGTAAGTCCCTAGTAACTGGTACCATGGGTACCTGGGTCCTGAGAGCTGAAGAGGGGCCCTTTGGACCCCCCCCCCCTCACTGGGACCATGCCACTGCACTTGCAACCCGTATGCTCCTGTGAGGGAGAAAACAACAAAGTCGACATGGCACCCTGTCTGGGTGCCATGCCAGCTAACACAATCTGGCAGCATAGGTGTATCATCC
The DNA here is from genome assembly GCF_964204655.1 of Triturus cristatus. Lineage (NCBI taxonomy): Eukaryota > Metazoa > Chordata > Amphibia > Caudata > Salamandridae > Triturus > Triturus cristatus. Next base: position 937,070,208 of record NC_140592.1, read on the forward strand.
CTCTAGCAGGCCTCACAGCCCTAAGACAGGCTGTACTATGCTACAGGTGAGGGCATATCCGCATGGGCAGATAAGCTCCTACAATATTGGGCACTATTTCCCAATATTGTAAGTGCCAGTGAAGCCATAGGGAGTACATGGGCTGGGAACTCGACAGTTCGAATTCCACAACATCATGATGGCTTTACTGAATATAGGAGTGTTGGGTACCAAACTACTCCTTTCAATAAATCCACACTGATGACAGTGTGGGATTTATTGTACCATGTACCCAAAGGGCACCTCAGAGGTGCCCCCTGAATTGCTACCAACTCTGGTGTGGTCTCTGACCGGCTGTAGGCAGCCAGCTACCACCAGACATGTTTCTGGACTCCTGGGCAGAGAGCCCCTGCTCTCTGGGACCAGAAACAATGCACATCCTGGGCACAGGTGTCATGCCTCCTTCCCCCTAGGATGGGCCAGTGCTCGAAGAGGGAAGCTTCAGAGGCCTGTTGCCTTTATGCGACCTCCAGCCTCTGCTGCTAACAGCGGATGGCAGCCCCTGGTATACACCCCCACATTGGGCGGGGAAAACCGGTGGGGAAATAAAAAAAGATAGGTGTGCCTACCTCTGCCAACCCTACCCCTAACGTGGAGGGAAGCAAGGTGTGGCACACTTTTCAGTCCCCGCCATCTTGAGGATGGGGTGAACCCTCCAATCAGGGCTAGGTCTATACCCCTCTCCCACAGGAGGGTGCCATAATAGAGGGTGAAGTCACCCCAGGTGAGGTTCCCATTGGCCCTACCTGCTACTACCCTAAAACACCTCCTAAATTTAGTATTTAGGGGGCTCCCCAAACAGGACTCTCAGATCTGCCACGACTTAAAAAGAAAGAAGATACCCTGCAACAGAAGGCAGAAGACACCAACTGCCATGGCTCCAGCCTTACCTAACTGCCTGTCTCCAGCTTTGACGAAACCTGCGACCTGTCTTGCAGCACAGCCTCCAAAACCCCTGTGAGGACTGTTGGTTTCAATAAAGACTCCAATCTCCCGATGACAGCAGACCAGTCCAGAAGAAACCGACTCCAAAGACTCCGGATCCCAGCAGATCTGTGTCTCCAGCCCACTCTGCACCCGATGCCCATGGCCCGAGTCTGAGTAGCTCACCTGTGCACTGAAGATCCTGACCTAGTGTCTAGCGTTGGCTGACCTCTCCTGCCCGCCAGGACATCGCCTGCAGTGTGAATCCAGAGGCTCCCCCAACTGGCTCTGTTAAGATTTCGACGTCCAAAGGCACCCTGGGACACAAAGCCCCTGGGCCTTGGTAAGCTGAACCAACGGTGCCCCTTGGACCCCCTACATCCCAACTTTCCTCTGCTGTCATTGGTCTTCCTCCTCCAACATCCTGTGCCACACCTGCAGCCCTTTTGCCGTCAGGAAAATCCTCATTGAAAAGCATCGGGCGCCCAACGTCGAATTTGCACCCTACACCCGTCTGCCGCTGGTGGTGCATGTTTGGTTCTGCTTTGTGGACCCCCCTGTGCTCGGCTAACCTCCAAAGCTTGGCCCCTGCAACTGATTTACTTACCGGCAGGTAAAGTGGCTCCAGACACCCCCTGTCACCATTGGAAAGCATTAGATCAATCTCCGATTTTGACCTCGGTTCCCAGCCGCCCCAGTGCAGCTGGTGGTGAGGTTCTGTTACCTACCTGACCCCTGGCCCCTGCTGACTTTTGGCTCCGAAGACTGAAATTGTAAGTTCGATACTCACCCGTTTAACCGCAGTATTGTTTTCCCCATAGGATAACATTGAACAGTGTGAAAACGTTTTTAAGTGTCGATTGATGAACGTGAAAAGTATTTTTAATTAACAACATGCTTACTTTATTACGAAGACCTGGGTCTTAAAATAAAGTACAAAGTATAATTTTAAAAAATTTCGCTGGATCTGCTTCTTGTGTTGTGTGTCTTTTATTGATCGGGTGTGTGCAATAAATGTCTTACACTCCTCTGTGTTAGGCCTAAGGATGCTCGCCCAAATTACCACTAATAAAGCACTTTGGGTTTTGCATTGAGCCTTGTACACTTTGGGGGAACCCCTGGACTCTATGCACAGTATTACCAACTAGTGATATCATATACAGAGCCAGCTTCCTACAACAACCTTCTGCCTAACCCTCTGAGACACCTCACCACTGCCACTCCTCCCGTCACCCTTGTTCGCAGCTTCGTTGGGGGGCGAGGGGTGTAGAATCTTGTCACTTGACAGATTGGACTGTCCTAACATTTGACTAGTGGGTTATTCCTAATGGCTAAAGGCCAGACTTCCACCCAGACCCCCCAAACCAACATCGAAACATAGAATAGTATATTTGGGAAAGGAAACCTTAATCTTGTTGAAAAAATGTGCAATCAAACTGGTACAGAAATGTCTTTGAATATACACTATTTCTTGGTACGCAGAAAAAGGCTGAAACAAGAGTACAGACAAATGCTGGACTTAACTTTTCTAAACAAATGCAAAAAAAGGAAAACATTTGAGATACTGGTGCTTTATTGAAATATTTCCTTACTTGAAAAAGAAAAATTGGCTGTGCACAATAGACCGTCAAGATACATGCTTTCACATTCCAATAATGAAACACAGAAAGGATTTGAGGTTTGTAGTCATCACTTTACACTTCCAGTATTCAGTACTGAAGCTGGGACTGAAATTGCGCCCCCCCCACACACATTCTCAAAGTACGTGGCAGTAGTAGGAGCACATGTGAGAAAAAAGGACATATTAATCTATCCCTATTAAGACGACTGACCTTTCAAACTCACAATCCTTCGAAACTAAAACAAGACTGGTTCTCCTGATAAATAGTCAAAAATCAGTAGTATCACTAGTACAACCCCTATCAGAATAGCTATCATCAAAAGAAAAGTGTTTCCTTTAGAGGAAAAATTATCTATCAAGAACTGGTGCCATCTATTGGTAAATAGTGACACTCACTCCTAGGCTCCATGCTGTCTGTAACTGTTGCCCCAGATGCAAGGTTGCAGATACCGTTGCAGCACTAACTTGAAGACCAATGGTCTCAGAATCTGGACAATTGGGACATGAAGCTGATTACAGTACCAGCAAAAAACTCTAGTGTGGTGGTGCAGATGGAGGTATCTTTTACAGGGAGTTCCAATCCAACAGGAAGCGGCACTAGAGACTCTGCTCCTAGAGGCATCACTAGTAGGATGTGGAGCACATGTAGATGATTTGTCTGTCTGTAGTTAGTGGGCAGAGAAAGACAAGTTGTATCAAATCAACTACCTAGAATTACAAGCAGTCCATCTAGCTCTCAAATATTTTCCGCCATCACTACAATCAACCATCAACGGCATTCAGATAGAAGACAACAAAACAATGCTCCAGCTTAATGAACGCTGAGGCTGAAGATCGACTCTTTCAGTGGAAACATAAACAATTTGTCACTGGGCTTTAACAAGAGGTCTAATGCTGAAAGCAGTGCACATTGTGCAAGCACAAAATCAACAAGCGTGTTTCCTCATCCAATTACAAAAACAAACACAAATGGGTTTTTAGATAATGAAACCATGCAAGCAACCCCCTCTCTGTCTGTTTGCAATACATCAAAACAAACAATGCTGAGAGTTTGCATCCAGGGTTCCAGATCTGAATTCAGTGGGGGGTTCCTTTTAATAGACTGGTTGAACACACTTCTCTACGCCTTCCTACTGACCCCACTCTTTCAGCAGTTCTATTGAAAAAACTCAATCAAGGACGGTTCTGATGGGATTGGCTGAGGCAGTGGTGGTCCATCTTCAGATGTCATTTGGACCTCACAAGAGTCTGCCACACAAACAAAATCTAATCACCAAAACTTCAGGGACAAATTCAACACCCCAATATTGCATCATTGAATTGTGCAGCATGGCTCCTGAAATTAGAATGTATGGGCACCTAAATATCCTGCCTGCTTGCCTGGAGCTTCTGAAGGCAGCTAAACACTATTCAATTAGAACATGTAATGCACTGAAGGGGGAAGAGGTTCCCTAATCCAGTCTCATGTCAAGAAAATATTCTATTTCCTTACGTGTTGTACCTGACATAGTCGAAATTACAGTTTTCCCCTCAAAATGTTCATTTTGCTGTGCTCGCAATTAAAGCCCCAGATCAGATTTATTTTTTCTCGATACCTGTAGTCCAAAACCTTTTGGAAGATCTGAAGAAAGTGTTCCCTCCAATAAGGAAATTACCACCGCCTGGGAAACTCAGTCTGGTTTTGTCTCGCTTAATGTGCTCCATTTTTTTTTTAACCAAAAACACATCTACATTGCAATATTTATCATGGAGAACTGCTTTTTGGTAGCAATTACATCTGCTAGGGTAGTAAGTGAGGTTGAAGCACTATCAGCTGTAGATCCATGCACAATATTTCATGCAAATGAAGTAATCATGAGGACACATCCACCCTTCCTACCCAGAGTAGTTTCAAAATGTCATATCATTCACAGTATCTGTATGTTTTTCCAGTCCATCCGCTCCATCAGAAAGATTTCTGCATTCATTGGATGTTGGAAGGGTACTCCATATTTACCTAGATAATACAAATGCAAGTAGGAAATCTAACCAATTCTATTTTTAATTATGGACACATCACACTAGAATTAATCTCATCTAAGCAATTCCCAGATGGATTGTGGCTTGTATTTCATTTTGCTACAAACCAAGTTAAAATCGCTTCCAGTAAGAACAAAGTCACATTCAACTAGAGGGGAAGCAGCAACAAAAGCTTGACTTGGTAATGCTACCTTAACTAATATCTGCAAAGCTAGGAAGGTTTTCTTCATCTGCATTGACCTTCTTGTGTGTAGTTTCTCTAGAATGCCCCGTCTCATTGGCTTACCTATGTCCATACCTTTGCAGCAGGTATTTTATATCTTTAATAGATGTCATCAAAAGACTGCCTAAAATTTAAATTGCAGGCTAATGACATGCAAAATCTCCACTATGTTTGTTTCTTTCCATGATTCCGGGGCCACTCCTGTACCCATTACCCCGTTGAAAAGATCACTAAGAAGCGGGGTAATCTCTGCCTCAAAGCATCGATAGACTTCTAAAGGTATTCCATCAGGGCCTGCTGCCTTGCCAACAGCTGACTCTTGCAGGGCTTCCGCTATATCCCTCCCAGAAATCTCCCTCTCTATCTCTTCTATTGCGGCATCCCCTAAACGAGGGCCATTATCAGCAATCTCCTCTGTCCCAGGTTCATTTGATATTGTTTCTGTGTATAATTTTTGATAAAAATTCTTAAAAACCTGGAGAATATCTGGAGGGTCTGAATATTCTATACCATTTTCTGTGAATGCGGAAGGGCCGGGCTACACGGGTGGGCGTAGCGTTGGAGAAGAGAGCGTTTGCGCATGTGTGGCTGAGAGAAGCTGCTCTGCTGGCATGCGCGAGCAGCGTCCGTGTGCGCGCATGCACAGTCACTATTACATCTCGCAAAAGTGGAGCGCTCTGCCGTGTGTAGAAGGAGGTGTGCTAATTAAAAGGGAGGTTCAGCCTAGAAATGACGGTAACTGGGAATTATATAGTGTGACTCAGTTGAGTACAGGACCTGATGGAGGTGGGTAGAAAGAAAAATAATAAATGTAAGTGAAGGGGACCTCAGCTGGAGTCCCCAGGTTCTGGTGGTGTGTGCTATGCCTTATAGGTTTCTGCATAAAGGGTGAACCTCTATTGCTTACGCTAATGGCGCAATGTGTGAGGAGGTGCCAGCCTCTGGGGTCTGTCAGGGAGGCTGAATGCATGGGCAACACGAGCCGACTAGAACGTCTGGCTCTGCAATCACTGAAAGACGACGCTGAAATCATAATAAAACCAGCCGACAAAAGTGGGGGTACTGTCATACTCAACAAAGAAGACTACCACCGGGAATGTGATCGATTACTCAATGATACTAAAAGCTATGAAAGATTGATATGCGATCCAAGCACAGCCCTGAAATCACGCAGTCCACACACCTTAGCGCGTGTGTAGGTACCAGTTTTTATTGTTTTCACTTTTCACGTGGCACCATACCTTTTGCCACTCACTTCTTTCCACGGTCCTGAAGAAAGCCCCTCCTACATTCCCCTGCAGGCTGAAACATGTAGACCCATCACATAGACAACTACAAGATCATTATTTCTTTCTTAGTTGCATCACACATAATTTTTTAACCATATCCTGAGCCGCCAGTAAGAAAAATAAAGAGGCAAGGATTCTCAGATATTTTTAATTTACAGCACATCACATTTCTGCACCACACCAGCTCCGCTGTATCAGGCGTCGTAGCACAACCGGGGGGCATTCGGCCACCCGGTTGGGACCCCAATGATGAAGCATGACACCAACCAGGTTGGTGTGTGAGGGTTCTTTTAACAAACCAAGTGGGTTCCAAACACTGCCTATTAGTGATTGTACCACACATAGATTGGGTTCGTCCATCATTGTTTAACATATATTACACAGGGGATACGGACGCACCCCCTTCCTTCCCTTGTACTCCCATTGTTTTTGACTAGCATATATAGTACACACAAAAGCAGTAAGTGCGACACACATTCAATAAAGAAATCTGACACCAATTTATAAAAAATAACACATACTTTTATATGAATTTAGATACCAAGATCGGAATCCGGCAAGTACTTTTCGAGTTATACATTTTTTCAATTTTCAAACGTTGATGCAGTTAAATTTTGTTAAATTTTGTGGAGCTGTAATGCTATGGGGGAAAAACATGATCTGCATTCGGGCACTTTACAGTGACTTATGGAACTGTTCTCTGGGACTTAAAGTGAGTATGGAGCAAGGTCCAAGGCCACACCTACGGGTCACCTCGGGAGGCTCTGGGGCATCTGGGTTCAGGGGTGTGTTACGGTGTTGGGAGTCGGATTTACTTCAATAGGGAACGGTCTGGTCAGAAAGAGGCTGAAAGCTTAGACTGGGGGAGCTGTCCAGGGTAACCCCAAGAGTGGCTTGACCCTTGAGATCCTCGGGGACGTAGGAACACAGTTGGTCCAATTCCCCAAGGGCTGTGGGGCTCGGTGCAGTGTTGTCTTTTGGCGGGTTCTGTACTGGAGTCACTTGCGGTTGGAGGGGGATGCCTACAGAAAGAGGAGGCAGCCGGGGCCTGGAAGTCCAGTCTGTGCAAACCCAAAGATGAGCTTAGCTCGTGTGGATCTGGGGAACCCGTTGGCACTGTCACCTCCCTTGGACAAGGACTGTGGAGCTTGAGAGCATAGGTACCTTGAGGCATCGGGTGGCGGGGGTCGAAGTCTCACTTCTTTGTCTTTGTTTCTATTGCAGAGGGGCAAACAATGCAGCTGGGCCACTCACAATGTGGGTCTTCATGTCTTTGAAGTCCCTCAATGTGAAGGTTGGTTTTCCTTGGCGTTGGTGTTCAGTCTGGACAAATCAAGCCTTTCCTGCTGCAAGGGGTCCAGTACCCTAGGTATTAGTGTTGTGCGGTTTTGGTTGGTCAGGTGTCCCCACACTTGGAGTGAGGATGGATATGACCTGTAGGAGCATAGCTACCTCTTTCAGGGTGGCTGCTACGCCAGTAGTCGCCGTAGGCAGTTGGTCGGTGTACCATTCGTTGATTCTTTAGTGCCTGCGGCTGCGGGGGAGTAGCTCCTCTACTCCAAGGGGGTTTCTATGGCAATTGGCGAAGTACTTGTAGCCCTCCAGGTTTCTTGGAGTCTGCATAGGGGCAGGATGAGTTGTTTGCTCCACGAGGGTTGGGTGCAGCAGGCAGGCTGGTGCCAAGTCATTTGAGCTCCTCGGTTCTTGGGTCGGCAGTCTTCTCTTTGTCCACTCCTTCTTTTGTGTCTGTCGAAATCTGAAGTCCTGGTATCAAGGGATCCCCTAAATACTCAATTATGGGGTGTTACGGGGAGTGCAGTGTAGCAGCCAATGGGCTACTTACCCCTGGAGTCACTACACCCCCTAGAAGACCACTTCCTGTGGGGAGTAGGCATCACCTTTTCCCAGAGTTCCTAATTCCACTGCACACAAGATGATGGAACTTCTAAATTTGTGTTCACTTCAGGCTTCTTCACCCTAGAGGTGTGTCCAGCCTGGCAGTGCAACAAACCTCCTGCATAGCTAATTTTCCCGCCCTTCCAGGGGCCAGATGGGCTCAGGGCAGGGGGTGGCATCTCCCCTGTCTGGGGAAGCCTTGGGTGGCATATCAAAGGCGGCAGAGGCCTTTGAAGCCTCCTGCTTTGATATGCTGATTTTCCAGCCTTCCTGGAGTGGAGTGATAACACCTCTGAGGGGGTCAGCAACTCGTCTGTGCTAGCAGGCTGGTCTGGTCCAGTCAGCCAGCACACTAGAATGCTAGTATAGTTAAGGGGGTGCCACTGACGTACCCTCTGGGTGCTTGTATTAATAAATCCATCTGTGGAATCAGTGTGGGTTTATTAATACAAGGTGTTTAATACCAAAGACCATATGTTTCAGTGAAGCCATTATGTAGCTGGGAAACTAGTTTTGACCATTGCCCGGTACATATCTTAAGATGGCTTCCCTTTTCACTTATACTGTCAGTAATTGAACTGGCTAGCATAGGGGCATAGCTGCTCATGCAGAAATGTCCTCACTTGTAATATAATGCACCCTGCCTTAGGGCTGTAAGGCCGGCTACAGGGGTGACTTGCAAACATTACAAAAAATAATGTTAGGGGAAATGGCACACAAGTGTATGTCATGTTTTCACTTTTTAGAGCACCTTGTCACGCAGCCTGCAGTGGCAGTCTGTATGAGTTGTGCACTGGGTCCCTTAGAGTGACACAAGATATGCTGTAGCTCTTCATGTTAATGTTAAATGTTTTTATAAAGCGCACTGTTAACCTGAGGTGTCCTGACGCTAGCTCCAAAGAATCATGAAAGAGAGGGAGGGGCCTACTTGCTGAATAGCCATGCTTTCAGATCCTCTCTGAATGCAAGCAGGCCAGGAGTAGAACAAATAGAGAGGCAGCTCATTCCATGCCTTGGCTGTGCCAATGACAAAACGTCTTTCTCGCCAATTCGATTTTTAAATCTAGGAACAATCAAGGTTCTTGTGCCTGAATACTGGACAGTTATATTGGGAATGTACCAAGTGAATTTCTGTCTGAAATGAGCAGGGCCAGTATTGTTTGAAGCCTTGAAGGCTGTACACAAGGATATGAACTTGATCCTCTTCCTGACCGGTAGTCACTAAAGTTCCTGGATTACTAATTTAACAGAGCAGAATTTGGGAGTACCAGAGAGGAGTTAGCAGCGGCATTTTGAAGCACCCGCGGCTTATTTAGAATGTTGCTGCTGCATGTTAAGATACAGCCTGTTGCAATAATCCAGCCTTGATAGTATAAGAGAGGACACAACCGTTTTTTGGGGGGAATAAATTGTAGTATCTTTTTGATCATCCTAAGAATGAAAAAAGTAGAGGTAGTCAGGGAATTGACCTGTTCTACAAAGGACTACAAAGAATCATATCGCCCAGGTTTTTAGCTTTCTTAACAGGAGTGGGCAGTGGACCCAATTGTGCAGGCCACCAAGACGGGGACCAAAAGGAGCGATTGAAGGCAAATGAAAAAAACTTCAGTTTTGTCATAATTTAATTTTAGGCAGTTGTTGCTCACTTGTGAGCTGATGGGCAGCAGACAGTTAAGAACATTACTATCAGTGTTATTGTTCTGGTTTGAGACTGAGATGACTATTTGTGTGTTGTCTGGGTATGATGTCAAGCCGAACTTGAATGATCTAATTAAGGCTGTCAGCGCTGTAACATAAATATTAAACCGGGTTAGGCTGATGGAGAAGCCCTGTGGGACCCCACAAGGAAGAGAACAAGCATTTGCAATGCAGTAGGTCTTGCATTTGAGAGAGTTTGAGCTTTTGGCATCATACATGACAATGCCTTTTATTTATGGGTTTTGAAAACCTGCAAGCAGTGCATAAACACGCACTTTGTATTTATGGTGCTTACTCACGAGAATCAAGGCTGGCAGTAAAAGAGGTGCAGTTACTGCCAGCATTGCTTCTTGTAAGTAACGACTAAAAGTATAAAGGGCGTGTTTACACATCGCTTGCAGGTTTTCAAAACATAAATAAAAGGCATTCTCATTTACAATACCTCAAACTGCTATTGCATTGCAAATGCTTGTTTTATTTTGTAATGCGATTATGGTGTGGCTCACTGCGACCGATTATACAAATGAGTGGCAGGGAAGTAGAAATACTGTTTCAATTACACTGCTCACAGCAGCAAGTTCTGTTTTCCCTGCAAATGAAACTAGCACTGAGATCTTCTGTTGCCGCCAAAATTATGATTACAGATATGATTGAATTTAGATATTTAAAGAAACAAGCTCCCCGTGTTCAAATATTCCACAAATGCAACTGTCACCTACCTCTCACACTGCTCTTCAAATACACCCCAATCAAGGAATGTCAACGCTGCCTTTGGAAAAACTTGTCAGCCATGGAGCTTTCATAACAGCACCAAAGACAGACGAAAAGGCTACACTTTTTTTTTCGTCTGGCAAATATAGAGTTCCCGGGGAAACTTTCTTGCAGTCCTATTTTGAGAACACCCCAGAAACTGCCTCTGAAACTAGAAGTAGACCTCAGCGAGGCCTACCGGTGCTAGGGGTTCGCCCTTCTTTGCACACTAGTCTTCAGACCAATGAGTAGAGATTGGCGCAGAAGCTGGAATATCAAGAAAACAGTTTATTAAACCTCATGAGGTGGAACTACATCCATACAAAACCCTCAGGCAGTGTATGAGGTAGTACAAGGAGTAGAAGAACTGTAGGTCTTTTATACCCACACAGGAGCTCAAAAGGAGGCGGTACAAGTAAATAGAAGAATAGCTATTCACTTACATGGACATACAGAAAATGCTCAGTCAACAAAGTAGGAGGAGAAATGAGTTGCTGACATCAGTTGAAACAGCCTGACATTTACAAACTAAGACAGGTGCATTCTAGAAGCTGGGCCTTTCTGAGCATGAACAGTGCTCTGGCTCAATACTGAAGGAGTTAATTATAGTTCCTGACTCAAGTGAAATACATGAGCAGTCAACAGTGAAGAGGGAGAAAGCTCATGGCGAGGCACATTGTCAACTAAAATGGCTGCCACAAACAAGATGGATTCAGCTCATGCTAACAGTGATCTCTGCTAAATTCCCACAGACAACCCTTATAGCATTAGCTGAAGACATCTATAATTTAGAAGAGTCCAAATATACATCACATACATCTATCTGCATCATTTCATTAAATTGTTTGTCTAATACATATTGGGCATTTATCTTCTTGACATTGCGTCTAGCAGGTGTACAAGCAGTGATACAGAGGGAGCAACACATCGGTCCACATTGTATACATAGGCAGCATGTCATTAAAATTGCAAACAATATACATACTATCGTTATCAGTTTCCAGCCCCAGGTAGTAAACAGTGTCCATAGCCAACCGGCTAAAGTCCATGTTCCGGTATCAGGGTGAATCTCAGCAGTGATTCTATGCAATTTTGAGATCACATCAAAAACTGAAGGGGCATAATCAGGGATGAAGACACAACAACTACTCCCGATGATGTGACATGCACCACCTTGATCAGCTAGAACGACATCCAGGACCATATCACGATGGATTTAACCCAGATCTCTTGACTGGGGGAGAATGTCTGCATTGTCAGCATTCCGTCCATCATTTGTTTGTTGTAACGCTTTTCGCCCTAGGTGGGATGGGTATTCCCAGACGTGGGACCCGTGCTCACTACGCCACTGGAGTCAAGCTATCCTGGCTGATGACGGCTGATAGCCAGAAACCGGTCCTAGGATGCTTGATTCCGGTCCAGGGAAGACATGGCTTGGCAGTTCGGGCTGGACTGTTCCCATGAGGCACAGGGTCAAGACTGATTTGCATATGGCCATGTCTGAACTGGGGTGGCGTAGTGGGCAAAAAAACGATGGATTTAACCCAGATCTCTTGACTGGGGGAGAATGTCTGCATTGTCAGCATTCCGTCCATCATTTGTTTGTTGTAACGCTTTTCGCCCTAGGTGGGATGGGTATTCCCAGACGTGGGACCCGTGCTCACTACGCCACTGGAGTCAAGCTATCCTGGCTGATGACGGCTGATAGCCAGAAACCGGTCCTAGGATGCTTGATTCCGGTCCAGGGAAGACATGGCTTGGCAGTTCGGGCTGGACTGTTCCCATGAGGCACAGGGTCAAGACTGATTTGCATATGGCCATGTCTGAACTGGGGTGGCGTAGTGGGCAAAAAAACGATGGATTTAACCCAGATCTCTTGACTGGGGGAGAATGTCTGCATTGTCAGCATTCCGTCCATCATTTGTTTGTTGTAACGCTTTTCGCCCTAGGTGGGATGGGTATTCCCAGACGTGGGACCCGTGCTCACTACGCCACTGGAGTCAAGCTATCCTGGCTGATGACGGCTGATAGCCAGAAACCGGTCCTAGGATGCTTGATTCCGGTCCAGGGAAGACATGGCTTGGCAGTTCGGGCTGGACTGTTCCCATGAGGCACAGGGTCAAGACTGATTTGCATATGGCCATGTCTGAACTGGGGTGGCGTAGTGGGCAAAAAAACGATGGATTTAACCCAGATCTCTTGACTGGGGGAGAATGTCTGCATTGTCAGCATTCCGTCCATCATTTGTTTGTTGTAACGCTTTTCGCCCTAGGTGGGATGGGTATTCCCAGACGTGGGACCCGTGCTCACTACGCCACTGGAGTCAAGCTATCCTGGCTGATGACGGCTGATAGCCAGAAACCGGTCCTAGGATGCTTGATTCCGGTCCAGGGAAGACATGGCTTGGCAGTTCGGGCTGGACTGTTCCCATGAGGCACAGGGTCAAGACTGATTTGCATATGGCCATGTCTGAACTGGGGTGGCGTAGTGGGCAAAAAAACGATGGATTTAACCCAGATCTCTTGACTGGGGGAGAATGTCTGCATTGTCAGCATTCCGTCCATCATTTGTTTGTTGTAACGATTGTGGATGGAAGGCAACATGAAACTGCTGCTTAATCCCCAATCCTTTCAAGACATACTCAACAACTTGCCCAATAAAATGGGGTTTGTTATCACTCCACAAAAGTTTGCAAACACCAAATCTAGGTAAGAATTCCTTTAGAAGCACTGTCGCTGTAGTAAGAGCTGTATAATCTTTTGTAGGGTATGCTTCTAGCCATTTACTAAAGGCACATACCACTACTAGAACATACTTTAAATTATTACAGCGTTTAAACTCGATGTAATCCATCTGCAGAAACTCAAATGGTGCAGTTGGTGTAGCAAACCCTCCTGTTGGAGTTCGTGTCCCTTTTCCAGGATTGTACTGGAGACAAATTAAGCAGGACTGCACTATCTTTTTAGCCGTGCCAGCAATTTCTGAATGATCCCAAACTTGCGCAAGCAACTTCGTTATTGAGGATGCTCCAACATGTGCTGGCCCATGTGCCATATGAATCATAGGATGTAAATAGGCTGTGGGTAGTCTCCACTTAGTCATGTCTTTATTTCTCCAACAGCCCTCATCATCTAATGTTCCCTCCTTGGACCATTGTTCAAGCTCTTCTGTAGAGGCAGATCCCTGCATATCTAGCACTTCTTGCCTAGCATCATGCTAATGTTCAGCCTGTGACTTCCCCACGTACATAGATGTGGTGCTTCGCTGCATTGCAGTTTTGCGGGCTATGCGATCTGCGAAAGCATTGCCTCGCCCTATTTTATCTGTCACTTTCTTGTGTGCGCTACACTTAACAATCGCTATCATATTCAGATATGTCAAGGCAGTCAGGAGATTATGCACTAATTCTCCATGCACTATGTGCGCCCCATGTGATGTAAGAAAGCCTCTTTCCTTCCAGAGTAACCCAAAATCATGAGCCACTCCAAAAGCATAGTGTGAGAAGGTGGCTCTGTATATACTGTTCCCAAATAGGTACAGTGTGTACAGAGTCCACAGTCCCCAGAGGTTTGGCAGAGGCTAAAGTTAGATATAACCTTACTCTCTAAAGTGGTAGCTTGATTGAGCAGTAAGGCAGTATCAGAGGACAGTGTAAAGCATTTTGTTGTATACACTCAGCAAATGGTTTCACACACTCAATAACTGAACTCTAGGCCAATGGTTTATATATAAAAAATATATGCTTGTCTTATTTTAGAACCAACAATAGGTGTTAAAATATACTTTCTCAGAATTAGATACTTTAGGTAAATACTTTTGTAATATGCAATTGGCTTTTGTAGATATTTACAAGTTGTTGCAATAGGCAACACAATTTTAAACACAATAATGCATCGAGTTCAATGGAAGTTTCAGATTATTTGCAATAGATTACTCTCAGGATTTCTTTTGTAATTCCAGGTCTGGATCCTAGATTCAGTCCTGGGACAGTTCTTAGAAACAAGTGATAAAAGTCGACTTAATTTCTACTAGGATTTTTAAGTAATATTTTGCTATTTTAAATGTTGACAGAAGAAATTTCATAGAAAACAGTCAATGATTCCCTATGGAAGAAAATTCAAGTTGCAGGTATAGTATGTTCTCGTTACTTTTGTAATCCAGTACTGGGTGCCTAGACTCAGTACTGGGACCTTAATCCAAAACAGGTAAGTAATTACGTTTTCACAATTTATACGATATTTAAAGTTTTCATAAATCGACACTTAGAAGAAATTTCACAGAAAAACAGTCAATGATTTCCTATGGAAGAAAATTGGGTTACTGGTAAGTACAGTTGTGAATATTTTTCAGGGTCAGTGCTGGGCACCAAGATCCAGCTCTGGGAGCTCACCTAATAGCAGGTGAGTATTTCCGTTTTCGTTACTCGGCTGATTTTTGGTGAATATTTTAAATTTTGAAAACGCCACACTTAGAAGAAATTTCAGAAGAAACCAGTCAATGTTACCCTATGGAGAAATTGAGTTATTGGCTTTAAGGTAAGTGCTCGACTGGCAAAGTTAAAGTTCTGGGCACAGACTCAGTGGTCTCCCAGGGTCAGGTAGGTACAGTTGTTACACCCTCAGCGGCACAGGGGCAGCCGGGTGCAGAGTGAGTTAGGCCCAATGTTATCACTATGGGAGGCAGGGGGGCCTTGGTTGGTGGCTGCTGACTAGCAGGCCACACGGCTGTGGGAGCTGGGCTCCTGGTCACTTGCTCAGGGCAAATGGGGAAGTAGATAGGTGTAGAGGTTACACTGCCAGGGCCACTCGGGCGGCTGGGTGCAGGGTGATTTTGAGCCTTCGGGCGCTCAATTAATTTCAATGGGAAAGCTCCGGTTTGGAAAAAGACGCAAGCTCGGGAACGAAGAATCTACAGGTGCCACCACCACTTCGAGAGGTAAGTTGGGGGATAGGTAGGTACCCAGGAGTTGGGCACAGGGGGCCGCAGGGCGCCGGGTGCAGGGGTGCCTTTTGGTGTCAGGAAATCTTACCCTCTGTTGATCGCGGTTGGGGGAGTACCTGGTTCTGAGGCTGCAGGCGTCGTCAGGAGCATTGAGGGAAGTCCTTGGGTGCCGGACTCGGGGTCACAGTCGCTGAGGGGTCGTCCTCGTGGTCTTTGTTCACTCCGGCACAGGCCAGGCTTGGCGGGTGCAGTGTGTGCAGGATTCGCGGTTCAGGGCTGATGCCAGGGATTAGAAGCTGATTTTGAGTAGAGCCTCTACTCATGGGAGTCCCAGGTGCTTAGAGCCAAAAGTTAGCCAGGTCCTCCGGGGTTTGTGAGGTTGCTGGCCACAAGAGGTGCCGGGTTGTAGCAGGAGCAGGTTCGAGGGTCGACAGGCCGGTAGGGCTGGGGCCAAAGCAGTTGGTGTCTTCCTCTTCTTAGCAGCTGCAGGGCAGATCTTCTTTCTTCTTGCTCTTCTTTGTATTTCGGAATCTGGAATCTGGGGAAGGAAGGTTCAGGGTGCCCCTAAATACTAGATTTAGGGGCGTTACAGGTAGGTGAAGGGCAGGGACCAATGGGTCCCTGTCCTGGGGTGGGTACACCCCCTATTCTGCCACTCTCCTGTGGGAGGGGGGCAGTAGCCAAGTCCTGATTGGGTAGGGCCTCCCATCTTTAAGATGGCGAGCGCCCGGAGATGTGCTTCACCTCGCCTCCCCCACCTGAGGGGTGGGGTTGGCAGGCTGGCACATCCCCTGTCCTTATTTGGGGTTTCCGTCCAAGCTTCCCGCCAGAGTGGAGGTTGCAAGTGGCCTGGGGAAGCTCACAGAGGCGGCATGCCTTTGAAGCTTCCCCCTGCCCATCCTGGGGGAGGAGATCTAGCACCTCGCCCAGGATGTGCATTGTTGCAAACCTAGGAGAGCAGGTGCTCTCCTACCCAGGGGTCCAGCAACATGTCTGATGTGTGGCAGCCTAAGTAGCCTCTCAGACCAGACGTGGATTGTATGTTAGGTTTCAGGGGGCCTCTCTAAGATGCCCTCTGTGGTGCTTGGTACATTAAATCCCACACTGGCATCAGTGTGGGTTTAATGTGCTGAGCAGCAGTTTGATACCAAACGTCTCAGTCTTCAGTGTTGCCATTATGGTGCTGTGGAGTTCGTGTTTGACAAGCTCCCAGCACCATGTACTCTTAAATGGCAGCACTGCACTTTCAGGGCCCAGGAATGGACCTGGGTACTGTAGGGGCACAGGGCTCATGCTCCTGTGCCCACACCACTGGCATAGGGCACACAGCTAGAGGGGTGGCTGATGTATGCCAGGGCAGTGTAGGTGGTGTGCATGGCACACAGGGATGTGTGCCATGTCGACTCTCTGTTTTGTCCTGTACCCAGACACTCAGCCTGCAAGGGCAGTGTGTGTGTGTTAGGGTACAGGGTCTCTAAGGGTGGCACAATGAGTGCTGCAGCCCTTAGAGGCCTTCCCTGGTCACAAGGCCCTGGGTACCTAGGGTACCATTTACCAGGGGCTGACATGTGGCCAGGGTTTGCCAATTTGGGTTGGAGGTTTTGGTTTAGGGAAGGAACATAGGCCCTGGGCACCTGATTGGCAGGAGTCCTGAGCGCACGCAGTCAAAGTACATTCAGCAAAAAGTGGGGGCATACCATGCAGGAAAGATGGCACTTTCTCACACATAGCAGCTATCTGTATAGATGTTAATAGACAAGTCAGTACTAAGCTCACACACTCTTGTTAGTGCTATGAGCTCAGCTGCCTGAGCTGACTTGTGTGGAATGCGAGCTGTCTCAACTACCGTCTGAAGCGTTGTGATTGCATATGCAGCTGATGTCGTGCCATCTGGTAGTCTCAAACAAGACCCATCAACCCTCCATCAACATTTGAAAGGGGCGTATCTTGTAGGTCAACACGACCCTTTGTCTGTTCCTCAGTAAGGAGAATGCAATCATGAAACTCTTGTGCCTGGGATTGAGCAGCCGGATACGGCAACAAAGTGGCAGGATTAAGAGTTGAACATCGTTTCAAAGTAATATGAGGGGCCAAAAGTGTCAATTCATATCCTGTCAAGCGAGCACTAGTTAAATGCCGCATTTTAGTTTGGTTCAAAAGGGCATCAACTGCATGGGGTACTAGCACAAGCAATCTATGTGACAGGACTATCCCTTCACTCTGACGTATGGATACAGCTGCCGCTGCAACAGAGCGTTAATACCCAGGCAACGCACGAGCGACTGGATCGTGAACAGCTGAAAAATATGCACAAGGTCGCTGCTTATCACCATGTGTCTGTACTAAAACTGAGAGTGCACTACCATCCCTCTCGTGTACATAGAGTGTAAATGTCTTAGCGTAGTCTGGAGTGCCTAATACTGGTGCAGAACAGAGAGCTTGAAGCAGCTGTTGGAAAGCATCCTGGCATTCACTAGTCCATGGAAGGGGTATTGGAGTGTTTTTAGTCAAGAGGGCCAACAAAGGTTTTACAATATTCGAAAAACTAGGGATCCATTGCCTACAAAAAGAAGTAAGACCAATGAATGCTCGAACATCTTTCTGAGTACGGGGCACAGGCGTGTCTAAAATAACTTGAATGCGATCTGGCGTGAGTGCACGTCCCTCCTTAGACAGGTGGTGACCTAAATAGGTAACCTGCTGTCTACAATTTTGCAATTTCTTCCTAGAAACCTTGTGATGGTGTGATTCAAGAAATGAAAGCAATGACAGTGTTCCTTCTTCACACTGTTCAGAGGTATCTGCTGCCAACAAGATGATATCGACGTATTGTATGAGAGCCACCACTGTGGGCACAGGGAAAGCATCAAGCTGTGGTTTTAACGCTTGGCTGTAAATACTGGGACTCTCTGTATACCCCTGTGGAGCTCTACAAAATCTGAAGGATCGAACAAATATCGGCTATCAGGATGAATAGAGATCGAAAAGAAAGCATTCTTCAAATCCATTACAGAAAATGTAGTCGCAGTCGGAGGAACCATGGTAAGGAGTGTCGTGATGTCAGAGACTACCGTATATTGGGGCACTACGATCTTATTAACCTCACGCAAATCAATGATAAACCTGTAGATTTTAGTATCAGTATCTTTCTTCTAAATGGGAAGGATAGGACTATTGCAAATATTGTAAGGGACTTCTTCCACAACTCCTACTTCAAATCTATCTTTAACAATACGTATTAGTGCTTCTTCGCCTTCTTGAGAAATTTTGTATTGAGGCAATCAAGGTAATGAAGCACCTTCCCTCACTTGAATATGAACTGGTGGGATAACCATTTGTCCCACATCGGTATCCGATGTAGCCCATAAAGTACTAGGGAGTGATGCCAAAGCAAAGCAAATATTGTCCGGCGTGTTAGGGGAAAGCAAAAATGGACATGGAGCAGAAAATGTATCAACATGAAATGCAAGTGGTTGTGACAGTGGGCTAAGGGAAGGAGTCCCATCGAAACCTATCGATGTGATTGTTAAGCCAGACAGGGGAGCCCTTGGAACCAATTGTTTAGACAGGGCGCTACGAGTAGCTCCAGTGTCAACCAAAAACCGATCAGTGGAACCCAAAACATGTGCATTAACATAGGGACCCTTCTGATCTACTGGGACTTCAACTGATTCCTTACCCCATCCTAGGCATTCCTATGCATAAGCAGAATCCTTCAAATCAGCGATCGGATAATCAGACATTTGATATTGGTTGCGTCTATCAAAAGTATTAAAAGAATTCTGAGTATGCTCAACTGCCTCAAACCTAGTGTGACCATCCATAACTCCCCTATATCCTGAATTCCCTGGACGGCTTCTCATTTGTCCCCGACCACGCTGATACGGCTGAGTACGCAATTGTGGACAGTCAGCAGCCCAATGTCCAATCTCCTTACAATAAGCGCACTGATCAGAAGACAAAGTAGCTCGGGGGAAAGAGGGTGCGCCAGGGCGATACATTGCACGTCCGCCTCTGCCACCGCCTCTGTAGGATGAACCATAAACCTGAGCTAACATAACCTTTGTTTTTAAATCCTTAACCTTTTTATCCTCGTTGCCCTTAGCTTCCAACTCCTGACGTTCATAATACTGAGCCATAGTCAAGAGAGAGACTGGGGAAGACGTAGTCCATGAACTCTCGCTGGCCTTTAGGCAACTAGCTATTCCTGGCAACATGTTTGCGACAAATTTATTGACAAACAGATGCCTACCCGTGTCATCTGTCAATGACTGGCCACTAAAGTCGAGTCGTGGAATGTCTCCTCAAAACGCATAAAGAAATCAGAGACCAATTTGTCTGCCTTTTGCTTACAGGACACTAACATAGTTCAATCTATCTTCTTAGGAGGAATACGAGTTTTCAATTTAACTATTATAGCTTTTGGAAGGTCTAAAATTTCTTGCTGCGGTTTCTGTGCTGGTTCCCTCTCTGCATCTATCCTCTCTAGTGTCTTCCAAATATCTCCAAAAGCTGCATGATCATCTACTTTACGACTAGACCTCCACATATCAGGGGGTAGGATAAGCCCAAAAAACATAGCAATATCAGACAAAGTCATGGTACAAGAACTAATAGCTCCTTCAACTTCATAATAAGCAGAGGGATTTTTCCGCGGATCAGGCAAAGCAGCTTTAAGAGCCATGACATCCGCTTTACTCCAAGGAGTATAGACCCAATTATGAATAAAATATCCCTTCGCATCAGTTGAATTTTTATCGTCATCCGTTCCCGCACCCCTAGGATGGGAATACAAAGGCTCAGCTTCACGCATTGGTTTCCCATGAACTACAATATCCTTATCTGTCCCTGGATCGTCATCCTGCAGGATGAAAGTCTGAACTGTTTGTTCAGCTGTAGCAGCTGCCTTTTTCTCCTCTCTCAAACGGAATACATCAGTTCGCAGTTTAACCACGCGTCTAATTGAGTCAGCCACCTGGGAAGGGAGAAAAAGACAGTCACTCAATCATATTTATGATCATTTTTTATATCAACTGGGCTCTAATTCAGTAGAATGTTTCCTGAACCTTTCAATTACTTCTGCAGTAAATGACTCTGTAAAATATAACTGCTCTTTCTCTGGCCATTGCTGAATTTCCGCTAGAAGATCTGGAGCAGAAGTGTCACCACGAGCTGCTTTACGAGCAGCAGATCTAAGAGCGGCTGCACGGTCAGCAAGCAAAATTGAGCAAGTCTGTTGTTTTGCATCTAATTCTGTCCCTTTCTGACCTGAGAGAGATTTGTCATCATCAGAATTAATCTCAGGGGCAGAGGGAAAAGTGTAAGGAGGCGTAGAATGATCTAATAAAAGTGAATCGACCTGTGGTTTATTAAGTAGAGGATAAAGGGGACGCTGGACAGGGTATTGGCCATTTACCTGTAAACGACGCTCCCTATCCTCTTTCTCTTTTATTTCCTTCATTTCTTTGTTTTTCATCTCCAACGCTTTTGCGCTGTTCTTTTTCTACTAAAGCTTGCTCTCTTCTCACTCGTTCACGCACTTCTTTCTCCCACATTTGTACACAGTCAAACATATCTTGTCTACTTTTGCGCTTAAACTTGCATTGTTCCACATACTGAATTTTTCCAAGATCGAATGACCCGTGTATTGGCCAGCGCAACTCAGGATCCTTGCTAGTGTATTTGTTCCATAATGCACTATACATTATAGAAGAAATACCATATTTAATGTACATATCTCTATTTGGTGTCCCCTCGGGGGGAGCCGGCTGATTCTGTTCTAGATCCATATTGGTACCTCCAAGAAAGCAACACATTCTACGAAGTGTGCTTGAAACAGGCATGCCAAGAATATTGTAGTATATACAATATTATACGTAAAATAGCACTTAACTCAAAGTGTGCCGTTCAAGTTTTCAAAGTTTTCATCACGTTTTTGGCCAAACAAGCACACAAATGTCGACGACCTTACCAAGCACAAATCTCCAGCCTTCCACTGCCAAGCTCTGAATCGACCAAATGGTCTCTACACGGCGAACACCTACCTCTCACTTCTCTTCAAATACACTCCAATCAAGGAATGTCAGCGCTGTCTTTGGAAAAACGTGTCAGCCATGGAGCTTTCATAACAGCACCAGACAGACGAAATGGCTACACTTTTTTTTTCGTCTGGCAAATATAGAGTTCCCGGGAAAACTTTCTTGCAGTCCTATTTTGAGAACACCCCAGAAACTGCCTCTGAAACTGTAGAAGTAGACCTCAGCGAGGCCTACCGGTGTTAGGGGTTCGCCCTTCTTTGCACACTAGTCCTCAGACCAATAAGTAGAGATTGGCACAGAAGCTGGAATATCAAGAAAAAAGTTTATTAAACCTCATGAGGTGGAACTACATCCATACAAAACCCTCAGGCAGTGTATGAGGTAGTACAAGGAGTAGAAGAACTGTGGGTCATTTATACCCACACAGGAGCTCAAAAGGAGGCGGTACAAGTACACAAAATAATAGCTATTCACTTACATGGACATACAGAAAATGCTCAGTCAACAAAGTAGGAGGAGAAATGAGTTGCTGACAAGAGTTGAAACAGCCTGACATTCACAAACTAAGACAGGTGCATTCTAGAAGCTGGGCCTTTCTGAGCATGTGCAGTGCTCTGGCTCAATACTGAAGGAGTTAATTATAGTTCCTGACTCAAGTGAAATACAAGAGCAGTCAACAGTGAAGAGGGAGAAAGCTCATGGC
Source organism: Triturus cristatus (assembly GCF_964204655.1). Lineage (NCBI taxonomy): Eukaryota > Metazoa > Chordata > Amphibia > Caudata > Salamandridae > Triturus > Triturus cristatus. The sequence continues at coordinate 937,092,349 of NC_140592.1, forward strand.
GAGGCACATGGTCAACTAAAATGGCTGCCACAAACAAGATGGATTCAGCTCAGGCGAACAGCGATCTCTGCTAAATTCCCACAAAACGGTTTCTCTACAATCCGGACCCAATATCTAAAACCAAAAAGCAAAAAGGTGGGGGACGGCAAGCAGTGGCAGGAGCAGAAGCAACACAAAGGAGGTTGGGGGTTAGACAAAGCGACATGGGGAAAAGACAAAACATCGGGTGGGGGGAGCGAAGCAACACCTGTTTTGTGTCATTACTATGGCGAAATTGCTTGTTGTCATTTTCTGTAAGTTGCGTTCAAGGAGGTATATATTCCGGGCTAGAACACAACTTACAGAAAACAACAAGCAATTTGCCATAGTAATAAAGAGAGCCTGACAACAATTCAAAATAACTATTAAGTGATTCAATACCTTCGGGGCGAGCTTGCGGTAGAACAGTGTATCTGCAAAATCAAGTTGGGCAGGGAGAAATGACACTACCAATCAGTGTGCCTTTTGGCACTGTAACCTTCCTGCAAGCTGTTGACTAGGGAGCAGGGGATCCCGTTCGAGCCTCACCATCAGCTCAATATTTTGTACATTTTTTTTGTAAATTACTTATTGTCCCCCTGCCCGCACAAATGTCATTGAAAGGAGAAAAATAAAAGAGAAAAATTATAGCGATTTTGTAGGAGTCGTGGGGGGCGCATGTACTGTTATGGGAGGGATGAGGGCACACAGAGATAAAGTATACGAAATATAATTTTCATAAAGTCACAAAAAACGCTGCAATCTTGTAGAAGTGGGGGGGCGGGTAAGCAGTGTTGTGAAGGGATAAAGGGTGGGGAGAGAGAGGGCACAGCCAATCAGTGAGCACTTTGGCACTGTAACCTCCCTGCACGATGCTGACATATCCAACTCGGGAGCTGGGGACCAGTGTTCAAGCCTCCGCCTCAGCTCAATATTTTGCAAATATTTGTACATTTTTGTAAATCACTTATTGTCCCCCCTGCCTGTGCTATATAAATGCACAAATCTAATGGAGAAAAAAAGCAGCGATCGCAGTTAATGTAAATGTACATTGAAAGGGGAAAAAAAAGCTGTCGCCGTGAGAGTGAAAGCGCGGCCGCGTGCGAGCCTCTGCCCGGAGAGGCGCGCGCCCCTCTGGCTTTCCCCAGGAAAGGCACCCAAATTAGGTGCGTGCTCAGCCTGTCGTGGAGCTGTGCCAGGCCAGAGGAGACACGCGCAGCAGTGAGGATGCCCGGGAGTGGGAGGTGAGATCTCTCTGGCCCCGGGAAGCGCGCACCCTTGTAAGACGCCGTGCGCGAAAGCTACATCGGGACTGGAGATGTGCACGCGTACACATGACCTGTACGTGTGCACATCGCCTGTCCGGGCGCGTGCCATTCTCCTGTCCCCATTCTCCCACCAAACCGACGACTATAGGTCTCGCCATGGCGAGCAGCGCATGCACTGCGTCGCTAGGCGAGACCTAAAAAGGCACGGAAACAAAGGAGTCCAGCACCACAAACTGTATCCTTTCAGAGGAAAGCGCGCATCAGGGTGGGCCTAGCCCCTGTACTCCAATCCAATAAGATCAGGGCAGCCTTACTTCCAGAATCTAAAGCCGCTCTGATTTCTTCAACTGATTTAATCAGGGCTGATTCGGTGCTGTGGCCTTCTCTGAAGCTGTATTGTGTGTCATCTAACAAACCATTGTCCTGAATAAAAGAGGAGAGTTGGAGATTCATGTCTTTTTCAACTATTTTTGCTGGCAAAGGAAGCTTGGATATAGGCCGTAAAGGTTGGGTTTCTTAAGTAAAGGAAGTATTGTTCCTATTTTCCCGGCCTTGGGAAAACACCCAGTTTTGAACATGGTGTTGAACAAGATGGCAAAATTGTCAGCCATTATTTCAGACACCAATTTAAAGTTAAATACTGGGCATGGGTCCAGCAGGGAACCCGACTTGGCTGTGAGGATGAGGTCCATGACCAGGTTAGAGGAGAGAGGGACACAATTGGAGAAAGTAGGCTGGCGATTTTAAGGAGGTCATCCCCTGATCCAGTTCGGCTTGGATGGGGACTTCAGATGAATGCACACTGGGCTGTAAATGTCTAAGCAGTGGCGTAACGAAACTTGAGGGGGCCCCCCTGCAGAGCACAATGAGGGGGCCCCCCCAGCGGCCCGGCCCACCAATTTGCCCCACCGACAAAAATAAGCAGTCACCTAAAGCCGTATTTTCAGCACTTATCTGTGCATACTTTGAACAGTAAATAGAAATAGGATGCGCTTTAATTGTGTTCTAGGGCTGCCCGAATGATCCACGACTGATAATTAAAGGGAAACAAGACAGAAAAGTCACATTACAAATAAATACATACATTTTTATTTATAACCCTATTTAGTGTCAAGACGAGGTCTTTCAGGGTCTTTAAACAACACATGGCTGGCATTTTTCTTTTGGCAACCCTACTTTATATTCCTTTTCATGAAATGCATTCTCACACTACAGCAGTACATGTCAATTTCAAATGTAAGGAATAGGCAGAGTGGGTGTCCACTTTTTTTGGTCACAGCATGCCTAGGCTTTCAGGTGTCAACCTGCCGCAGGCCCATGGTTTGTGCTGCTTGCCTTCTCTAGTTATGCCTTACTGGCCTACACTCTCCTACTCCCACCTACCTGCACTCGTTGAAGCTACCTTGGTTGTACGGATACTGTATCTTTCATGTTCGTCCACGGCATTACCCTGCATATGTCTCAGAAATCAACATGTCTATCTCTCTTTATCTCTCTCCCCCCCTCTCTCTCTCTCCCACCTCCCTCTCTCTCTGTCTCTACCCCCCTCTCTCTCTCTGCTCCTCCTTTCATGGTATCACCTTGCCTGTGTTACCCCATCTTACTCTGGATTGCTTGCTGGCCTGAATGTCTGCATGTAGAGGCCCCCCGTTCTCACCACATTAAATGCCGTCCTTACCAATGGATTGCGGAGTCTTACAGTCTCCCAAAGGGACTTTCTGTACTTTACTGCCTCAAGTTATAAAGGTACATATTGTCTCAGCAACTCCCGTTGTCATCCAGCGTGCCCTTAAGTGTTCATAGATTGGCGACTCACTGAAACAGAAAGTAAGCCTGGCACCAAAATAAAAGTGGCCCTCATTAGCAAATCAGACAGCTAAAAGAGCAGCCCATTTACAAATAGGGATATAATTTCTATCTTATCAAGACATGCTATATATGTGATTTCAAGGTATGGTAGACTGCATGAATTTATGCTTGCTGCAGTGCAAAGTTAGTGGTAATATAATGGATATCAACAGTGAAACCCATCATACCAGAGTCAACAGGCCGACAAACAGCCTACAAATCAGCCCCCTCTCTGAGGTGTCACATCTACTATTTTGGGGACAGTACTAGCAGTGGGAGAGGCAAGGAAAAAGAAAGCTCTTAGCTGAAGGCTGCCACTTGTTTAGCAAGGAATGTGCGACTGTGTTTATTTAAGGATACTTCAGGCAATTTTGTTGTATTATCCAAAAATCACCTGTAAAACCCAGAGCATCAGACCATACAGGCTGAAATAAGTCACCTGACACACTGACCTGCAAAGCTACCCCACAGGACTGTACTGCACAGGTGGCAGGCCGGCAATGAAAAAGGAGGCTGCCACCCATATGCTCTATATATGTTTTATAACTTAGGTATGAGAGATGTCGACTCTGCATCTAAGCTTGCTCTGGCAAGGTTTATATAGCAGAGAAATAAGCAAGAAAACACAATGCACAAGACCCTATATGCCCACAAACAGCCAAAACAAATCATCCTACACTGTGACCTGTCACACATAGCCTTTGGGGACGGACATTATCGGCAGTGGGTGAGGCAAGAAAATAAGATAGCTGCCTTCTACCACTTCATACACGTTATAGGTGTTTTCACTTTTCAGTAATCACGCCATGCATTTGAGCTTGCTTCAGGCATTGCTGTAAGTTCGGGGAAATCATCATCATTAAAACTCAGAACAAAAGACCCATTCGGCCTACATACTGCCAAAATGAACCAGCCCACACACTGACCTCCACAGCTACCCTTCAGGACTATAATGCACGGGCGGTGGGTGCGGCAATGAAAAGGGAAGCTGCAGTCCACTGGCTCAATATAAGGGGCCAATCAACACACTGCATAGATGCAGCTATGTTTTTCACCACACAAGGCGCTGATAAGCCAGGTGGTATGCTTGAAGGAGAAACCAGACACGGCTTGTTTAAATCCAAGGGTCAGGGTCAGCGATCTCGGCCAGTAACTATAAAGTCAGTGCATTGGCCGGTCAGATGTAAGTAAAGGCCAAAGTATCTTTGAGACAGTGTGTGTCCTGTAGTGTGCGTGGGGTCGTCAATGATCTGAGTCAACCCGAGATTGCTCATGCTGTCGAGGAGGTGGGCGGTGTTGTTGTCTTTGGGGTTATTGTTGTAGAGGTTGAGGTCGCCAAGGAAGATGTAATCCTTGGAGTCTAGGGCTAGGGGTGCAGGGAAGTCTGTGATGCTGTTGCAGAAGTTAGATTGCGGGTCCAGAGGTCGGTATGCCAGGGTGCGTCTGATGGTTTTCCTGCTGTCCGCGTGGAGCTTGAAGTTGAGATGTTCCATGGGGGTGGTGGCATTATCGGTGGTGGTGGTGGTGGTGGTAATTAACACTGAAACATTGGAGTAACCCTGGTGGACAACTGCCCTTCTCCGTTAAAAAGATTGTTCTCCTCCCTTCCTTCCCACTCAGGAGCATAACACAGGGTGGATAACCCCTGTGGTGCAGGAAACTCCAACCCTTCAAGGGTCCGCATCCCTTCAGGGAAGTCCCATTCAACCTAAACCCATGATTATCTAGGAGCTATAGGAGATTTAGGGGCCCCTCTCACATTCTGGGGAGCCTATAGTTTTGCGTTAAACTACTGTTACTGCTAGAATACCTATGGATTTGACTTTTTATTTCCTCAGCAGCAGCATTATAAAGCGGACCTCTGGGCAAAGCCGCCTCTCTCCTACAAAGAGCACAGCTTGCAACACGATGAGCCACAAACAACCTCTCTAACTTTTCCACATTAAACAGACAAGCAGCTTAAAAAAAAAAACATGGATTAATGTGTCAGCCTAACATAATCCAGCGGCAAAACCGAAATGTCCTGCCTTTCTAATTTTGAGCACTTCGGGTATCACGCTTTCTGTTTAAAGACATGATTGATTTTGCACGGGAATGGCATGAGGTTTTATTAGCGCTGACTGAAAAGAAAAATAAAGAAAAAACCAAGAAATCAATGTATACAACGTAATTCCACAGGTATGCATTAGCAGGTTTGATGGTTTTTTTTTTTTTTTTTTTTGAAAAACCTTTATTGACATTTCGATCATTGACAAGTATGGGCCTACAACCCCCCAGGGCCGGCCGCTAAGCAATCAGAGCAATAAGGTCAAATATAAGCACATGCGGCACCTCGGTAGCAAAATCTTCATACTAAGATAGTTCGGCCCGGGAGCCGCGCAGGTAGGACACCAGGAGAAAAGGGGTTTTTCATTTTATAATGAAACAAAACAGTAGGATCAGGTGCCAAACAATTTCCCAACAGCGATAAAGGGCAGGCCGCATGATAGACGTTAGCAATAAACAGCAATCAATTGAATCCATGGCGCAAACACAGGAAATGATGGGGAAGAATATCAAAAACAGTTGCGCCTGCAGGCCCCCATACCTAACGCCCAGAGAACCCCCGGAAACTGTGGCAGACACGGAGAGGCAACGGTTCACAGCAAAAGAGGCGTACCACGCTGATCCCAGAAAAGAAACAAAAAGAAACGGAGAAGAAAAAGGAGGCCATGGAAAAAGAGAGGAAGACTGAGAAAGAAAAGAGTCCCCCCCCCCCCCAACCCCCCACCCTGCACCTCTGCAAATGAGTATGGCCCCTCCCCCCAGCAGTGTGCCCGTCGCCCTGGAACTAGACCCGAAATATAGAAGAAGCAGGGAAAAAGGAATAAGAAAGAACCCCACCAGGCGGGGGGGTGGAGAAAATATAATAGACTGGAGGAGGGCCTTCAGAACATACCCCCGGCTTCTCCCTCCCGCACCGTAAGGTATCCCAGCAGCAAACAATAAGTAGCACCAAATCGACCATAACAAAAGGGGGAATGGGGAGCATTGCGCACCGAATATGCTAGTAGCTATGTCCTGGGAGTACACAACCATGAGTCCGCCCGTCTACCAGATGACCACCCCGAGGGATCAGCCTCATCCCTGACCACTCCTGGCGATGCTGCCCATGCCTACCCCTCGACCCAGCGCCATGTCCGATGTTCCAGGGTGAAGGGATGACCCAAAACAACCGGGAAGCGACGCACACAGGTGGGGTGGAGGTCTCAGAACGCCAACACAGTCCGCATCTCGGAGGGACGTCTTTCCCAGTGCTGCCCCAGGATCTGTACTGCACACAAGGTCCGGGAAGGCTGAATCATCCAAAGTAGACAGACATTGCTGGTAAAGTCCCTGGGTCACCGGAGGTCGTACACGGGACGGGGCCACCACCTTCCACTCGGAACCACTACCTCCGGAACAGATCAAACCCTCAGTCAGCCGATCATACGGTAGCATACTGTCCGGAGTGTCCGGCTGCGCACTAATCGCAGGGATGGCCGCGACATTATCCTCCTGTGTGCAGTGTAGGAAGTCCCTGTGCAACTGTGGACTAGCATGCCGCCATTGTTCCAACGCTGATGCCACACCGTCGATCTTACTCCCCAAGACCTCGATGCCACGAGCCAAGGAGAAATGAAGGGCACCAAGGGCCTCAAGGAGGTCGCCGTACCCCAGCACTGCTCCCCGCGGTCGCTCTGCCACACTCCCAAAAGTCACACACTCCCAATCCTGCTGCGACCCGGTGGATAGGATAGTAGGCTGCATCGCAACAAGATGGCCGCCGGGGGAGGCCCGGCTCGTATGGGGGGCGGGACCCAGGGACAAGCACCTCGGGGTCCACGTCGCTGGAGACAGGGGTCCGGGGGCAGGTACAAATTCAGCCGTTGCGTGGACTCGGGCAACAGTCGTCTCCACCAAGGACCAGCGGCCGCGAAAATCCGGGAGCAGTCTGCAAGGATCAGGGCGAGCTAGGGGCGGTGTCCGGGCAGCTCACCGTCAAAGGCAGGGGCAAACACCGAAGAGTCTGAGAACTGCACCCCCGGGCATGCCCTCGATCCACTACGCTTCAGCAACGGGAGCGGCCGTGGCGAAATGCAGGCCGGGGGCAGCACCGCTCCGGTGGACCGACTCCACCCAGTCACCACAGGCCGTTGTTGTTAAACTGCCACCCGGCCAAGGCGTCCACTCGAGGTCCCGGCTCCGGGGCCGCACGGGCCGCAAAGTTCATCCGCAAATTTCTCAGGCGGTACAGTAGCCAGAAACCCCGGAGTCACACGATCGGTTGCCACTCTCCTTCACAAACACGATCCCATGGCGCAAGCTGAGGATCTAGTACAGGATATCCGTGCGGGATGCGGAGGTTCACGGAGCCGGGAATCTACGCAGCCGTCTCGGTCGCCATCTTGGCTCCTCCCCTGGTTTGATCGTTTTTAAACATATTCCTGGAACAGGATAAAAAGCTTCTTTTTTTTTTTTTTTAGACCAAAAGGACACATAGCTGCCCTCACTAAAATTATGAACACCCGAAGTGTACTTAGACATTTATCTGTCGCAGGTGCTTTCCTATTAGTGTAGTTTTCAGAAGAGCTATCTACCAATCAGAGTTCTCCATTTCGTTTTATGGTAGCAGGTTCAGTGGAGATTATCATACCTTTGACTGGAGCAAGTAATTGAAAGATTGTGTAGTAGATTATCTACTAGGGGAAAAGAGGCCCTTCCCCAGATAGTTACAGTGAATTGGCTTGACGTGCTGTATTATCTCAAGAGGCAAGAGTAAAGGTGGAAGGAGGTGGGAGAGCTTGGGGGATGATATGATAAGTAGGATTGGGTGAGGGAGATAATTTAGCTTCAGAGCTGAGCTACAATTACACAGGGAGGTAATTACAAATTGAATGAAATGTGATTTTTTTAATTTTTTTATTAAGGGTGTAATAGCTGCTAAAATGTGTGCGTAGTCTTGTGGGATTAGAAAATATCGGGCAAGAGGGTTCAAGGAACGCATGGTGATGAAAATAAAGTCTACACTGCAGGAGTCTACTTTTATGGCCAATTTCATCTAGTGTCCAAATAGCAAACATGAAAGAAGCTGGAACAGTCCCAGGCCTCATCCCCGGTTTTGTTTTAATATGGTTCTGGGCGCAAATGTGAGTTTCGACCCACGCTGGTATTACTAGAAGTGCGGTAATGCCACACACTTTGGGATTTCCACACACACATTTCACTAGATGAAACCTGACAGAATGGGTCCATAAATGATATCTGAAATGTCAGAATCTCGGTCCACATCCTCTGTTTCCTCATTCGTCAGTCGAAGACTTGTAATATCATGTTACATTTACGTTACAGAATTACTGAACACCTGCAGTGTTGGAAATTTTTGCAGAATTACAGTAGCCCTGTTCCTGCATCACACGTGATAATGTCTTTAGTGGCCAGTGAAAGAATGGGTTGATACTGTCCACACTACAGTCAGGAAACCAAGAAACATCTTGATGTCGCACATATTTTGCACCATCTGCTCTGTTTACACTGTTAGAAGCAAGAGTGAAAGAATACATGCTAACGCCTACTACACATTGCAGAACAAACCAAACTTTTTTTTTTTTAAAGATCTTTTTTACAGGCCGGAATTTTTTTAAGAGATATTTGATTGCACAGACAATGGAGTAAATATATTTCTAAAGGGCGTAAAGGTGATATAACATCAAACTCTGGCGAGTTTTTTCAAGAAATTTACCGTTTCGTGGCAGCACAGCAGCAACGATTGTACATAACAGTAGCAGGACACAGACATTGCAGCCAGTGGTAGACGTCGAAAGCGACACATCAGCCACAGTCTTACCTGCAGGCCCGGCTCCAGGATTTTTTTTTGGGTGGGCCAAGGATGCATTTGGGTGGGCCCACTGCGGGACCAATTTGTCGCTTCTTGTGGTAGCCTACATGCCATAGATTACATCATATCTACTTGCAAACAGTCACCATGATACAATGGATCGATTCTGTGTGTATACAGAGCATGTGGAGAGTAATTTGAAAGTAAGAGCAGTGTCTGAAACTAAGTGCAAACCCTCAAATTCCAACAGGCCAGGCTTCAAAACAAGTACTTCCAGGCCCGATTATCTACTTTTCTACCATCCCTCTCCTGTGCACCTTATCTCACAGCTGACCTTGGGCCCCAGCCCCATATCAGCCACCATCCAGCTCCACTTGCCTTATTCCCATATAAAACCTTAGTAAAATCACCTTCAAACTTGAAAAACATTGACTATAGTAGTAAATATAATTAGCACTCACTTTAACATGTTCCAAAGTTGCACTAATGACCTGACTGCTAATTACATAAAACTAGAAAGGTCATGAAAGGGCCGGCTTTAGCGCTAGTGGCGCCCCACCAATGACCTCTTTCTCTGCAGATACCATTACTACCACCCTCCAACAGTGCCATTCATCTTTCCGAAGCCTCTCATATATGCATTTCATTTGCTGTATAGCGCTACTCATATCAGTGTAGGGTGTCACAGTACTTTACACCACGCACACATTATACAGAGACAATAAATCATATGTAAATCAGTCTATAGGGAATGCCACATAAGCCAATGAGGATTACAAGGTGTAGGAATCACATGTCATCCATACTGGTGGGCAGTATATTTAAAGAGGGTTTGGGCTGGGGAGGCACAAACTCAGGATTTAAAGCATACCCTAGTGGTTGGGGGTTGGCTTTACTAATAAAAATGTATATTAGCCCGAACTCTTTTTACAAAAGAATCTCTGTGACAAAGGCAGTATCCCAGTGAACTATCCACATAATATACAGCCTATCTGCATTCCAAAACTACCAACAGGCAAAGGATTGCTCTCCAGCAGCATCATTAATCACCAGTTATCTGGACATTTTTATTGCTGTCTTGCATCCATGGCCATGATGATGATAAAAACTATTTAAATGAAGCATACACGAAGCATGTGCAGATTAAAAAAATAAAAGCAAATAGTAAGACATTCTCTTACCTACTCCATTGGTTAAACTTTGTGTCACAGCCTGATCTGATATGCAGCTGCCAGGCTCAGGAAACGTGAATAGGAATAACCAAACGTATTTTCTCTAGCGCTGAACAGAAAAGGAAATATCCACACAGCAGGACGGTAGACAAAAGTGCCAAATAAAGAACTTGTCCCCTTCGCTATGCCCCTTACATGTAGGACTCAGCCCACCTTTCTAAAAGGAGTTGGGTGATTGGGGATGGGTATGAGAAAGAGCCCAGGCCAAATCACTCAACCCCCAGAAAAGGAAAGAAAACAATGTTAGGAGTAACGGTTTAAATTAAATATGTCATTTTGTATTGGCCTTTGCGATGTCACTGAGAAGGCTGAGGCTCACGTTTGGGTGGGGTGGGCCTGGCCCACCCGGTCCCCTCTCTAGAACCGGGCCTGCTTACCTGTGAAGCGTAGCAATTACAGGGGCCCCCAGGTCCGCTTTTGCTTTATTTCCACTTGTAGTCTTAAAGTCTTCAAAGATGTGTTATTATCCTGAGCGCCGTGCGCGCAAAAAGTGAAAGTCCCTCGGTGGCCGGGCGTGCGCCTGCGCACCACCATACCAACCAATTAGAGGCCGCGCCGCCGAGGTACCAAACACTGTACCATTTAAATAATGTAGAGGCCGTGCGGCTGACTGTGGCGTGCGCCGCGCGGCGCGCGCGCACACCATTTAATTTATGAATGAACTTCAATCATGAATTAAATGGTGCGCGCACAGACTTGAGGCTTGCTTCGATGGCCCCGCTGAGACTGAGTTTGGGGGCCCCTGGAGCGCGGGGCCCCCCCGCACTGCGGGGGCTGCGGGGGCCTGTGTTACGCCCCTGTGTCTAAGTAAATGTGTTGTACTTTATTCTGAAAATGCCTCGCAATACTATCGCACGATGACTAATTGCTGGAGACTTTGGCCGTGCTAAGAGTTGTTAATTTCCGTACTGTATTAAACAGTTATTTGGAAGAATGTTTAGCCCTCTCTATTTGTTTGATGAAGGACGCAGCTTTTTCGTTCACTAATTAGGCCTTGTTGGTAGCAAGGCAGATTTTAAATCAGTCTTTCTCTACACTTTCATAGGCTTTACGCCAAAGGCGCTCTTGCCGCTTACAAATTTGTTTTTAGGACCTTCTTTAGTACTATGCCCCAGGTACCAGAAGTACCACTACTAGGGACTTACAAAGGTGCTAAAGGCCTGGTCACTTGGGGAGCAAGTGACCAGGTGGCTTGTTTTGGGGAAAGAACACCGACACTGCAGACCTGGTTAGCAGGAACCCAGTGCACTTCAGTCAAAGGTGCATCAAATATGAGGCAAAAAGTGGGGAACTACTGTCACAAAAAAACAGTTTTGCAGCATGAATCTTTTCTGGATTCACATGCTGTGCATTATTCCGCAATCTTGTGGTTGGGTCCAGAACTCTTCTAAAAATGTTTGTCCTTCTACTCTTTTTTGTTGTTTGTTGTTGGTGGGCAGCAACGGACCTCTATTTGGTGTCCTCTTATGATGTCGTTGCGCTTCCCCTGGAGGCTCCCACCTTTGGTCGCCATCTTCAGATCCATTTTTTGCCGACTTTGGGTCTGGATGTATGCTGAGGGAGCTCCAATAATTGGGAGGAAGCATTTCTCAAAAAATCAACAAACCTATATTGAACGTCCGCTGAAGAGAAGGGAACATCAGAATAAGGTACCAGAGAAGTGAGTACCCTCTTTGAGTACGGAGAATGCGCGTGCTGGTTGCTTCCTTTGCATGGTGATGGAAAAACACTGTTCCAGTTCTGTCAAAATTGCCATCACAAGTTTGCCCAGAAGATCCAACATCCAGTCTGCAACCAATGACTGACTGTAGACTACTGAAGTGAGGACTGCAACGCCTGCTTGGCGTTCACCCCAAACACTCAGGGGGTGAGAGAAAGACATAGAAGAGCAAACTACAACATGCAGGGCCAACATACCCCCCTGTCTTTACGAGACCTGGTTCTTTCAAGTGAGGAGGAGGAGAACATCGCAGAAGGCGAGGCAGAGACCAACATCAAGATAGTGGACGACTAAACACAAGGGGATAAGAGGACTTCTCGAGAGGTAAGAGAACTATTGTCCTCGAAAAAGTTAGAGTCCTGAAATACAGACTCCAAGAACTCGAAAGAAGCCTTGGTGTCAAAGCACTCTATGACCGCAGCCGCATCCAGAAACAAGAGTACCCTCGGATTCTTTGAAAAGTACACTGCAATGGTAAAGACCCCTGAAAAATCCAAGACGTATAAGGTCGGTCGAGGAAAAGACGCATCAACGTCGAAACAGGATTGGTCAAAATCAGAGAGACACTGTTCTCCATTGGCACCGTCTGTGGAAGACTGTTTGAGAACACCATAAATTCTCGACGCCGAAAAACATGCATCGGAGATAGAGAGGAAGAGGAGAAGCCTTGAGGTGGAAATAACTAGTCTTTTACAAAAGAAAAAGGACTTGAACAAAAGTCTAAAACAATATTGAATCCCTACTATGGGCTTGATGATAGAGTAAGGGGAGAAAAGCGTAGAAGACATAGAGCCGACCTTAACTCCTGAACCCCAGGAGGAGCAGGAAGAGGAAATATTCTATAAAGAGGAGGAGGAACAGATGTACATTGTTTCTGAGGCATCAGAGTACTAAGAACCATAATGGCAGGATCTCGAAACGGATTCCCCAGAGGAAACTGTCGACACATATCCTTTGAGGCAGTCACCAACCAACAATATAAAGGTGTATAATCAGGTGACTAAGAAAGCAGCAGTTAGATATTTTTTATTAGAAAACACTTCTGCCACACAATCTAGAAACCAATTTCTCCCTATGTTACCAAGTGTGTTAGATCAAGGGAAAGAAGTTTTTAAGTAGCCTGCCACATGTAAAGCAGTTACTCCTCGAGCAGAGAAAAAGTACAAATACTCCTGTAGGGACCCACGTTACATTAAGGGGCCAGTTCCAGCAGATTCTATTTAACATCCACTGCTAGGAAAAGGGAAAATGTACCAAGCACAAGTGGCCCTCCCCCAGATGAGGAGAGTAAGTGGATGGAGCTCAAGGGCCGAAAAGTAGAGGGAAGTGCAGCAAACCAATGGCACATTGCAAATTCAAATGCGTTGCTCAACCGTCTTGCCTATCAACATTGGGAAGACATAAGAGAGTTAATGAAATACCTATCACAACAATATAAAAAAAAGAGCAGCCCGTCTGGTAGAAGATGGGAAAAATATCTCCAGCACATGTTTAAAATCAGCCCTAGATTCTGCAGAAGATACATCAAGCAGACAAATGATGTTTGGTATCACAAAAAGAAGACATGCCTGGCTATGCATTTCAGGGCTCAAACCAGAAGTTCTAAACACTATCTTAAATGCACCATTTAATGGAGTACAACTCTTCGAAAGTGCAGTAGATTACACCCTAAACTAATTGAAAAAGGATAATGAGACACCAAAATCAATGGGGGCTTTACAGTTCAAAGGTAATATGCATAGAGGAACCATGCCTTCAGGAAGTACTTCAGGAAGAGAGACTTTGCAGCCGGCAGCCTCCCATGAAACATACCAACAACCATATCAGGGAGGAAATCAATTATACCAACAACAACAACAAAAAAGTTGGCAGTCCCAGCAGGGAAGACAGTCCTTTCGCGGACGTCTATGCGGAAGATGACAACTACAAAGGGAAAGAGCACCTCCTGCAAGCAAGTGACTTACTAACATGTACAATACACACTAGAACAAGATCCAGGAGTGTGTAAGAAAGGGAGGAGAAAAAACGAGAGGCAGACTTACACAAAGCATTCCTACATCCAACACCAGTAGAAGGCAGGATAAAGACTTTCATTCAGGAGTCGCGGAAGATCACTTCAGATGAAGGATGGATTTTTAACATAATACAGTACAGATAATGCATAGAAGACACCGCCAGACAAAGGACCAAGGAGGAAGATACATTCCAGGGAAGAAACAACACGTCTACTCAAGGAAATCGAGGAAATGTTGGCAAAAGACACAATACAATTAGTACCAAAAAAAGCAATAACCAAAGGAAATTAGTGCACATATTTCCTAATTGTGAAAGTTGGCTGGACACTACGTCTCATCTTGGACCAAAGATTTTTGAACAAATTTATAAAAACGCAAAGTTCAAGATGACAACCCTGCAAGAGGTAATGCCACAGCTGCAGACAGGGGATTACATGGCAACAATAGACTTAAATAACTCTTATTTACACATTCCCTTCAACACAAACCACAAAAGATTCTGAAGATCTGTGGTAGACAAAAGACACTACCAGTTCAAGGTGCTAGCATTTGAAATAAAATCAGCACCAACGGTATTCACTTCCACTAAGTTTCTAGCAGCAGTAGCAGCATATCTTCGAAGGAAGGGCATACATGTTTATTCATACCTAGACAACTGGCTGGTTAGGGCAAACTCATACAAAAGATGCAAAGAGCATATTCAACAAGTGATGGAAAGACCAGGATGCAGTACAACACAACATCCTGGAACTAAAAATAGTATTCCCAGCCTTAAAAGCCTTTCAAAAAGAGCTGTGTGGAAAGACAATATTGATACAAACTGACAACACAACCACCATGTTTTACATAAATAAACAGGGTGGGACTCCGTCTCTACTGCTGTGAACATTAACACAAGAAATGTGGAATTGGGCGATTCAAAGGAAAATGGAGACCTTAGTGGTCCACCTACCAGGGAAGGACAGTGTCGAAGCAGACCGACTGTGCAGACAAGCTTCATGGTCTCACAAATGGGAAATGAATCAGTCAGTACTCACGAAGATCTTTCAGAAATGGGAAACACTAGAGCTAGATCTGTTTGCAACACCTTAGAACGAGAAATGCCAACGTTTCGCCTCCAGACAATATTGCCACCAGTCCATGGGGAATGCACTGTGGATAGATTGGTTAGGGAAATTTGCGTACGATTTTCCCCCCAATACCACTACTTCACAAATGCAGAGCCAGCAGCATGACCAAGTACTCAACACATCTTATAGACTGTAAACTGACCTATGTATCTTTAAAGTTTCACTTAGTAGCAATAGTGGCATACACAAGGGGTCACATTGAAAGAAGGTTCTTCACGACACATATGAATTAACTTTTCCTAAAAGGAGTGAAGATAATCACACCTTCAACAAAAGTACCTGTACCCACATGGAATCTAAATATTGTGCGTACACAATTGATGAAGGCACCATTTGAACCGTTACACAAGGCTACATTACACATGCTCATACTAAAGACTTCCTTTTTGAAGGCCATATCATCACCGTGCTGAGTTAGTGAATTACAAGCATTGACCTTATAGGAACCTTATTTTCAAGTTCACAAAGACAGAATTGTCATGAGAATCGACCCACAATGCATGCCAAAGGGGATCTCATAGTTCCACATGAACCAAAGTATACAGATACCAAATTTCTTTCAAAGACCTAAAACGCATGCAGAGAGGACATTACTTACTCTGGATGCTAGACTTGCACTAATGTATTTCATCCAAAAAACAAAGGCTGACATGAAAACCAAACACTTCTTTGTATCATTTGCAAATAGTTTTCTAGGAAGACCAGTTACCTAGAACACAATTGCAAGATGGATAGCTCAAACTATTCAGTTGGGCCACAAGAATGCAGGAGAGACATTACAAAACACTCCAGGGCGAATTCAACAAGGAAAAAGGGAGCAACCATTGGCTTTTTATCAAACACGCCATTACAAGACATTTGTATGGAAGCAAGATGATCATCTGTGGACCCTTTCACAAAGCACTATTGTGTAGATATTCAGATCAACAAGGAAGCTTAAGTTGGACAAAATGTTTTACATCTGTTTTCAAATCAACGCTCCTCTTCAACCCTACCACCACTGTGGTAACAAACCGCTACAAAATCTATGCACAGCTTGTGAATCAGATTAAGGGTGGCTGCCCATTGCCGTGCAAAAAAATAATGTTTTGCAAACCATAAAGTCCTTCCTCTGGCTTTCACTGGCAGCACGCGTGAAATTGAAATGCATTTGCAGGTTATTTCACATCTTTACTCAGGCAAGAAGTCTGCATTGATGTTCATTGTCGGGGGGGCGGGGCTAGAATACTATTGACAGGAAGGAGTTTGATGGCAGAACACCCTCCCGCACAACACTAGGCAAGAAACAAGATAAAGCACTTATAAAATAAAGAAAATATGATTCTCATTTAAAACGCTGTCACACTCTGACAACATTGGCAATAGCTTAGAGATCATTTTTGTGGCGAGCATTTTTTAAATGTCCTAAAAATCATGACAAGAATATGTACAAATTTTTGTTTGTATTAGTGAGACTCAAGGTAGGTACGCTGTTCGTTTTGGTACTGGTGCAGGGCCGGTTGAGTGTGACAGTGCTTATTGCCATTGCAATTCCATGCTCACTCTAAAGAACTCCTGTACACACCAAGAGGTGGATCAAATTGTGTTTTGTGCAAGTTACAAATTGTTACATAAAGTGCAAACCAAAAACACTTTATGCGTTTCACCCAAAGTCTTTCTCACAGGCAAGTATTTTGCTGGTCATTTCTCCCTTTCTTTTATGATCAAGTCATGTGACTCCTGTCAGTCACTGGATAACGCCTAGTTTTGGAAGGTGTTGTTCATTTTCTTAAAGTACTTATGGAGGAGGAAAAAGTTTGCTGATCTTTTCTTCCTTTCTTTTATGTCTACCTCATGTGACTCCTGTCTGTTGCTGAGTAGTTTAGGATTGTGTGAGATGTAGTCAATTTGCATGGTCAACTCATCTAGCGATATTGTGGCAAAATCCACCGAAATGGGTATATGTATCGAAAGTCATCACATTATTGAATAGTGGCAAGCCAACATAGGAACCCACTGGAGTGATTTGATAAATTAACTTAATCAAAATCCAACCAAGAAGTGTTCAGGATGAACATGAAAAGGGAAACTAATTAGTAAACATAACCTCCAAACATAAAATCTGCCAGCCACTCTTTTTCCATTTGTTTTGCACACTGCACTAGCACTTTATAAAAATAGTATACATCTACCACTATACATGCCTGTGAGAAGGACTATAGTTGAAATGCGTCAGGTGTTTTTTATTTGCACTTGATGTAACAGTTTGTAACTTGCATAATGTGAATACCTCTACACTTGTGCGGAAGTTCGTTGCAATAAGCAAGGATTGTGATAGTGATGTCGTTTTTGTAGATGTGTTCTTCATAATAAATAAAACAGATTAATATGTGTTCGAGGCATATGAGCTGCAGATCACACACTTAGGATAGTAGATCGCCATCTGGTGTTTCGCTCGGATGCTTGCAGGTTGTTGTTGTCTTCGGAAGAAGTCTTTGGTCTCGCGGTAGGTGACTCCTCCCCTGGACGACAGTGCGCATGGGCATCAACTCCATCGTCAGATTGTTTTTTTCTGCCATTGGGTTCGGATGCAACTTTTCCGCTCCGGTTGGAAATATCAATTCCAAGCTTCTTGAAGCGAAAAACTTCACAACAAAACATCGAAACACCTTCATCCTCGACATCGATTACATCGGCTCGATTCCGGACGTCGACGCGGGCCACTGGGCCTATCCACGCCGTGAGGCCTACAGCTCATGGAAAGGACTCCGTTCAAAAAATGCCCCCAGTGTGGAGCAAAATTTCCGCACAGTGACCACCACAAAGTCTGCAACCTGTGCCTATCACCGGAGCACAACGAGTCCAGCTGTCCAGCCTGCGCATCCTTTCAATCCCAAAAGACCATTCGGGATCGAAGGGCTCGACGCCACATCATGGCACAGAGACCAGCTCCGGAACCAGAGGACATCTTTGATGAAGGCCCAGATGTCCCGAAAGAAGATTCCGAGGATCTGCAAATAATTTCCGAAGCAGACAACTCAGACGACCCTATCACTCCTGGGCAACGTGTGAGTACCACTGCCCCTGCCCCAACCCCACCAAAACCAAAGGCATTGGTCAAGACTTCGCCTGCTGGCCCTAGTCGAGACCGAAAACATCCTTCAGAAGCCCCACCTCCGGGCTCGGCTCCGAAGAGAAATAAGCCTTCCGGTAGCTCGGGACCGAGCAAACCGCATGTAATTGTCCAATCGGCACCGAAGACAAAAGACCACTCGGCACTGAAATCGTCTCCGAAGCCCTCGGCACCGAAAACACCAAGGCCAATAGAGACACGGGCACCGAAGGTTCCCAAGCCCACAGATACACCTTCGGCTCCGAAAACCACATCGGCACCGAAACCATCGGCGGTACCGAAACCACCGGCTAAGGACTCTCATACGCCTCCTAAAGCCAAACACGCTACCGATCAACCAAAACTTCGATCGGAACCGAAAAAATCGGTACCAAAGACTGTTCCTGAAGGACAAGAACTTTTTCATCCAGACCCAAGGCAGAAAAAGATCTATATCAACCCCAAGACTGGATATGTCACCGCTGTGCTATGCAAAAAACGGAAGCTGGACACACCACCTGCCCCAGTTCCTGTAAATAGGAAGGACTCTTCTACTTCCCCTATCCCTCCTTCCTCTCCTATACTGCCTCCTATCCCACCCCCTCTGCCTACACCACCATTACATATACCCTCTCCATCTCAAACACAACCACCACAGGATGATTATGATGACCTAGGGGGTGGGGGTGATCCTAATGATCCGTTTACGGATCCAGACACCACACCGTTAGATGATTGGGCATTCCCCTTACCAGATATGCCTGACACTCAGCCATATCCCTCAAAACCATCGCCTCCTGACGATCACCTGGGGTTTGGACAATTATTAAATAGAGCAGCAATATACCACAATGCACTCAGAAGCACCAGAGGAAGCCTTCTTATTCAACACTTTCAAACAGTCTCAAAAGACTTTACAAATCCTGCCCATGATTAAAGGAGTCCTAAAACACGCCTCCAAAGTCTTTAAAGACCCCGTTCGTGCCAGGGTTCTCAACCCACGAATCGAAAAGAAATATAGGCCTGCTCCTGAAGACCCTAACTACATCAAGGGCCAACTCCCTTTGGATTCTTTGGTCGTTTCCAATGCGCGGAAACGCGCCAACTCCCAAACCACAGGAGATTCACCACCCCCAGACAAAGAATCCAAACTATTAGAAGCCTCTGGCAAAAGAGTAGCAGCACAAGCCGCTAATCACTGGCGATTGCCAACACCCAAGCCCTACTAGCACGCTATGATAGGGCCCACTACGATCAATTAGAGACTCTCTTACAACATCTGCCAGACCAATACAAAACCCAGGCAAATGACCTCATTCAGGAGGGAAAGCTAATTTCAAATGCAGCAATTAAATGTGCACTTGACGCCGCAGACACCGCCTCTAGAGCAATTAACACAAGTGTGCTCCTTCGACGACATGCATGGCTACGCATCTCAGGCTTTAAGCCACAGGTACAAACTACCATACTTAGTCAGCCATTCAATCAGGAGCAGCTCTTTGGGCCAGCAGTAGACGCAGCACTGGAAAAAATGAAAAGAGACACAAAGACGGCTATGTCCATGGGAGCATTACAATCTCCCCAACCACGTGGGTCCTTTCAGCTCTCCTTCTATAGAGGAGCCTCGACACCTCCTCTACATTCAAAACCGCCACACACGCATCCCCCAGTAGAGGATATTTTAGAGGCCGATACAGAGGAAACAACAAGGGGCGAGGTCGAGGTAATAATAACACTCGCACCTCCCCTGCCACAAAACAGTGACTTTCCTCCACTCCCCCCAGACCATTCCACTCCGGTCGGGGGAAGACTAACACAGTTCCTACCTGTCTGGAACTCCATTACAACAGACAGGTGGGTAAGACAAATTATCCAGTATGGTTACTGCCTGGAACTCACAACTACCCCCCTGCATATACCACCCAAACAGCGTTCTATGTCACAAGATCATCTTACACTCCTCAAACAAGAGGTTCTCTCATTGCTTCAAAAGCACGCAATAGAACCAGTTCCCTTACAACATCAGGGTACAGGGGTATATTCACTCTACTGCCTAATCCCCAAAAAGGACGGGACTTTGAGAGCCAATACTCGACCTCAGACCCTAAATCTGTATATCAATTCAGATCATTTCCATATGATCACTCTTCAACAAGTGCTCCCACTACTGCAACAAGGCGATTTCCTTACCACACTAGATCTCAAGGACGCCTACTTCCACATTCCCATACATCCTGCCCACAAGAAGTATTTAAGGTTTGTGGTGGACGGACAACACTAACAGTTTGCAGTCCTCCCATTCGGGGTAACAACCGCACCCAGAGTATTCGCAAAATGTCTAGCAGTAGTAGCAGCACATCTCAGACGGCAACAAATTCATATCTTTCCGTATCTAGACGACTGGCTAATAAAAGCCAAGTCATTCAACAAGTGTGTCCTACACACTCACCAAACTATCCAAACTTTACACAACTTGGGATTCACAATAAACTATCCCAAATCTCACCTCCAACCTGCTCACATACATCAATATCTGGGAGCCACAATAAACACCTCCACAGCCCGAGCATATCCCAATCCAGCCAGGATAGCCAATATGCAAGCTCTTATCGCAAAATTCCAAATCCAACACTCTTCCAGCAAGAGTGTTCATGCAACTCATGGGCATAATGGCGTCATGCATCTTCATTTTGCTTTATGCAAGACTTCAAATGCGTCCCTTGCAAGAATGTCTAGCACGTCAGTGGAACCAGGTTCACGGACAACTTACGGATCTGGTGTTGGTGGACAGCCGCACACATCGCTCTCTCAAATGGTGGAACATAACAAACCTCTCCAAAGGGCGGCCGTTCCTAGAGCCTCTTCCACAGATAGTGCTGACAACGGACGCATCGCTCACAGGATGGGGAGCCCACCTCCTCGGCCACACCACTCAGGGCAAATGGACCACTCAACAAAAAATGCTCCATATCAATTACCTGGAGCTGCTAGCAGTGTTCCTAGCACTAAAATCATTCCAAATACATCTCCAAAACAAAACTGTCCTCATTCGGACAGACAACATGACAGCCATGTATTACATACAGAAACAAGGAGGCACACATTCTCTCCAGCTGTCCCGGCTCGCACAGAACATTTGGAGATGGGCCATTCCCCAGAAAATATACCTACTTGCAGAACACCTTCCAGGGGTTCACTATCAGATTGCCGATCTGTTAAGTCGACAGACTCAACAAATCCACGAATGGGAACTACATCCCCACGTTCTAATACACTTTTTCCAACAATGGGGCCAGCCAGACATAGATCTGTTTGCCACACACGAAAACGCAAAATGCCCAACCTTCGCCGCCAGGTTTCCCCACCCGGAGTCAAAGGGCAATGCAATACGGATGAACTGGTCAGGCAGATTTGCGTACCCTTTTCCGCCTCTCCCACTCATTCCATTAGTGGTACGCAAGCTCAGGCAACAGTCTCTCAAACTGATCTTAGTAGCTCCCACATGTGCACGCCAACCTTGGTTCCCCACACTACTGGAACTCTCGCTAGTGCCCCACCAAAAACTGCATCTCTCCCCTTCCTTGTTAACCCAGAACCATGGAGAAATCAGACACCCAGATCCAGGTCAACTGAACCTGGCAATCTGGCTCCTGAAGTCCTAGAGTTTGGTTATCTCAACCTACCACCAGACTGCATGAATATTATAAGGGAGGCCAGACGACCTACCACTAGAGCCTGCTACGCTGCAAAATGGAAAAGATTTGCCATTTACTGCAGTAACAATCATATAAACCCACTGGATGAATCCATCCAGGACATCATTTGCAACCTGCTACATTTGCAAAGATGTAATTTGGCATACTCATCCATACGTCTCCACCTAGCAGCATTAGCAGCCCGCTTACAAAATAGACAACACTTATCACTCTTTAAAGTGCCTGCGATCAAAGCCTTCATGGAAGGACTAAAATGAATTATTCCTCCCAGATTACCACCCTCTCCAGTGTGGAATCTAAACATTGTTGTTACAAGGCTCATGGGACCCCCATTTGAACCTCTGCATAAATGCGAATTACAGTTCCTCACATGGAAAGTGGCTTTCCTTATCGCTATCACATCCCTCAGGAGGGTGAGTGAAATCCAGGCTTTAACCATACAAGAACCATTCTTACAATTACACCGTAACAAAGTGGTTCTTAGAACAAACCCGAAATTCCTTCCAAAAGTCATATCTCCGTTCCATCTTAACCAATCCGTAGAGCTACCAGTGTTCTTCCCAAATCCCGACTCGGTAACTGAAAGAGCTCCATACCTTAGACGTCAAAAGAGCCCTTCTGTACTACATTGACAGAACCAAATCATTCCGCAAAACAATTTTTCGTTGCTTTCTCACCACCACATAAAGGCAACCCCATTTCCAAATCCGGGATAGCTAGGTGGATAGTTAAATGTATCCAAATATGCTACCACAAGGCTAAACGCACACTAACGGTTCCCCCTAGAGCGCATTCCACATGCAAAATAGGAGCTTCCATGGCATTCTTAGGAAACATTCCCCTAGAAGATATTTGTAAGGCAGCCACATGGTCTACAACACACACCTTCACTAAACACTATTGTGTCGACGTGCAAGCAAAGCAACAAGCTTCTGTGGGTCAGGCTGTCCTTAAAACTCTATTTCAAACTGCTGCAACTGATACAGGTGACCACCGCTAGGGGAGATACTGCTATATAGTCTATCCTAAGTGTGTGATCTGCAGCTCATATGCCTCGAACGGAATATGCTACTTACCAGTATGCATCTGTTCTTGGCATGTAGAGCTGTAGACTCACACACAAAATAACTGGACATAACTGATATGCATCTTCACAGAAAATCCCCGCTACTAATTAACATTGTTATGAGAGAAAAAAAGGAGCATTATGACACATTAAAGGATTTGTCACTTGTAATTCAAGGCACACTTATCGGCACATATACTACACTATATATTTGTTTATTTTAGGAGGTGTTCAGATGGATTTTGGGAGTCCAAGTCCGAAAACATTCAACTGTCTTCTATCAGTTCAGTTCAAACACAAAGTTTATTTGGACCAATAGTCCTTAAACACATAAAATCTCCATAGATACAATCTCATATACAACTCATCTAATAAACATAAAATACATACATACAGAGTTCATTAATTGTTCCACCTTTCTGTATAAAATACCATTTATCATATAAATATCTAAGAGAAAGACTTTGATTCTATTCGCTTATGAGGATTTTTTTAAACTTTTGAGCTAAACTTCCCAATAGCACATGCTATATTCAAATTATACATTTCAGTTAAAAGATCTACTGCTTGCGAACGATTCTTAATATCATACTTTATAAAAATTGGACATAAAAACATTTTCCTTACATCCAAGACCTTTCGGCTGTCCAGTAAAATGTGTAAAATGTCACATGTGGTGCCCAGATTACAGGTGCACTTCCCTTTGGAATCAATCATAGCTCTTTTTACCCTGTCGTTAGCATAACGGGGATTAATACCAATCCTTAACCTTAGTATTTCTCTTTTAATCCAACGACTGGGGAGTACATCTATATATGGGAACTGCTGTTCATTTTGCCATTAGTTAGCCATGAAGCGTACAGATTTTTTCCTCATGGGACATTGTTGATTGAGATCTCGAGAAATTTCTCCCCCTAGTGCCCTGAGTTCCATCTTATCTACCTCAGTTTGTAAATTCTGTGGGCACAGCTTGACATTCATAACTCTACAGGCCTTAGTCCCCTTTGCCCACTTCAGCTCACTCTGCAATATCTCATTTCTGCACCCCTGTGATATTTTGTACTCTTCGCCACAGCCCAGACGCTGCCAGAATCTTAATAGAGCAATACATGCCATTATATCCTATTCTATTTAAGGGTAAATCCCTAGGCAGTCATGTGGTCAAGAACAGTCAAAGACTCGTATCAAGAACGAACATGATGCAATTAACTCAGTGTCAACAACAACATTACTTTAAAAAAATATATTATTTTTTATTAATCTCATGTTAAAAACATTTCTGGACATATGTATATATAACACATCTATGCTATAGAGCAAACAACATACAATATATAAGGAGACCACATGAATATAATACCAAATAACATACTACATAAAATCCACATATAAATCTGACAAAAAATTGATTAAGTTTGATAACATTGTTACAAAGACAGAGATGAAAGGAACAGTGGCTATAAGATGTATCTTCTTCAATGCACATTTCGGTGCAGCCTGCGCCTTCATCAGGAAAAGCCACAAACAATATCTATATATTTGTCAAAGATGGACTGTAGTTCTCATAAGTCGTCATAATTAAATACCTGAGCTGATAAGCAGAATAATTGAATCCTATATCGAGTTTACGGATATGTATACTTTTAGGGAGTCAGGGTGTATTCAAATCCAAACGATGAAGTGCCAAACACAGTAGGCTTTGTAACGCTTGATAAGCTGGCACAGTTGTGTGCCATCCAAAAGTCGATGTCTGGGAATAAATAAAGTATGTATGGGACTGCTTTCAGTCTGGTTTCTGTGATGGACACTGTAAAATGCTCGATAAGTTGGCACACGATGGGCAGAATGCGTGAAAATAAGTACTGCTCAACAGTCGATGTTAGTAGATTCAATTAGTTAAAACAGCCGGCAGGTTGGCGTCTTAGGATAACTTTACCCGTCAACTTTGGAACGATACCATTCCGTCACCTACATGCGTTACCCTAAGACACCAACCTAGGCAAGATGGAGCTGCTGAGGAGCACTCCAGAATAATACATAAATCCTTCAATAAATAACTCAGACTTGTATAATTCAAAGAAGGCCTTGGAAAAAAACAGAGTCAGTAAACATTGAACCATATGCTTCAATCGATATTGTAGATGGAGCCATAGTAGTAAAGTATGTTCCTCAGGCTTGGCTAAGCCTGAACTGTCGTACCAAAGACGATAAGCGCGGAAGTATACCATACTTGCCTATGTGCACTAAGAGAACCCCTTGTTCACCTCTGTGATTTGTGATCGAAACATACTGTCCTGATGAAGGTGGTAGTAATCTAAACCCACCGAAACATGCGTTGACAGACAATTAGGGAATCCGATATATGACAACACACCAGTGGAAAGTTTGTTCTTTGTGGAAAGTTTGTTCTTTGATTGATTCTCACCACTGTAGTTATGACTCTGTGTTTGTCATTCTAAACATTTGGAGTTCTCTGGATATATTTCTTCCTTTTTGTGTAGGAGTGTGTGGTGTGTATGAGACACTTATGGCAGATAGCATGAATGATGGATGTTTGTGTCTTTGGGGTTCATGGTAATGAATGTTATTGTAATTTTGTTATTATTCGTTTGGTATTTTTGTAAATTTACACTTGCTATAGTAATATGAATCACCTTTGTACTATGTTTGTTCTATTGATTGTCAAATGAATTAATGTTTTTATATGTATTTAAAAATGAAAGTCGATTAAACAAGCAAAAAAAATCTTTTTGTTCTTTCTAAAATATGACATCTTGAATATTGGAAGAAATAATACAAATCAGATATAACTCTTTTTACATAAGTATCTATCCCGAGTGGTTTTCGTTATACCCGCTCTTCACATGAGCCTAATGGAGGTTGCTTAGCAAATTTTTGCAGGACAGACAAAAGTCTTTTTCATTGTTAATTGTTCTTTTCCCCCCTACTCTTGGACCTCACACGTACTCTGGAGGGTACCTATTTCTTATATACAATCCTTGAGTCTTCCCAAAATTATTTTAGCAAATACCTTTTCTCCTAGTAGGTTGATTAATCTAAAGTTCATCAGATCTTTTATATCTCCCCGTTTATGGATGGATCTTATAATTGCCCCATTCCAGTTTTCTGGTATATGACCTAAATTAAGTATACCAAAGAATTTTTTTTTAAAGAATTCTGCCCACCAATCCGGCCTGGTCTTTATAATCACCACCGGGAGATTGTCTGGGCTTGAGGCTCGAGTCAGGGTTAAATTGACTATAGTTTTTTTGTTTTTTTTTAACGTTACTTGTTGTGGAGAGATCCTTCATAGCGGGCCATATTGTAATTCTCAAACTCTCTTGTTCAACCCATTTTCCATATATTTCCCTCGGTTACCTTACCAAATCGTCTTCTGTTACTACACAGTTTAAGGACCCCTGTATTTTACCAGAGCTTTCTTGAACCCACTACCAAAATCCTTTTATATCTTTTGATTCTATTGCTACCAATAGTTATACCTAACAACTCTCTTTATATGTTCTTTTTTTATTTCTGATGACCATTTTATATATTTTCCTTAGTTTCTGGAGGTTGTGGAGCGTCTCTGTCATACTTTCCCCTGAGTCTTCTTTCCCCTTTTCTCATACTTTCTTTTAATTTACAGCAATCTTCATCAAACCAGGTCTTCTCTTTGCTCTGGTTTCTCTTTTTCCTATAGTCACCCAATCTTTTTTTTTTCATTTTGACCCTTAGGCATTCCACTAGTTGGCTAATTATATTTTCTAACCATTCAATATCATTTATGTTGGGGATACTTCCTAGTGTTTGGCTCTGCTAAACGGCGACTAGTTTTTTGATATGCTCCTCTGATATGTGAGTTGTGAGTCGCCTTGGATAGACCATAAGTACGGGGAGGACTATATCTCTGTTTTTTGTTTGCTCCTGGTATTTTCATTTTTATTGGTTAGTGATCGCTTCCCTCCACTCTTGCCACCTCAAAGCCCTTGACTAAGTCTAAGTTCCAGAGATGCAGAAACATGATCCTTGGGGCATAATTGTTGGCTTATCTTAAATGTGCGATTCGCTGGTCGATCTGTCACCATTCTGCCATTTGTGCAAACTAAGCCCATTGAGCCCAGAATTTTTCCTAGAACCATATCTTGCGCTAGGAAAGATGGCGTTGTTTATCTTATACGATGTCAGCAACTCCTTGCACCATGGGTCAATCCTACCGGGGTCTATGATTAAAATCTGCCAACACAATGAGTACATCTCTCTGAAAGAGTTCGGTCAGGGCCAGTATGTCTTCTTTAAACCTTTCCAGTTCTGGATCATATTTCCTTTCTTTACCCTTCTGTATATAAACGTTTACAATGACATTGCCTTTGTATCGTGGGTCAGGGTCCAACAGGAGCACTCTACAGGCTATCTTGCAATTACATTTTACTTCCAGGGGGACTACCTTCCTAGCAATTTTTGTAGATATCAACGTTATTTGCCCACCTGATGGTCGTCCAAATGGCCTCTTCTTCGCTGATTTATTCTGTTAGACAAACCCTTGAATCATTGGGGTTTTGTTGCACAGCCAGGTTTCCTGCAAGCACATGTTCTCATTACTGTTAATAACTCCTTTAAAACTTTCCAATTTCATGATTTCTATACCCATTAACATTTCAGGATAGTATAGCCAGGCTGTGCGGAGACCCTACCTCTTAATCAGTCTAATTTAGCCAACCATTTTCCTCATTTACTGGGAATGCAAGGGCCTTATATCTATTTGCCACGGCTCGTCCCTCCCTATATCCCTCTCTTTTTTAGCCTCTTATGGTGATTTTCAAGATCTTCCTTAACATCCCAACCCGATCGATCAGCCTTACCTGCCTTGATCCTAACCCTGCATGATTCAAAAGATGTGGTTTATTGTGGTGATTACAGTCTAGCATTTCTGTCCATTGTACTAATCCAATTCCTTCTTTATGCAAATCGTACTCTGCGTTTACAAGTGCTGACTTCACCAACCATGGGTATAACAAAACTTTAGTTACTTTATTCCCCAGTCTGTTTACAGTAAATCCCAATTGTCTCAGATCTTCAGTGCCTATATTCCATAAACGTTCACATTTAGATTTAATTTCCTCACTTTTTTATCGCCTTTCCCATGACACATCAGTTCAACAAAATAACTACAGATCCTGTTCGATTCTATTTTCAATTTCTAGTTGGCCCCCCTTCGAATCCTCTCTCCTTTTACCTGATGGTCCAATTTCCTTCCCTCTCCGCATTTGATCTTTGCGGGCTACTATTCCTCTTTGCCCACCCATCTCATTGCTTATGTCCTCGTCACCCTCTTCCTTACTCATAGGGTATTTTTTTGGAATGTATTTTCCTACCCTTGGGTTCCTCAACCTCTCTCTCCTCCCTCTCCACCTTTTTTGGGTTACAAATAGCTGTTCCTCCTGCAGGGTATTTTTCCCCGAAGCTTTTATTGAACTCTTGTACCCATTTTCTACAACTACCTTCATTTTTTTTGCTCTTTCAAAGTTAGCCCCTTCTTTAGGCCTTTCCTCCATCTCCTTGTCCGCGGTATATATTGCTTATAGCTCAATGTTTCTCCCCGTTTCTTTATGATCATTGGATATTGCGATACAAATACGCTTTGCTCCTCCGCCTGCATGCTCCTCCGCCTGCGTGGGGGTACCATTCTTCTCCCCTTCCTGCTGACATTTATCTTCCCCAGATTGTTTATCCCCACCAAATTGCCTAACTATAGAGGACATGAGGTCTTTAATTTCAGTTCCCCCACCATAATTTGATACTGATTTTCTTGAGTTTTTAAAAAGTCATTATTTATTACTGATACCTCCAGGAGTCCTTGCAATGTCTTTTGCAGGATCAACATTACTTGCAACATTGAGTGACTCGAAGTTTCCGTGACCTCCAGGTTGGCTATGGATTGGTCCGAAGAAGGTTGGCTATGGATTGATCCGAAGAGTCATTTGCTCTAACAGGAGGCAATTCCATTCTTTCATCCTCCTCAAGATGTTCCTCTGTACTGTTATTGAACTCCTTACTATGAGAATCGCAGTCTACGCCCCTCCCCTCACCCTCGCCTTCTGATTCTCGATCTCCATAATAGGGGGGAGGAGTCAGGATGATGCGGATAGTCTTGGGTCCAAGAGTAACTCTGATATATCGGGATGAGTTAGGTATGGTGAGTCCAAGTCCAGGAAAACCAGACTGGTGGATGTTAGATATTTTTCCTTGCCCAGCTGTAATTCTGTTAACGGTTGATTCCTTTTAAAATGTTTTAAACTTCCACACATGAAAAACAAAATACCTTAACATAAATGATATGTATATTCACAGATCTGCTACTAATTAACATTGTTATGAGAAAAAAGGAGCATTGTGACACATCAAAGGATTCGTCACTTGTAATTCAAGGCACACACATTGGCACATATATTACACTATATATTTGTTTATTTCTAGGAGGTGTTCAGATGGATTTTCGGGAGTCCAAGTCCGAAAATATTCAACAGTCTAATATCGTCAGTCAGCCAGTATCGTTGTCTTCTGAAGAACTGCGTAGGAGAAGACAAGCCTTCTTTGAAAAGTAATAAAATGCATATTTTCTCAAATATTTATTTATTTTAATATACAGTGTATGTTTTGCAGACCTGGCTTAAACGTGTGAGTTGTGCTTGTAGCTTAAAGAGAAAATGGTTCCTGAGAATGCTATAGCAAAATTATTGCTCAACATTTCTTTCTGGCTCTCCTACTAACATTTTGTGTGTTTTTTATTTTATTTTATTAATTTTCAATTGCTGGAAGTTACAGCAGTTAACATTGTGTGCAACATTGATAGCATGTCCACGAGTCATGATATCTCTAAACGATAACTGGCTGAAAAACAATACAATAATAGCTTTAGTGAATCTGGGGCAATGAAGACGTAATTAGTTTGTGCAGGTTGAACAAAACGTTATCAACATAAGCAAGCATATAGTTAGCGGCTAGTCACATTAGTAATCACTTGTCGTAATGCAGGGGAGTCAGTTGAATGCTTATCTATAATGGCATGTTGAAAAGCGAAGTGTAAATAAAAGACCTTAACATTCCTATGGCTGTGTCTTGTGCTGCTGGTGTTTCCTTAAAATGTCCGCTCCATTGTCCATTTTCAACATGTTTAGAGTGTGTCTGCCTGTCTCCCGTCAACAGAGTAGGTTTCTGCTTTATTTTCAGCAGTGTTGAACACTTTACTTCTCTGGTTCTTCATCTTGAACACAGGGTGTGAATGTAGTAACAATAATTCTAAAAAATGAAGGACTGTATAGTTAGTCACTGGATAACTCATGGTTATGTGAGATGTTGATCATTTTCTTAAAATGCTTATGGAGCTTGAAATATTTTGCCAATCTTTTCTCCTTTTCTTTTTTGTCTAAGTCATGTGACTCCTGTCGGTTGCTGAGTAGCTCAAGACTGTGGGAGATGTAGTCAATTTTCATGAAGTCATCAAGCAATATTGTGGCAAAACTCACCAGAGTAGATATTAGTATCGAAAGTCATAACGTTGAATAGTGACAAGTCAACATAGGATCCCACTGGAGGGATGTGATAAATTAAAATCATCAAAATTCAACCAAGAATTGTTCAGGATGGACATAATGACGACAACTAAATATTAAACATCACATTGGATTGTAAAATCTGTCAGTCACTCTGGTTTCATTTGTTTTGCACACTGCACTAGCACTTTATGAAAATAGTCTACATCTCCTACTAATACATGCCTGTGAGAGAGACTTCAGTTCAAAATGCATCAGGTATTTTTTATTTGCACTTTATGGAACAAATTAATATGACAATCTGTAACGTGGACTATGGTTCTTCATCTTAAAATCATGAAATATGGTGTGAATGCAGTAACAATAATTCTCAACAAGCATTTGCAATGCAATAGGTGTCGCATTTCTGAGAGTTTAAGCAATTAGCATTGTAAATGACAATGCCTTTTATTTATGTTTTGAAAACCAAAACATTAACCCCTTCCATGCGGGGCGGATTCCCCCGCTGTGCTGAGCGCTGCTTGCGCGGGCGTGGTCATGACGGAACGGTTCCGTCATGAGCACAGCTCAACCGACGCTCATGACGGAACCGTTCCGTCATGAGCGTCGAAGGGGTTAATAAAAGGCAGTCATTTATAATGCCAATAGCTCAAACTCACGTAAATGCAAGACTTATTGCATTGGAAATGTTTGTTTCAGTTTATTGCAGGTTTGTGAGGCGACTAGATTGCTTTGACACTAGGTGAAACAGATGTGCTATTCATTGCACAGAGTAATCTATCATAATTCTTGCCACAATTTACTGTTCCTCGCCAGCACTAGCACCAGCACCAATGATAGAAACACCATCAGTACTCATTACTGCCTTAAGTACTTACCCCTGGTTAAGTGGTAAATGACATTCAGTCAGAGCAATTTCATGAGTTATGTCCCCACCCCCCCACCCTTTTTAGCAGCATGTTATCAGTAGTTGTGACTATGCGGGGCACAGTAGCAGGACCACTCGCTTTACATTTGCCGATAGCGAATTACTGAGCACTCACCTAAAATAACCTGCTGAAAGAAGAACTCTGTGTGCAAACGAAAGATACCGAGTCTCAACTGCTAAATAGGCAGCGGCTCAGTTTATAAAATCTATGCACCCAACATGGCGGCCGGGGGAGGGTGATACGAGGTTGCTATTGAGAATCAGCGCCATCACACTCAGTTATGCCCAGGAGACCATGAGGGCGGCTACAAAACTGCCAGTACCAAAGGAAATCCGGACTACAAACCCTTCATGCACAGACAACGTACCATGAAGAAGATACACGTAGCCTGCAAGTCTCACAAAACCCATATGGTCCCGCTATTCGAGGTGGCCTCACCATTTGTAAAATGTGCATAAGTACTGTGGAGAGAACTGAGTAAGCCGCCGAAGAGTGAGAGTAAATAACAGCGGCATCGCAGTGCGTGTGCTCCTACTAAGTAGCCAACCAACTGGAAGCTGAGGGGAAAATAAAAAGGGCGTGCCCGCTATTATTAAAAAAATACATTTAGCAGCAGGCCGTGATGTTCAAAGAAAATACATACAGCGATACTATGTGGAGCGGGGAGGGAGAGTTTTAAAAAGATAATAAACGTGCACAGGTTGTGGCCCCGTTGTGAGATGATGGGTTATGTGGCAATGGCGGAAAATCCATTACTATGGGGAAAACACTGCAGCCTTGAAAGTGCATAATTCCACAGGTCTTGATTATGAGGCATAAATTGCCACATTGCTTGGCAGAATTAACTATTCTCTCACCTTAACACACATTAAAGGTTTCACCTCATTAGTGCCAATTTAAACACTAGATAACGTGATTTTGTGCGGAGGACCGGAGCTGTAATATAAATGTCATTGCATTTTTAATGTTTGTCGCCTGTAGTACAATGTGCACATATGTACGGTTGAATTATTGGACATTTTAGCTGTTTGTAAATGTATACCGCATTGTAATGAATTTGTAATCTGTTTTGATCCAGAAACACATTTTTTTGTTGGAATCTAGAATGTATGCAGGAAATAGTTAATTATGTGGCATATAGGATCAATCCCTAACTAGGCAGAACACGAGCAGCCACAGAACCGCGTAACTCCATTGGCCCTGCACATATTTTAATTATTAATTTATGAAATGACAACAGAGACCTCTTCCCTACTACACCAGACGATGGCAGTCAAAGCACACAGAATGACAGAAACTGCTCAAAGAAGAAACACTGGTCTGAACAAATATGACAGATTCTTAAGAAGACTGCAATCAACTATGACCAAGCTGAGGAACATGAAAAAAGCATTGGCCGCGCGGCCGTGAAAGTGACACGGCCGTCAAAGTGAAAGTGATCGCGGGCTGTAAGGGTGCCTGCGAGCGATGCACTTAATGAGCCATGACGAGAGAGGAAAGCCAGATGGCGCCTCTGCACGTAACTGTGCGCGTAACCGTACGCTCTAGGCCACACAAAAAGCTGTGGTCGGCTTTTTAAAGCCCACTCATTTAATGTCTCGCCAGAGCAGCGCATCACTGGCTCAAGCGAGACCTAAAAATGAAGGACTAAACAATGAAATAACTAGAATACTGCCAAAATGATGCTGGATGAAGAAACCTGCAGAAATATAGAGATAATAGATTGAGCATACAAATAATAGATTGGGTTTGCTATTTAGTTGCTTAAAGGAAATTATTGAAGGCTTAGGAAGCAAATACATCATCTAGGGCAGCAAGCATGTAATGCCAACAAAGCAATCTGTGCATTATTATTCCTAGTTGGATTATTTTGATGTACTCATTAGTGAAATGGTCCTTTTAAGGAACTGAAACACGCTAGACAGGTGCTGTGCCCAAGTAGGTCCTCTAAATAGACACTTTCATGAACATTTTGAATAGATGGAGGTGTTCTACATGTCCCACGTTTTCCTTCCAATTTAGTCCACTCTTGGTGACAAAAGGAAAGCAGTGCATCTGTAGCCTTGCCAGTTAATATTACACAGCAGATAATGGTAAAACAGGAACAGAGTTCCATTAATCGTGGATTTTTCTTTTTTTTTTAAAGCGCAGGTACCTAATCCTTCCCCTAGATAGAAATTGTTACAAAAGTATTTTCAATTTACTTAGTTTTATGTTAGCGGTTAGATCAGTTTATTTTTGGGTATTCTAGGGAAAAGGAAAATGTCTACATTTTATTTATTCTGAGATGGGGCATGAGGTTTTACGGTGTTACAAGTCAATTTTCATATTGACCTGATGATGTTTTTGATGCCATAGGAAGCATAGAAACTGCATCTTGTAAAATTATTGACTGGATATTCCTGTAGAAATAATGTGGAGCCATTTCTGCAATATTTTCTACGGTTATGGTCTTGAAAAAATGTTTTGTATTGGTTTAGTTACATTGTCCATTTTATTCAGGCAGCAACAGCAGCAGCAAGCCCAGACAGAGGATCTACATGAGACGCCAACTACAAGTTCAAATGCACTGGGGATTGATCCAGGTATGGTGTTCTTTTCCTACAGTGTTTCCTTTTTGTAATATCATCCATTTCCAGTGTTCCACATTAAAGTATCATCTTTTGTATCAGATCTACACGTCCAGCTTCTCTTTTGTCTATGCCTTGATGTAATATCCTTGTTCAATCTAGTAGGGTAAGAAATGTCCACATGTTCATGGCTTTTGATCAAACGGTCCATTTTGCTATTTTGTGAGTTGCATTGAAGGCTGCAAAGTTACAGTGTTGACATCTCGAATGTATTAACTTTTTATAAGCATCTTTTTGGTGTTAGTCTCTTAGTTGACTGAGAGATGTTACATGCTGGCATAGTGGTTGAAGTTGGCGTCTTCTGGTGGGAACATAATTTTTGATTTGGCATATTCTGTTTCTATACTTAAAATGAAAACACATTCCAGAATGCAGGCTGGCATTTATATGGTCCGTGTTTGCTCCCTAACCTTAACTAAAGGATTCATTCATTAATAAGGAGACTATTCGGGCAGCCTCAAACCATTTCATCTTCTTGATGTTTGGTTGAAGCCTGCCTGGTAACAGGGGTACAAGTAGGTGTGAGTGGTGGAAACCAGTGGTTTTGAAATATCCACTTGCCGTACCAGTGCCAAACGCATTCCAAAACATGCTCATCATGGAGCCATAAAAAAACATAAGAAAGTAAGTGGTGCCTCTCTTCTGTTAGCAGAACTAATTGTGTGACTGTGACGTCCCAGGAATAGGAAGAGTCAGAGATGGTCACGCTTGCATATTGCAAAGTCATGTGATGAGGACACAAGGAGATAAGACCAGAGACATATTGAGATGCAGGTAGAAAAAGGACAGAGACAGACAAGAATTAACATACTTATGATACAAAGTGGCAGAAAATAATGCGAAACATAAAAACAAATAGAGCTTGGGCTATACATAGATGCAGGGGGGAGATAATAGCCAGAGCTGCAGAATTTGGAACTGGTAAACCAGGTTTGAGACCTGGCGTCTGCTCCATATCCTGTGATCCAGGTTAAATCACTTAATCAGACCTTGTGTAACCGAATGTGGTGCTCATGTAAAGTGTTCTAATGCCGCTGGGCCGAGTTTGCACTATATAAAAAATTTAATAAATAATCCATCACAACAAAAAGCCATGTAATTACAAAGAGGCAGTTAGGGGCTAGATAGAATAGGGAAGGATAGAGAAAAAGGCTGTTGGTGGCGAGACAGATTGGACACATACAGGAATGGACAGAGGAAAAGAAGCAGCGGCAGAGAGAGACCGGGACAGAGGAAAGCATGCAGAAGCTCTGTATGGAAACTTAGGCTCAGCAAAAAGAGTTGCACAAAGAGATGGATATCCACTGAAAAGAACAAATGCAAAGAAGAGGTAGACATGCAGATTAGTGAGACATCAATCCACAGAAGTAGGGCAGGCATGTGACAAAAAAGGAAAGTAAACACAGTCGCAACTGATTCAGTGTACATACGTTATCCCTGCATCATGATAGTTTAAATCTTATCTTTTCTTTGGAGGGAGGGATTTCAAGACTTTTGGGACCAGATGAGAAAAAGATCTTAGTGAATTCTAATAGAGTTGTGAAAGACCTTAGAGGGTGAGAAGGCACATGCCAGGAGAACATAATAAATGACTAATGGGACATTGTTGCGTAAGGCTTTAAAACAAATGCAAAAACTTGATTGTAAGCCAATGTAAAGCTGAAATGTGGCTTTAAAAGGGTGAGTGATTCAGCTGATAGAGAAGCAATTAGGCTGCTGCATTCTGCTCAGTTAGAAGATGGTGGGTTGTACACGCAATAAGATCAAGCTATAGGACATTTGTATAATCGAGTATACACCAAGTAAGTGCTTGGATGTTAGAGTAAAGGTTTTTCTTTTTCACGGTTTGCCGAGACTTTAGATATGTTTAGATGTCTGCAGTTTGAAACAGAGCATATCATCCAACAGGACTCCCAATATTCTTCACAGTTGTGGTGGGGGGTGCACATTGACCCAGAATATTGGGCCAGCAGATGAACGCCCATACAGAAGGATGGCTATCTAGGACCATGACCTTAGGTTTTGCCTGAATTAAGATTGACATTAGTTGACGTCCAATCTGCTACTACCCTGAAATGTGAATGTTAGTTGAGGCGAGACGAGCCAATGTTGTTGTCAAGCCTGTTAATCAGGTGAGTGTCATCCACATAGCTTATACACGTCAGATAGTATATTCTAATAAGCTTAGCCATGGGAATTATGTAGAAGTTGAAAAGCATAGTGACGATCCTCGGGGGAATGCTTCATAAGACAGAGCTCACTGTCCATCTGAAAGCATGTTTGAATGTTGTCTGATTAGGTTTGTGATAAAAAAAAAAGACTGAATCCATTCTAAGGTTTAACTTCTGCTTTCCACCTCTCCCAGCCTCAACGCGAGGATGTTAAGATACACAGCGTTGAAGTCTGCTGAGAGGTGGTGGAAGGAAAGCGACACAACTAGCACATTACTATGAAAACCCCAGATTGTGCTCAAAGCCCGTGGTGCCCATATGTTTTGCTGCGGAGTTGTAAGCCCTCCAGGCAGCTCCTTTCTCAGGCATCCTTCTGGCGTAGTGCAAAGGCCAAGTGCTGCACCCAAATGTGGCCTTGCTACAACTTCTAGCCCATCACTTGAGAGGCAAGTATGATATAGCGCAGGAGGTCCTTTGTGCTTTGTTATATGCCAGCTATCTTCCTTCAACAGTGGTTTATTGCAGAAAATCACCTGTCTTTGTCTGATGGCTGAAGAGCATTCTTTAGACCCCTTGCCATGGAGGATCTTAAACATCCTCAATTTTGTTCTGTTTCTATTGGAGAAGGTACTGAATACAGGCACTTTGGATGCTAACTGTTGGCCATGCCAACTCGTATTTTCTTTTCTGACCAATGATTCCGTTTTAAGGTGCTTTAGCTTCCGAAGCAATTGAATAACTAGAATCAATTGATTCTTTGAAAGCTTTTCTGGAGGACGTTAATCTAGTCTGCAAGTTCTCATCTGGGGTGCTGTTCAAGGTCTAACATAGTCGTCCTTTTGTTACAATGAAAAAAAAATGCAAGTTGCAGTCACCTGTAAAGACTGATAGAATTGCAGGACCTCTCTGCCTCACTACTCCATTGTTGTATTTTCTAAATGAGAGATGTAATTGAAACTGTTATTTTTGGACAAAGTTGTATTAATGGCATTCTTTCCAACTTTTAAAAAGTCTAAAGAACAGAAACCACATTGTCTCAATCCAAGAATAACTTTTAATCAGTATAATCAGGGAACTACTGATTAACACATCCACAAAATAATGTTTGTTTCCCACGTTGATCCCACGGTGTGTGAAAACAAAAAACGTGTATATATATATATATATATATATATATATTTTTTTTTTTTTCAAGGTTGCCCTGCATAGAGAAACGCACTCCTCCAGCTGTCGGAACCAATCCTTTATTATTCAAGAAACAGGAGTTCAACTCCGGATATGTTTTGTCCATTAGCCTAATGCATTTCGGAGCGATCGCGCTCCTTCTTCAGAGGCGGATTGTCAGCACATCCGAATCAAGGTTCCCACAATACCCTGCGCTGCCGCACCAATTTCAAGGCCTCAGGTGTGCCATATTTGCAGTGCACGCTGGGAGTTGTGGTTTGATAACCGCTTGTTGCCTCCAGTGGCCGTGAGCTGACAATATATTGTTTGGACTGCTTTTTGCCCTCCAGTGGGCCCCGGGGTTGAATGCCTGTTTCGCCATGAAGAGACAGCTGCGCCGTTAATTCCTGCCCATTTTCAGGTAAGACGATCCCCAGAAGATGAAGGGGGCGGTGCAGTCCAAACAATATATTGTCAGCTCACGGCCACTGGAGGCAACAAGCGGTTATCAAACCACAACTCCCAGCGTGCACTGCAAATATGGCACACCTGAGGCCTTGAAATTGGTGCGGCAGCGCAGGGTATTGTGGGAACCTTGATTCGGATGTGCTGACAATCCGCCTCTGAAGAAGGAGCGCGATCGCTCCGAAATGCATTAGGCTAATGGACAAAACATATCCGGAGTTGAACTCCTGTTTCTTGAATAATAAAGGATTGGTTCCGACAGCTGGAGGAGTGCGTTTCTCTATGCAGGGCAACCTTGAAAAAGATGTTACGCGGCAGGTCCAGCCGCGGAGAAGACTGCACCGCCCCCTTCATCTTCTGGGGATCGTCTTACCTGAAAATGGGCAGGAATTAACGGCGCAGCTGTCTCTTCATGGCGAAACAGGCATTCAACCCCGGGGCCCACTGGAGGGCAAAAAGCAGTCCAAACAATATATTGTCAGCTCACGGCCACTGGAGGCAACAAGCGGTTATCAAACCACAACTCCCAGCGTGCACTGCAAATATGGCACACCTGAGGCCTTGAAATTGGTGCGGCAGCGCAGGGTATTGTGGGAACCTTGATTCGGATGTGCTGACAATCCGCCTCTGAAGAAGGAGCGCGATCGCTCCGAAATGCATTAGGCTAATGGACAAAACATATCCGGAGTTGAACTCCTGTTTCTTGAATAATAAAGGATTGGTTCCGACAGCTGGAGGAGTGCGTTTCTCTATGCAGGGCAACCTTGAAAAAGATGTTACGCGGCAGGTCCAGCCGCGGAGAAGACTGCACCGCCCCCTTCATCTTCTGGGGATCGTCTTACCTGAAAATGGGCAGGAATTAACGGCGCAGCTGTCTCTTCATGGCGAAACAGGCATTCAACCCCGGGGCCCACTGGAGGGCAAAAAGCAGTCCAAACAATATATTGTCAGCTCACGGCCACTGGAGGCAACAAGCGGTTATCAAACCACAACTCCCAGCGTGCACTGCAAATATGGCACACCTGAGGCCTTGAAATTGGTGCGGCAGCGCAGGGTATTGTGGGAACCTTGATTCGGATGTGCTGACAATCCGCCTCTGAAGAAGGAGCGCGATCGCTCCGAAATGCATTAGGCTAATGGACAAAACATATCCGGAGTTGAACTCCTGTTTCTTGAATAATAAAGGATTGGTTCCGTCAGCTGGAGGAGTGCGTTTCTCTATGCAGGGCAACCTTGAAAAATATATATATATATATATATATATATATATATATATATTTTTTTTTTTTTTTTTTAAACATGTTTTTATTGAAGAAAAACATAGTACAAGACATGGCATCCTATCACATCCCGACTGTGGCATATGTAACCGTGCACAGCAGTAGCCACCCCATATAAATGAGTTATTGAACATCCTGTCTCTACCACAATCTATATACTATCAGCATCTATCCGCTAGGGAAGGACCAATTCAGCAATAGTCAGACTCACTTATTGTCACAGGATGCACATATTTGTACAGTAAACAAACTGTAAAACTAAATGAAAACTAAGCAGCAACAATGGGTCTCTAGTACAGCAGGCAGAAGATGGATCAAAGGTAGGGGTAGGCGGAGGGGTGGAGAAGGCGGGAGAAAAGGAGGGATTGCGAAACAACAGTCGCAGTCCCCGCATCAATAAGTACTGGCAACCCGCCACTTATATGCATACCTGCACTTATCCAGGAATACACTGGAGAGATCTCCCTATACACT
Organism: Triturus cristatus; assembly: GCF_964204655.1. Lineage (NCBI taxonomy): Eukaryota > Metazoa > Chordata > Amphibia > Caudata > Salamandridae > Triturus > Triturus cristatus. Next base: position 937,131,973 of record NC_140592.1, read on the forward strand.
CACAATAGGATCTGCTCCTTCTGCATCCTGATTAACCATGGGAGAGGCACCCATGCCTCCAACTCACCCCAGAACACCTAGTTCTGTTCTGCATTCTCATCAGTGCTCACCGCTCGTAACCTTCTTTCCTCTGCCACTTCCCATTAATGCATGTCCGCCATCCATTTCCAGATGGTTGGCAGGCTGGACTGTGTCCAGTGGATAGCTATACGTTGCTTAGCCAGCACCAGTCCCAGTAGCGCAAACCGTGCCTCATCTTAGCCCCTTTTTTGAGGGTCGTGAGCACACAACAGATGGTGTGTAACCGAGGTGGCCACCTGAATATGTGTGAACTCTCGCAGTACTCTCAGGACCTCTGCCCAGTAGCTCTGTAGTTTGTTATATTCCCAACTCTTATGGAGACCGGTCGTCTGATCTGTCCCACATCTGCGGCAGAGAGCCAAACGCGACAAGCGGATCCTATGCAGCCTTTGAAGAGTCAAATAAGTGTGATGCAAGTAGTAAAACTGGGTATGTTTTCAACGAATGTATGACGTTACAACGCATGCATTTACAATGCATGCCTTTACAACGCAGTTTTTACATCGCAACATCCTTTACAACGCATTCTTTTACATTGCATGCCGTTACGTCGCATTTTCCGAAACTACCTTTACAACGCATTCCATTACATCGCATTATACCTTTACAACGCATACCATTACAATGCATACCATTACATCGCATTTAAGGTAAGTGTTGGATAGTATAGGGGTAATAATTACTATTCTAACTCCAGTGAGTGCAACAGTAGGGTAAGTGTTGTGATAGTTTAGGGGTAAAAATTAGTATTCTAACTCCAGTGAGTGCAACAGTAGGGTAAGTGTTGGATAGTGTAAGGGGATTATGCATTGGAATGGTATGCATTGTAATGACTTGTGATGTAATGCCTGCGTTGTAATGACATGTGTTGTAGTGACATGCGTTGTAGTGACATGCGATGTAATGGCTGTGCTGTAATGACATGCGATGTAAAGGATGTTGCGATGGAATGACTGCTATGTAAAGGTAGTGCGATGTAATGACTGCGTTGTAAAGTTTGTTTCCCGTTTTAAACCACGTGTTACTATTCTCTTCTCGGACCTGAGCAAAGGCTCTTTTCCAGGCCCCCTTCAAAAGTGGCTCAGAAAGTCATCCGTCCATCTGTCCCGAACCGCCGTCATGTCAACCTGTCGATCCCCGTTGAGAGCTTTGTAAATACGGGATATCAAACCCCTAGTGGAGCCAGGTTCCAATATGAGTTGTAGTGTCCGAGACTCCAGCGGCTTGCCTGGGAACTGCGTCCAGATCTCGCGAGCCGTATGGGACATCTTTGCACATTGCAGAAACTGACCCTGCTGCAGCTGAAACAGATCATGTGTCTCCCCCATTGTGAGGAAAGTGCAGTTCAGATACAGATCCCCAGCCATGGTGCATCCCCCTCGGACCACTCCGTCATATTCATTGGCGCCTGCATCTGCCTAAAAGGCCGCAGCCTGCCGAGGGGTAGTAGTTTTGCATATGGCACACTTCGCAGCACCCTTACAACCGACTGCTCCCAGGCCTCAGTCACTTGCCGAACAATAAAAGGACAATCCCTATCTCATGCAGGGATCCGCTCCCCAGCCAACAAGCAGTACCTTTTCCTCATTCGAACCTTCCATGTCCCACTCTGCTGCATAGTGCATCAGTCTGCAAGTCCGGTAGCCCCAGTCCCCCCAGCTCCACGTCCAACTTCAGTATGTCCAACTTTACCCTGCTCCTCTTTTCAGCCCACATGAGGGACACCAACAGACTGTTCAGTTTAGCAAATGTAGATCTCGGGATATTACACATGGCGTTCTGTAGTACGTTCAGGCATTGCGGTAGCAATACCATCTTGGGAAGGGCTAATCTGCCCATCACAGACAAAGGCAAGCAAATCCAAAAATGGATGAATGCCTCCAGGCCCCCCATTACCCATCCCATGTTGAGCCGGTAGCGAGCCTCTAAAGTAGGAGCCACCTGTATCCCCAGATAGCGGAAGTATTCCGTCTACCACCGGAGCCCAATCACGGGGAGACTAGCCTGGTCTGCACAAAGGAAAATTACTGTTTTATGCTTATTAACCTGTAGGCCCGACACCACACCAAAGTCAGTCATAACCTGCAGAAACAACCCATGACCCATCTGGGTGTGTACCTCAGCATAAAGCGATACAATGTGAGTGTTGCCCTCCAACTCTATACGCCAGGCAACCATGTCCCGGCATAGCCAAATCGCCAAAGTTTCCATCGCCAAAGCAAAAAGGAGCGGCAACAAGGAACACCCCTGTCTCGTGCCTCTCTTGATGTTTATGCAGTGGACATCACCTGCCGGTGCAAACTTGCTCAACCAGCTGAGCATATAGTAAGCGCACCCAGGACAGAAAATGTGACCCCAGTCCAATCCTCCTCGGTACTTCAGAGAGATACTCCTAGTTTAGCGTGTTGAACGCTTTCTCAATACCTTAAGCGAACAGCGCAGCTGCCAGGTCCCCATCACCCACAGAGTGTATGATCAGGGGTAGGTGCATAGCCAAGCATAACGAAATCCTGAAGTCTTTCAGCTTATCTAACTTGCATGGAGGGAGAGCTCAGAGGATTGGAACAGTATCTTACCCAGGGGCATAACCGACCATTGTTTGAGCAGATCATAGACAAACTTTGAATTTAATGAAGTGGTGGAAAGGGAGTCCAAGTTCCATAGCAAGTATGCACAGGCTCGTGCTTATGGAAAGAGAAAGCACTGTGGCAAGTCACTAACTGACATGATCATCTGCCTCTGGGCAGCTAATGAAGTATTTGAAATGGAGGATGTGACTAGGTTGAGGCACCAGGATACTATTTGTATATTGACTGCTTTTTCGCAAAACTATCAGACTTTGTATACCTCCATGGGCTCATGCATCCCGTCTCAAATTGCGGACTATTTAGATGACCGTGCTCTCGGCTGACTTGGTGTATGCTCATTGCCTTTTTCTTGCACAACCTTTCAACCTTGAAGAAGTTGGAGCGGTTATCAGGGAGCTCCCTGCCAGCAAAGCGCCGGGCTCTGATGGGCTGTTGGGGGAATTTTATAAGCATTATCCTGCTCTTATAGCCCTGCACTTGTTAGCTGTCTACGAAGAGGCCCGAACATGGAGAGTGCTCCCCCGTCAATGAGAGGGATCATCATTCCACTCAAGAAGCAAGGGAAGCCAGCATGTTAATGCGAGTCCTACAGACCACTTTTGATTCTGAACTGTCATTTCGAAATCCTCGCCTAATGAATAGCCAACCGTTTAACACTTATTGTGCCCGACCTGATGAGACTGAACCAGTCTGTGTTTATTCCAGGCCTTTCTACAGCTCATAATCTGCACACTCTTTGCCCTGCTGAAATTTGTATCCGGTTCTTCATGCTGTTGCTGCCTTTTTGGATGCCTCTAGTGCATTTCATTAGCTACCATGGGAATTAATTTCTGTTCAGTATACTGTGCAAAATGGGCTTGCCTAAACAGATCCAGGGCTGGATTATGATTTTGTATTCTTCTTAGGTGACGAGATTTCAGGTAAATGGAGTCACTGCATCACCTATTTCTGTCTCACGAACCTGGGCTGCCCTCTCTCGCCTCTCCGCTCTAGCACTGGAGCCCCTCGCTCAAAAACCCGACCAACACTATTCAGAACACGCGTTTCGTAATACCAGTGGCTATGTCCTCATTTTGTGTTTCGTAATACCAGCTGCTATGTCCTCATTTTGTGTGTGGACGATATGACCCTTTATGTTAGGAACCCCCTGGATGCCTCAACATGATCATGACAGGATACATCAAATTTGTTGCTGTCGGGTGTAACAGTTTAAATCTCAGATATTCCCTCTCACTACTAGTACACTTAGATTCACACCAGACTTCCTGCTGAAATGTTGCAGCAAGTCTCTAAAATACTTGGGTGTATGGGTCAGTCAAGATATGTATGTGGTCATGAGGTAAAGCCATGGTGTTGTGATGGACCAGCTTCCTGAGCACATAACGTGCTGGATGTTCCTACCACTTTCTCTCACCAGCAGAGTAGAGCTTATCAAGATGGTCATCCTCCTTAACCCCTTCCCTGCTCATGACGGAACCGTTCCGTCATGAGCCACGGTTGTCGTGTGCTCATGACGGAACGGTTCCGTCATGACAATCCTGCCGGCGGCCGCTCCGCCTGCGCGGCGCTGTTTCCCCGCCTGTGCGGGGCGACAACGCAAATGGGCGGAGTCATGACGGAACCGTTCCGTCATGAGCACAGCTCAACTGTGGCTCATGACGGAGCGGCTCCGTCATGAGCACAGGCCCGCCGCGCTGCCCCCCTGCCCCCCCCAGCGCTGCAGCGGAATGTCCGCAGCAGCGAAGGGGTTAAAGTACTTTGTTTGTAAACAAACCAGTACTCTCAATAAGGCCTTTTTCCACTTGCTATGAACTCAACTGACTAAATTGACATGGGAGGGCAAGCAGCCCAGAATTAAGTGGAAGACACTCATGTTACCCTTTCATCAATTATGTTAAATGCTTATATAGCCCAGACAGCTACCCAATCTGAGTTTCCCAGGCTTATAGCTACAGATAAAGTAAATCCCAGCTCATATGGATTCAAAACAGTCACGTATTTAGTTGTCTGTGAAAAGAGGGCAGCGAGGTGCAGGATCTCAGGTGTCACAGCAGATTGTTCCATAGCTTAGAGCTGAGGAATGGCCTTCCAGGAGGTGTTAAAGCCCCTGGTCCGGAATTATACTACTTGAGTGATCAGGCTCACTTTGTCTATTATTGATTTCAGCCATTCCCTTACTTAACACATCTTACAAATGAAAAAGACGGGGAGGCTCCGGTCCCTCTACAAACACTAATTGTCACACCTTCCTCTGGCCGCAGCCACTCAATACCCACTACCGCTTGCACAATTGCCACATGTGGTAAGTTCGTCTACTCTCAATTGTCACTAAGCTATTATCCGCTCCTGCCAGTACGGCACGAAGCTAAGGCTATATCCTAGCTGACTAACAGAGGCCTGCTACATTGAGGCGATCTGTGTAGTAAGGGTTCTTTCATTACATTAGTGAATTTCAAGGGAGATTCTCCTTATACCCCTTTAGCTGTGTTTATGTATTATCAGGTGCAGGAATTTAGTAAAAAGGCTGTGCCCCAATTCCCCTCTGAGCCTGTACCTTTCCGAACTTTGGGGACACTTTTAACAGCCATCTCCACTAAGAATCTAATCTCAATTGGGGAGAGGAGTTGGCCTAACGGCTAGAGCGGTCGACCTGGAATCTGGGGAACTGCGTTCGAGTCTCGGCAATGACGCTGAACATCCTGTGATTCTGGGCAAATCACTTAATCTCCTAGTGCCTAACAAAAATGAATGTGTCCTCATGTAATGCAACTGGTGCTATGTAAAGCGCTCTGATACCCGATTTGGGTCAAGTTTGCGCTATATAAAACTGTAAAAAAAAAAAAAATTGAAGTCTGTACTGATCAGCTCAGGAGGAGACCTCGTGGTCACTCAGACCAACTTGATGGAGCTGGTAAGAGGAGTTTGGATTGGAGTTGCCAGAGGAGTTGTGGAGGTTCTGCTGTGCTCAGACTGGCATGATATTTCCGAGCAGCTTCACATCACTTGTTTAAAATTTCTCTAGAGAGCATACTATGCCCCTCTAGCACTGTGGAAGTTTGGCATAAAAGAGAAATCTAATTGTGAGAGATGTGGTATGTCTGAGACTGTGTTTTTAGTATTTAGCCTTGCAGTACGGTAGAGTGCTCGCATACTGGATCAAAGTGATAACTACACTGTCTAATATGGTTGAAGCGGAAATCTCCATAACCCCCAAGATCGCTCTGTTGGGGTGGGTAGCAGGAATATCCACGCCACATTAAATATTTCTTGCCTTGGCGCTCCTGCTGGGTAAGAGACAGATGGTCTGTTGCTGGGTCAAAAGAAGCCCCACTAAATATAAGCAATGGTTTAATTCCCATCTATACTCCAATGAACCATTGGACCTATATGCCAAATTCTTGCCGCCCACTTGTAGACCCAGAGACATATGGAGTCTGCTGCAGGCTTACCTACTTCTTCCCCTAATTGTGCACTTATGGGAACATCTGGCTGATGCAGGCCTGTCCGAGAATTGCGAGTCAGCTACTCTGAACCTGATACTACGCTTATCGTCACCTTGCAGCTGTTTCAATGGAGGATCTGTCTCTCTTTTGGCGCATAATTGGGGTTATTGTTATTTTCCTTATAATTGCCTGTCTGACTTCTGGGCCAATAGAGGGGATGGAGGTATTTTTGTTTTCCTTTTTCATCCCTGACATTATACTCTAATGTACGGATGTGTTATTACTACCTGTTGTACAGTTTGCTTGCAAGTAGTAAAGGAAGTAAAGAAAAAACTAAAATAAACTTCCATAAATCAACCAGACACCTCCGTTGAGCTGGACTGCAACTCCCACATGTCCTCAGCATACTCAGACCCAGAACCAGTGATCATGCTTTCTCCTGCTTGGATCCTAAAGCCTGGAACGACCTGCCACTGCATGCCAGTTCCTGGATTCTGAAAGAAACTGAAAACCTGGCTGATTTCCTTGGTCAGGTCCTGGTTTGGACAAGGCTGCTCCAGCTTTCAGCACCTGGGAACTGTACTACATTAGATCACGGGTTCTACAAATACTCATAACAAGAACCATTTATTCAGATTCACAAGGTAGTATATACGGTAGATTGTCGCACCAACCACAAATTTCTGCCAAATGTTGTTTCACCTTTCCATATGAAGAAGAGCCCAAATTTCTGCCCAAGGTTGTTTCACCTTTCCAGGTGAACCAGACCATTGAGCTGCCTATTTTCTTCCCACAACTAGAGTCTAACGTAGAAAGGGCCCTTCACACTTTGGATGTCAAGAGAGTGCTTCTGTACTACACTTGAGTCTTTTAGAAAATCTACTCCAGTACTAAATTGAGTGTTTTAGAAAATCTGCTCAGCTTTTTCTAGCCTTCACCAAACTTCACATGGGTGGTGCCATCTCTAGAGCTTGCTTTGCCAGGTGGATGCTAAAATGTATACAGAATTGCTGTGCCAAGATTAAGCACACATTCCCTGTGCCCCCTAGAGCCCACTCTACACGCAAAAAGCACACAACCCTAGTATTCTTGGATAACATCCCTATAACGTATATCTGAAAGGCTGCTGCTTGATGAATGCCGCATACCTTCACCAAGCACTATTGTGTTGACGTTCTTGCACGTCAGTAGACTTTAGTTGGAAAAATGGTCTTAAGAACACTTTTTCAAACATCTCCATCATCAGCTTGATAGCCACCACTCTGGAGAGGGACTGTTTATCCACTATGCCGAGCATGTGTATCTACTTCCTCATTATGAATGAAAAATGTTACTTACCCTGCAACCATCATTTGTAACTTGTAGTGCAGTAGAGTCCTATCTTCCCAACTTCCTGCCAGGAAGTAAGCACTGATCACAGATATTTTTTGCCTTTAACTTTTACTATGTACAATGCACTGTCTTCAACACTACTCTCCACTTACACTACTCTCATGCTGAGTGGAAAATAATGTGAGGTGGGTGTTGTTGGTGCATTGTGGACAAAGGGTGGAGTCACAACGGCTCACGTGACTCAAACTACTTCGAAGAAAAACGTATTGCAAACATCGGATTCAACACCAGCTGGCAGAGAATGTGAATCTACAGCACTTAATGCTACGAAAATATGGTTACAGGGTAAGACAGACATTCAGGGGAAGGTGGTTTTGTTACAAACCGACAACATGATCACCATGTTTTACCTGCAAAACAAAGGTGGGAGACACACTACTCGACTGTCCGCATTAGCTCAGCGAATTTGCCATTGGGTAATCCACGCCAAGTGAATCCCCTGGCAGAGTCTGAAGTGGACAACAAATTTGCAAACCTTCTCAGCAGGATGCAGCAACATGTCCAAGAGTGGGAACTACACCCACAATTCCTATTCCCTTGCTTTCGTCAGGGAAAGTGGGGGTGTCCCAGGCAGACCTCTTCTCCACATGCAGAAACTCAAAATGCCCAAGCTTTGTCTTCAGGTTGCCACCCACCAGTCGATAGGCAATGTTTTGTGGTCGAACTAGTAAGGGATCTTTGCATACTTTTCCTCCTCTCCCATTTCTACTGTACATAGTAAGGAAACAGTGGCAAACATCTCTTATCCTCACCCTGGTTGCCCCCATGTGGGCCGGACAACCATGGTTCTCAACCCTTATAAAATTGTCCATTGCCCTGCACAAGGAGCTTCCTAATCTGCCAGACTGTCTCCCACAGAACCAGGGCAGAGTCAAACACCAGAACCCCAGGCAGCTCAACCTAGCAATAGGGCTCCTGAGTTCCTAGAGTTTTGTTATCTCAACACACCTCAAAAGAGCATGGACATAGTGAATGAAGTCCGTAAACCCACTCCACACACTTGCTATTCTGCTACGTGGAAATGGCTTGTTCACTGCAGTGCTCTGAACTGCTGAAACCCCCTTACGCCTACGGTGCAGGCCATCGTAAGCTACCTCCTATGCTTGCAACAGTCAGGGCTAGTTTGCACCTTGATTAAACTGCATTTAGCTACTATTGCTGTTTATTTGAAGAAGAGGGAACACTCCACACTATTCGATGACCCTGTTATTAAAGCTTTCATAGAGGGCCTTAAGCATATTATCCCACCTATGGTGCCACCTGCCCCAATCAAGAACCTCAACATCGTCCTCACCAGAGTCATGGGACTTTCATGGGAGCCATTGCACTCTTGTTCTTTGCAGTTTCTTTCCTGTAAGGTCACCTTAGTAGCCATAACATCCCTTAAGTGTATAAGTGAGCTACAAGCCCTCATACTTGAAGATATGGTTCTCTTGTAGGGGATTTCCATTGATAGGCATAAGCATTGAACAGTCCCGCCCACGTGCGGGAACCCCAGAGAACTTTTTCATTATAACTTCTTAAGTGTAGATTTTCTTCTTTCTTTAGGAAGGCCTGCAAAGTCACTTAAAAAGGAATAAGATTATGTAGCCTACAGAAAGAGGATACAATGGCTCAATTCTTCATCTTGTACTTAAAAAAAGGGACAGGGGGAAGTGTATATGTATAATTTCATGATGTTTTAAGAAGACAGCCTAAATCTCACAAACCCTTTTTTATAGATCTGAAGGAGAGCAGAACAGTGTAGCCCCATAGGCTGTCATTGTATAAGTTAAAAATAGAGACTGTGCCTTTTAGAACCCAGTATCCCATCATGCTCAGCAGGTGGCAGTTGCTTCAGTTCTTTTTTCCGGTCCCTGCTGATCGGACCCTGGATCATTGAGCTTGGCCAATTTTTGCTTTTTTTCCACAAATTTTCAAGTAATTCTTATTGAACTATTCAGTCAGCGTTTTTGGTCTCTCCCTGGCTTTTTCAAGTATTTTGACTGAAAATGTCATCTCTATTTGACAAATGCCCAGCATGTGGGAGGGAAAAGGCTAAAACAGACCCTCATGAGACTTGTATTAGCTGCCTCCCAGAGAGACATGTTACTGCGTCTTGTCACCACTGAAAGAACCGCTCTAGCTGCACTCTAAAGGACAGGGAGACAATTCTCCTCCATGGTACAGAGGGGCGAAGAAGACAATAGACTCAGTTTGAAGATGGGACCTCGGGGTGAGGAGATTGTCAGTCCTCTACCACAGCTCTGTGCCCTGTCATCTGTCTCTGGAGGGCATGTCAGGAAGAAGACTACAAAAAAACTCCATACAGACTAGTCGACGTTGAGAACTCTCAACATCGTCAAGGCTACAGGAGGCAAGGAAAAAGGAGACATATTTATTCATCACCAGATTGAGTATTCCAGAACATACTCCCCTTCTTCAAGGATCAAACCATGTTCTCCTTCACCTGCACTATCTCCTCTACCTCCTCTTCGACCTCCGCCACCCCCTCCTCGAACACCTCCAGTGCTTCCTACACCAGCACCAGTCACTCCCACACCGAGGCCCAGATCTCAGGCCAGATCGCGCCATCATTCAAGCTGCCATCGTCATAGCCCAAGGCACTCCTCTCCATCTTCCAGGCGCTCTCGCCATCGTCACTATTTACAACTGTCTCAGTTTAGACATCATACCACAGATACATCTTCCACTTCTACCAGACGGTACTCTCCAAAACTTTCAGATTCCCCACCTCAGAGCTCTTGGAGAGGGGAACTGCAAACTCAATCTTGCTATATTAACTTTAACTCCTACAACATCTGTAATATTTGAGAGACTTCGACACAGGTCAGCATCAAGATCATTGCTGCCACTGGTGCCAGGTCTCCTAGAACCGGCTATGGATCTTTCCTAACTCCAGCCTCAATTAAACCAGCTCCATTGAGGATTCAAAAGAAATATCGCCCCCGGAACAAGATCCTGCTTTTCTCCATATTGACCCATCTCCAGACTCAGTTATTGTGGTAGTGGCAAAAAAGCGTAATGCCTCTACCCCCACTTCTACAGTGCCTCCCGATAAGGAGAGTCAAAAGTTAGTCTTGGTGGGTCGTAAAGTTTGCAACATTGCAGCAACCACAATTAAAGCAGCTAGCGCAACTGAACTTCTTGGCAGTTATGACTGGGCACTATGGAATCCATGGAACAGTTCGCAGAACATCTCCCTAGAGATAAAACGGAAGACTTAATGGAAATCCTAAATGGAGGATTAATAGTTTCCAACCGAATCATTAGTGCTGCAGCAGACTCTTCTGTATTAGTGGAACATGAGTACTGCCACAGCGTCGCTCTGAGAAGGCATTCCTGGCTCCGCCTCGCATCCCTCAAAACAGAGGATATTGAATCTCCCGTTCTCCAGTACTACCCTCTTCGTTCACCGCACTGATGATGAAATGGCACAAATGAAAGTGGAAATTGAGTTTCTGAAGGCAGTCGGAAATATTTCAGGCTCTACAAATGCTGTCTCTATTTTTAAAGTGTCAAACCCCTCAGTGGCTGCAGGGGTGCCAACAACACTACCAACAGGCTTATCAACGTTACCAACAGAAGCATACTAGGTAAAGATCCACCCAGCAGGAGGCAAACAACCATCAGGATCAAAACCCTGAATTACTACTTCCCTCTCTTCTATTACCCACTCCGGTGGGGGGAAGCATTTCTCATTATATGGCAGAGTGGCAAAACATAACACAAGAATCCTGGGTTCTGAATTTTGTGCAAAATATATATTGTCTTGGGTTCACCAGCCCTCCACCGTCCATACCTCCGAAGCCGTCCAGTTTCCAACTCCCATGATACGATCGAAAGTCAACATCCTTTTAGAAAAGCAGGCAGTGGAACCTGTTCCTAACAAATAATGAGACAGGCAGTTATTACAGATACTTTCTGGTGAAGAAGAAAGACCAGAACGATTTCAGACCCATACTTGACCTCAAAACAGCTAACAGATGGATTCCGTGAGAAAAGTCCAGGTGCTGTTTTTACATCACATCTATCCCCAATTGCACTGGGGGATTGGCTCTGTTCCATCAACCTTCAAGACACATACTTTCCTATTCCAATCGCCAGAAGACATTGATAGTTCTTGAGGTTCGTAGTGGGGCAGGACCATTATCAGTACCTAGAACTTCCATTTGGCCTGAAGTCAGCACCCAGAACATCCTCCAAGGGCACAGCAGTAGTTGCTGCCCATTTCAGGAAGCACAGAATATTCATCTACCCATACCTAGACGACTGGCTAATCAAGGCGTCAACGTCTCAGAAAGCTCAGCTTCATTACAACTGGACTTGTCTCCTCCAAAGGTAAGGGCTTCATGTCATCCTCAGCATGTCAACGCTCATCTCAGTTCAAACCTTACGTTATCTGGGAGCCTCTATTCACATAATGCAGGTAAAAGTGTGCCCTTCAGAGGAGAGACCCTTATTGATCCTTCAGAAGTGTCATTTTCGCATGAAAGTCTCATACAACAGTGAGAACAGTATTGTTTCTTCTCGGCACGATTGCCTCCTACATCTTCCTCACACCTGTTGCCCATCTCCACATGCAACCTCTGCAGGAACGTCTTGAGGACCAGTGTAACCAACTGACAAGCAATTGGAAAGACAGGATAAAACTATCCCTTCATGCAAAGCTGTCAATGAAATGCTGGTGCTCCCCAACCAACCTGCTTCAAGGAATGCCTTTTCATCAGGAGGTTCGTCCTCAAACAATAGTGACGGATGCATTACTACTGGGATGGGGAGCCGACATGGTTCACCTCCAAATTCAGGGCAAGTGGTCACAGTCCATCATTTGTTTGCGTAGCACTTGTCGCCCTAAGTGGGATGGGTATGCCCAGACGTGGTTTCCTTGCTCACTGTGCCACTGGATTCAAGCTAGCCTGGCTGATGAAGGGTAATACCCAGAAACTGGTCCCAGGATGCTTGTTTCCGGTCCAGGGAGGACCTGGTTTGGCAGTTCGGGCTGGACTGTTCCCATGAGGCACAGGGTCAAGACTGATTTGCATATGGCTGGGTCTAAACTGGGGTGGCATGGTGAGCAAAAGAACAATGGATTTAACCCAGATCTCTTGAATGGGGGTGAATGTATGATTTATTCAGCATTCCGTCCACCATTTGCGTAGCTCTTGTCACACAAGGCCCAAACAGGCTTTTAATGGCTCATAGCCGGGGATCTGACTATCACGGCAACTCACCTTCCAGGTGACCAAAATGCTCAAGTAGACTCTTTCAACTGAGTTCTGCAAGAAAACCACAAGTGAGTATTATACAACAACGTCATACAAAACATTTTCAAACTGTGGGGCACTCCAGCCATTGACTTGTTCGCCACCACAAAAAATGTCAAAGCTTAGCCTCAAGGTACTTCCAGCCAGGGACACTGGGGAATCCCCCATGGATTAACTGGTTTGGCAAATTTCTCTACACGTTTCCGCCGAATCCATGAGTCCTCATCAAGCTGTCCCACTTGAAATCCAAGATGATTCTAATAGCTCCAGAGTGGCCATGTCAGGGATGGTTCATGGACCTTCCTCATGGTCAGAGTGTCCACATCTCAAGCTGCCATGAAAACCAGACCTGCTAACAAAGTTTGGAGGCCAAATGGTCCTCCCCATTCGCTCCTCCTTGAATTTGGCTGCATGGCTCCTGAGCTAGTGCAGTACGTACAATTGAATCTGTCACAAGACCGCATGTACATCCTCAAAGAGGCTACGCGACCTTCAACACGTTCTGCATATCTTTTCAAATGGAAGAGATTTTCCATGTGGCGTTCCTCTAAGAATATAGACCATACAACTTGCCCTATACAACAACGTCATACAAAACATTTTCAAACTGTGGGGCACTCCAGCCATTGACTTGTTCGCCACCACAAAAATGTCAAAGCTTAGCCTCAAGGTACTTCCAGCCAGGGACACTGGGGAATCCCCCATGGATTAACTGGTTTGGCAAATTTCTCTACACGTTTCCGCCGAATCCATGAGTCCTCATCAAGCTGTCCCACTTGAAATCCAAGATGATCCTAATAGCTCCAGAGTGGCCATGTCAGGGATGGTTCATGGACCTTCCTCATGGTCAGAGTGTCCACATCTCAAGCTGCCATGAAAACCAGACTCATGGTCAGAGTGTCCACATCTCAAGCTGCCATGAAAACCAGACCTGCTAACAAAGTTTGGAGGCCAAATGGTCCTCCCCATTCGCTCCTCCTTGAATTTGGCTGCATGGCTCCTGAGCTAGTGCAGTACGTACAATTGAATCTGTCACAAGACTGCATGTACATCCTCAAAGAGGCTACGCGACCTTCAACACGTTCTGCATATCTTTTCAAATGGAAGAGATTTTCCATGTGGCGTTCCTCTAAGAATATAGACCATACAACTTGCCAGGAAAATGTAATTCTTCCTTCCTTACTACATTTGGCAAAATCTGGTTTGCAATTCTCTTCTATAAAGGTTGACCTGGCAGCTCTTACTTCTCACAGAAAATGTCCTTCACAAATCTCTTTTTTTCAAAATGCCTGTGATCAAGGGTTTTCAAGATGGTTTGAAGAAGTCTTCCCTCCCATTAGGTGTCGTTCACCTCCCTGGGAACTCAATGTAGTCCTTTCACAGCTTATGCAGGACCCTTTCGAGCTCATTCACAAGGTATCTCTACAACATCTGTCATAGAAAACTGCTTTCCTCATGGTGATCACTTCAGCCTGCAGGGTTAGGGAGATCTAAGCATTATGCTCTCATGAACCATACAGTGTTTCACTCTAGCAAAGTGGTGATGAGAACTCACCCAAAATTCCTCCCTAAGGTTATTTTGGATTTCCATGTTAATCAGACCATATCATTACCAACATACTTTCAGAATTCCTCTACTCCAGCTGAAAAATCTCTTCGTTCTCTAGAAGTGTCTTGAAGTTTTATCTTGATAAGACATGTGACATCCTCAGATCTAACCAATTGTTTATCAACGAAGGTCCGGTCCGTAAGGGATTAGGTACTTCCAAGAAATCAATTTCCAGATGGATAGTTTCCTGTATCCTACTGTGCAATCAAAAATCTAACAAGACTCTATCAGCTAAACCTAAAGTGCACTCCACGAGAGGTAAAGCGGCTACTGCTGCTATATTGAGGAATATCTGCATACGGGATATTTGCAAAGCAACCATGTGGAGAGCTTATTCATACATTTATCAAGCACTATTGCCTAGACTCTGATGCTAGAGCAGACGCTCAAGTAGGACAGGCCTCCCTCAGAAATCTATTTGCTTTAATGGCTACCTTAGTTCATCCTCTGTCTTCTCCACTGCTTTTAGTAGGGATGGGCTTGTTACTCTATTCAGTGCTTATGACTATCAATAGGAATCCCCTACAAGAGAGGGAATAGTTTCTTACCAGTAACTCCTGGTATCTCGTAAGGGAATTTCCATTATAGTCCTAAACAACCCTCCCTCCTCCCCAGTGGAGTGGACAGAGGTAACCATGGGATAAAAATATTATCATGCATCGCCTCAAAAAGAACTGAAGCAACTGCCACCTGCTGAGCATGATGGGATACTGGTGGTCCCTAGCTTCTTAAAGGCACAGTCTCTATTTTAAACTCATATGGTGACAGCCTATGGGGCTACCCTGTTTTGCTCTCTTTCATCTCTATCAAACAAGGGTTGGTGAAAGAGAGTTATGCCATATTCTTAAAACATCATAAAATTACACACATATACTTCCTCCTAGCCTTTTTTTTGAGGCGAAGATGACGAATTGAGTCATTGTGGCCTATTCCTATATGCGTTTGATAGAGAACAAGGGTACCCCGATATACGAACCTGGGGTGGTAAAGTGTGAAGAGAAACACAATGGTTCTAAATGGCCTAAAAAGGTCCAGGGTAGAAAAACCTTAAAAATGGGTAAGCGATGGAGGAGCCAAGATGGCGACCGGGACGGCAGCGTAGGCTCCCGGCTCCGTGAACCTCCTCACCCCGCACAGATATCCTGCATGAGATCCTTAGCCTGCGCTATCTGCCCGGGTTTGTGAACGCGAGCGGCAACTGATCGTGTGACCCCGAAGTTTCTGGCAGCGGTGCCGCCGGAGAAATGTCCGACTGAAGTTTGCGGCCTGTGCAACCCTGGAACCGGGACCTCGAGTGGACACCATGGCCGGGCGGCAGTGCAACAACAGCGGCCTTTGGTGACTGGGTGCGGTCGGACAACCGGAGTGGTCCGAATATCGGCCTACGTTTCGCCGTGGTCGTTCCTACCACTAAGCGTAGCGGAACAGGTGCGTGCCTGAGGTGGCAACTCCAAGACTCTCCGGCGATTGCCTCAGCCTTCGCTGTGAGCTGCCCGGACGCCGCCCGTAACTCGCCCCGATTCTTGCGGGCTGCTCCCGGATTTTCGCGGGCGCTGGTCCGTGGTGGGGACGACTGTGGCCCGTGACCACACACCGGATACATTATTTGCCTGCCCCCGGAACCCTGTTTCCAGTGACATGGAACCCGAGGCGCTTGTGCCTGAGTCCCGGTCCCGATCTGGTTTGGACCTACCCAGCGGCCATTTTGATAGGACAGTGTCCACCATCCTGTACACTGGGTTGCAGCAGGATTGGGAGGGTGCGACTCTGAGGAGCGTAGCGGAGCGAACCCCGGGAGCTGTACTGGGGTACGGTGACCTTCTCAAAGCTCTCGGCGCCCTTCATTCCGCCTTGGTTCACGGCGCCCGGGTGCTGGGGAGTAAGCTCGATGGAGTGACATCAGCGTTGGAACAGTTGCGGCCTGCCTGTCCCCAGGTACGCTGGGACTTCTTGCACTGCACACGGGAGGACAGTGTCTTGGCCGCCCCTGTGAATAGCGCACACCTGGACACTCCGGACAATATATTAACGTGCGATCAGCTGGCTGTGGATCTGTTCTGTTCCGGAGGTTCTGGACCTGAGTGGGGGGTGGTGGCCCTGTCCCGTGCACGGCCTCCGGCGACTCAGGCAATATCCAAGCAACGGTCGCCTGCTCTGCCGGATTCTGCCTTCCTGGACCTGGTGTGCAGTGTAAATCCTGGGTCAGTACTGGGAAAGACGACCCTCCATGGGGCTGACTGTGTCGATCTTCAGAGCCTTCTACCCTACCTGTGTATGTCGCTTCCTGATCTTTATTGGACGTTTCTCTTCCTGGCAACATTGGACATGGCACTGGGTCGAGGGGTATGCATGGGTAGGTTTGCAAAGAGTGGCCAAGGATGAGGCTGACCCTTCAGAGGTGGTCATCTAATAGGAGGGCGGACTCGGGAGTTGTGTGCTCTCACGGCATAACTGTTAGTGTACTAAATGCGTAATGCTCCTTACTTACTTTGACAGGGTCGATCTTGTGTTGTTTATTGTATGCTTTGCGGGAAAACATATGGTGCGGGAGGGAGCAGCCGGGGGCAAGTTTTGCAGGCCCTCCTCCAGTTTATTAATACTCTCTCTACCCCCCCATCTGGTGGGGGCTCTTTTCCTACTCCTTTTTCTCTGTTTCTTCTATATTTCGGGTCTGGTTCCGGGGCGACAGGCACACTGCTGGGGGGGGGGGCCGTACTCATCTGCAGAGGTGCAGGGTGGGGGGTTGGGGGAGGGGATTCTTTAGTCTTTAACCCCTTTTTTTCCATGGCCTCCTTTTCTTCTCTTCTTCTTCTCTGCCTTTTTCTGGGATCAGCATGGTAGACCTCCTTTGTTGTTACTCACTGCTGTTTCCTGAGTGCCATAATTTCCGTGGGGTTTCCTGGGTCTTAGGGCAGGGGGTTGCAGGCGCAAATGGCCGTGATATTCCTCTACATCCTGAACTTCCTGTCTCAGCGCCATTGCTTAGATAGACTGCTGCTTATTGTTTACGTTCATCATTCGGCCTGCCATTTTTCGCTGCTGGGAAACTGTTTGGCACCTGATCCTTCCATCCTTTTCTATTATAAAATGTAAACCTTTATTATCCTGATCTCCTAATTGGGCCGTTCAGAGACTGAGAGTATGCTAGCGTCGAGATTCTGCTCCCCGAGGTGCTGACTGTGATAGAATTGCTTTCTGTTATTCTGACTGTTTAGCGGCCGGCCCCGGAGGTTGTAGGCCCAAACGTGTAATTGATTGGAATATCAATAAAGGTTTTTCAAAAAAAAAAAAATGGGTAAGCGTTTGAATAAAGGTTTTTTGAAATTAATTTTGAAGAAAGAGAGCGATAGTTAATATAGAGCAGGGACAAGGAGGTCAAGGTATAACAGATATTTTATTACACAATGAAATAAATTCAGGTGCTCACATATTCAGTGACAATAAGCGTGACATAGAAAGTGAAAGTGAACTTTAAAAGAAGACATCGCATTGACAACAAGAGTTGAACCACTTTCTTTTTAACTTAATATGATGGGTTCATGTTGTAAGCGGTCGACGACGTTTCGAACTCAGTTAGTTGAGTTCATCTTCAGGACAAAAAAGTGAGCATCTATAATCTAAAAAGCAAGAATACAAAATATAAGTAAACCATAGTCTAGTCCCTGAAAGGAGCATCACATTTAGAAAATTAATATAACCTACACATTGCTCTCTCTAGAGTGATGCTATGTATAAAAAATGGATTTGAAAAGACATAACATAGAATTGTTAGAGCGAATAATTATTGGGACAGTTTACATCAGTGAAAGATTAATTAGGTACAAAGCACTAATATAATTCCTAATCTTAAAATTAGAAAAGGAGGACAAGAGAGCACAGATCAGCCAATTAGTCCGTAGTCCAATATGAACAATAGTTATTAATTCATCAGATACCCCAAAAAGACTTACTGTCAGTGTAGATATAAGGAAGGGGTCGAGTTTATCAACTGGGAATATGGTAAATAGATCACGAGATTTCATGTGCAAATTAACGTATCATAGTGGGGCCCTTTGTCATAGCAGGAGGCCTAGGAAAAAACGAATGTTTTAAGGCAAATAAATGGAAGGGAAGTCAGGGGGCAAGGGGGAGCAGGGAAAACAGCAGGTGCGGACTTACTTGAGAAACCTTATGAATTCATTATATCGGGACCTCTGAGAATCAGGTGCCGTGCAGATTTAATCTGAAAAGAATGGAGGGGGTGTGTGGGTTAAAAAACTGAACAGCTGAGCCAGCGAGGAAAGTGAACAGCTGATGCGATGAACGAAAGGGAGGGGAGATGTGCGCAATGTAAACTTACATTTTGTACGCTGGAAATGCATTAAATGCGAGCCTCCCGGTGAAAACGAGCGAGTCCTGTTCAAGTGCTGCTTCGCGCTGGGACAGAGAACTGGGGCTGGGTAAACTCGTCATTTATACACGTCAGTCAGGAGGCGTATCAAACTAATTGGTGGCAGCTGAACGTGCAAGCCAGCACGTATAGGCACCAGGTGAAAGTAAACTCTGAAAACTCAGGTGGAGGTGATTTGCGCACACAGCTGGGAGAAAGCGTGTGAAGGACAGACTACAGAGCTCTGGCCACGTGTGAAGCCAAATCTGTGTTGATGTTAACGTCGAGCCCGAGTCACTCGAAGGGTGTGGGAATAGGCTGGGTTCAAAAGGGAGATTTGTACAAATTTAAAACGCTAGGCAATAAGGCTGTGAAACATCAACCGCTCAGAAGAACTAAATAATAAGGAAAAAACAGCAAGTAATCGCATCATTCTAGAGGGATTATTGGTGTACATTGCATTCAGTATTTTCATTATCAACTACCTATAAACTCACTCATAAAGAGAAAATAATAGCAGCATCAGTCTCGAAGGATAAACTGTTTGCATGGCATCCAATATTTTGTCAACAACCATAAAGAAAAAATAATAGCGGCATGTACCAATGGCATAGAAGTATACATGACATCCAGAGGGCTATTATCAGCTTGGCAATGTACATAGTAGACAAAAAACATTTTAAAAGGTCAAGGTGGCTTGCAAAACCAAAAAATGATGAATACCAGAATAGCAACAACAGGTATATGTTATAGAATGGTATTATAAGCATCCAGGGTGTTCAACCCTTGTTCGATGGTACGACATTTGAAAATCCATTTGCATTCTAGGCGATTAAGGGTTTGTTGTTGATTACCTCCTCTGTGGTTAGGATGTAAGCTTTCAATCACTTGCCACGTAAAATCAGTCTCTGAATGTCCTTTGGCCATGAAATGTTCCACTAGTGGTGCAGTTTGTATTTTGCAACGGATCCTACTTCTGTGTTGCGAAATTCTTGCTTTGATTTTCTGCGTGGTTTGTCCGATATAAAGCAGTTTACACGGACACTCAATACAGTAGATCACATTGTGTGAATTACAGTTCGAAAAAAACTTCAAAATGTGCTTAGTGCCATTGAATTCAAACAACTTAGTATTGACAGTAGAATCACAAGCCATGCAATTGTTACATTTATAATGGCCCTGGAGAGGAGGAAGACCAAGAAAAGAATGTAAGGTATTCTTTCTGTGTGGGTTTTTGGGCCCTGACTAAGTGGTCCTTGATGTTACGGCCTCTCTTGAAAGCAAAAAGAGGGGTTCCTGTGTTAAGCTCTAATGGGCCTAATACTGACCAATGTTTTTTTATCATTTTGGTAAGTTTATTACTAACTGGGCAGAAAGTGGTCACACACGTGATCTTTGAGGTAGGTGCTCTTTCTTTTGGCTCTAGTAAAAATTCCCGGTGGGAATACCAGGCTCGTTTCATTGAGCGTTTAACTAGCCGTCTCGGATAGCCTCGGTCAGTAAGCTTTTTGCATAGGATTTCCGCCTCTAAAAATAAATCCTCTTTGAATTTACAATTCCTTCGGATTCTGAGGAATTGTCCGTAAGGCAAACCGTCTCTCAAGGCTCTGGGATGAGCACTGTTATATTGTAACAGTGTGTTTCGCTCAGTGGGTTTCCTGAATAAGGTAGTGTAGAGTTCGCCATTGGCGCTCTTGATGGTGACATCTAAATAGTCAATTTTGTTGTTGTCAAAATTATGGGTAAACCTAAGATCAGTTTGGGTGTTGTTAAGCCAGGAGCAAAATGATCGGAGTTCAATGTCGGTACCAGACCAAATCATAAAGACATCGTCTATATACCTACGCCAGGACCGGATTTTTTGAAGAAAGGGATTAGCTCTATTGAGAATGATGTTGGTCTCAATATCGTCAACAAAAAGGATGGCAAAATTTGGGGCAAAAGCAGCCCCCATAGAAGTACCCTTGCATTGTCTGTAGAACTGATCTTGAAACATAAAGTAGTTCTTAGTTAGGGCTATGTCAAGTAGTGAAATTATAAACTCTGTGGGGACCTGATGTGGAGCCGGACGCAGGTCGAGGTGTTTTTTGATTACCTGTATACCTTTGTCTTGAGGGATATTAGTATATAATGACTCGATGTCAAGGGTGACAAGGAGTTCTGTTTGGGGATCGAAAGGTTGAGATTCAATGAGGTTGATCTGGTGTGTAGTGTCTTTTACATATGTTGTGGTATCTTGTACCATGTTTTTATGAAGAAGTCAATATATATCCCTAGAGGTTCTAGTATTGAACCGCATCCAGAAAGGATGGGTCTGCCAGGTGGTGTTTCCAAGTTTTTGTGGATTTTTGGGAGGGTGTATAGAACCGGTGTCCTTGGGTTTTTGTTATTAAGGAAGGTAAATTCATGTTTACTAATATAGACTTCTTCTAGACCTTTCTCGGTAATAGTGAGAATCAGGTTACTGATATCTTGGACGGGATTGCGAATAAGGTGTTCATAATGTGAGGTGTTGCTGAGTTGGCGGTGAATTTCATTGTCATAGGCGGTTTTATCCTGCAGGACAATACCGCCACCTTTATCGCAAGGTTTTATAACCACATCATCCAAGTTTTTAAGGGTGTTAAGACTTTGTCTTTCTTCTAGACTTACATTGAAAGGGGTAAATCTGTAATTGGATCTGATTTCACTAAATTCTTTAAGTACAAGGTGTTCAAATGTAAGGACTTCCGGGGGCATAGTGCCACTTGGTGGGTTAAAAGTAGACTTAGGGCGTAGTCCTGTAATGTCAGTATTGGTGGTAGTTTCTTTTTTCTGAAAGAACACATTGAGTCGTACTTTTCTGAAAGACTGAAGAATTTCAGTATGGATATCAAACCAATTAGGTTTTTCCGTGATGACAAAGGACAATCCTCTGCTAAGTAGAGCGATATCAGTAGAAGCCAATTGGTGCTTGGACATGTTAAAAATTGGCATCTGGTCTAAGTGAGGGGTAGGGGTTGCAGAGGGGGGAAGGAGGTCTAATATTGGTAACCCCATTGGTAAAATTTCCTGCGTGTTTGTCGTTCCCCTGGCGGGAAGTTGTATCTGGGCCTCCCTCTGCCTCTGCCTCTCTCCCCTGAGAAAGGTTGGCCTCTCCCTAAAAAATTGGGGTTGTGTGTGGAAGTGCTAGGGCCTTCTCCGGGGTCGGAGTTATCAGATTCTAAGGAGGAGGTAGAAAAGGTTACCGGTTGCCTGTTTCTAAATCTACCCCAAGTGCTTGTTGGGTATCTATGTTGTTCTTGGGTATTTTGTGTGAAAAAATCTTCCTTGAGATAAGGGTAGGTGTGTTCTTTGTTATAGTTTCTTATGTCTTTTGTCACCTTGGTGGATTTTTTGTGGTGTTCAAAATTTTGAAAATCAATAATCGTACGTTCTAGTTTGTCTAGGGCTGATTTGGCATCTGCTAGACTATCTAATTCTAGGATTGCCTTTTCTAGTTCTCGGATCTCTATTAATTCTTTCTTGCTATGTTCCAGTGCAGTGTCGATGCCAAGCACCATCCAGTGACGGGAGCAAGTTGTACCAATGTGGGCAAATCCGTTCTTAAATTTAGGGTCTTGTAGAAAAATAGCAGGGATATTACGCACTTGCAGGCCTACCGGGATGATATCCGCTTTCAGATATTCAGTAAGCATACGTGCATGCAATTCTGTGCGTATATGCTTCTTTTTGAGTCTTTCTAGATTCGTGAGTTTTTCACTTGCCACATCTGATGAGGCATTGTTTGCAGGTATAGGTGTATGAAAAAGGGAAGGCCCACTGATCAGTCTAGCAATGTATTCCTCGGTGTATGTAGGAATAATGGGTGTAGACATAATATCTATGTGAGTATCTTCTGTGAGAAAAAGTATTGATCAAGCTATGTATTGATAAATAAACATAGAGCTAAACTAAGAAAAAACTAATTTTTCTAGTTTAATATAACCACTCAGTGAGTGGAACCCTTGCAGTGAAGCCACTGCTCTTACAAGTGTTTGATAGAGAACAAGGGTACCCCGATATACGAACCTGGGGTGGTAAAGTGTGAAGAGAAACACAATGGTTCTAAATGGCCTAAAAAGGTCCAGGGTAGAAAAACCTTAAAAATGGGTAAGCGTTTGAATAAAGGTTTTTAGAAATTAATTTTGAAGAAAGAGAGCGATAGTTAATATAGAGCAGGGACAAGGAGGTCAAGGTATAACAGATATTTTATTACACAATGAAATAAATTCAGGTGCTCACATATTCAGTGACAATAAGCGTGACATAGAAAGTGAAAGTCAACTTTAAAAGAAGACATCGCATTGACAACAAGAGTTGAACCACTTTCTTTTTAACTTAATATGATGTGTTTATGTTGTAAGCGGTCGACGACGTTTCGAACTCAGTTAGTTGAGTTCATCTTCAGGACAAAAAAGTGAGCATCTATAATCTAAAAAGCAAGAATACAAAATATAAGTAAACCATAGTCTAGTCCCTGAAAGGAGCATCACATTTAGAAAATTAATATAACCTACACATTGCTCTCTCTAGAGTGATGCTATGTATAAAAAATGGATTTGAAAAGACATAACAGAATTGTTAGAGCGAATAATTATTGGGACAGTTTACATCAGTGAAAGATTAATTAGGTACAAAGCACTAATATAATTCCTAATCTTAAAATTAGAAAAGGAGGACAAGAGAGCACAGATCAGCCAATTAGTCCGTAGTCCAATATGAACAATAGTTATTAATTCATCAGATACCCCAAAAAGACTTACTGTCAGTGTAGATATAAGGAAGGGGTCGAGTTTATCAACTGGGAATATGGTAAATAGATCACGAGATTTCATGTGCAAATTAATGTATCATAGTGGGGCCCTTTGTCATAGCAGGAGGCCTAGGAAAAAACGAATGTTTTAAGGCAAATAAATGGAAGGGAAGTCAGGGGGGAAGGGGGAGCAGGGAAAACAGCAGGTGCGGACTTACTTGAGAAACCTTATGAATTCATTATATCGGGACCTCTGAGAATCAGGTGCCGTGCAGATTTAATCTGAAAAGAATGGAGGGGGTGTGTGGGTTAAAAAACTGAACAGCTGAGCCAGCGAGGAAAGTGAACAGCTGATGCGATGAACGAAAGGGAGGGGAGATGTGCGCAATGTATGGAAATGCATTAAATGCGAGCCTCCCGGTGAAAACGAGCGAGTCCTGTTCAAGTGCTGCTTCGCGCTGGGACAGAGAACTGGGGCTGGGTAAACTCGTCATTTATACACGTCAGTCAGGAGGCATATCAAACTAATTGGTGGCAGCTGAACGTGCAAGCCAAACAGAACTCCTTGTCACCCTTGACATCGAGTCATTATATACTAATATCCCTCAAGACAAAGGTATACAGGTAATCAAAAAACACCTCGACCTGCGTCCGGCTCCACATCAGGTCCCCACAGAGTTTATAATTTCACTACTTGACATAGCCCTAACTAAGAACTACTTTTTGTTTCAAGATCAGTTCTACAGACAAAGCAAGGGTACTTCTATGGGGGCTGTTTTTGCCCCAAATTTTGCCATCCTTTTTGTTGACGATATTGAGACCAACATCATTCTCAATAGAGCTAATCCCTTTCTTCAAAAAATCCGGTCCTGGCGTAGGTATATAGACGATGTCTTTATGATTTGGTCTGGTACCGACATTGAACTCCGATCATTTTGCTCCTGGCTTAACACCCAAACTGATCTTAAGTTTACCCATAATTTTGACAACAACAAAATTGACTATTTAGATGTCACCATCAAGAGCGCCAATGGCGAACTCTACACTACCTTATTCAGGAAACCCACTGAGCGAAACACCCTGTTACAATATAACAGTGCTCATCCCAGAGCTTTGAGAGACGGTTTGCCTTACGGACAATTCCTCAGAATCCGAAGGAATTGTAAATTCAAAGAGGATTTCTTTTTAGAGGCGGAAATCCTATGCAAAAAGCTTACTGACCGAGGCTATCCGAGACGGCTAGTTAAACGCTCAATAAAACGAGCCTGGTATTCCCATCGGAAATTTTTACTAGAGCCAAAAGAAAGAGCACCTACCTCAAAGATCACGTGTGTGACCACTTTCTGCCCATTTAGTAATAAACTTACCAAAATGATAAAAAAACATTGGTCAGTATTAGGCCCATTAGAGCTTAACACAGGAACCCCTCTTTTTGCTTTCAAGAGAGGCCGTAACATCAAGGACCACTTAGTCAGGGCCCAAAAACCCACACAGAAAGACAATACCTTACATTCTTTTCTTGGTCTTCCTCCTCTCCAGGGCCATTATAAATGTAACAATTGCATGGCTTGTGATTCTACTGTCAATACTAAGTTGTTTGAATTCAATGGCACTAAGCACATTTTGAAGTTTTTTTCGAACTGTAATTCACACAATGTGATCTACTGTATTGAGTGTCCGTGTAAACTGCTTTATATCGGACAAACCACGCAGAAAATCAAAGCAAGAATTTCGCAACACAGAAGTAGGATCCGTTGCAAAATACAAACTGCACCACTAGTGGAACATTTCATGGCCAAAGGACATTCAGAGACTGATTTTAGGTGGCAAGTGATTGAAAGCTTACATCCTAACCACAGAGGAGGTAATCAACAACAAACCCTTAATCGCCTAGAATGCAAATGGATTTTCAAATGTCGTACCATCGAACAAGGGTTGAACACCCTGGACGCTTATAATACCATTCTATAACATATACCTGTTGTTGCTATTCTGGTATTCATCATTTTTTGGTTTTGCAAGCCACCTTGACCTTTTAAAATGTTTTTTGTCTACTATGTACATTGCCAAGCTGATAATAGCCCTCTGGATGTCATGTATACTTCTATGCCATTGGTACATGCCGCTATTATTTTTTCTTTATGGTTGTTGACAAAATTTTGGATGCCATGCAAACAGTTTATCCTTCGAGACTGATGCTGCTATTATTTTCTCTTTATGAGTGAGTTTATAGGTTGTTGATAATGAAAATACTGAATGCAATGTACACCAATAATCCCTCTAGAATGATGCGATTACTTGCTGTTTTTTCCTTATTATTTAGTTCTTCTGAGCAGTTGATATTTCACAGCCTTATTGCCTAGCGTTTTAAATTTGTACAAATCTCCCTTTTGAACCCAGCCTATTCCCACACCCTTCGAGTGACTCGGGCTCTACGTTAACATCAACACAGATTTGGCTTCACACGTGGCCAGAGCTCTGTAGTCTTTCCTTCACACGCTTTCTCCCAGCTGTGTGCGCAAATCACCTCCACCTGAGTTTTCCGAGTTTACTTTCACCTGGTGCCTATACGTGCTGGCTTGCACGTTCAGCTGCCACCAATTAGTTTGATACGCCTCCTGACTGACGTGTATAAATGACGAGTTTACCCAGCCCCAGTTCTCTGTCCCAGCGCGAAGCAGCACTTGAACAGGACTCGCTCGTTTTCACCGGGAGGCTCGCATTTAATGCATTTCCAGCGTACAAAATGTAAGTTTACATTGCGCACATCTCCCCTCCCTTTCGTTCATCGCATCAGCTGTTCACTTTCCTCGCTGGCTCAGCTGTTCAGTTTTTTAACCCACACACCCCCTCCATTCTTTTCAGATTAAATCTGCACGGCACCTGATTCTCAGAGGTCCCGATATAATGAATTCATAAGGTTTCTCAAGTAAGTCCGCACCTGCGGTTTTCCCTGCTCCCCCTTCCCCCCTGACTTCCCTTCCATTTATTTGCCTTAAAACATTCTTTTTTTCCTAGGCCTCCTGCTATGACAAAGGGCTCCACTATGATACATTAATTTGCACATGAAATCTCGTGATCTATTTACCATATTCCCAGTTGATAAACTCGACCCCTTCCTTAGATCTACACTGACAGTAAGTCTTTTTGGGGTATCTGATGAATTAATAACTATTGTTCATATTGGACTACGGACTAATTGGCTGATCTGTGCTCTCTTGTCCTCCTTTTCTAATTTTAAGATTAGGAATTATATTAGTGCTTTGTACCTAATTAATCTTTCACTGATGTAAACTGTCCCAATAATTATTCGCTCTAACAATTCTATGTTATGTCTTTTCAAATCCATTTTTTATACATAGCATCACTCTAGAGAGAGCAATGTGTAGGTTATATTAATTTTCTAAATGTGATGCTCCTTTCAGGGACTAGACTATGGTTTACTTATATTTTGTATTCTTGCTTTTTAGATTATAGATGCTCACTTTTTTGTCCTGAAGATGAACTCAAATAACTGAGTTCGAAACGTCGTCGACCGCTTACAACATGAACCCATCATATTAAGTTAAAAAGAAAGTGGTTCAACTCTTGTTGTCAATGCGATGTCTTCTTTTAAAGTTCACTTTCACTTTCTATGTCATGCTTATTGTCACTGAATATGTGAGCACCTGAATTTATTTCATTGTGTAATAAAATATCTGTTATACCTTGACCTCCTTGTCCCTGCTCTATATTAACTATCGCTCTCTTTCTTCAAAATTAATTTAAAAAAACCTTTATTCAAACGCTTACCCATCTTTAAGGTTTTTCTACCCTGGACCTTTTTAGGCCATTTAGAACCATTGTGTTTCTCTTCACACTATTCCTATATGCGGCATAATATTTTTCCTTCTTAAGTGACTATGCAGGCCATTCTGAAGAAAGGCGAAAATCTACACTTGAGAAGATATATTATGAAAAAGTGCTTCGGGGTCCTCGCACATGTGCAGGACTATTCACTGTTTGACTATAATGGAAATTCCCTACGAGAGAACAGGTGTTACAGGTAATGTAGGAGAGTGGCATCGACTGCATAGTTGCCCCCAACTTTTTGCTGATGTTTTGACTGTTTTTATGACTTTAGCCAGGCTGTGGCCCTGCTATCCAGGACCCCAGCCTATCTGCTTCCTCTGTTAAACGATGTGAGTACCCTAGGTACAAACCAATTGGATGCTGAGGGTGCCCTGACAGTCCCTTGTAGATGGTACCCTAGGTACCCAGGGCATGGGTCCCTCAGTAGGCCTACCAGGGCTGCAGCACTTATTGTGCCACCCTGGGACAGCCATACAAACTGACACCACCAGACCAGTAGTCTGGGTAAGGTGGTGCTAGCACCCCTTACAGGGATATAGGTACCCTATATCCCACCCCATTGCAACACATGTACTCGCATAGGTCACCCCTATAGCAGGCCTTGCTAATCCTACATGGCAGGGTGCTGAGGTATGTGTGAGGGGGGACCCCTACCTGGGTAGGGCCTCTCTGCAACCCTCATAAAATCATTGCTGGGTTGTTTGTAGTGTAGCCATACCATATACTCTTAACCGCATTATAAGTCTATCGCGATAGCGTGATAACTTGAGAATGGCTACACAGAACCATATCGTGTTTGGTGTCAAACATGTAGGAATCGTACCCCCAGTCCAGCCATGGGCATGAGGGCACGATTCCCCCCTGCTAGAGGGGCTATATGGGAAAAGCGGCAGAATTCGGACACCAATTTAAAAGTGCACATGTAGTACAAAATGGCTACTACCTGCCACCCACACGACTCTGGCTGGCTGTTGCTGGGGAAAACCCCAGCCTCACCAGCTGGATAATAGGGCTCCTGTGGCAGGGAGGTGCTAGCATCTCCCCAGACAGGATATGTGGATTGGAACAGGGTGGGTGCACCAAAGATGCCTTTCAGAGTTGCACGTAGGCAGCTACAGCGCCTACATTCTGCATACACCGCCTGGAACCAGTTCAGGGGCATCCTGCCCATCGCCCAGGTGGGAAACACACAAAGGGGAGAGGGTGTAGCCACCTTTTCCCGCCTCACCTCTCATTGGTGGACACTACTCTGGACACTCCCCTAATCTTGGGGATACAGGTGAATAACGTGGCCCCAGAGCCTCAGATTAATCTTGGACTTTACAGACTTGACCTTCGACGAGCTGCTGCCCAGCTGACTGAAGAAATCTCCCTTGGGATAAAGGAGTTATCCTCCTGCTTGGCAGGCTCCTGAAACACTGCAAGTGACCCGGTTGGAACTTCGCTGCTCTCACGAACTTCGTCGACTTCAGGCACCCTTGAGGTGGGTTTCCTAAGCATCCCAGAGGCCAGTGAGTGTGCACAGCAAACCTGTGTACCGTGGACCACGTGGGTGCCGAGATTCCCAATACCCCAGGACACCGGCCACCTCTTAAGTAGCACACGACCCTGACCAGTGGGGAAGTTGTGCTTTGGCCCCTTATTGAGCCAACCACCAAGAAGCATCCGTGCCAAAGATCAGTGCCCTAGCCCCCTCCGGGGGCCCGTGGGCTCCCTTTTACGCACTCCATTTTGCTGCCTTCCGCGGTCCCTTGTCTCTCGACTTATGGGCCCGAACGGAGGACAATCTCGACATCTAAGAGTTCCCCTGGTTGCTCCAGGCCTGCTCTACAGTCTCTCCAAAGGGGTCTGCACCAGTAGCTGATTTGTTCATCTTGCGTGGGTTGCGGTTGCCAAGGCTTAGTGGATCCAATCCGGACACTAACACCGCAGCGACCCTCATCCGACGTGGGACAGTCGCCCTCCCGAAGCTGCCCTTCATTGAAGCCTCCCGGAGCCCGTGGCTGCAGATCCAAGCTACACCTCTTTTCACTTGAAGCACCCGACATTGAAGGGCTCTTTGCTTTGAGCTCCCTGGTCACTGTGCCGTGACCCAGACTCTGTCCCCTCTGCTTTCAGGTTCTTCTCTACAAGTTCTACAACTTCAATCTTCACGGCATCATCGACGCTTTTGGCTAGCAGCACTTTTGAACATTTCTCCATTGAAAATCAGCCCGCGACCCGACATCGAAAACTACCTATGCACCCGGCTTCCCTGGGGCAGGTAACAGTGGTACCTCGGTACTCTCGTGGTAGTGGGCTCTTCAAAAGCTTAACTCTAAAGTTTTAACTTTGGACTCCTGCTAGAAGTGACTTTAATCTGTTTAAATCAAACCGCGACATTCTCCATAGGCTTTAATAGAGATCCCGATAGCAGCTATTTCCACTGCACGCGCCTCCCGTGGGTCCCCTTCCTCATAACCTGGGGTGGATTCTTAAGGGGCCAGCGATCCTAAATGCCCTAGGCATTGTCTGTAGAATTGTCGTGGTTCTTATACCACTTTTTTAATATATATTGTTTGGTCCCCCCCTGGGGCCCTATGATTCCAGTGCTATTTTATTGTATCTATCAATGCTTGTTTGCATTGTAACTTTGCCTCAGCCTCATAAAGAGACTTGTGGGATTCTGTTTAGAATAAATACATATATTTTATATATATACCTGTGTGGACTACTCTTTCATTTGGTCATTCAAGAGGTTATCTATGGTAAAACAATAAGCTTAACACTACTTCAAGACTTAGCCTGAAGGCTGCTCTCCACAGCTACCACTAGGATAGCTTTCTTTAAAGGTTGTCTTAAACCTATCATCAATAAGAGTCTAATTGGACTGGTGCAAGGTGTCCCCTATAACTAGGAGACGGCATATGCCAGGCCAACTTCTCACAGGTAAGAAACTATACCTTAGTCTTAAAACCAACCCCAAGTTCCTGCCTAAGGTAATCTCCCTTTTTAGGTCTCGCCTGACCCAGCGCATGCGCTGGTCTGGCGAGACTTATTGAGAGGGCTCCAAAAAGTGCTACCAGGCCAGCCTAGAGCTACAGTGCATGTGCGCGGGCGCCGCGCTTTACCGCGATTACTTTTACCGCTTTGATGTTTGATCATGATTGCGATCACTTTCACTTTCGCGGCCGCTTGGCATAGCCAATAGGTCTCGCTTTTGGGACCTTATAAGTATTTAGTTATGCAACTGTTGCATGGCTAAACACATATAAGGTCCCAAAGGTGAGACCTATTGGCTATGCCAATGCTTGTTCACCTTAATCCGACTATTGCGCTGCCAGACTCCTTTTCCCAGCTTGACTCAGTAGTAGAGAAAGCATTTAACACACTTAACGTCAAGTGTGCTCTTATGTATTGCATAGACAACCAAGTCCTTCTTTAAAACACGACAGCTTTTTATTTCCTTTGTGCATCTTCATAAGGGTCATCCCGTAGCTAAGGCAGGTATGGCCATGTGGATAGGTAATTTTATCCAGATCGATTACCTTGAAGCCGAAGGGACCCTACCTGCCCTTCCCAGGCCTCACTGCACTCTCAAACAGGGCACTACAATGGTCTTTCTTGGGAACATACCCATTGCTGACATCTGTAACGCTACCATGTAGTCCACTCCTCACACCTTCACAAAGCATAACTGTGTGGCTATTCTGGTTAGGCAACAGTCTAGAGTGAGTCAAACTATCCAAAGGACTCTGTTTCAAACCTCTGCACCCGCCACATGCTTCCCACCACGTAGGGAAGTACTGCCTGACAGTCTATGCAGAGCAGATGTATCTACACTACAGCCACATATACTACGAACTGATTGTAAGGATCTGTTCATTGCATGTAGTGCTGTAGATTCGCATGGTGCCTACCCAGAAGCCATATATTTTCAACTTCCATGATTATTTTATACTCATGGTCATCATACTATCCTGTTCACTGCTCCATACCTACTCTCACCTGCCGGGTGGAAAAATAATCTAACAATGGAGTCGGTGCCCATGCACTTTTACCACCAGAGGACAAGTTACAGAGAACTTGTGGCTCGAAAGACTTATTCAAAGAAAAACAAGTTGTAACAGTCTGAGCCCAACACTTGATGGCAGGAGTATACAAAGCATGTAAATATACATAATACATACAACATACAGATACTTACAGGGTAAGTAACATAATCCTTTCTCCTCATCAAAGGGAACTTGTGCTTCATTCTTGTTTTCTATATGATATCATTTGGATCTGCCTCCAGAAAACAACTACTTTATTGATAGCCACTCATCGGTAGCTACATGGTTTTGTGGTGCAAATCGGATATACATATAGATATGGAGTAAACATCAACCATTTCATGAAATCTATTATCTGGAAAGAAAATATAGCATATGGAATGTTTAGAAAAGCAATGCATTATTGGTTTCATATTCCTTTTAGATGAGATGAAAAAATGTATCAGTCCAAAAGTTTTTTTTATTTATATTGTGGGTTTGTAAGTAAGCTTGACTCGTATTTTTCTTTCATAAGGAGCCTGTACAAGTAAAGAAAACGTGAAGCAAGAAGACACCAAATTGCCCCTGAAAACTGGCAAAGACACATCAAAGACCGAGGACAAATGATAAAAGAACTGTATTTTGTACTATTAAACACTCGTTATCAGCATTATGCTGTTCCTGTGTAACCAGAGAGCACAGGTGTTCCAGATGTATATTTTAAAACTGAATTTACAAACATTTGTTTTTTCAAATGCTTTTATGAATGTCTGATTAAATGTCCGAATGTTAAACTGTCTTTGTTTTGCTCAGAAGCAGCTTTCAATCTAGCACCTTAAGGATTTTTTTTATCTTGCGTGTTTTTGTTTCTAAGGAGGGAACAAAGTGAATGATTGAAAATTAGTTTATTTGTTGCTGGAGAGAGGTTGTTTTTTGATACTTGAGGAAAATGTGACCAGGATGTCAGATTAATATATTGCAGTGAAAAAAATCAAGTTAGTATTTGTCAATGGTGCTTTTCATCCTGTTTACATAAACCTATTCCTGCAATATATTGTCATGGGTACAATATTGAAACTTTTCAGCTTGATAAATGTATCTTCAAGAGAACGTTTGAAGGACTGAATGTGTTAATCATTTTTCACAGCGTGTCCAATTCTTTAAGTATCTAAACTTGTGTTTTTTTAAAAAAAGAAGCAACGCTGACTTTATCTATTAAATGGGGCAGATTTGCAAAGAGCAGTTTTCCGTGTCGATATTAGACTGGTTTTAAATTTGAAAGCTAACT
This sequence comes from Triturus cristatus, assembly GCF_964204655.1. NCBI lineage: Eukaryota > Metazoa > Chordata > Amphibia > Caudata > Salamandridae > Triturus > Triturus cristatus. The sequence goes on from NC_140592.1 coordinate 937,164,649, forward strand.
ATCAACAGTAATCTCTTAGTTCCACACTTTACAGTGTTAATTCTGACTACCTGTAAATTATCTATGTTTGCTCTAGGAGGGCATTTTTTATTTGCCTTTCAGAGTAAAAGAGATGTTGTTGCCTGGTGTGCACCTGTGAAAAACTTTCTCCATCCCCACACCACAACCAGTTGAGTCAGTGTATTTGTATTACTAGACTTTCCAACCTGTTGAACTTTCATATGTAACCTCCGTTAGCCTGCTGCACATTATAGCATCAGTGAGCAAGAAAGACTCGAAATTTAATTTGAAGAGTTTCGAAGCGTGGAAATGAAAATACCAGTGACTATAAATTGTACTGTTTTGGTTAAATGCTGGTGCATGAACTTAATTGAACACTGTAAATATTTTGATAACTGGGACACTAGCAGGAAGGGCACCGTAGGCGGTCCGAAATCTGCTACACGTGCAAGATGTTAAATAATTTTATGAGCACACAGTCAAGAAAATGTAGGTTTCCCAAACAGTTGAGCATGCTCCATTTCCCCATCCGTTATGATCAGGATCTTGGCTATGATTTAAAAGGCTTGATTTATGTGCATTTTTCTGTATTGTGTATGCAGATACATGTGCCATGCATTCTGTTCTCTGTGGGATCTGGACAACAGTAGCAAAATCAGTGAATGGATAACAATTCACCTGTTAACCCACTGAATATGGGTTGTCGGATTTATATGTTTCTACGACCATGCCCGTTCCAATTATTTACTTTTGGAAGTAGGGACAGGTTTCAGTGCTGTTTAACGAAATGTCATTTAACTAATGGAAGAATAGACTGCTTTTTCTTATGTTATTATTTTCTGTTTGTTTTATTGGGGTGAATGATCATCTTTTAAACTGCAGTGGATCTACCCACTGTATTTATTTGATGTCTCCTGATTACTCTTGGGGAATTCTGATCTGCATTTTGCAATAAGAACAAAAACATTTGCTTGCCACCCACCAACAATGAATAAATACTTAATAACATTGATAATTGCCTGTACTCGTTCATATAAAATGAGTTTATATACGACTTTTGTATGCATGTGTTTGTGTATATGTGTCATAGTGAGAAGTAAGCAAAGTGTATGGCTTGCCTACAAGAGCCGAGCACTCAGTCTTTTGGGGCAACAACTTCACTGCAAGGCTTTGGAAAGCTGTAGCACCCTGCCCTTTCTTCTGGACAGTCCTGTTTTTCCCCTCCAGGTTGCTTGACAGTCATTTGATTCTATTGGAGATGAACCATGTTGATTTTGAACTTGCCACATCAGATCTCTGCTATGATTTCGGGGGGGAAGCCAAGGTTTACCCCTAAATGGGTACTGCCCTCTCAAACCAGACCGTGCAGGGACTGGCGATGGCAGCAGTAAAATTATAGTCCTTTTTAGGTCGAGCCTGGGCAGCGCATGCGGTACTCTGCGAGGCATGCTGTATTGAGGTAGGGCCATGAAGTTCCGCCCACATTTTTCATTCGCTTGTGTGATTGTCCACTGTAAACTGTGGCTGTTTATTAGTCTAAAGACTTAGTAGTCCCTCCTTAGTACCGCCTTGTCTAATTTTATAATCTCCCAGGGCAACGCTCCCTGTTACGTGTGTTGTTGCTCTGCAGGCTTTAATTGCAGCCTCCACACATTATGTTCTGAAATAGCTTTGTCCTGGCTGCTGTTGCAGGCAGGACACGCTCTCTCCTAACCCTTTTTAAAAATTTTATAGCATGTTTTTGCAATACAATAGATATCGCATTTGCGAGAGTTTAAGCTATTGGCATTGTAAATGAGAATGCCTTTTATTTATCTGTTTTAAAAACAACACATAAATAAAAGGCATTGTCATTTACAATGCCAATAGCTCAAACTCTCATAAATGCAAGACCTATTGCATTGCAAATGCTTGTTATCTGTAACCCGTGGAGTAACTATTTACGTGGAAGGTTACAAGAAGCATACCTTCTAGATATTTTTTATTTTAAGGCCCTGTAATTTTTTAAGGGCGAGCTTGGGCAGCGCATGCACTGCTGCGAGACATGGGCTACTCTGGTATGGACTTGAAGGTCCACCCACTCTCTGCCCATCTTTCCAATTGGCTCCTGTTGCTGTCGTTTCTAAATGGTTGCTTGTGATTTGTTAACACACTTGTTAGTCCCTCCTTAGTAACGCCTTGTCTGCATTTGTAACCGCCCCTCAAGACTAGACCTTTTACCGTGTACTTCACTGATTAGCTGACATTAGCCCTTCTGAGAACTCTTTGCTCACTTTATCTAAAGAGCACTGGTGGGACACCAGCTTTAGTAATGGCGTCGCTTTAAAAAAAAGTTTATTTATTTGCAGCGCAACCATAAATGCGGCTAAAATATTTTCAGTCTGATGTAAACCGGAAAAAAGGCCCATTCTAGCAGGGAGCCACTATAAAACCAGACAAATAGCGCTAATGCAGGCAGTCTCGCAAATGACAAAACATTCTTGGCAACGAGACTGGAAGAAAACGCAAACCACCAACAATCTGGCAACGTGGTGAATTACTGCCTGCTGCTCTAATTTTAGGGATGCGCGTCAGATCGGCATATGGCAGCTGCTTTTTTTCCCATGTGTAAAAATTACATTTTAAACGTGACAGTTATCTTTTTTATTTGCGTTTCTGCCAGGGTCATTAAAAAAACTTGACACGTTTCACAATTTGCTTCCCGCACATTTTGAAGTCGTTAAATGTGTGCCTGGTGCAGTGCACCACAGATGATGATGTGACAAGAAATTCACAAATATGTCATTTTTAAGCCATTGTAGGTGTTGCTAGAGCAGTGGAACATGATATGAATCTAAAACCCGTGACACCCCCTTTTAATTGTTGAATCAACGTGAATGTGATATTTTAAAAAGCAGGCTTTTATTCATTTTTACATTGTTGCTTTAAGATTGAAATTCAATTGGTGCGTCAAAGATCACCTATATATTGGTAAGCATCGAACAGGTTTTGAACATGGAGCTAAAGGGTTGTCTTGGGATATCTTTGAAGTTGTACAAGAGCATGTGGCCTAATGGCTAGAGCGGTCGGCCTCGAAGCTGGAGAGCTGCAGCGACGCTCGATGTCCTGTGATTCTGGGTAAGCCGCTTAATCTCCCCATGCAAAAAAACAAGCATTCGCAATGCAATCGTTCTCGCCATTGGGACCCTGTATATATTTAGCTAAGCAGCACATTAGCCTGGGTGCTGAAACATCTACTGTTCTTTAACATGGAGGGAAAGTAAGCACCAAACTGAGTGACACGCCAGGTGTGGGAACACATGGAGAGAAATATTGCCTTTCAGCTGGAAATGGTATAGTCCAAAGCTGTTTTTAATATAAAATCAGGACCTTCGGTGGTCATATCACTGAAAAGACAAGATTTGAAAAAAATATTATTGTCTACGGGTGCTCATGGAAGACAATTTCTATGGACTAGAATATAGAGAATGCTAAAGTGATTCTAGTATTTCACTGACCTCTTCTGGTCATTTTCTAACCCGAAAATTAAATAGAGGCAGTTGCTAGAAAAATTAAAAAAAGAAAGTCCCTCAGCAGAAAGCAATTCTGGTATTTTACTGACCTCTGCTGGGCGTTTTCTATCAAGACAGTTAAATACAGGCAGTTGAACAGAAAAAAAAAGCCCCTAAGCGGAAGCAGACCAGTCCTAGGGCTGATCTCCAGAGACCACAAAGTACAGTCACATATAAGTATATACTAAAGTATATACAAGAGGTCTCGAATGCTCGACCTAAAAACGTTTGCAATGAAATAGGTCTTGCATTACTGAAAGTTTGAGCTATTGGTGTTGCATTATTATTTGCATCGCCAATGGCTCAAACTTTCAGGAACGCAAAACCTATTGCATTACAAATGCTTGTTCCTTTTGAAATGTGTTGTAAAGAATGCCTGGTTTTTGAGTCATTCAAACAGGAGCATTTATGAAGAGTGATAACACATTTTAATCACAACATAAATCATTGGTGTTGTCATACTAATTTTAGGAATTGTTTTGAGTTCTAAAGTTATTTCAGCCTGTGAAAAATGCTTATCTTCTGCTGGGATTTGAAAACTAACCTTTGATAGAAAATGTTTTTTTCTCATTATTCATGGAAATTATGGTTGGTGATGCATAAACCAATATGAGAACACATTTTCAATAAATTCCCAAGTGTATTCTTCATCCGTGTGTGAAAAAGGCTGACATGCTGTGTAAAACGTACTTCCAACAGCAGCAACAATCTGTCAGTGATTCTATGTCCAGACCAGAGGCGTTGCTTATGGATTCTCCTTCATGTTTTATTTTAACAGCAGCCAATACAAAGCTCAAATATATGTAAACTACAAAGACCAAGAATGCTTGCAGAAAAAATACAATTCATAAGCAAACGAAAAATTATAACGAATCATATTCCAGTATCCAACACTAATGCCATTGTTTCCCGTGACATTGCCTTTCTTGCTTCGTCTATAATCAAGAAACCTTCATTTTCTGTGGTTTATATTGTGTTATTGGAAACAATTATTGGCAAGCAATGCTATGTGGACTGTTGTCTGCAACCCTGCTTCCTTGTCTTGTCTCCCCTATGAGTGGCTCACTGCTGTCACACTGTGCCCAGATAATCACTTTCACATTAGTGCGTTCATGCTTCCTTAACAGTCTGCTCTAAATTTGGCGCTATTTTATCATCAGCACCAGAGCGGAAAGCACTACTCTCCCCAGTCTATAGGCCCCCGTTGCCGCTTCAACGAAGGCCTTTTTTCCCTATACCGCCATTAATTGCTTGACCCCCTTCTAAGCTGCACAGCGCGCTGTCATATTCAGCCATTCAGCAGGCAGCTCCTCCTATGCGCTTGCCTCCAACTGTCTTTGAATTCTAGGTAATATATATTATCTTAACTTACCACGCCCCGATAGTCCATTACGCTGTGTTGCAGGCAAACTCATGCTTTGATGCCCTGCTACCAAAACGGACTGAAAAAATTGATTGTTGTTTTCTGATTGAGGGAGCCCACAGAACTGTGCCAGTGGGCATACTCTCTCCTAGAGGCCCCCCAATCAACTGGTAGGCAGTTGCAAGTGACCCTCATACTCAAAGGGTGATTTTCAAGCGGACGTGAATTAATACGTCACAATAATTTGTCCTTCCATGGTCCACTGTGATGACTTCTGTTGACCTTATGGAGTAAGAGGTCACAAAGAATGTATTTGGCCAGGGCAAGACCAGTTAGACCAGATGTTGAGAATATATGGGCACAAATCTCTCCTGGGCCCCTGACTCAATAACAGACGTGATTTTTTTTGTCTTTTTTCCCCTGCATCTGGCCCTCCAAGCAACCCTTCCCAGCCTTCTCCGTCCCTAGTGAAGTTTTAATTTGGCAGGGCATACCACTTAGGTTTCTGAAGGCAAACACCCCCTTTCTATGACAGACACCTTGGAAAAAATTAAAGTGGCTTATGTTGATACTCTTTCCAGGCCGAAACAGGTGTAGGAGGAAGACCTATCAGAGGCCCCTTTGTCTCTACATGAAGATACTGTGGTGGAGGGAGCCTCAGATGCCTTTAATGAGGACTTAGATGGGCCCTGATGACCTCTATCTACGAGAAAGATACTGAGATCTCTATGCAGGTGAAAGACCATAGTCCCTAGCAACACACTTGATCCCAAAGAAATTATCTACCTGTCTTTGGACTTCTCCCTAGACGGTGGCTTACGATGAGGCCAGACTAAGAAAACCCTTTGCCGAAGAAACTGAGCAATTTGCTAAGGGTGGAATGCCGCATAGTATCTCTTAGAGGTCAAGTGACCAATACCCCAGATATCGACTGTAAACTGATCACTTTTTTGGGGAAGTGTGATGATCCCAATAAGGGCATTAATTTCCCTCAAGCCTAGAAAGCTAGCCTGGATATGTTTCTAGACCTATCATGCATTTGTCAAAGATATTAGACCTGGCATTCATATCAAAAGAACAGGATACTGTCATAGACCTGTATATCTAGGCAGGCTGGACTCCGAGGGATATATGCCTTCACGACAAACTACACTAGTGAGTATCCCTCTAGACCTATATTACTTTTGCTTAACTATTAACTTATTGTGGGTTCACATAAGGAAAAAACCACCAATTGCGTATATACATTTCATCTGTTATATTTATTTTTGTAAGTTATTTTTCATTTTTACTTGCTTATATACATTTTTCTCAGGTATACATTAAATTCTTTTCTTGTTATCAAAAAACCAAACTATGCAGAGTTAATCATTATTCCTTTGTATGTGCTTAACTGTAGTATCACAGTACATACAAATGTGAGCAGTTAGAAAATCTGCAACGTCTCTACAATAATTTAAGAGATATCCCCACAACGATCACTCCTCTCGTCATACTTCATGCATGTCACTATCATACAACACATTCACACTACACCCCAGAAAAGCACCAACGTTTGTACAGAACTAGCCAGGCATAGGCAAAATGCTCAGCCCTCTAATAGTGATGCAGGATACTGGGGTGTATCTCTCAATCTGGTCGACGCACGTTTCGGTGGCTCTGTCTTCTTTTATTGCCACCTTCCTCAGGACCTGTTGTTGCGGGTTTATTATCAAGGGCAAGGATGGGGAAATTGTTTTTCTTGGTCACTCCGGATTTCAATCCAGAAAATCGATATCACAGATCGTCGCGGAAAAATTATTTCAAAACTTTTCTCACGGAGCACATAGGTAGCCGACCCTCAGTTGGTCTTTTCGGTGCTGCCTAAAAGGTCTTTTTTGTTAATTTTTCTTCATGATACGTTCTTATTTCTTATTTCTTCATACGTTTGCAATATTCCAAGTGGGGATTGCTGGTTCCCTTCTTGTTGTACGCTCTGTCGAAAGTTGCGTATTTCCACTCGCCGACGTGCTAGACGGGATCCTGCTCCGATCGCCGATGTATGCCTTCACGTAAATTCCAAATAATGCCGTCTCAGCCAACAGATGCAAGTCTATCTTACCGTGCATAGACCCTCAAACAATTGCAAATTCGCTCCTAACAAAGCTGGTCCGTTGGCAGGACAACTCCTCTTTGGATATTCTTTTGCCAAAGAAATAGCCAAATTTGTGAATACGTTCACCACTCTGACCAAGGCACAGGCAGTACTTAAAGTGGTAAATCCAGGCCTTTTTACTAAGGCCGGCAGAGGAAGAGGGTGCTTTTCTGGTTCAACGCAATCTCGAGCTCCCTTCAGAGAATAACCATGCAGTAGAGGGGGATGCATTGATTTTTCAAGGAGGTGACACCTTCTTTCCTTCCTGTGCCCGAGGATTGAGAAACAGATCTCACCATGGTGGTTCGCAAAGAGGATCAATCATTCCCACTTACACAGGTGAGTTCCCAGCTTTCTACCCCAGTAGAGTGAATCAGCTGAATGTTACACTATTGGAACTGTATAATGAAGGATGCATGTTTACTAAAAACTCTTTAGAGTTTCCATCAGGAGTTCATTGCAACACCAGTGTAGGTAGTCCAGTCCAGGCAGATTCAGTTCTCATTAAGAAAGCAGGCATTCATTGATGGAAAATATATCATCTTCATCCAGGTTTGCTCACCTCATCCCAGGGTTTTGATGAGCAATGTGTTCCTAATGGACAAAAAAGGAGGCAGTTACCAGTTGGTCATAAACCTAAGGGGCTTCATTGCATGGATTCTGTAGAGGCACATCAAAAGAAAGGGTATCCACATCTTCAGCAACCTAGTAAGAGAAGGAAACTTCATGATACAGCTGGACTTGCAGTATGTATGCTTCTAGGCCCCTGTCCTTCCTTCTCATTTTAAATACCTTCACGTCCAGTGGCAACCATCACTTACGAATGCTTGAGCTATTCCTCAGTTCCTTGGTGTTTCATTTAGTTAATGATGATGGTAGTAAAGTGCTTGAGAGCGAGAAGGATGCATCTAATTCAGGGGTCTCCAACCTATTGTTTAATAAGAGCTACTTGTATTCAATTAAAATCATCGTGAGCTGCTAATAATATTAGTATTGTAAAATTGACCACCTCAGAGAAGATTACATAATTGGTCACTATTTGCAAAATTACTAGCAGTGATCACCTCAGTGCATCAGACTGAGTTGTCAGCAGTAATGTAAAAAAAGGCGTTGTCAATTTGGAATGTCTACATACCATCCACAGCTGCAATGCCCCCAGCCTGAAAGTAATAATATTAAAATATGTCTTCCCACATGAGTTAGCACTCAAAAATCTGTTTTAAATACATTTTGAAAAATCAGCCATTTTTCTCCAAACATCAACTTATGAGTCATGAAAATGCAAAAACCATGACCTATCCTAAAGGTAAATCCTGCATTTTCTTTGTACGCCCCTCTGCTCCAGTCTCTCTCCGCCCCTTAGCTAGATGGGTTAAATTGATCATGTCACAAGCAGGTATTGATATCTCAACTTTTGAGGTCATTCCATTAGGGATGTGTTGTCTAAATAAATATTTAAAAATAATATTGTATTTTGTTTAAAACACATATTACTGGCATTTCCATTGCTGAATAAAGAACAAATACACCATACTAATCTTGCACAATTTACTGGCTTATAAAAGACGATGTACATTCTGTCCTCCCAACCCTCCTCCCCCTTACCTCACACCTTTGACACAAGTAAACGTAACAGATACCAATCAAGACTCTGGCACAAAAGATCTTATCTCTGCGTCTAATGACCCTCAGGGCATATCAGTGGACTCCATTCGTATCGCCCTCTACTGAGCTCAGTCAAACCATATCTTCAGGTGCTTGTGTGGGCATCCCCAAGCCACGTATATCGGCTTTTCCATTGCCAGGCATTGGTCTAGCCCTTTCTTCCAACCCTTCGGAGGTGGCGCTTTTGTGTTTTTCCAGTTCAGTTCATCAATATCTTGTTTGGCCATAACCAAGGCAAGCCACAGTAACGTCGTTTTGTACCGGTTACAAAGGCAAGCCCGTCTGCACCCGTCCGCGCCCTGAAGCGCCCAGCTGCCCGGCACCATGCCCAACCCGATCAGCTACGCCTCAGCCCTTTCACTTACACTTCTAAGGAGCTCCGCCGCTTAAATACTACCCTTTCCTCTTGCACACAGCTTGATTGCTCGCTGAAATTGTTTCAAAGATGCTCAAACTGCTGCTTTTCCTATTCTGAACACTCTGCTCCATCCGTGCCTTTAAGCTCTCCCTACCAGTTCTGGAACATTAATTGCAGATCTTTGCCCAAAAATCGTGACCATATATATGACTTATTATCCTCCACCAAACCAGACGCCCTGTTCCTAACGGAAACGTGGCTGCACACTGGCTCTGGCCCTGATGTAGCTAGCGCTCTACCACCGGGATATGTAATAGCCAGGCTCGATAGAAGCACGGGAAAAGGTGGCGGGATCGCGATTATTTTTAAAGATATTCACGCCTGCTCTTTGGATGCTATCCCTTTTCCTAATTGCGAAGCTGCCCTGTTTAAATTAGCAGTTTCCCCCCAACTAACGCTGTCGGGCATCCTAATCTATCGTCCCCCCGATCAGTCTACACAGTGGCTTACCTCTTTTGCTGAGCTGGTGGCTCCTTTTGCCATGAAGGCAGCAAACTTTACCATCGTAGGAGACCTCAATCTCCACCTAGAAGACACACAGAACGCACCTAGCAAAATGTTTCTCTCTGATTGCGAGGCTATCAACCTTATACTTCGCAACAGCGGCCCCACCCATCAGGCAGGGCACTTACTTGATCCTGCCCTTTCAAACATTCTGTTCGACTGCTCCTCCCCAGCTCTTCCTTTAGACTGGTCCGATCATTTTGCTATACATTTCACTCTGCCCGTTGACACTAAAAGATGCACATCCCTTCCCGGCTTTAGGAACAACTACAGACCCTGGTCCATGCGGAATATTCCAGCCTTCAATGCCTCTCTCATGGATTCCTGCCCCGACATCAATCTTGGGTGCACCTCTCTGGCTCAGGAAGTGTCTAAGTGGTTAACCTCCAATATTAACCTTCACTTACCGCTGCGCCCAAGTCCACAGACCCCTCATCATGCCCCTGCCCCTGCCCCATGGTTCACAGATGAATTGAAGGTCTCCAAATCTAAATGTAAACATTTAGAGAGATCCTGGAGGAAAACTTATGCCCTGAACGACAGACTGATTTACCGTTCAGCACTCAAGCTTTACCACCAAGCCTGTCGAAAGGCCAGAGCCCGGTTCGTCTCTGAGTCAATTGAAAAGGCCATCAACCGCCCTAAAGCTCTCTTTTCCATGGTCAAAAAGTTAGCCGGCTCTAAGACCGCTCCTATTCCACCTGCATTAGGGGAAGCAGAATGCAATGAAATTGCCGACTTTTTTATATCGAAAGTGGAAACCATCTACACTGCTTTTTCTTGCGCTTCCCCTATACCCCCTCGCAAACCCCTTCCTGACCTTCCGACCTCGGACTCATTAAGCTCGCAATCCCAAGCACTTCTGATTTCAGAATGGCCCCTGCTAAATCCTAACACGCTGTCTGCCTGCTTAATGAGGGTCAATTCAGGTTCTCCTCTTGACCCGATTCCTATGAACACTCTCCGCTTGCTTTCTTCCGATGCTCTCCTTATCATTCAAACACTTCTGAACTCCTCCCTGCGTGAATCTACTGTTCCAGAGGAATGGAAAAGGACCCTCGTAGTGCCACTGTTAAAAAAACCTGGTGCAGACCCGAAGATACTGGCCAACTTTAGACCTATCTCTCTGCTGCCCTTATTTTCAAAAATCCTGGAAAGGCATGTCAACATTCACCTCACATCTCACGTGGAGACCTCAGGCTTTCTTCATCCGTCCCAATCGGGTTTCCGCTCTCATTTCTCCACCGAAACCACTCTTCTGGGGGTCACCGAGAATCTACGTTCCCGCCTTGACCATGGAGAGACCATGGCGCTTATTCTTCTAGATTTAAGCGCTGCATTCGATACGGTCTCACATTCCATCCTTCTGAATGCCCTAAGATCGGCGGGAGTGTTGGGCTCCGCTCTTGCCTGGTTGGCCTCCTTCTTAAATCAACGTACTTTCCAGGTGGTTTCCTCAGGCTCCTCCTCCTCCTCCGTCCGTTCATCCGCGTATGGTGTCCCGCAGGGGTCCTCACTGAGCCCAACGCTCTTTAATATCTACGTAAGACCCCTAGCTACCATCGTGGAAGACGCTGGTCTTTCCCTCTACTCATACGCCGATGATACTCAGATCCTTTTCTCCCTCTCCTCGGCTGCTGAAAATTCTCCATCTGCTCTTAAATTAGGCCTTAGCCGAGTAGCAGAGTGGATGCAGGCTAACCTTCTGAAACTAAACGGAGATAAGACGGAGGTGCTCATTCTGGGCAAGCAAAAGCATCTCTGGAGTTCTGCTCATTGGCCATCAGAAATGGGCCCTCTACCCATCCCAGTCTCCCAGGTTCGTAATCTTGGTGTTATCCTGGATGACTCACTTTCCATGCGACATCAAGTGGTTAAAGTGGCAGCCACCTGTTTTTCCATCCTAGGGTGGCTTCGCAAAATCCTATGGATACTTCCACCCTCTACCAGACGCTCAGTGGTCCAGGCTTTAGTCACCTCTCGCCTGGACTACGGCAACGTGTTGTACCTGGGAGCCACCCTGGAGCTTCAGAGGAAACTTCAGCTCGTTCAGAACTCTGCTGCCCGTCTCCTCTATAAGGTCCCGTGGCGATCTTCCATCTCCCCTTTTCTGAAAGACCTCCATTGGCTCCGTGTTGACAGCCGCGTTAAATTCAAGGCCCTTTGCCTTTTGCACAAAATCAAACATGGCTCGGCTCCCGGCTACCTGAGGGCCCTGGTTCAACAATACTCCCCCTCCCGTTCCCTCAGGTCATCCACTCAAGGCAACTTCCAGATCCCACGTTTTAAACTGACGAGAATGGGCGGACGCTCCTTCTCCGTTGTTGCGCCTAAGCTGTGGAATTCTCTTCCGACCATGCTTAAACATGAACCATCTTTGTTAAAATTCTGCAAAGACCTCAAAACCTGGCTCTTCTCCCATTAACAACTCTATGCGTAATCTCTATTCTATTGGCGCCGGGAGACCCCTTGTGGGTAGCTGCGCGCCTTATAAATCTAATTACAAATACAAAATACTGTTCAGATCTGTTTGGACATGTAAGAGAGTCAATTTAGAATCCTTAGGGAGTCTCCAACGCAGGACAGTACTCCTCTCAGGAGGGGGCCAGAATTAATTAACTCCAGACTATGATCACACTCCCAGTCCCCATGTCTCAGACATTGCAGTGAAGTAATTAAACCTCTCCTCCATAGCTGCATTTTCATAAAGTATGTGCAGTGTAAATATTGTAATTGGATAATTCGCAATTGTGAAGTGATCGCCGATTTCATTTTCCCAGGCCTCCGTAGTTGTTGGAAGGAGTCAGGGGTATTAACTAAGGATTTATAAAAACAGGTGATTTTCCACACCTGAAGCTTATCTAATAACACTTTGGCTTCTAAGGGATTAAAGTCTGGGATGTCTGTTACTGCTGTAATATACGATGTCCGCACATGCCTCAGTTGCACGTTTTGAAAGAATTTGCTGCGGAGTAGTTAAAAGTCCGCCTGGACCTCGGTGATGAATTTCATGTGGGTCCCCTTTCATCACATAACCCGGAGTCGATATCCTGATCAAATGCCCTCGTTGGAATCCCATCAGACTTGTCAATTGTGGGAGGTTATTTCCCACCCACAATGGGGTTGCTTTAGTGAGCACATTGCGTTAATCCAGGAGCTTACTCGTGTCATGCCACACCATGAGCACCGTACTAGTGGCAGGTGTGTGGGCTACGTTCGTCTTACCTCCATACAGAAGATCAAGTAGCTGTGTATCTTGCATAACCCATCGCTCCGATACATATGCAGGGTCCCCATCTGAATCAAACCACATTCATTAATGACTACATGGTGTGCTGCTCTGTAATAAAAGGCTACGTTGGCAGCCACAATGCCCCCCTTGTAGGTGGATTTGAAACACTTTTGTAGTGCAATCCTGACCATCCCATCCTGCCATAGAAAGTTCTGCAGTGTTGAGTTAAGTTGTTGGAATAAATGACAGGGAAGTGTATAGGGAAAATTTTGCAGCTGGTGCAGCTCCTTCAACAATGTGGTGGCCATAAAAATCGAGGGGTAAGTTCCAACCAGAAGGCCATATCCGTCGTAAGCCTGTCAAGCCTAGGCTGAATAGTCCCACGCCAGGCCATTTGTGGTCTGGTGAGATGAATGCACCCAGATATCTAAACCCCTCCTTCTGCTATCCTCAGGTCCAGTATGGGAGGTGGGATCCATGTAAGATATGGGGTGGACTTTGTAGCATTTAAATGAAACCCTGAAAAGGTCCCAAAGATTCGTAGGATCTGCATCAGTCTGGGCCCTGACCATTGTAGATCGCTCAGGTAAACCAGAACATCATCTACGTAGAGGGTAATCTTGTCTCTAATCCCTGGTACCCACTGGTCTGTGAATCGGAGCGTATTAGTAAAATTATAAATCTGACTGTCTTGTACTACAGTTTTCACAGACTGGGAACCATTTAAATATAGAATACAACATAAGCTGACTTTTCCAGCAGCATGTCGGCCTGTGCAGGCTCATTCTGTCAGCTAGTTGATCCCTTTAGATCTGTATGAGAACTCAACGTGGCCTTCACAGACCTCTGTTAGTGGAAAAAGGTGCAGTCATGTGTGGACTGATACTGTAAAAATGATTTTCTCAAGTTCTAACTATTCATCTCCTGGATAGCTATAGACGTGCTAAGAGATGGTCAAGGTACGGTATATGGCTGCCTTATTTAGTATTTCCTGTAATCACCAAGGAATGCACATTCCCTGTCTCGTGAAGCAGTTTTCTTCCACTGCAAGCGATCGCAGAGTGTTGGGCACAGACAATCCTTAAATATGGACGTGCCTTGAATTTCTCTGCAGTTCCACCAATATTATCCCGATGTACCACAAATCCTTAAGAGGGCCCAGCAGCTTCTTCTTTTATATGCCATAGAGTTGGTTTCAGAAAACGATAATGGCCTGCAATTAAATACCATGGATATCAACAATCTGAACCAGTTTATTTTAGTGGTATCTTTCTACATGATCACTAGCACCATTTCAGAGGCTGTGCAGCTGAGAGATAGGATGTTGAGAGCATTCTCTGTGTTGCCTAATTTTGAAGCATCAGCAGTATCTGAGACTTTGCACATGTCAACATCATCAAATAGGGTCTCTCTTTCAGATTAAATTCTGCCACGGCAAGAAACTCTGAAATAGCCACGCATTATCATATGCATGGAGTGCATCTCCATCCAAAGTGCTTGAGTGATAGTCTTATCAAAGCCCACTCTCCAGAAGAAATCTATATATATATTTCTGATAGATACATCTGCTTGTGGATTCCTCACCTTTTGAATTACCCCAATGCGCAGCATTTTACTGAAACTTTTCTCCTCCACTCTCGCACATCGATGAGGACGTCCCAATAAAACGGCTCCGCACGTGACTCCGCGTGACATCATCATCGGAGCCATAAGAAGACCTCGTTGGTGTGCTGATGTCTGTTCCATTTTTCCGCGCCGTCGAACGTTTTTTTCCCCAGGCTCTCCATTTCTGGGAGTTTCTTTGTTGCTGTTGTCGCGACTTTGTAGAGTTGAAGATGACTACTCAGAGGAAGTCTGGTTTCAAGCCATGCAGAGAATGTGGGGGCCAGATAGCCATCACTGACCCCCATGAAGACTGTTTATGGTGTCGCTCGTTGGATCATGACATCGGGACATGCACTTTGGGCTAGTGTATGAATCCGAAGGCGCTGACGGAGAGGGAGGCCAAGTTATTTATGGCCAAGACAAAAAGCAGAAGAGGGGTCACAGAAGGTCTCGGATCCACTCAAAGTTGCCGACTCGACACACTTCGAGGTCTTCTAAGAAGCACAAGAAGTGGCGCCATTGTTCTCAGCGTCGCTCTTCGAAGGATGTGACTCCAAAGTCTGTGTCCTCGAGTCTCAGACATCATCGCAGGGATGAGATCTCTCCGACCTCTCACCAGGGGTGACTCCGGCCCGGTCTCCGACTCTGACCACCAGCTCCGACAGATACAATGATTCCACCATTGCCGAAGTCAACCACTCCACTTCTGTCTCCGGCACCGCAACTGGAGTCCAACTTGATGCCTCCTCGAACGGCTCCAGAGCCTGTGGTACTAGATTCAACATATTCCGCTTTCCGGACACCAGAATTGTATTCATCGCATTTTTAAAATGCTATGTTTGGCTTGTTCGCCAGAGCTGCGAACCCTACTGGTGCGCCTGTTGGCCCCATGGGTCTGCTGGCATATCCCCTTGGAGGTTCTCCGCCTCACTTTCCCCAGGCACCGCTCATGCCTTTTATGCCTATGGCTCCAGGGAGTTTGCCTCTTCCGATGCAGAGGTTATCAACGCCGCTGCAGTCTTTGGAGGGTCAAGCTCCTTTAGATGGTTCATCCCCGGTGCCCTCTGGTTCCGAACCGGCACCGACTCTACCTCGGCCGGCTTTGAATCCCGTTCCTGTGGACCTCCCTTTGATGCCAATCCCGAAGTCACCGGCACTGCTCCTGGTGCTGCCGATTCCGAGGATGAGATTTCGGAGAGATTCTCAAAGGCTGTTAAAGCAAGAAGAATACCAGGAAGAACTTGGAGGGGCTGAGATAGGAGAGATTGTTGATCCTGATCCAGATTTTGAGGGTTTGCAGGAGGCTAGTGGCCTGGACACCTCTCCTGAGTGGGAGTTTACATCACTGAAGGGCCTGCCGATGCAGGAGTTGACCACATATGAGATTAGAAAGGCTCTTGGAGTTGCTTCTTCCTACAGAGGAGTTAAAATCAAATATTCTTAAAGAGGTTCTTCATTCCCATTCCTCTGTTTCAGAACCTTTGCTTCCCTTCAATGAGGAGTTGACAGAGCCCATTCTGGATGTCTGGCAGAAGCCAATGTCCACTCTAGCAGTTTCCCGGACTGTGACAAGGTGATACAATGTGGCTCCTGGGGTTTCTGCATTTCTGTCCACCCATCCTTCACCGGAAAGCTTGGTGGTCCAGGCTTCGTGCTCTTCAAGGCTGTTAGCAGGTTCCTTCCCATCTACGCCTGCCGATAAGAAGTCAAAGCCCATGGAGCAATTGGCGAAGAAGGTTTTCTCGTTGGGTAGTATGGCCCTTAAGTCCACAAATTACACATGACTTTTGGGTCGTTACATCCAGGCCTTTATAGACTCAGCCAAGGATATTGTCCCAAAGTCGCCTGAGGAGGCACAAGGGCATTTCTCTAAGGTGTTGTCAGATGCCCAAGCTGCTGCCCGCCAAGTGATCCAATCTGGTCTGGACATGGCCGACTCTGACCAGGGCAATGGTATCGTCTGTGGCAACAAAGAGGCACACCTGATTGCGTGGTTCAGGATTTTTGCCTGATGTCCAGGCTACTTTGCTGGATACCCTTTGCTGGCTCCCGCCTATTCGGGGCTAAAGCAGATTCGACACTGCAGCGCTTAAGCACAGCAAAGCTACGGTAAGGACTTTGGGGCTTCAGACAACTCAGGAGCTTTGGGCAATTCTGGCTTTGCAAGAAACTTGTCCTTTTGTGTCCGGCCTCAACTGCAGCAGCAGCAGGCACATTTCTTGTACAGGTCTTACGGGGAAAAGGGCAGAGGTCGTCTGCGGGGTGCTGCACAACAAGTCTCCTCCTTTTCCTCCTCCTCTTCTGCCTCTCCAGCCATTGTTGCAGAGAAGCAGCTATAGCTCCACCACCCTAGAGCATGCTTCTCCCATGGAAGGACAGGTGTTTCATTTTCTACAACATTGGAGGTCTGTTACTACAGATCTCTGGGTTTTGAATATCGTAGAGAATGGGTATGCCCTTCCCTTCTGAGAGTTTCCCCCTTCTTTCCCTCCCCATCAGGGATTTTGCTCTGAAGAGCATCTTCTGCTTTTCCAGCAGGAGGTTCTGTCGTTGCAAAAGGGTGCAATCGAGGTGGTTCCGGGGCAGGAAAGAGGTCACAGGTGCTACTCTGTACTTCCTGATACCCAAAAAGGAGGGCCGTTTACGGCCGATCCTCAACGTCGGGGTTATTAATTTGTTCCCCTATCAGGAGAAATTAAAAATGTTGACCCAGGCTCAGGTTCTTCTTGCGCTGGAGAAGGAAGACTGGATGGTGTCAATCGATTTACAGGATGTGTATTTTCACATTCCTATCCTGAAGTCGCAGAGGAAATATCTCCGTTTTATGGTGGGGTCTCAACATTACCAGTTTGCGGTCCTTCCATTTGGCCTTACTGACACACCTCGGGTCTTCAAGAAGGTGATGGTAGTGGTGGTAGCACATCTCAGAAGGTCGAGGATTCGTGTCTTTCCCTATCTGCATGACTGGCTGCTGAAAGCAAAGTCACCAGAGATGGTGCTGCATCATTTGCAGGTAACAACACAACCGTTGTTCAAGTTGGGGTTTTCGATGAATGTACCCAAATCTCACCTGGTGCCCACTCAGCGCAACATGCTTATAGGGGCAGTACTGGACACTACTGTAAGTCGTGCCTTCCCACCGCCACAGAGGATTCAAGACATCCAGGCTATGTTTCCACTTTTTCAGAATGGAGTGGCTGTTCCAGTCCTGAAGGTCTGGCGCCTACTTGCTCCCTGCATACTGTTGTTCAAACATGCACGCTCGCACATAGTGCCCTCCAGTGGTGCCTCCGCAGTCCGTGGGTTCAACGCAAAGAAGATCTTGAGGAGGTGGTCAGAATCTCCAGAGGGACTGCAGCGGATCTGCTATGGTGGAGTGTTCCAGGCAACCTGTCTCAAGGGAAGCAGTTTCACCCTCCTTCTCCAGTGACCACAGTGATAACGGATGCCTCCACTCTAGGTTGGGGAGCCCATCTGGGGGATCTGGAGGTCAAATGTCTTTGGTCTCAAGATGAAAGATTGTTTCACATCAATCTTTTGGAAGTGTAAGCAATCTGTTTGCCTCTCAAGGCCTGCCTGCCTTCTCTTCGCGGTCAGCCGGTTCAGGTCCTAACGGACAACACTACCACAATGTAGTACATCAACAAACCGGGAGGAGTAGGGTCATATATTCTTTGCAGAGAGGCTCTGCAACTCTGGCCCAGGGCTCAGGACCATCAGATTTGATAAATCCCAAATCATCTGGCCGTTGAACTGAATGTGCATGCGGACAGTCTCAGTTGTAGTATTCAACCGATCACGAGTGGTGTCTCCATCCGGAGGTGGTACTTCACATTTTCAGGATGTGGGGATTTACTCAGTTGGACTTATTCGCCACTCACGAGAATGCGCACTGCCAGTCATTCTGCTGCCTCCAGTATCTGACGCGGGGAGCGTTGGGGGATGCGTTTCAGTTAGATTGGGGCTTACAACTTCTTTACGTTTTTGATTCCTCGAGTTGTGAGGAAGATTTGCCAAGACCGGGCCCAAGTCATATTGATCGCCCCAGATTGGCAGCGAAGGGTGTGGTACACAAACCTTTTACCTTTGATTGCACCCTCCGCTCTGTCTCCCTCTCAGGGCAGACATCCTCTCGCAGTCACAGGGGCAGGTTCTACACCCCCTTCTCCAGAGCCTGCACCTTCATGCTTGGAGATTGAACGGAGCAACCCGAGTTCTTTCTCTCTCCCCCCGGATGCGGTGGACATTATATTATCGGCCAGAAGACACTACCCAATCAGTCTGTTTTGGTAGGTGGGCCAAATTTGTTAAATGGTGTGGAGAGAAATCGATTGATCCCTTACAGGCCTATTTATCTGTTGTTCTGAGTTTCTCTCTTTTCCTTGTCTACTTTTCTCTGTTTATCAGATCAACCCTCGTTGTTTAAATCTCCAATAGTTATAAGATTCTTTAAAGGTCTCACTAATAGGTTTTCTCCCACTTCTTTTATCATGCTTCAGTGGAATTTGGTTCTTACATTTTTGATGGGTTCGCCCTTTGAACCTTTGCATAGTTGTCACTTAAGGTTTCTAGCATCTAAAACTATATTTTTGGTGGCAATGACTTCTGCTGGGAGGGTGAGTGAATTGAAGGCTATTAGTTCCAAGCCCCCTTTTACATCTTTCCATGCAAATAAGATGGTTCTTAGGACCAGAGCTGCTTTCCTGCCTAAGGTGGTCACTCCTTTCCACTTGGGGCAGTCCATCACCTTGCTCACTTTTTATCTTCCGCCTCACCCTTCTAAGGAGGAGGAGGAGGAGGAGAGACTTCATCACCTGGACCCCAAGAGGGCAGTCATCTTCTACTTGGACAGAACCAAGGACTTCAGATTGGAGGGGCAACTCTTCATTGGTTATGTGGGCAAGATGAAGGGCAAGGCTGTCCACAAGAGAACGGTGTCCAGGTGGATTATCCTGTGCATCAAGATCTGCTACGCCTTGGCCAAGAAGGAGCCTTCTGAAGGTATTTGTGCTCTTTCTACCAGAGCTAAGTCGTCTTCTGCAGCTTTGGTTAGAAGTGTCCCTGCGGTAGACATCTGCAAGGGGGGGAACTTGGGCCTCCCTCCACACTTTTCCAAAGCACTATTGTTTGGAGACGGAAGTTTGGAGGGACAGCCATTTTGCTCGTTCTGTACTGCAGGATTTTTTTGGCATAGGCAGGCACCCTCCTCCGGGAGTGGGACTGCTTAGGGATTTCTGTTCAAAAGGGGAGGAATCTACAGGCAGATGTTTTCATCAGAACAAGTTACTTACCTTTGGTAACCCTTTTTCTGGTGGATACAGTATCTGCCTGTGGATTCCTCACTGACCCACCGCCTCCCCCGTTGCCTGTCTGCTTGTAACCAAAAGTAATCAGTGTATTTTATGTGATTTTTTTGCTGGAATCATGAGTTAGTTGGCATTGGGAAATGTCTATGATTAGACATTTCCAGGTTTAGTTGTGTTTGTATGCTTGTGGAAATGTTGTTGGCTCACCCGTTTGCCTCGAAGATGCGGAAAAAATGGGTGGTACTGACGTCAGCACGCTGACTAGGGCTTCCTATGGCACCGATGACGTCACACGGAGCCGCATGCAGAGCCGTTCCATTATGACGTCCTCGTCCACATGGAATAGCTGAGGAGAAAAGTTTCTGTGGAATGCTGCGCATTGGGGTAATTGAAAAGGTGAGGAATCCACAGGCAGAAACTTTATCCACCAGAAAAAGCGTTACCGAAGGTAAGTAAATTGTTCGTTAGTTTGGTATGCAAAAGTCTTGCATGAAACCAGCAAAAATAAAGTGTTGCTAAAAACATAGTCTCCTGCATTCCCAAATCAAACAAAAGAGCAAAATTCATGTTTATTCCAGCTGGGAAAAGACAACATCACTGACTTGAAGCATGAGCCAATCCCAATGCACGAAGGATCCAGTTTATCAACAATAAGCTTTGTGCAATATGTTTCCTTGAAAACGTATACCCAGTATGCCATTATTTTCAGGCAATGCAATCAAAAAATACCTGCATGATGATTTTGATTCTTTCGCTCTCCTTTCCCTACCACCCTCACCCTGCCATCCCATCTGAGCATACGGTGTTCGTCCACACTGAACGTCAAAAAGTGGGAACTGCACTGAGAAGATTTGCAAAACATTGTCTTTGGCTGCGAGAGGAGGAGGAAAGAGAAAATGAGGGAACAAGAGAACAGGAATGCTCACACTGGAGACATTGCAACACCTTTCACAGCTGGAGTGGAGATGTGAAGGCAAGATGTCCACATCAGAAATGAGCAACAGAATGGGGGTCGCCAATGAAGGATTCTCATACATCCCAAAGGGAAAACGCAGAATATGGAAGAGACAAAGTAAGTCACACGGGGATGTGAGGGGGAACAGCTTACCCAGACAAATAATGGGAGGGCATGCCTGTGAAAAGCAGAGGTGTGGACCAATACAGACTACGCTTTTCTTCTTGTGGCAGAAGGAGAGCAGTTCTTTCACATTTTGAGGAGTGTAAAAAATGGCCAGCCATTCAAGTAGATGTCGAACAATACAGCAGGATGGGAGCTGATAGCCCTCACTTCATTCTTGCAGGCAAATTGGGAGATTGAGGAATAGGCCTAGAATGGAGAGTGAAAGAATGGTGTGGGGTTGACAAATCTGCCCCTTGCTATTCCTGCAGGGTGCCATCTGAAAGGACTTGAATGCAAGCTTAGTTTATCTTGCCAAGGGAAATTAAAAGAATGCTACCTTAAACGACTTAAGGACTCTGAGAGCACCAGAGGATATGTCATATGGACCTGGAAAGAATACAAGCGTATGCTCTGGCCGTCAAACTAAATGTATTCCAATACTGCATATTATTTAGAGCAATTGAGTTTATTAACATAGTGCAGCAAAAATGACATGAGAAAAACACGTTTTACACAGGCAAACAACCCTCCTAATAGTCACTATGTAACTTGAGTCATATTTTTCCATACTGGACAAATTTCACTCCTTGCATCATATTTTTGGTTAGATACATGCTATCCAATACCGAAAGGCCAAGCTTGCCAAAGATGAGCCCTAGAAGAAGTTGAGAAAGCAGTCCCAGTCATGTTTGAAGGCAAGGACGTGCTCGCAATCCCAGGACCAATCTTGAGTCCAGGAGTTCCAATAAGTCCAAACATTCACACAAAAACCATAAAAGGTCCAAGCATAGTTCACTGACGTCTCCCCATTCACGCCATTCAGAGTATTGTGATCGACTGGCTACATCAAGGCCTCGAAGCACACTCCCAAACTGCTGCTGCTCAATCTCCTTCTCTCTCAACGGACAGACTAGGTGGACAAATTTTGATGCCTGACCAAAGCCGCAGCCTCCACATTTTGTACCCAACGGCATTCCACTGTAGCGCCTTCGGGCCACACAGATTCGAGGTGGCAGCCAATGGATTCATCCCCGACACCATCAGAGCCACTCGACCTCCACCAGATTTTCTCCCCATCTCAGAGCATGTACCGATGTCTATGTGTAACTTCTGACGCTACTTTCTGCGCCGAGGCCAACGTCACAGATGCAAGCCCCAACGTGAATTCCAATGTCACAGACACCGGATTTGGATCCGATACTTCTATAGGATTCCAAAGCTCCAACCCCACATCATCCCAACATAGAGTTCCACAAGTATAATGATGCCAATGTTTTTTATGACCAGGGTACATTTTCAATGATCTGCAGGATGCCAATATGCTTGACACCTCACCTGATGCTGGTCTCTCATCTTCGAATCTGAATATTAATGAAGAATCTGCCTCCTTTGCAACTGTATTCGGAGGGCAGAGGAAGTATTGGACTTATCCCTCCCTATGGAGAAGGCCAAGACAAAAGTCTTGGCTGAGGTTCTTAACCCTGTAGTGACCACCTAAGAACCTCGTTTACCCTTCTGTGAGGCCCTAACAGATATAGTTGTGGGTTAAACCAGGATCTTGACCACCAGTCAACAGGCATATGGCAAGACAGCACAGACCTGCACCTGGCTTCACGACTTCCTGTTACAGCATCCTACTGATAGCTTAGTACATGCTTCATCTAGCTGCCTGAGCCCCAATCTTTGTCCACCACTCCTCACAGTAGGATATCAAAACGGATGGAAAATTTAGCAAAACATGTTTTTCCAGTACCAATCTTGCCTTGTGAACCGTCAACACCTTGTGCCTCCTGGGAAGGTATTCGCACACCTTGCAGTATTCAGTAGTGAATGTGTTGCCAACTGTCCCAGAGGATGTCAGGCATACCCTACAATGTCTGCTCTTCAACAGCCAAGATGCTGCGAAATATACGATCCGTTCTGGCTCTGACTCAACCAACTGCCTGGATAGAGCAATCAAAACCAGCATAGTGCTTAGGCACCATGCCTGGATTCACTTCACTGGCTTGTCTTTGGAGATCCAATAATCTCTTATGGACATGCCGTTCGATGGCTCAAAATCTTTTTGGAGTGAAGACTGACTCGGCTCTTGAGATATTTAAGAAGAGCTAACCCACTGCTAGTTCTCTAGGTCTAGCTCAACGGGTTTGGAAGTTACACCAACACCCTTTTCAAGGCTTCAGCAGGGGATATTTGCAGAGACAGCGTCAATGTGGGCTTCAGCAACAACAGTCCTCCCAGCCCTTTTGGGGGCGATGCCAGGGAACCGGATGACAATGTTCATTGCTACAGGGGCAATGTTCTACCCAGACCACAACCCCTCTCCCTCGCAGCCACTGTTACAAAACAGATTTAATCTATCCTTGGGGCAGGGATAAGAATGATGTGCATGTATCTGGATCTGGTGGCTTAGTGAACAAATGCGTACACTGTAGAGGCCTCTGTTTGACCTCATGGTCACAAGTTCAAATCCTGGCCGGTCCACTCAGCCTTTCATCCTTGTGAGGTCAATAAAATGAGTACTGTTGAGTTGGGTAACAATAAACATCTGTTATTTATTACGAAGATACCCTCTTAGGTGAACGTGCACTTTACTAATACACATTATGTTTTATGTTAGCTGGGTCCAAACTGAGGTAGCATGGTGTGCAAAATACCAATGGATTGGGATACAGCCTTAGTACGTGCCAGTGGCTGAGATTAATTCAAGCATTCCATCCTTCACAATGTTTGTATACTTTAGTGTGTCACCCTAAGTGGGATGGGTATGCCTAGACGTGTGTCCCGTGCACACTGTCACTGGAACCAAGCTATACCTGTCTGAGCCCTAAGTAGGTCAAAACCGGTGCTGGGTTGCTTGTGTTGCGGTTCAGGGAGGACCTGGCTTGGCAGTTAGAGCTGGATTGGTCCCATTGGAGCACGGTCAAGACTGATTTACATATAACTGGGTCCAAACTGAGGTGGCATTGTGTGCAAAATAACCATGGATTTGGATGTGGCCTGAGTAATTACCAGTGGGTGAGATTAATTCAAGCATTACATCCATCACTTTTTTGTATAGTTTAATTTACCCTTGGTGGCACACATTGACACCTTTCACCTTCATGGATGACGGTGCATCACACCAGACCAAGCGGTAATCCAGATTGTAGAGCATAGTAACTCCCTACCTTTCTTGTCTTCCTCCTGGACCTGCTACTCACACAGCAACACTACACCAATCGGCACCAGAGATCGGTTCTCACTGTCACTCCCATTATTTCCTGGTACTGAAAAAGGGCGGGGGCCTTCACTCCATCCTAGATCATCACCCTCAGAATTGAAGGACAAGGTCAAAATGCTCACTTGGCCTGGGCCGAGGAGAATGGACGGTGGCACTGGACTTGCAGGATGCATGTTTTCACATCTACGTTCTGCATACCATAGATTCTACCTGCGGTTCCTGGTAGGTCAAGAGCACTTTCAGATCCGCCTGCTCCCCTTTAGCCTGACCAGGACACCTTGGGTGTTCACGAAGGTGATGGTGCTGATTGCAGACCACCAGAGGAGGTTGGACATGCCAGTCTTCTCATACTTCAAAGACTGTCCCCTGAAGGCCAACCAACAGTCAACCACCTCCAGACGACGGTCACTCTATTCACATTGTTCAGATTTTCTATCAATGTGCTGAAGTCACACCTGATTCCTTCATAGCTGCACCCTTTTATCAGGGCCAACCTCGATATGGTGCTTTTGTGCGCTATTCCTCCGCCTCGACGAGTCTAGGACACCTCGCCTATGATCCCAATGTTTCAACCATTGACCTGGGTTTTAGTGAGAGCCGATCATAGGCTTTTGGGCCTCTTGACCTCCTGCATCCTGTTTGTTGACCACTCCAGGTGGCACATGCAGGCTCTGCTGTGGGATCTGAAATCCAAGTGGGCTAAGCATCAGCACAACCTGTCAGACTTAACCCAGGTGTTAAAGGAGACTGCAAAGGATCTGCAGTGGTGGCTGCTTGACTGCAGTTGGACCAGCAGCAGAGCCCTCCCCCTACCCCACCCAGAGCTAACTGTTGTGACAGATGCATCGATGCCGGATGGGGAGGATGCCTGGGAGAGGTGGAGGTCAGAAGACACTGGCCACCAGCTTTAGCTCGCCTGTCAACTTGTTGGAGTTGCGAGTGATTAATTTGGCACTGAAACGCGTCACTGGGAAAGGCAAGCAGCTTTTAATACAGTTAAGTGGCCCACCCTCCCCGGAGTGCAAGGACTCTTGTGTACCACGTCAAAAATGCAAGGATTTCGAGCAGGATTCTGCTTAAACATTGTGAAGCAGTGGAGAGGAGGGAGAGCCACTAGTCTCAATGGAGGACTGTTTTAAGGTGAAATAAATGTATCACATGTTGCAACTTTGAAGAACTTTACCTTGTTGATTGTTTTTCACAAAGACTAATAATATTTAAATACTCACCGTGCAAGCTGGGATATTTATGTACATTACTTTTATTATGATGGGTCAGTTTGCTATAAGAAATACGAGGAGTATTCTCTTCATGTCAATTTACATTAATTAAACAATCAGCACGTGACTCCAGATTGAAAAAGGCAGAAAGTGCTGAAACACGTCTCTGGGAAATGCAAGCAGATTTTAATAAAGTTAAGTGGCCCACTGTTGGACTTGGCCCTTTTTGCAGGATCATCCCAGAACGTTTTGTCTTCCTCCTGTATTTTTTTGACCTGTTGTTGGAGGTTTTATGACTCTGGGCACTTTACCACTGCTGATCAGTGCTAAAGTGCATATGCTCTCTTTGTAAATTGATCTTATGGATTAATGATTCCAGGATTGGCATATTTGATTAACTTGTCAGACCCTAGTGCAGTGCACTATGTGTGCTCAGGGCTTGTAAATCAAATGGTGCTGGTGGGCTTGCAGCACTGATTGTGCCACCATCAGAAGCCGCTTGTAAAATGTGACTCAGGCCTGCCATTGTAGAGCCTGTGTGCAGTCTGGGACTGCCATGTCGACTTGGCAAGTGCACACACTTGCCAGTCCCTAAACCTTCCCTTTTCTACATATTAGTCACCCCAAGGTATCCCTGTGGGCAGGGTGCATTGTATGTGAAAGGTAGGACATGCCCTGAAGTGTATGGCATGTCCTGATAGTGAAATACTGCCAATTTTGTTTTTCACTATTGCAAGGCTATCTGTTCCCATAGGACAGAATGGGGAGATTGTTTATGACATCTTATAAACATAACTGACCCTAGGAACAAGATAGAAAAGTAAAGTTTAGTATGCCTGAACTCAGAATGTTAAAGTGCATCTTTTAGTGAGGGTGGTTTGAAAATACCACTTTTAGAAAGTAGGTATTTTCTTGCTTAACCATCCAGTTTGCCTCTGCTAGGTTTGTGTATTGCATGTCTGGCTTTTGGATGACAGGGGCTGGAGATAGGCAGCGTCTCCAGAAGTCTTATAAGTCAGGGCTGGGCTGAATAGGCCTGGTCTGCATTTGGAGTGGTGGGAGGAGTAGAACCTTCACCTGAATAGGGCTATAGCCTGCCTTACACAATAACGGCTCCGCCCCCTTGTGGTGTTTCAGGATCCATGGCTCACACGGACAATGGAGGTTGTTGTGCACTTGTAAAGTGCCGCACAGAATTGGTTTTGGCTAGGTATGGACACTCTCTGCCTTCAGAAAACAAAGGATTTTTTCGTATAAAAAGAGGGGCCTAGGCACCAGACTTTTAGATCACTTCTGGGAAATCAAGAGGAACCTTTGCCAAGGAGAAGAGCTGGATAAGCTGAGGAGGAATACTGCCCATGTGCTGCTTGCTGTCTGGGGTTGGCCTGCTGTGGCTGCTTCCTGCCAAGGAAAGGAGAAATGGACTTTGCTGTTTGCTTTGTCATCTTGAGGAAGATCTCCAAGGGCTTGAAACTGAGCTTGCATCTTGTTCTGAAGTCTCAGGGGCACAAAGACTTCACCCCCAGCTCCCCTGAATTTCCTTGCTGGGAATTCCAACCTGCAAAGAGGTGCCTGCTGCTGTTAAGGGCCCCCGGAGACTCTTTGTTGCTGGAAAATCGATGCAACACCGAAGAAGCGTGTCGCATCCGTACTTGTTTTCCGATGCATCGCCGAAGAAACTGTTGCAGCGCCTGCCGCGGCTCGAGAAATCGCCGCATTACGCATCGGGTGTAACGATCTCCAAAGTCCGAGATCCCTGCACCTATTCCAATGCAAGGCTGCTGTGTGGCTGCATTAAACAACGCATAGTACCGGATCGACACATCGCATCGAGACGCCAAGACTGTTGCATTGTTGGGGGCCGCAGTAAGAAACAGACGCATCAACTCCCCACGCAGTAAGGTATCGACGCATCACCTCCCCTGCGCTGCAGTAAGGAACAGACGCATCACCTCCCCTGAGTGTAAGGAACAGACGCATCACATTCCCTGGGGCCATTTTGTTTGCTTTGCATGACGCGTCTAAGGTACTTTTGAAAAAAGTGTTGCATTTACAACTTGCATTGAACTGAACTATTTCTACCATTTGAAAGCCTTATTTTTAATACTGTATTGTGGATTTTTGTCGTTTGGTCTTGTTTTGGTTTAGCTAAAGATTACTTATTTTTCTAAACTGGTGTGGTGTCCATTTGTAGTGTTCTCACTGTTTACTGTATGTGTTCACAAATGCTTTACATACTGCCTCTGAGATAAGCCTGTCTGCTCGTGCCACGCAACCAACGGGGTGAGCAGGGGTTATTTTAGGAGTGCATCCCCCTTACCCTGACTAGAAGCAAGGGTCCCTATTATTCCTGATATTGCCTTATTCTCCCAAGTGAAATTACCTTCCCAACACCATATTTATAAAATGTCTTAATACACAACCCAAAAAGACATTTATTCATGTGAAATGTTCGTAAGTATATCGTGATTTTACTAATGGGAACTCCGCCAACCAGTCTGTCTTTCCTATTGTTACTTTTATCCAGAGCGTCACATTTGTGCTTCTCTCTATGTTTCACTTTTTCTCTTTTCTCCCACATTTTTATCCCTCCAGTGGGGAGTGATTAACACTGCTCCATTCGGTTTCTGTTTGTCCCATATATTGATGTGTTTTTATTTTCCTTTTCCTCGTTCCTTCACATTCTCATAACATTTCCAAATGTTCTAGGGAAGCTATTTCCAATTATAAATGGATATAAAGCTCTTCTGATTGATTTAAGCCGTGTGGATTTAATGTTCGTAGATTTAATATATGGTGCGATTCTTTTTGACGCAGCAGTCTTTCTCTGTCCCCACCACTTTCCTTTCTTGGGACCGTCTCAATTCCGAAAAATTTCAGTTGTTTCCAATCACTTTGATGGTATAGTTCCATGTGCTTTGCCACGGCATTGGCTTTGTCCTTATGGATAGTGGCCCTGACGTTCTCCATTCTTCTTCTTTTCAACTCACAGATGGTACTCCCCACATACCTTAATGGGCACGGGCATTCAACCACATATACTGTGTACTGTGTTTTGCACGTGATTAGTTGTCGGATTTCCCATGTTTTGTTGTTAGCCATTCTCACTTCTTTTATTTGTTTGGCAATTTGACAAACTTTACACATGTGGCATTTTAGGAAACCTTTTGTGTTCAACCATGAATCCTCCTTTTTCTTTTTTCCTTTAAAGTGGCTATGAATCAGAAGATTCTTGAGATTTTTTGCTCTCCTGTAGGTCACCATGGGATGTTTCCCCACTATTTCTTTCACAGTGCTATCCAATTGTAGAATTTTCCAGTTTTTTCTCTGGATTTTCACTACTTGCTTGCTTTCCTGTGAATAGTCTGTTATCAGTCGAATCGGTTCTGGTTCCACTTTTTGTTCTTTTTGCTTGATAGCTAGACATTCATCTCGCGATTTACTGTTTGTTCTCTCCCAACATTTCTTCTTGGAAGAATAAGGCAATATCAGGAATATAGTCGTTGTAACTTTACATTCACGATAAGGGTAACTATAAAAAACTACACTCTCCAGAATGCAAAGGGGCGCTTGTAAAACCACAGGAAATTAGGTAACAACTGTTTGAATACTTGTAGGGGGTGGTACCAAGTGGCCAGTTGATCGTGAGCAAGGTATCTGGATATACCAAAACGCGTAGATTGTTTTCTCGCCTGAATCCCTGCAAATGAAGGAGTAAATAGAAAATAAAACAAAAATTGCAAAAGGACTACGGGAGTGCAACTCGTTTTTCCTTCTGGCTGGAAGGATTGTGTGGAAATATATAGATATATATTTGACAAACTACGCAAATGTTATATGCAAACAAAAAATCGATTTCCTATGGAAACTTGGCCCGAAAATATATATCTATGGATATATTGTATGACGTTGGCTTTGTATATACTATATAAAAAGTGAGGTATAGTGTGCACAGAGTCCAGTGGAACCCCAAAGGTAGGCAGAGGTAAAGGTAGATAGCACCTTACTCTCTATTTGTGGTAGCGTGGTCGAGCAGTAAGGCTGTATCAGTGGACGGTGTTAAGCATTTGTTGTACACACTCAGTCAGCAAATGATTTCACACACTCAAAGACTGAACTTCAGACCAATTGTTTTTATATAAAAATATTCTTTGTTATTTTATTTTCTAGAACCAGCAAGCAGGCCTGGCACAGGTAAGCAATAATTACTTTACAGTAGTAATGCAGTTGTAACACAGTTTGGATTCCAATTGTATATGCACTTTGTTTTGAATACAGTACTGTTACTGAAAATGCAATGCTTAGGAAATACAGTACATATATTTTGTATAAGCTTTTTAGTAAAATGACCAGTAGAGTACTTTGCAGATTACTTTTGTTACACAGTGCAGTATACCTGGATACTGCACTGGGACATTTCCAGTAAACAGGTGGGTAAAAGTGTTTTTGTTATTTAGTACGATTTTTAAAGGATTTCTTAGGTTTTCCAACTCCACACTTACAAACTTTTCATAGAAAAACAGTCAATGTTATCTATGGAAGAAAATAGTGTTATCGGTTAACAGGTAAATACTTTGTTGTGGGATTTGGGATTCTGGGGTTGGACTCAGGGGTCCCCCAGGGTCAAGGGTGCACTCTTGTTACACCCTCACCGGCACTAGGGCGGCCGGGTGCAGTGTGCTGAGGCCCAATGTTATCCAATAGGGGATGGGGGCCTCTCGTTGGTGACTGCTGGCCACTGGGTTGTGGGAGCAAAGCTCCTGGACTTAAGCTCAGGGCAAATGGGGGTTTGGTCAGTACAAAAGATGCATCCTCAGCGCCACTGGGGCGGCCAGGTGCAGAGTGCTGTTTTGGCGTTGGGCACCCTGTAGCTTTCAATGGAGTTTCTCCGGTTTGCAAACACACTGCAGGCTCGGGACGAAGGTCTTCTGGATGCGACCACCACTTGGAGAGGTAAGTTGGGATGCTGGGGTTGGTTAGGCACCGTCAGTTGGCCACCAATGCCCCACGGCCTTGGGTGCAGGGGTGCCTTTTAGGGTTGGTTCTTTTTACCAGCTCCTGGTTGTGGTTGGGGGGACCTTCCAGTTTGAGGCTGCAGGCATCGGCTGGAGGCTTGAGGCAGGTCAGGGATCACTGGATCTTGGGACTGGATCGCAGGGGAGACCTCCTCGTGGTGTTGGGCCACTCGCGCCGTGGGCGTCGGGTGCAGAGTGGTGCAGACTCTGTGGGTGAACAAATCCGGTGTTCACAGGAGACAAAGTCTTTGGGGATTGAAGGCAGGCAGTTCCTCTGAGTTTCTTGAGTTTGCTACTTGCAGGACACCACCGGGATTTCGCTGGAGCAGGTTTGAGATGGGGACAGGCCGGTAGAGCTGGGGCCAAGTCAGTGGGCGTCCTCCTCTTGTTAGCTTCGGCACGGCTGTTCAGTCCTTCTTCTTTTCTTCTTGTAGTTTCTTGTCTTAGGAAGCAAGGTTCAGGGGTGCCCCTAAATACTAGATTTAGGGGCCTTACAGGTAGGTAAAGGGCAGGGACCAATGGGTCCCTTCCCTGGGGTGGGTACACCCCCTATTCTGCCACTCTCCAGTGGGAGGGGGGCAGGAGCCTGTCCCTGGTTGGCTGGGTCCCCCCATCCTCAAGATGGCGGGGACTTGAGGTTGTGCTTCACCTCGCCTCTCCCACCTTAGGGGTGGAGTTGGCAGAGGTGGGCACACCTCTCTTTCTCACTTGTTTTTCCCGCCAGTTTTCCTGCCCAAAGTGCGGGTCAGAACCAGTGGGGACCAGTTGCTGAAAGCAGCACGTGGCCTGGGGAAGCTCACAAAGGCGGCAAGCCTTTGAAGCTTCCCCTTCGTGGACCCTGCCCATCATGTGGGGAGGATGCTTAGCACCTCTTCCCAGGATGTGCATTGTTTCAGGCCCCCGAGAGCAGCAGGCTCTCGACCCAGGGGTCCAGAAACATGTCTGGTGGTGGCAGCTGAAAGCAGCCACTCAGCCTGGACACCAGTGGTAGGTCGTTTTTCAGAGGGCATCTCTAAGATGCCCTCTGTGTGCATTTTTCATTAAATCCCACACTGGCATCAGTGGCTGTTGAATGTGCTGAGAAGTTTGATACCATACTTCTCAGTTTTCAGTGTAGCCATTATGGTGTGTGGAGTTCGTAATGACAAACTTCCTGCACCACATACTCTTAATGGCAGCACTGCTCTTACAATGTCTAAGAATGGACTTAGACACTGTAGGGGTAAATGGCTCATGCACCTGTACCCTCACCACTGGTATAGTGCAGCCAGCTAGAGGGGTGACTGATCTATGCCAGGGCAGTGGGTTGTAGGCATGGCACACAGGGATGTGTGCCATGTCGACTCTTCTCTTTGTTCTGCACCAAGACACACAGCCTGCAAAGGCAGTGTGTGTGTGTAAAGGTACAGGACCTCTAAGGGTGGCACAATACGTGCTGCAGCCCTTAGAAGCCTTCCCTGGTCACAGTGCCCTGTGTACCTGTGGTACCATTTACTAGGGGCTGACCTGTGGCCAGGATGCCAATTGGGTTTTAGTTTCAATGCAGTTTTAGGGAAAGAAAATAGGCCCTGGGTACCTGATTAGCAGGACCCCAGGGCACACTCAGTCAAAGCACATCAGCAGTTCAGCAAAATGTGGGGGCAATCATGCAGAAAGAGAGCACTTTCTCACATATATATATTTTTATATAGGACCAAATTTCCATTAATCGATTTTTCATTTGATATATATCTATCTGCCCGTGCCTCTGCGGGAGCAGAGTGAGAATCTGGTCCCACAAGGTGGGAGCGTACTAGTGGGCAACTCCTGCCTCCACCCAGAATGGGTGTTAGCTGTGTCCCAAGCATATATGATATATGTGGGTGTTCCAGTTGGGCTTAGGGGCACCCACCCAAAAAATTGACTGCCTTCCACCACAAAGGGTGCTGGCTGGAGTCCCACATGGAGAACACACAGCTTTTTTTTGTGGGCCATGTGGAATCCCCATGACTCCTGCATCCACCACCAAAATAGAAAAGCTGTGGGTGTCCTGAGTGGCCCCAGGACAACCACAATTTTTTTTTTTTTAAATATATGAGACAGAGTAATACATGAGGCCAGTGCCGATCATTTATTATTCACTGCTCTGTAAAGGAGCACCCCATAATGCCTTTGTGGGCTAATTTAAATATATTTTTAATGCATGGTAGTGTACTAATCTGGGCAGGGGCACACCAGCATTTTTTAAGTGTTGTAGAGGAGGGGGCTGCAGGGGGTATAACAGCCATCCAGAAATACTTAAAAGAAGATTAACTCCATCTTTCCTGGGGTCTATATTACATGACCCCAGGAAAAGTTGACCAATTCTTAAGTATTCCCAGAGCTGGAGATTTTGTTCAGGGACTTCTTGTGGTTGGTTTTTACAGCTGTATTATGTGGCTTGAAGATTTGCTTTGACTACAAATGCTTTATTTAAATCATTATTGAATGACAATGTAATGACCTCATGACAAAACCAATGGACCTGCCTTTCATATATTGATGGTGATTTACATTAAAAAACAATCTTAGCAATTCACTGCAAAAAATCCAAAGTCAAAGCAACATTAGGTATCAATGCCAGTTGTAACATTACATTTTAAACTAACAAAACACTGAAATTCGCCAGTTATGGTTAACTGAAGTAACTATAATTCGAGCCCTGAAGTAATTATTACTTTCGCCCTCTCCATGTGTGGCTTATACCCTCACATAGTACATCACTCATGACAAGTTCTATGACATAATTGATAACATCACTGCTGACAAACGCAATTCCATCATTGATAACACATTTAGTAGTGCCACAAATCCTTGGCCAACTCAGCCAGCGTCTTGAACTTCATACCTTCCAATCTGTTTATGTCTTGACCGTCTAAATGTTGTCAATCTTTAGTAGAACCCAACATTTCAACCTGTCCTTCATTAAGGAGTTAACTTGCAAGAGAGCCTGCTAGGAGCTCCAGGCAGTAGATATGCATTTCTAGCTCCTTCAACTACCATTGTCCTCCCATGGAGAGCGTCCCACTCCTGGCACTGCAGCCTTTTCTGTTGGCATCCGATTCTGTAACCAAGTCTGGAAGAGAACAAAAAATTACCTGGCTGTTTGACGTCTCGATTTGAATGAGCTACCAATTTAGCTCCTGTTTGATGTCGTCCAACTGAGGAATCATGTCCCAGTAATAAAGACCTTTGCAGAGATTAGCTTTTTTGAAACTCATACCCCTGCACCAAACAATATCTAATCTCCTCTAGCTCATCTATTAACCAGACCAAACTGCATGAACTCTCATACCCCACTAACAATCATACCCAGCTCCTATTTATTGAATCTACCACAAAGAAACTGGAGTGAATGCATGAAATTATTTGCTTGAGTGCACAAGACTAATCCCAATAACCAATAATAATCGATAAATCTAGAGTAAACCTGGTTTCTGTAGCAGAAGGCTGCTCAGCATGAAGAGCATCAAAGACTTATCAGGTGTAGTAAGTGCTGTATAAATGCAATTACAATACAATCTTCAATTGCTGGAGAACCCGATAGCGAAGGGACCTGGGAGAAAGATGCCTTGAATTGATACAGAAAACAACCCCACAAACCTCGTAACTTAAAGAAGCTTGACCTCTCACCAAGACTTTTCTTAGCTCCTCCTTTTTTGAATTGGGGAGAGAAAGGGACACCCTGAGTCAATCTGGAATCCTAAGAAGATCAGTTTTTGCATCTGAGACTATTGTGATTTCACACTCTTAAGCAGATCTGGGATGTACTAAATCCTCAGGTAAAAATATCTCCAAGAGGGCACACTTTGCTGCATCCCCAGAACACTCTCCCAATCATCTTCTCCGACATCTAAGGGTCTTTTATGCCAAATGTAGGGGGGCTACAATATATGCAAGAGTCTTTGCCAGACCCTAAACTGTAAGTCCCCTTCATCTGAATAATCCTCAGCAGAGCCTGAACCTTGACTGACAAGGACTTTGTATTATTTAGATCCGTTTCCTGTGAACCTACCATATCTAGGTACAGTCTGCTTGCAATTTGTCAATTGTCTCAGAATGTACCGTGTATTTTGCCTTCTTCAAGGCTTTAGAGTGTCTAAGAGGCTCATGTCCTTTAGCCCCTCTGTCCCCAACAGTGGGCATCTCACCCAGCTGTCGCTACACAGGCCGAATATATGAGAGTGACTGAATAGCCTTGAGATCTCCAATAGGTTTCAAGGCAGTGGAGATGGCTTTGTGGACAGAAACCTGAAAAGTGGCATCAACAGCCTAAGACAGATGTTTGTCCACAAATAATTATGACCTTTCTCCACAATTCTACACTAAAAGATACTAACACCTGGTCTGGCACTCATGACCAGACTATATCGCACCAGAGGCACTTGGGGCAATATTTGCTCAAAGTGTGACATGAGCCCTAAGGTAATCTCTGCGTGCATTTCCAATAGACAGGATAAGGTGATTAGTTCACCACTTCTGTCTAAGGGGTCACACTGTCCCTCAGAGAAGGATGGGGAAAAGAGCAAGCCCAGGCAGCAGGTGCTTGGAAGGACAACGACTACCAGTGGGGGTTTGGGTTGCATGCTCTCTCACAGCAATGCCGCTAACCGAATTCTAGCGGATCCCACCGAGGGAATAATGCACCAGACAAATGTGAATGTAAACTCTCAGTACTTCCACTGCACAGATAACCGCTCATCGTACCTCAAGGAATTTCAAAAATGGTGCTAACAGCACTGTGAGAAGATGCACACAGCACTGTGAGAAGATGCGGTACGTGCATGAAGGGGGTGGAGGTTGCAATCGACACAGGGGAAGGATAGGGGGCCCACCAAACCCCTGCAAATACTTTAAAATGTAATTACAGGGCTAAATTTCCCCTGGAGAATGAATTTACCTGCAGTATGAACAAGGCAGGCGAACTAGACGTGAGAGCTGCCTGCTCTGAAAAGCCCCCTGAAAGCAGGAGGTGTGGCACACTGGAGGGTACAGTGAACACCAAAGACCCGACAGCATAAATGCAATTATAAGAATGAAATACACCAAACATAGTAAATATAATATGTGCACAATACAACAGAAAAAGAGAAAGCGACTGATTACTGCTGTCGAGCAGTTCGAAAAACAAGCATTGTCATAGCCAATAGGTCTCGCCTTTGGGACCTTATAAGTGTTTAGCCATGCAACAGCAGAGGGTTAGAAGGGTGCAAGGCAGAACATGAGGAGCGTCTAGCAGCACAAGGCCTGTCAGCATTTTTTACGGACCCCGATACAAACAACTATGCTGGGCCCCAAGTCGCAAGAGCCTGTCCCGACGTTTTAAAATAAAGTGTTATGGGAAAGAGAAAACACAGTAGCTCCAGTCTCTGCCACCAACTAATGATTTCAAATGCATCAGCTGACACGAAAAAACACAAAATGCTAGCTTGGAAACCTATGCATAGATTTTATAGCACAAGCACCGGTGCTGTCAAAGCGCAGGGTCTGCGGAAAAGAGTCCCTTTGGCATTCCTAAGCATTAGTGCTTTCAGTGGGATGGAAATGGTAAGGGTTATCTTTAAAAGGGGCGTGGTTAATGAAGCTTTA
Organism: Triturus cristatus; assembly: GCF_964204655.1. Classification (NCBI taxonomy): domain Eukaryota; kingdom Metazoa; phylum Chordata; class Amphibia; order Caudata; family Salamandridae; genus Triturus; species Triturus cristatus. The sequence continues at coordinate 937,200,612 of NC_140592.1, forward strand.
TCTTGAAATCCTTTACAAGAGACGTGGTCTTAGATGAACAAAACAAATCAAATAAAAATTGGAAATATCTATGTACGTGAGTCACACAGTGCACAGACAGAAGTGTCAAAGGCACTTCAAAAATGTCACAAAGTACCAATTATCAGAGTTCTCTAGCTCAGAATCCTCTCCCAACTTGGTAGGTTTGGTCTAGAAAAATTTAAAAGCGGCTCATATTGCAGTGGGCTGGGTTTTTCCTGTTCTCAGGATGAGGTCAGCTGCCTATGAAAAGAGAGCTCAGTGAAAGACTACACCACAGCCGGCCCAACTGGGACTTATAGTCTTTCCAATGTCCTCCATTTTGTGAATGAAATTCCTCCAAGCTCATTCGAAGAAAAAAAAAAAAAAGCTCCCTGAAGGCAGTCGAGTCCGATTCTGTGCGCGCGGGGCACGCGAGAGTTCACGCGCCCACAGAGAGGTGGGTGGCGTTAGCTGTTTATAGCGCAGGTGGAAATGCAACGAGGTACAGTTGAGTTATTGTGATACTACCTGTTCTCACTTTAAATTAAAAAGAAAAGGCTGGTAAAATGTCATCAGGCAAAAGTCAACTACGGGATACATAATAGAATATTTTCAATGGTGCATTAAAAAAAGACGTTTTGCCTCATTGCATATTAATTATATATTTTATTATTATATAAACTGAAGCAGTTTGTGCTTTGCCCAGGAGTGAATATCATTTGCTAAATTCCTGTTACATAAGCAGAAAAACCAGGAAACAAATGCACACACACAAACAGCATATTTAATAAGTCTTATTTTAAAAGATAGCCGTGACCTGATTTCCTGCACTTAGACTGATGCATAACACGCTAGGTTGGGTCAAAACGGTCTTGCACTTTTTCACCGTTATAGGTGTGGAATTTAAAAACAAAGCATGCAATGGTGGAGTCAAAGACCAAAAAAAAAGGGCTAAGCAAAAGTGTCGAAAGACACCAGTGATTTGAAGGCATGAATAGGAGGCATTGCAGCAAAAGTACCTTCTTTCTTTAAAAAATAAAACCTCTTAATATATCTGAAAAAAAACACTAATTCAATATGGGACTGGCACGTTAATGGAGAGGCAAAAAGAGAGCGAGGAGGGAGGCGCGTGAAAATGAAACACTTTCATGACTCACGATTGGAGTTGAATAAGTGGAGCCTTGAATGCGTGTATTCAGCCACAAGGACTCAAGGGTAAAGGTATGCCCATGGTGGGCAATATCCCGAATTGTTTTTAATTGACAAACAGAGGTGCAGGGTGAAACGAACAGACCCCACGCCCTGAAGAAGTTGCCGTGAGTTTTGTCCAGTGGCAATGAAACATGTCGGCATGTTAAACATGAGCAATCACGCAGCTTAGAATAAAAAACGCAAGCCAGTGTGATTCAGCTCAATTTTGGATATCATTGTATATCACTATGGGGTTCAACATGGTGCACACACTATAGCACAGTTCTTCTTTCTTTAATCACACACCTTAGCACCTGTACAGTCAATGATTGTTTTTCTTACACATATTTCTTGCTTTTGGAGTGTTGGTAGCTGATGATGAGATCTTGAGGTAGCAGGCGAGTACCATCCTGCTTAACCCTCCTTGGTGGCGCTACCGTGAGGCACCAACACTCCCACTCACTCTTTTTTCATCACGCTTGGGTGTTGGAGACATAAGCTTTTAGACGCATTGATAGTCATTCTGCTTTACCTCGTATGCAAAATATTTGTCTTTCCTTTTCTTCTCTTAAGTGAGCTACACCGACGAATAGCATAGATGAAATAATCGCATGCTTTAAAGATTGTCTAAAACGTATGACAACCGGAACGGATGTATAAATTACTCGCTCACATTGTGAACAGGTCCTTTTGTATACAGTGCATTGAGTGGGGGATGACCTGTTCTCTGCCCCTTCAGCTCCTTATTGTAGACTGGCAAAGAGTGAGACACAAGCTCTCATGTGACAATGTCGGGGTTTAGCGCCCACGGTTGTTAAAGTCACCAGAGAAGCCAGAGACACTTTTCTCTTTTAGAGCCGTCCCAGTTGGACTGGCTCGCCTGACTTCCTTTTGTGCTAAAAGGTTTCTTATCTTCATGGGGCCATGTGTTTGGCCCCATAAAGATAACAAACCTTTTACGCCAGCAGTAAGTCGGGGCAGCCAGTCCAACTGGGACGGCTCTAAAAGAGAAAAGTGTACGTCACTGGAAGCTGTTTTCCAATGGCTGGCCACCGTTTACCATAAACAGTGACGGCAGCCAATGGAAAAGAAGGGCTGGGCTTAAACCCCGCTAGTGAAAGCTACCCTAAATCATTAAATCTCGCCAGCGAGACTGCGCATGTCTGCGCAGGCTACGCCAGGCGAGACCTAAAAAAGGTGTTAAGAGTACATGGTCATCCAATCCTTGTCCTATGCAGACAAGACGCACAGAGGATAGGTTGTGTATAAACATTGCAACTGGTAGGCTAACACAGACCACAGAGGAATTTGGTGTGATGGGAAGAACGGGAGTGATTGAGACACTCTGAAGACAACTACCCTTTCCACAGATCTCAGTAATTTCTAAATATTAATCCGGTGGCATACTCTGGAAGCACAGTCTTTTAGGTCTGGGCAGTGCTTGCGCTGCTTCTCTGAGACATGTATTCTGAATATGGGCTTTAAGCTACACCCATGTTTTTCATTGGCTCATTTGACTGTCTTTTAGAAATGCTTTTTTTTTGTTTGGTTAATTTCTTTAGTAGTCCCTCCTGTTCTACTGTTGCAACCTCCCATAAAGACTGCCCCTGTTACATGTTACATTACACTGTACTTTTATTTACAGTTTCTAAGCACTCTTTTGTTAATCACTTTTTTGTCGTAGCTGGCGATGCAGGCACAGCTACGCACTTCCCCCAAGCCTGACTCATCAGATGCTTGGCATGCCTCTGCTCCTTAAGTGTTCTGTTTACTTCACTTCTGGCAGCTTCATTTGCCATGCCCTTCATACAACGCTGCTTGACCGCCCCTCCGAGATTGCTGTTTTAAAAAAAAATGTATTTAAAGTAGAGCGCAGGCAGGAGAGTAAGTGATTTAGCAAGAATTACAGATCACAGGATATTGAGCCGATGCTGAGGCTCTAACACGGATCCCCAGCTCCCTAGTCGGCAGCTCTGCCCGCTGGGCCACTTCCTCTCCCTCTGGGGATAGCATGCTACAGAATAACAGCTCTGAGCCTGAATAGAAATAAAACATGTTTTCTACAGCTCACCTTGCTTCTCTTTTATGCCAAAAGGTTTGCTTTTTTTCTTTTAATTTAAAATACTGCTTTACACTTAATCTCCCTGTGTCTCCCTCAACCCCCTCAACCCTCCCACAACACTGCTTGCCCGCTGCAATTGTTTTATTTCGAACGCCACTTTCTATAAGGGAACATGTTTTGTTGTTCTGTCTCAGTGCTGTGCCCCTTTCACTTAAGCCATGCTTTCTTTTTACAGAGACTACATGTTTGTGTTGCTGTTTGTTTTTTAGGTGCTTCGGAAGGTAATTTCCTTGTGGATTGGCTGCACGCATTCGGAGTTGTCGCGTGGACTTTTCTCTTTCCTCGGGGTCAAGCGTTTTATTTTTGCTTCCCCTGCTATCGCTGGTCGCTCCAGTTTCGCACGCCCCTCCCAAGTCCTGAGTGAGCATGCCTAGCAGCTTTGTGGCGTCATCTTGGGCTCCCACACCACCACCTGAAGAGGCAAAGCAGCCGCAGTGTAACAATTCTACCATTACAGCATAACATCTGCTAATGGATTACCTCTGAGCCACATCCCTCATTTCTTTTCAATGATGTCTACAGTTATATATATGATCTGGTCATGTTATTGCCATCACTCTCCAGTCATCATAGAATATACTACATTGGTAAGTATCCCACCAAATCCAATATTGGGCAATGTACCCTTATCTTGCCATAGGCTGACCACATTTTACCTGGAATCAACTAAGCACACAGGGATACAAGTCTTTATATGTACCATTCACAGATTAGTTAGCAATTTTAATAAACACAGATTATACTGCGTGTAAAATGCATTTCTGTTTCCCTTTGGTTCTCACTGTTCTGTGTTTTCTATGCTGTCGAACGCTTTTATTTAAACACTTCTGTGCCCCAGTCGCAGTCCTTGTGGCATGTCCCGGTTTTTCATTTTCAAAATCTGCTCTTCCTAGCCTGTCACCATAATGAGCCTTTCTTGCAGATATCGTCCAGTTGATAATCAGTGAGTCAATGTTACAAAACGTCCAGAAGGACAGCCGGATTTGAAAGTGACTTGCATTAAAGTGTTCACAACATACTTGCAGCAAGTTACCAGCTGCATATTGATCAATTTGCTATCACAGAATAGTTTGTTTATTCTGCATGTGTGAAATCAATGGTTCTCTTTTATACGACGATGCTGCACACAAAGGCTTATTAGATAATGCTCTTAAATGTAAATGTAAATGTATGGATACTTGTATAGCGCACGACTACCCGGGTCTCTCGGCGCTTGTACGAATACCGCTGTGGAACCCATCCTGGCTTTTCCCTGTGAGGCGTCCACTCCTGGGCACCCCCAAGGTGAAGGCCAGGCATCCTTAGCGTTGTGGGGGCCGTTGTGGAGATTAAGCAAGCTATTGCCCAGAGTTGCAGAGTGGGACTCCATGATTAGAACGGCACCGAGGCGAGAATTATCAGGTCCGTGGAATTTTTGAGCCCAAGACCCGCCGAGGCAGGGAATTGAACCCTGGTCCCGGGCTAGACCTCTGCATCTGGGTCTGCCGCTCTAATCATTGAGCCACACTTCTCCACACTTCTCTTAGCAGCAGAGGCGTAGCTAGAGCTTGTGGCACCCGGGGCTATCCCTTAGATTGCCGCCCCAGGGGCGGGGGGGGGGCATTGCTGGGGAAAAAAGACGGCAAGCACTTGAAAGAGGACAGAGAGACACGTAGTATCGCCGCTAATAGTTACCTCGATCATGCAAGTTACATGCACATACATGACACGGTCCAAGGCTACACAGTTGAATACACCGGTGACTGGCAGTACAAAAGAGAACACACAGGCTGCATGATCTATCTGGGGACTCAGAAAAACCGCATGTGACATCCATCAGAGAGCTGTGTGAACAATTACCTGGTAATCCCCTCAGCACAATGCAAACATGCACATACATGACACTGTTCAGGGATCCATCATCTACAGCTGACATTAAATGACCATTCATCATGGTCCCCCCATTAAAGCAGTGCACTTTGTGATCTGCATGGTACATGTTCTTTGCAGCAGGCATATTAACCCTCTGTGCTACCTTTCCAGGAGTCAACCCTTCCACTAGACAAAACTGGGATCTCTCTCTAGGAAGAACATTAATCACCAAAGTTATCATGACATTTTTATTGTTTCTGAAAATTGTTGGAGGCCAGGAAGGTGGCAGCAAGTTTTTTTTAAACCATAATATACTTGCAAACACTACGCACCCATCCGAAATAGGTACCCAGTGCGGTCACACTGTTTGCACCGCCCTAACCTGCTCAAGGTTCATGTGACCTCAGTGACTGGATCACTGTTGCTCTAGGGTGTGCTGCTTCGTAGGCCTGTCCGCAAGACTGGAGATGAACTTCAGTATGGATTGTGGTGGACTGGCCTTCAAGGTTAACTCACAATTGACACCACTAGGGTACACCTGCTTGTCCTAAGACATCAAGCCTTCTTAGGTCTAGAGGGGCCTTAGAAGGTCTAGCATGGGAATATGCTCCCTCAGTAGAGTGGTCTGGTGGACTGGTCATGAAGGCTGAACCCAGTTCCCCAGTTTCAAATTCGACAGCTCTAGCCATAGTGCCACATCCTCTCCCCCACTGAACACCATACTGCCCCACTGAGAGAAACTCGCACTGCCTTCAGCTACAACCTAATTGTGCCCGCTATAAACACTTGGATGTGGCTCAATTCAAATTATGCACTTGATAAGAGTATTATGCTTCCTAAAAAAAAAAAGTAAAAGCAAACACTCATAGGGAATGCAAGATTAAGTAAAGCATGTGAAATGTAAGCAGAAACAACATGGTTACCGGTTACCTTAACGATCTCTCACTCACTATTCAGAAATAAGGGAGTGGTTTTACCTGAATAGTTAAGGACATAACTACAGGGCCCTGAAGGGAACCGTTTCAATGTCCATTGCTTATATCCTTAATAAACGTAAGCAGTATGGTTTAAAAAGACCACATCCATAAACAGAGCCATGGTACAAATTTTGTTTTCCAATCCATCCATCAACCAGGTATTGCAGTACCTCCAGGAATGGTGCACTTCTCCACCTAGGGACAACAATGCTGTTCAAAGAAAGACGAGAAAACAAAAGTAGCGCTTCACTGCAAAGTCTGTAAAGTGAGGCTGATGTGTTTGGATGTGAATACAACCAATCTGGCCACTTTGCAACCACTCTGTCTTGCTTTATTTAGTTATGTATTTATTTTTCATATTTAAAACTTTCTATTTCTCTCCATCCCGCTGCACTTTGGAATAGAAAAATGTCAGAAAAAGGGCATTTCCCGCAAGAGTGTTTTTCTTTTTTGGATCCATTTCACAGGGAAGCAACTAAATGAAAGAAGGAAAGAGGTTGTGAACCGTTTCTTCAAGTTACGGTTTTCAGTCTTCAAGTTACGGTTTTCAGTAAGTTAGGAGCAAGACAGAAAAAGAGGGAATAATAGGAAGCGAGGGGGGACAGCTGCCAGCACAAAAAAGAAGAGGAGATTGCCCGAGTCCAATTCCTTCTCTGCCCGTCCCCGAACGTCCATGAAAGCAAGCCGAGCCTTATCTGAATGCCTTTGTCGCCCCCAAAATAGAGCCGCCTGGGGCGGACCACCGCCCCCCCTAGCTACACCACTGCTTAGCAGCTGTAGCGTAGCAAGGGCACCATAGACCTTAATTCAGGAAAGCAACCCAGGTTTGATAGAAAAAAAAACTACACTAATTGGGGCAAAATAGGCACCTCATGCCCGTTGGTCCCGCTATCACTGCACCTACTGCACTACTGATTACAACGTAATATTTAATAAATTAATATAAATACACACTACCTCCTCTATTTAAAAAAAACTTTTGGATATCCAGCAAAAGACAGGCATTTTGGATGTGTATTTATGCATTTTTATATAGCGTGTACTTTACCCGAAGGTGTCAGAGCGCTTTACAAGAGAACCAGTTACATTACATAAGGACATCAAAGTACATGGATTACATACAAGATACGAATCAGATACATGCGTCCAAGCACAAAAAACGTAGATATATTCTGCCAATATGGGCGGGAAGTGAGCAAAAATAATATAGAAATAGCATAATGATATTATATAGCATAGCATTATGATAAACAAAGGTAACTGTATATACAGAGAGAAGAATTTTCCATCATTAAGCCACGATGTTTCAACATGAAACCAACTTTTACATTCATGTTTGGTTTTTGTACTAACGTTTGAAACACTTCTATTGAATTGTTTTATATTTGTTTGTTTAATATATATATGTTTATGTTGTTTTGATGAGTATAGTATGTCTTATTTGTTCTATAATTTTCAGACACTCTATGTCTGATATCAATCACTTTTTATCATATTTGTATTAATAAGATTACGTTTTTACCGTAAATGTAGGGTACACTGAGTCTATGTTTATATCAATTTGTTCGCTATAGGTCTGCTTATTAGATATGACCATTTAATTGCCTAGGGTTGCTTTTTTCTCAAATATACAGAGAGTAGACGGGCAGTTGTAATGACGAGACGACAGGATGGGATTAAGAAAGCGACCAGCTTTATTCATCAGTGATACGGAATGCTGTTGGAATAACGGCTTCAACACAAGTCCCCTGAACATTCTAAACGCGCGCCGGGAGTCATGCGCATGTACACAGCAGGTAGGACGGTAACAGGGAAGGTACAAGACAGGGCAGGGTCACAGCATGTTACATCTTCTCCCGTTTTTCAAAAACAACTCTGGAATACATAGTTTCAAAACAAGCAAAGGAAACACATGCTTTTATGCTTTCCCTTAGAAGAGCTAATACATTGCATAATCCTTGAATCTTATGGGCGGTACAATTGTTCTCCTATCACGAATGGTATCAACAGGACCAGTGGCCACACCAGGAAGGGATACTCTTGGAATATCATCAATTGACACAGGAGTAGTTTTATTCCCACATGCTCCAATAATGCGCGACTCAGCAGAGGACACCAGACCATCTGCGAGCCACTAGGCCTGCTCACAGGCTCAGAGATCCTGCTTCTGGCAACTTTTGACCCATTCCACCATTGACAATTGTCAAGAAGAACGGCAGCACCCTTTGTTTTGACCAGGAGCCTTGGTTCACTGTACCTGCTCATGTTGGCCCCCTTCCTGGGATACTTCACTCTCACCACGTCACCTTCTTTCATGGACATCTTTCGTACACCATTCCTTGTGTCATAATTTGTGCGCATGCGTTTCTGGCGCTCATCCACCAGACTGCTCATCTTACTCTCATTTTCTTTATGGTTTTCATTTTCCCATTTTTTCCAAGCCAATGACCAATTTGGTTGCAAACGTGTGATCGCTGCCCTACCCCTGATGAGTTCAAATGGGGTTTTACCAGTGGTACTGTGGGGGGTGGTACGGTATGGCCACAACCTAGTGCGTAGTGCTGCCTCAACAGGAATATGAGACTTCAGAGCCATTCGGATGGTTTCTTTAATCAGGCGATTGGCCCGTTCCACTTGGCCATTGCCCTGTGGGTGATGTAAAGAGGATTTAACATGCTCTATGCCATTTTTTTAAAGAAGGAGATTAACTCAGAGGATACAAACTGCACTCCGTTGTCGGAGACCAGTTGATGGGGAAAACCTTCCCTGCAAAATAACTCCTTCAGGAAGTTAATTACCTCACTTGTGGTGGGTTGAGACATGAATTTGACTTCCACCCACTTGCTGAGATAATCAATCAACACTATGGCATAGCGTAATTCTAGATTCAAGGCATTCATGGGACCTATGAAGTCAATGCCGACTTTGATCCATGGACCTTCTGGTAGTTCAGCGGAGGTCATGGGACAATGGCGTGTCGTCAAAGTTTTGTCAGCTTCATTGCACATTGAGCAGTGAGTAACAAACATATCAACGTCACGATCCATGGAGGGCCACCAGTACCTTTCCCTCAACCTCTGTTTGGTGCCTGTCATTCCTACATGCCCTTCGTGGGATAAAGCCACCAACCTGCTTCTCATGGACATTGGTGCTATTAACGTCCTGCAGAATGACATCTTTGACAACACCAATATCATCCTTAATTTTCCAGTAGGGTCTGAGTGCTTTGTCAAGTGCCTTCTCGCGTGGCCAACCTTTGATCACATATTTTTTAATTGTTTCTAACACTGTGTCATCTTTTATAGCTTCTAACCATTCTGATTTAGTAATGGTACCATTGGATTCATGACCTTCAAATAAGCATGCAACAAGTACATCATCATCATCCATTACGCATTCAGAATCATCCTCGCACGGGGCACATGATAAATAATCTGCCAATATATTCACTCGGCCGGGAATGTATTCCATCTTAACTTGATGCTCGTGCAATTTGCATGCCAACTTCGCAATTCTTGGCGAAGGCTGGCTAGAACCTTTTCCCTCAAGTATACTGACCAACGGTTTGTGGTCGGTACAGATGGTAAATTCCTTGCCCACACAGGAAACTTTTAAACTTTGTACCAGTCCAAACACAAGCCAATAATTCACATTCAATTACTGAGTGCTTTGTCTCTGGGCCCCTTAGTTTCCTGGATGCAAATGCGATGATTTTCTCCCCGTTCTCAGTCATTTGGCTAAGCATAGCCCCCAACCCGACTTGGCTAGCGTCTGTTGTTACAGTGCTTTTCAACTTCTCATCGAATGACTGGAGAGACGGTGTAAGAAAGTGGGTTTCTGTTGCAGTAACCCCCCCACTTTTTGCCTGATAACTGGTGCACTTTTCCTTGTTGTGCCCTGGGCTCCTGCCAAACTGGTGCCCAGGGCCTGTGTTCCTTCCCTAAAAACTGCCTAACAGCCAAAACCCAATTGGCATCTCTGGTCACATGTCAGCCCCTGGTAAATGCTACCCTAGGTACCCAGGGCCTTGTGACCAGAGAAGGCCCCTAAGGACAGCAGCACTTATTGTGCCACCCTTAGAGGCCCTGTACCCTGACACACACACACACTGCCTTTGCAGGCAGAGTGTCTTGGTGCAGAACAAAACAAAGAGTCGACATGGCACACATCCCTGTGTGCCATGCCCACAACACACACTGCCCTGGCATACCTCAGTCACCACTCTAGCTGGGTGCCCTATGCCAGTGGTGTGGGCACAGGTGCATGAGCCCTGTGCCCCTACAGTACCCAGGTCCATTCCTGGGCACTGTAAGTGCAGTGCTGCCGTTAAGAGTATATGGTGCTGGGAGGTCTTCAACACGAACTCCACAGCACCATGATGGCTACACTGAAGACTGAGAAGTTTGGTATTAAACTTCTCAGCACAGTAAACCCACACTGATGCCAGTGTGGTATTTACTGTAAGATGCACGACAGAGGGTGTAGGAAGGTGGATATCTGACTATGGTTACCCCCAAATTTTTGCCTAGTGTCTAGCTGGTCTTTCGACTTAGTTGGCCTAAGATCCTGCCATTCAGGCTCTCAGGCTATCTGCTCTCTCTTTAAAATGGACTCCATGTACCCTAGGTACATACCCAATTGGTTGGATCACCCTGTGAGCCCCTGTACCAGTGTACACTAGGTACCCAGGGCATTGGTGTATCTAAGGCCTGCCAGGGGCTGAAGCATGTATTATGCCACCCCAGGCTTGGCCTAACAAATTTGACACAACTGGCTGATCACTCAGCTGGGGTAAGTTGGTGTAACCACCTCTTACTTAGGTGTAGTATACCTATACCTAACCCTAAATGGGACACCTGGTAACCTATAAGTCACTCCTATGGCAGGCCTTAACAATCCTGAAGGCAGAGTGCTTGGTTCCATGTGAGATGGTGCTCTGGCATGAGCTGAGCCTGTCTGCAGTGGTCTGAACCACTTCCTTCTACTGTTTCCAGATATCGTCATACCATATACTCTTAAGTGCATTATGAACCTCGCGGTTAAATGCTATCTTTGGTTTGGCTTTATCAAAACATGTCGAGTAAGGTGTCATACGAATTGGAATACTAACCCCTCGCCAATTCTGGCGACGGGGTTAGCATTCCACCCTTCTAGAGGGACACGACATGTACAGTACCTGAAACCCGGGTAAAATCAGACATAGCCTCAGCTCCACAAAATGGATGCTGCCACCACAGACACAAGTCTGCCCTCCTGCTGCTGGGAGTCCTTCCAGCTTGGGAGGTGTGGACAAAGGGTTTCCTGCCAGGGGAGGTGCGTGCACCACCCCAGACAGGATTTTGTGTATTGGTCAGGTAGGGCTTGAAAGAAACCAGACATGCCTGAGGCTCACAAGGAGCCTTGGTGCATATGCCAGTTCAAACCGGTCCTGGGGCACACCAGTCCCAGGCCTGGGGCGAGCTGGACAAAGGATTGGGGGTGTAACCACCCCCCTTCCTGGTCCCACCCTTAGGGAGGGACCTAGCAGGTAGTCCGGCCCCTAGAATCCGCTTAAAGGTAGGAGCTGTGTCCTAAGACTTCAGACATCCTGAAATCAACTTGAAACTAAGAAGAAGACGGGAACTTCGACGCTCTGCCGCACAGAGGACTGAAGCCAATCTCCCCTGTGGTCAGGGAGTGACCACCTTGCTAACGCAAGCACCATCCAGCGAATCAACATCTGCTTTGCCGCCGCCTCCCGCCGGAGCCCGAGCCCAGAGACTGACAAGACCTGGACCTCCAGACCTCTCACCGCCCGATCCACAGTCCCTGAAAAGAAGAGACCCGTGGAGGCACCGAGACACGTGGAGCCGGTCATCTTGGAACGACTACGACAAGCTGACCAGTGCAACAACCGAGGCTCCCTCCAAGTTGTGCTTTGGGATCTGAGAAGCCCAACCCCCGAGCAGCATCTGCACCGAAGGTGAGCCCTCCAGCATCTCCACGATCTGCGTGGGGCCCTTCTGCATTTTGCCACTCGACGCGCCTAACCGGTTGCTGGCCCGCTGGCTAGTGGCCATCTTGGCGACGAAATCTACGAAACACACCGCTGGTCTGGTTGCTCCAGACTGGCCCTTGCTCCCCTCCAAAGGAGCAGTTCCTCTGACCTTGCTGGTCAGAACCATCAGCTTATTTCCTTTCCTACAACAATTGCTTTTGCCAAGGCTTGTTTGCTTTGATCAAGTCCCCGACACCGCCGACAGCGAGAGCCTGCGTGGGATAGCTCGTGACTCGACTCCTGGACGTCGTCGACCTCCAGGGACCACGTGGCTGCGGAGACAAGCTACACCTTTCTTCCTGTTTGCACCCGACATCGCCTGGTACCCACCTGGTGCCACGCTGGTCACTGGCTAGTGACTGTGAACACTGTCCCCTCTGCTTTCAGGTCTTCAACATCCCCGATCCACCCTTGGATCCACTGCATCTCTTCCCGACCGACCGCCTGCAGCACTTTTGTCTTCAGGCCCCACGGGACAGATAGAAGAAACCCGACGCACTTCGAGGCCTATGCACCCGCTTCCTGTGGGTGAGGTAAAGCTGGCACTCCTGTGCCCAAGTGTAGTATTACATCTCTAGTGCCTGTGTTCCAAATCTTAAGTTCCTAGGTCATCCGGAAGATTCCTTTTGCAGTAACTTTGTACTTTTTACGCACCCATTGAAACCTATGGGAGCCCGCGTGTGACTATTTGCTCTGCACACGCAACCCGTGGACCTCCTGGTCACTAACTGAAGTTAGCTCCTTGTAGGCCCAGCGATTCTAGAGGCCCTAGGCCTTTTCCCTTTTCTGTTCGTGGTACTTATACCACTATTTTAGTATATGGTTCGAGTGGCCACCAGGGCCTATCCATATAAAGTGCAACTTCTGTGTATTCTGTGATAATCTTGTTTGACGATTTGTGCTCCTGTGCTCATAAAGAGACTAGGGGTTACTTTGAGAAATAAATACATATATATTTTGAATATATATCTGTGTGGTGTCCTTTCATTGGTATAAAAGGGGGTTGCATTTGGTAAAACAGCTTGCTTAACACGTTTCACGAGTTTAGCCTCAAAGACTGCTTAGCCTACGCTACCACTAGGGCAGCTAGTCCGAAAAGGTTGACTTACAACCACACCATAAGGGTTGCTTGGCATGGTACAAGGTGGTCACTTTAACTAGTGAACATCATATACCAGGCCAACTTCTCACAGAGGGCATCTTAGAGATGCCCCCTGAACCTAACCTACAATCAACATCTTGTCTGAGGGGCTGCCTAGGCTTCCACACAGCAGACATGTTGCTGGACCCCTGGGTAGATAGCCATCTGCTCTCCTGGGCCTGCAACGATGCACATCCTGGGTGAGGTGCTAAGTCTCCTCCCCCAGGATGGGCAGGGGAAGCTTCAAAGGCATTTCGCCTCAGTGAGCTTCTCCAGGCCATTTGCTGTACTCAGCAACTGGCCCCTACCGGTTCTGACCCCCACTCTGGCGGGAAGACTGGCCGTAAACCCCAAGGAAGTAAAGGGGGTGTGCCAGCCTCTGCCAATCCCACCCCTCAGGTGGGGGAGGCGAGGTGAAGCACATCTCCGGGCTCTCGCCATCTTGAAGATGGGAAGCCCTGCCCAATCAGGACTAGGCTACTGCCCCCCCTCCCACAGGAGAGTGGCAGGATAGGGGGTGTACCCACCCCAGGGCAGGGATCCATTGGTCCCTGCCCTTTACCTACCTGTAACGCTCCTAAATGTAGTATTTAGGGGCACCCTGAACCTTCCTTCCTTAGTTCCAGATTCCGAAACAGCAAAGAAGATCAAGAAGAAAGAGGACCTGTGTAGCTGCTAACAAGACGAAGACACCAACTGCTTTGGCCCCAGCCCTACCGGCCTGTCGACCCTCGAACCTGCTCCTGCTAAATCCCAGCATCTCCCGTGGCCAGCAACCTCACAAGCCCTGGAGGACCTGGCTACCTTGTGACTCTGAGCATCTGGGACTCCCACGAGCAGTGGCACTGCTCAAAGCAAGTAACTGACCCCTGGCATCAGCCAGGAACCGCAAACCCTGCACACTCTGCACCCGCCAAGCCTGGCCTGTGCTGGAGTGGACAAAGACCACGAGGACGTCCCCCCGGCGACTGTGACCCCAAATCCGGCACCCAAGGACCCACCACGACGCTCCTGACGACGCCTGCAGCCTCAGAACCAGGGACCCCCCCAACCGCGATCAACAGAGGGTAAGATTTCCCGACACCAAAAGGCACCCTTGCACCCGGCGCCCTGCGGCCCCCTGTGGGCAACTTCTGGGTTCCTACCTATCCTCCAACTACCCAACTTACCTCTCGAAGTGGTGGTCGCACCTGAAGAATCTTCGTCCCCGAGCTTGCAGCCTTTGTTCGTTCTTGAGCTTCTCCATTGCAATCCATTGAGCGCCCGACGGCTCAAAAGCACCCTGCACCCAGCCGCCCGAGAGGCCCTGGAAGTGCAACTTCTACTCTAACCTACTTCCCATTTGCCCTGAGCAAGTGACCAGGAGCCCAGCTCCCACAGCTGCGTGGCCTGCTAGCCAGCAGCCACCAACCACAGGCCCCCTGCCTCCCATAGGCTAACATTGGGCCTACCTCACTCTGCACCCGGCTGCCCCTGTGCCACTGAGGGTGTAACAACTGTACTTACCTGACCCTGGGAGACCCCTGAGTCTATGCCCAGCACCTTAACTCTGCCAGTCGAGTACTTACCCAAAAGCCGATAACTCACTTTTCTTCCATAGGAAACCATTGACTGTTTTTCTGTGAAATTTCTTCTAAGTGTCGATTTTTGCAAACTACAAATATTTTTTAAAAATCGTACCAACTGTGAAAACGTAATTACTTACCTATTTTAGATAGATGTCCCAGTACTGAGCCTAGGAGCCCAGCACTGGATTACAAAAGTAACGAGAACATACTTTACCTGCAACTTGAATTTCCTTCCATAGGATAACATTGCCTGGTTTTTGCTGAAAAAGTTTCGATTTTGCAAACTTACAAATATTTGTTGAAAATCGCCTGTATAACCTAAACGCATTCTCTCAACTGCTTACAGGTGGTACACTAGTGCTGGATCCAGGATCCAACACTGTGCTAGAAAAAGTAACAATAACCCCACTTACCTGCTAAGGGAATTTCCTCCCATAGGATAACATTGGTGATTTTATTAGGCAAAGTTTCTAAGTGTCAACTTTTAAAATACCAAAATATTGGTTAAAAATCACAACAGTAACTAAAACATATTTACTCACCTGTTTCGAGGAACTGTCCCAGGACTGACTCTAGGATCCAGTCCTGAAGTTAGAAAAGTAATCCTAAAAGTAATCAATTACATTTACTTAGAATTTCCCGTTGAGCTCAATGTATAATTGTGTTGCCAATTGCAACAAACTGTAACTATTGCATTCAAAAGACTATTGCCTATTGAAAAGTATTTAACTAAAGCATCTCATTCTGAGAAAGTATATTTTGATACCTATTGTTGGTTCTAAAATAAAACAACCACATATTTTTACAAACCATTGGCTAGAGTTCAGTCCTTGAGTGTGTGAGACCATTTGCTGACTAAGTGTGTACAACAAATGCTTTACACTGTCCTCTGATACTGCCTTACTGCTCGACCAAGCTACCACTTTAGAGAGTAAGGTTGTATCTAACTTTAGCCTCTGCCAAACCTCTGGGGACTGTGGACTCTGTACACACTGTACCTATTTGGGAACACAGAGCCACCTTCTCACAGATGGTGCTTGCTCAAGTTCCATCTTAATGGTCTTTATGCTTCGTTCACATTCTTCATTCCAAATGGAGTCCGCATCCTTCTTTACCATCTTCCGAAGCGGTTCGACCTTGGATGCATAAGGCTGTATGAATTTGTAATGGAATTCACACATGCCGAAGAAAGATGCAAGTTCATCCTTATTTTTTTGGATTTGGTGAACAGGAAATTGCAGAAATCAAGGACGGTTTGGGTCGTACCCCATTTCCATCAATGAGATGTCCCAAGTACTCAACAGTTTCTTTTTGGAATTTTCACTTGTCTTTTTTCAGTGTAGGTCCACTGTCCTGAATCCTCTGAAAAACTTTCCTCAGGACGACCAGGTGTTCCTCTTTTGTCTTGCTGTAAATCAGAACATCATCCTGGAACGATCTGACTCCTTCCATGCCTTTGAATAACTGGTTCATTATGTGCTGAAATACAGCTGACGCCGAACACAACCCGAAGGGCAACCTGCAGAATTGATACGCTCCTTCTGGTGTGATGAACACTATGTATTTTTTCAATTCATCTTGCAATTGTATGTGATGGTAGGCAGCATCATTGCTTGTTTTCTCGTAGAATTATATTCAGTTCCATCAATTGCCTCCAAATGTTTCTCAAAACATTTTACCCACTGTGTCCAATTTTCCGCCGGTGGCCCAGGGACTTCTAGGAAGGTGCTAGGCATTGCCACCGCATTCATTATTCCAGTCATTCTGACACAGTACAAGTATTCGTTAGGAAGATGCCTTAAATCTCATAAAGTGAAGGTTAAGAAGGCATCTGGCTCCCTCCGGTGGCCGTTTGTGATATAATTAAGTTGGCAGACAGAAATGTCACTTCAGTCACGTTTCGTTGGAGCTCCTCCCCGGGGCTGACAAGGTTGAGGGAAGGCAAATGGTGTAAGGCTGAAGGGTTGATGGGCATCACACAGAGGCGGAACGAAATGAGGAAGTCCGCCTCACACAACACTCGGTGGGAGAGTGTACAGGAGGTCAGGAGCCTCTTGCGACCTACCGTGATCCGGTGATAGGTCCTGATCCCGTGATCGTCGCCAAATTAAGATGTAATGATGAGACGACAGGATGGGATTAAGAAAGCGACCAGCTTTATTCATCATTGATACGGAATGCCGTTTGTAGGAAGGTGGATATCTGACTATGGTTACCCCCAATTTTTTGCCTAGTGTCTAGCTGGTTTTTCGACTTAGTAGGCCTGAGATCCTGCCATTCAGGGTCTCAGCCTGTCTGCTCTCACTCTAAAATGGACTCCATGCACCCTAGGTGCATAACCCATTGGAATTAGATCACCCTGTGAGCCCCTGTACCAGTGTACACTAGGTACCCAGGGCATTGGTGTATCTAAGGCCTACCAGGGGCTGAAGCATGTATTGTGCCACCCCTGGCCTGGCCTAACAAATTTGACACAACTGGCTGATCACTCAGCTGGGGTAAGTTGGTGTAACCACCTCTTACTTAGGTGTAGTATCCCTATACCTAACCTTAAATGGAACACATGGTAACCTATCAGCCACTCCTATAGCAGGCCTTGACAATCCTGAAGGCAGAGTGCTTGGTTCCATGTGAGATGGTGCTCTGGCATGAGCTGAGCCTGTCTGCAGTGGTCGGAACCACCTCCTTCTACTGTTTCCAGATATCGTCATACCATATACTCTTAAGTGCATTATGAACCTCGCGGTTAAATGCTATCTTTGGTTTGACTTTATCAAAACATGTCGAGTAAGGTGTCATACGAATTGGAATACTAACCCCTCGCCAATTCTGGCGACGGGGTTAGCATTCCACCCTTCTAGAGGGACACGACATGTACAGTACCTGAAACCCGGGTAAAATCAGACATAGCCACAGCTCCACAAAATGGATGCTGCCACCACAGACACAAGTCTGCTCTCCTGCTGCTGGGAGTCCTTCCAGCTTGGGAGGTGTGGACAAAGGGTTTCCTGCCAGGGGAGGTGCGTGCACCACCCCAGACAGGATTTTGTGTATTGGTCAGGTAGGGCTTGAAAGAAACCAGACATGCCTGAGGCTCACAAGGAGCCTCGGTGCATATGCCAGTTCAATCCGGTCCTGGGGCACACCAGTCCCGGGCCTGGGGCGAGCTGGACAAAGGATTGGGGGTGTAACCACCCCCCTTCCTGGTCCCACCCTTAGGGAGGGACCTAGCAGGTCGTCCGGCCCCTAGAATCCGCTTAAAGGTAGGAGCTGTGTCCTAAGACTTCAGACATCCTGGAATCAACTTGAAACTAAGAAGAAGACGGGAACTTCGACGCTCTGCCGCACAGAGGACTGAAGCCAATCTCCCCTGTGGTCAGGGAGTGACCACCTTGCTAATGCAAGCACCATCCAGCGAATCAACGTCTGCTTTGCCGCCGCCTCCCGCCGGAGCCCGAGCCCAGAGACTGACAAGACCTGGACCTCCAGACCTCTCACCGCCCGATCCACAGTCCCTGAAAAGAGGAGACCCGTGGAGGCACCGAGACACGTGGAGCCAGCCATCTTGAAACGACCACGACAAGCTGACAAGTGCAACAACCGAGGCTCCCTCCAAGTTGTGCTTTGGGATCTGAGAAGCCCAACATCCGAGCAGCATCTGCACCAAATGTGAGCCCTCCAGCATCTCCACGATCTGCGTGGGGCCCTTCTGCATTTTGCCACTCGACGCGCCTAACCGGTTGCTGGCCCGCTGGCTAGTGGCCATCTTGGCGACGAACTTCAAGAACTACACCGCTGGTCTGGTTGCTCCAGACTGGCCCTTGCTCCCCTCCAAAGGAGCAGTCCCTCTGACCTTGCTGGTCAGAACCATCAGCTTATTTCGTTTTCCACAACAATTGCTTTTGCCAAGGCTTGTTTGCTTCGATCAAGTCGCCGACACCTCCGACAGCGAGAGCCTGCGTGGGACAGCTCGTGAACCGACTCCTGGACGTCGTCGACCTTCAGGGACCACGTGGCTGCAGAGACAAGCTGCACCTTTCTTCCTGTTTGCACCCGACATCGCCTGGTACCCACCTGGTGCCACGCTGGTCACTGGCTAGTGACTGTGAACACTGTCCCCTCTGCTTACAGGTCTTCTACAACTCCGATCCACTCTTGGATCCACCGCATCCCTTCCGGACCGACCGCCTGCAGCATCCTTGTCTTCAGGCTCCATTGAACAGATAGAAGAAACCCGACGCACTTTGAGACCTATGCACCCGCTTCCTGTGGGTGAGGTAAAGCTGGCACTCCGGTGCCCAAGTGTAGAGAATCATCTCTAGTGTCTGTGTTTCCAATCTTGAGTTCATAGTCCATCCGGAAGATCCTTTTTGCAGTAACTTTATAACTTTTACGCACCCATTGAAAACCTATGGGAGCTCGCGTGTGACTATTTGCTCTGCACACGCAACCCGTGGACCTCCTGGTCACTAACTAAAGTTAGCTCCTTGTAGGCCCAGCGATTCTAGAGGCCCTAGGCCTTTTCCCTTTTCTGTTCGTGGTACTTATACCACTATTTTAGTATATGGTTTGAGCGGCCACCAGGGCCTATCCATATAAAGTGCAACTTCTGTGTATTCTAACGTATTCTTGTTTGACGATTTGTGCTCCTGTGCTCATAAAGAGTCTAGGGGTTACTTTGAGAAATAAATACATATATATTTTGAATATATATCTGTGTGGTGTCCTTTCATTGGTATAAAAGGGGGTTACATTTGGTAAAACAGCCTGCTTAACACGTTTCACGAGTTTAGCCTCAAAGACTGCTTAGCCTACGCTACCACTAGGGCAGCTAGTCCGAAAAGGTTGACTTACAACCACACCATAAGGGTTGCTTGGCATGGTACAAGGTGGTCACTTTAACTAGTGAACATCATATACCAGGCCAACTTCTCACATTGGTGAGCAGCGGTTGGATTTGAGCTTGCTGTGTTTTACCATTGTAATCTCTTGGTTACCAATTGAAAGATCACATAGGTACCTGTAGGTACATATAAAACAAGATAGATATACTTAAGTTCTACTGAACTTAGTTGTTGTAGAGCAAAGGGAGTAGCACACCCTGACTACAACTACTAGTTAGGTTTAGTAGGTAAACCCAAGTGTAGGTAGATTGCAACACATCCACCCACACTTAAGAGCAATGGCTGGGGCAGAGGGGTCCACTGTACCCATCTCTGTTGAGAGTGACCCCCAGAGGGCACCATCCATCTTTGCTACCCTTAATCAAAATGAGCTCAGGCAGTTGGCAAATAGCAGGGGCCTTAACCAGCCCAAGAATCCTACTTCTGCTGAACTCAGAGAGCTTTTACAGGCTGATGAAGATCAGAAAGCTCTCAGGAAAGCCTCCCAGTTAGGCCCCTTAGGGACTGGAACAGGAGGCCCCCCTTCTGAAGATGCTACTGAGGTACCCCTTTCCAATAGTCACCCCTTAGATGAGATTCATACTACAGAGGATGAAAGTGAGAAGGGTACTGATACAGAAGGTAGTGAGGATGAAGGGAGAACTAGCCCAGTGCCAAGTGTTATACTTGGCCCAGCTAAACTAAGGCTATTGGGGACTGACAATGGGATCACCCCATTGGATCTCCCCAGTGGACCTAACCAGGGGCTTGGGAGGAGGAGGAATCACTCAGGTGACTCTGATGCTTCTCATGCCTCTAGAGGCTCTCAAGGTCACTCCAGGAGAAGGATGACCACCCCTCAGAGGAGAGAGCATGAGGCCAGAATGCAGGAAGCTCAGCTGAGAATTAGGAGACAGGAGCTAGAAGTAGCCCTGATGGAAGAGAAACTGAACAAGGCTAGGCAACCTAGAGAGAGTGGGTCTATACCCACTGGTGGCAGCAATGTCCCTAGGGACAAAGATAGGGTCTTTGATAATAGGAACCTGTCCAAGGTTGTGCCCCCCTACAAAAGTGGGGATGATATCCACAAGTGGATGACTGCTCTTGAGAGAGCCTGCAAAGTACAGCAGGTTCCTGAAGACCAGTGGGCAGCAATCTTATGGCTCTCCTTTGAAGGAAGAGGCAGAGATAGACTCCTCACTGTTAGGGAGGAGGATGTCAGAAATTACAGAGCCCTGAAGAGTGTCCTAGTTGATGGGTTAGGCTTAACCACTGAACAGTACAGGTTAATGTTCAGAGATACCCAGAAGACACAGACTCAGGACTGGTCTGAATATGTGGAATGTGCCACTAAGGCTTTGGAGGGTTGGTTGCTGGGAAGTAAGGTGTCTGATTATACAGGATTGTACAATTTGATGATGAGAGAGCAGATTTTAAGTAATTGTCAAAACCAGCTTCTCCATCAACACCTGGTAGACTCAGATTTGACCTCTCCCCAAGAATTGGGAAAGAGGGCAGATAAATGGGTCAGGACCAGGATCAGGCCTAAAAACCAGGGTGGTGACCAAAAGAAAGATACCACCAAGCCTCAAGAGAAGGGTGGGGATAAAGCAAAAGAGAAATCTTCCTCAGGGCCCCAAAACTCCACACAGGGTGGTGGGTCCCAAGCTCCCTCCTCTACCACAGCTAAAAAGCCTTACTGCCATGAATGTAAAATTCCTGGGCATTGGAAAACTGACAGCAGTTGCCCAAAGGCTAAAAACAAAACTGTTCCTCCAATTACTCCTGTCACACCACCTATTACTGTCAGCAGTAATCCCCCAGGTGGTGGGAGTGCCCCCAGAAATCTGGGTGGGTTTACTTGGGGAACACAGGGGGACCCTGGCTTAGCCAATTCCCCTACAGCAACTACTCTTGTCTGTGATGGTGGCATGGGGTTTGCCAACTTCACTGCCTGTCCCAACACTTTGGGTAGGTACAGACAGAAGCCCTACATCAATGGTACAAAAGCTGAGGCCTACAGAGACACTGGAGCTAGCATCACTATGGTGGCCCATTGGCAAGTTCCCTCTGAGCAGCTTTTGCCTGGTTTCTCTTACCAGGTGACTAACATTGATGGCAAACAGAACAGTCATCCCATGGCAGAGGTATGTCTCAGCTGGGGAGGGGTCACTGGCCCTAAAAGGGTGGCAGTGTCCCCAACCTTGCCTGTCGACTGCTTACTGGGGAATGACTTGGAACTCTCAGCTTGGGCTGGAGTTGAACAAGACACCCATTCTAAAATGGTAGGCCTTTCACAAAAGGGTAGTGGGGTTGTGCCATTCACAACCCCTGTCCAAATAGATTTCCTCCCTGAAAAGGTTGGAAGGGCAGTGGTAGCCACAGCCCAGGCACAGACAGACTTCCCTGTAGAGACTGGCAGAGCTGTGACAGTCACAGCTCAAACCCAAACTGAGTGCCTCCCTGAAAAGGTTGGCAAGGCTGTAATGGTCTCAGCCTATACTCAGACTGACATAGGTGTAGTGAAGCCTGAAACTATGGATCACTCCACACAAACAGAGAGTAGTGGGGAGGAAGAAAAGTCTCCCTCTCCCCAGACATTAGGAAAAGGTCAGCCTCCTCAGGGATCTGACCTCACCCCTTGTGAAGGAACTGCCCCAGAGGTAGCCAGGCCTGGCCTGGCAGAGCCTCTGATGTCAGTGGCCCCTTCCAAGGTGGGACCCAGTCTGGTGCAGGTAGCTTGCCTCTCTCTACCCTGCCTCAGTCAGCCCAGGGCTGCAGAGGTCAGGGAGGCCAGTGGACCCCAAGAGGGCCCCTGTCCCCAAGAACCCCCCCCCCCATCAAAAGAATGAGGATTGCCTGGCTAGTAGCCCTAGCCAGGTGATGGGTAAAAACATTCCTGAGGGATCTCCTTTTCAGGTAGTTAGGGACCTCCCCCAGAGGGATTCTGTTGGGCACAGGCAAACATGGGACCTTAGGGCCCCAAACCTGACCTGTCCCTCCAGTAAGCCCACAAAAGGGACCCAGCCTCCAGCTTTAGGTAGCCAGAGGCTGACCCTGAGAGCACAGTGCAACTCAGTTAAGGAAAGAAAGGCATCTATGGTGGAGGATGACTGGAGGAAGCTGAGGCCTCACTTTGAGGACACTCACTTCAGTACTCCATCTCAACACCAGCCTTTTACTTTGCCAAGACACACCAAAGGTAGAGATTCCCTATGGTGGAGACCCTCTGATACCCTTAGGGTGAGGGATTGCTTAGTGGACCATGAGACAGGGGGTAACCATGCCAGTGCTGGTTCCTCCTTATATGGCCACTTGGGCAATATAGGCTTACCTGGTCAAGGTCAGCCTTATCTCCCTTCGTTTGGGGGGGGGGGGGTTGTGTAGGAAGGTGGATATCTGACTATGGTTACCCCCAATTTTTTGCCTAGTGTCTAGCTGGTTTTTCGACTTAGTAGGCCTGAGATCCTGCCATTCAGGGTCTCAGCCTGTCTGCTCTCACTCTAAAATGGACTCCATGCACCCTAGGTGCATAACCCATTGGAATTAGATCACCCTGTGAGCCCCTGTACCAGTGTACACTAGGTACCCAGGGCATTGGTGTATCTAAGGCCTACCAGGGGCTGAAGCATGTATTGTGCCACCCCTGGCCTGGCCTAACAAATTTGACACAACTGGCTGATCACTCAGCTGGGGTAAGTTGGTGTAACCACCTCTTACTTAGGTGTAGTATCCCTATACCTAACCTTAAATGGAACACATGGTAACCTATCAGCCACTCCTATAGCAGGCCTTGACAATCCTGAAGGCAGAGTGCTTGGTTCCATGTGAGATGGTGCTCTGGCATGAGCTGAGCCTGTCTGCAGTGGTCGGAACCACCTCCTTCTACTGTTTCCAGATATCGTCATACCATATACTCTTAAGTGCATTATGAACCTCGCGGTTAAATGCTATCTTTGGTTTGACTTTATCAAAACATGTCGAGTAAGGTGTCATACGAATTGGAATACTAACCCCTCGCCAATTCTGGCGACGGGGTTAGCATTCCACCCTTCTAGAGGGACACGACATGTACAGTACCTGAAACCCGGGTAAAATCAGACATAGCCTCAGCTCCACAAAATGGATGCTGCCACCACAGACACAAGTCTGCCCTCCTGCTGCTGGGAGTCCTTCCAGCTTGGGAGGTGTGGACAAAGGGTTTCCTGCCAGGGGAGGTGCGTGCACCACCCCAGACAGGATTTTGTGTATTGGTCAGGTAGGGCTTGAAAGAAACCAGACATGCCTGAGGCTCACAAGGAGCCTCGGTGCATATGCCAGTTCAATCCGGTCCTGGGGCACACCAGTCCCGGGCCTGGGGCGAGCTGGACAAAGGATTGGGGGTGTAACCACCCCCCTTCCTGGTCCCACCCTTAGGGAGGGACCTAGCAGGTCGTCCGGCCCCTAGAATCCGCTTAAAGGTAGGAGCTGTGTCCTAAGACTTCAGACATCCTGGAATCAACTTGAAACTAAGAAGAAGACGGGAACTTCGACGCTCTGCCGCACAGAGGACTGAAGCCAATCTCCCCTGTGGTCAGGGAGTGACCGCCTTGCTAACGCAAGCACCATCCAGCGAATCAACGTCTGCTTTGCCGCTGCCTCCCGCCGGAGCCCGAGCCCAGAGACTGACAAGACCTGGACCTCCAGACCTCTCACCACCCGATCCACAGTCCCTGAAAAGAAGAGACCCGTGGAGGCACCGAGACACGTGGAGCCAGCCATCTTGAAACGACCACGACAAGCTGACAAGTGCAACAACCGAGGCTCCCTCCAAGTTGTGCTTTGGGATCTGAGAAGCCCAACATCCGAGCAGCATCTGCACCAAAGGTGAGCCCTCCAGCATCTCCACGATCTGCGTGGGGCCCTTCTGCATTTTGCCACTCGACGCGCCTAACCGGTTGCTGGCCCGCTGGCTAGTGGCCATCTTGGCGACGAACTTCAAGAACTACACCGCTGGTCTGGTTGCTCTAGACTGGCCCTTGCTCCCCTCCAAAGGAGCAGTCCCTCTGACCTTGCTGGTCAGAACCATCAGCTTATTTCGTTTTCCACAACAATTGCTTTTGCCAAGGCTTGTTTGCTTCGATCAAGTCGCCGACACCGCCGACAGCGAGAGCCTGCGTGGGACACCTCGTGAACCGACTCCTGGACGTCGTCGACCTTCAGGGACCACGTGGCTGCAGAGACAAGCTGCACCTTTCTTCCTGTTTGCACCCGACATCGCCTGGTACCCACCTGGTGCCACGCTGGTCACTGGCTAGTGACTGTGAACACTGTCCCCTCTGCTTACAGGTCTTCTACAACTCCGATCCACTCTTGGATCCACCGCATCCCTTCCGGACCGACCGCCTGCAGCATCCTTGTCTTCAGGCTCCATTGAACAGATAGAAGAAACCCGACGCACTTCGAGACCTATGCACCCGCTTCCTGTGGGTGAGGTAAAGCTGGCACTCCGGTGCCCAAGTGTAGAGAATCATCTCTAGTGTCTGTGTTTCCAATCTTGAGTTCATAGTCCATCCGGAAGATCCTTTTTGCAGTAACTTTATAACTTTTACGCACCCATTGAAAACCTATGGGAGCTCGCGTGTGACTATTTGCTCTGCACACGCAACCCGTGGACCTCCTGGTCACTAACTAAAGTTAGCTCCTTGTAGGCCCAGCGATTCTAGAGGCCCTAGGCCTTTTCCCTTTTCTGTTCGTGGTACTTATACCACTATTTTAGTATATGGTTTGAGCGGCCACCAGGGCCTATCCATATAAAGTGCAACTTCTGTGTATTCTAACGTATTCTTGTTTAACGATTTGTGCTCCTGTGCTCATAAAGAGTCTAGGGGTTACTTTGAGAAATAAATACATATATATTTTGAATATATATCTGTGTGGTGTCCTTTCATTGGTATAAAAGGGGGTTACATTTGGTAAAACAGCCTGCTTAACACGTTTCACGAGTTTAGCCTCAAAGACTGCTTAGCCTACGCTACCACTAGGGCAGCTAGTCCGAAAAGGTTGACTTACAACCACACCATAAGGGTTGCTTGGCATGGTACAAGGTGGTCACTTTAACTAGTGAACATCATATACCAGGCCAACTTCTCACACCGTTGGAATAACAGCTTCAACACAATTCCCCTGGACGTTCTAAACGTGCGCTGGGAGTCACGTGCATGGACACAGCAGGTAGGACGGGAACGGGGAAGGGACAAGACAGGGCAGGGTCACAGCATGTTACACAGTGTATGAAACGATATACGATGGAAGTATACGATGATCCATTTTGAGTACATTGCAGTCCTTTTGTCTGCAGCCATCAGGGACTGTGCCTCACACGCCTACAATATTTGGGTTGTGTCTGACACTTAATACAATAGACCCTCAAGTAGACCTTCAGCAGTTTTTGTGCCCTTACTGGAAGGGAGTGCCTCCAAAATGGCTGGCTGTTCCTGGACAGATGGTGCCTAGTCCTACCCCAGTTTCTCCTAGTTGAGGTATGTTTAGGCTGGAGCGGGCAGGGGGGGAGACTGTGTGTGTTGCAGTCTGTTTTCACTGTCAGTGATGGCAAGGTCTCCGGTAAACGGTGTAGGGGGCCGAGGCCCCCCTCCCCTGTGGCGCAGGAGTGGTGAACGCACCTTTATGCAGGGGCGCCCCTGGCTGATCCCTAGCTCCATCAGCAGAGAGGTAGGGGTGTCTGGTGTCACTCCAGCAGCCACGGGTCCGATCGGGGGTCGTGGATGCCGCTGCAGTCGGAATCAGCATGCCACGGCCACCTGGAGCAACATCGAGGCAGGGGGATTCGCCGGATTAGCCCCAACTCACAGTCCGGTTAGGGCACAACTCCCAATCAATAGGAGTCCAGAAGGGCAACACCGCCGCGGTTTACTCCATCCAGGAAGCCCTCTCACAGCAGCGATGCAGAGTTTTTGGATGCGCTTGGGTCAATGAAGCAGGATGCAGGCCTCAACTGAAGGTTGGTCGGAAGAAAGATCAGTGGTGTCACCCAGGCAAGGGAGTGGGGGGTGGTGGACTCATAGCTAGACACAACATTGGTTCCGCCTCACAGGCACAGTGGACTCAGGGAGAGCTGGATCCCCCCTCAGCCACCGCAATCCCCCTGAGGACCTTGGTCAAATCAAGCTGCTGCAGTAGTTTTCGAGATGGGCCCTAGATTGCCCCAGGTTGCAAGATTCTATGTCAGTCCACGGAGGCTCAGATTATGCTTCTCTTTACTTTACTGGCAAAACAGCAGCCAATGAAACAACTTTAAACTGAGCATACCCTGGAAGTACAACCCTGTCCATAGTATGCACCAATCATTATCAGTCCACCGTGTATATATGGTCCATCATGCAGAAACCACTTCCTCTTTCTTGGCTGCTGCAGCAGCGAGTAGAGTGATTTGCATGTTTCTTCCTTATTTCATGTGAAGGCTTCACACGCGCTTGACAACTGTAAATTACTCACTGATATTTTGCCCGCACGCTGTGCTCAGTTATCGGCATGTAATGTGATCGGAGCGTTTCGGCGACTTCGGTGGCATGGTTTCGGTGCTGTGGAGCGAGAGCGAGGCAGACGCGCGTTGCGCGCTTGTGGGGCAGACAGTCCTCTTTTAATTGCCATGATGCTCGCGCATGCGTGAGAAGCCTGATCGATGATTGCAGTTCCGATCGGCTTTTCACGCATCAGCGAGTGCGTCTGCTCAGCCCTCAGCCTTAGGAACGCCCGACGTGGCGTAAAAACGTGGATTAAGGCTCTGCCTTAGGGGAAGTAAGGGTGGCTCCCTCCACGAGGATGTAAAGGTCAAATTTGGCAGGTTTGATACTTTAGTTAGACTTAGGGCCAGTGTGTAATACTTTCCCTATTAGGGACAGTGTAGTCAGGGCTTGACTTACAGTTATTTTTTCTAGACTTTCCTGCCAGTGATCACCCTTGGGTTCTTCCCCCCCTTATCTCCTCCACACCTCCTGATTCTACTATGGCGTACTACGCTGAGGGGGCTGACCAGTGGGCTGATTATTATGATTATGGTGATTATGAAGAGGTGCCCCAAGAGCACCTGTTGGAGGAGCAGTTGGTTGAAGCCCTGGATACCCACGTCCAGGGCTCTGTGAACAGGGCGTTAGTTAAAGCGCTAAAGCCATATGCTGAACCCCTGAAGAATTCTGGGATGCGCCAGATGAAGGCGGCTTTAGGCACCACATCGCGACACCCCTCTGTGGGGAGCATTGCGCAAGTGGCGTCCGTTCTTGATCATGGTTCCTACCGTGAACTCTTTCAATCCAAAGACTCCAACCAGTTGGCAGGGGACACGGATGAGTCATCTCCGCCTGCCCCAGACACTTCTGATTCTGACAAGGACACGGTAGTTGCACCTAAACCGGCAAAAAAGAAACGCAAAACTCATCATGTGCAGGCGCCGCCGCCTAACAAAAATCTTCTGTTTGACCCCAAAAACATCATTGGATTCCTTGTGTGGAAGTGGTGCATTATGTCCAGGAGAACCTTCGCCCAGGGTTTGAGAATACAGTGCATGCCACCTTGCGCTCAGAATATCCCCGACCAGCCTTGATGGGTAAGGTGGCTGACACACCTGAGTTGGACCCTAACATGGCCTTATTCCTAAAGAAATTTTCTAAGTATCCGAAGAAGGGTCTGGATAGAGCCTGGAGGGGGTGCCAGGATAAACTACTAGACATCTCTGGCCCGATTACTAAGATCCTGGATGCGGCGGTGCACGCCAAAGATACTAACACTCTGCTAGATGTGACGGAAATTTTGGAATGGGCCCAGAGGGCCTTGTGTTTTTTGGGCAATGCCAATTGCGCAATCTCAACAGAGCACAGGCGGTCGTTTTTAATGCGCATAGACCCCCAATAGGCAGACATGGCCTCCACGGAAGCTGGCACTCTAGCCAATGGTCTTTTTTTCGGCGACAAGTTTATGAAGGAGCTAGGTAAATACGTCGCCACTTTCTCTGCTTTGGATAAAGCCCAGGCGAATATTAAGAAAGTCTTCAACGCTGGCCTTTTATACCAGGGCCGGTAGCTACAGAGGTCGAGAGTCCGGTCGTGGATTCAATCAGGCCTCCAGAGGTTCCGAGCAGAGAGGCCGAGGAGGTACCCAAAGGTCTAACTTCTACCCTACCAGAAATCGTGGGGGTCGTGGCAGATTCCAGAAAGGGGGCTACTGAAGTCAGGGTAGTGACAGAGATTCCTCATTTACAGGTAATTCTGCCTCAGTGTGGGGATGTCAAGGTGGGGGGTCGGATTGCTTTGTTTCAACACAAATGTAGAACCCTTATGTACGACCCTTGGGTATTACAGACAGTACTCGGTTTTCAGATAGATTTTTATGCCACACCTCGACAACCACACAGACCGCACCCACTACATTTTTCCCGAACAGAGAGGTCTTTTATAGACAGCAAAGTGGCATCCTTGATGCGGAAAGGGGCAATTGTAAAAACTACGCCCCATCCTCAGGGATTCACCAGCATAGTGTTTCTTGTTCCAAAGAAAGATCAAGGTTTCCGACTGGTATTGAATCTCAAGGAGTTCAATTCCTGGGTAGTGTATCGCCACTTCAAGATGGAGGGCATACACTAGCTCCGGGACTTGCTCTTGGAAGGGGATTGAATGGTAAGGCTGGACCTCAAAGACGCTTACTTAGCGGTCCCTATTTTTCCTCCCCACAGGCGATTTCTTCAATTCCAATGGGGAAACGACTGGTACGAATTCTCTGCTCTGCCATTCGGACTATCGTCCGCCCCGTGTTGTTTCACCAAACTCCTGAAGCCAGTGATTCAGTTCTTAAGGGAGCGAGGGGTCAGGCTTGTCATCTATTTAGACGATATCCTGATAATGGCCCAGAGTGTGAACACGGTTCTTCAACATCTAGCACTGACGACACAACTCCTTCAGGAGGTGGGGTTTGTCATCGATTCCAACAAATCTGTCGTAACCCCTGCTCAGTCGATGGAGTTTTTGGGGTTTCAAGTGAACTCGGTGATGGCACAGCTTTTACTTCCACTGAAGAAGCGGGTTGCCATCAAGAAGGAGTTGAGGAGAGCACTGTCCTCTCAGACCATTTCATTACAGACTTTTGCCAGGTTAGTGGGCCTGTTAGCCTCGTCGATCTAGGCCATTTTCCTGGGTCCCCTTCGTTACAGGGCACTCCAACGATTGAAGATCTTACACTTACACAAGGGCCTGAGTTGCACGGAACAGATTCTGTTGAGTCACGAGGCCAGGACAGAAATTTCTTGGGGGTTGGAGCACATGAATGCCTGGAATGGCAAGGCAATTTTTGCGTCAGTCCCAGAGGTGGTGATAGAATCGGATGCCAGCAGATGGGGTTGGGGAGCCCGGTGTGGCTCGGTGGAGACGGGGGCAGATGGTCCCCGGAAGAGCTGCATCTCCACGTAAATTTCCTGGAACTGCTAGCGGGTTCTTTTGCGATCAGGACTCTGTCCCCGCGGAAAGCGAGCTGTTGCATTCTCTTGCGAATGGACAATGTCTCAGCAGTATGGTATAACAGTCGTCTGGGGTGCACCAGGTCGCGATTACTGGTGGAAATAGCCAAGGATTTTGGGCATTATTGTCTTCTCCTCCACATTTCGGTGACGGCGGAATACATTCCGGGCAGCTCTAATGTGGTGGCGGATTGGAATTCTCGTTTTCTTCGAGATTCCATCGACTGGCGTCTTCATCCCAGGATTTTTCGTCAACTCAACGTCAAGTGGGGTCCTTGTGTGATAGACCTCTTTGCGTCCAGTCTCAATACTCAACTGCCTCTGTTCTACAGTTGGAGACCAGATCCTCTGGCAAGCAACTCGGACGCATTCCTTCAGTCATGGACGACGGGCATGCTGTATGTATTTCCTCCGTTCGCCATGAACCCGAGAGTGTTAGCGCAGATCCGCAGACAGAGAGCGGAGGTGATGTTGATATCCCCGCGTTGGAGAGCACAAGTGTGGTTCCCAGCGGCGCTGGCTCTTTCTTGTGCGTCTCCAATACGTCTGCTGTCGTTTCCGGCAATCTTGGCAGATCCTCTGGGTCATCCACATCCTCTGGTTCTTCAAGGCCAGTTACTGCTCATGGCGTGGAAACTTTCCGGCGACGTTGGCAAGTGCCGGGAGTTTCTGAGAACACATTGTTTTTCCTATCCCAGTCATGGGCCCCATCTACGCACAAGCGATATGAATCAGCTTGGCGTAAATGGGTTCGTTGGTGTATTGAACGGCAAGGGGATCCCATGGGATCCGGAATCCATATGATCATTAATTTCCTGTCGTAGATGGCAAGTACAGGGATAGCCTATAGAACGGTGAACAATTTTAGATCTGCTATCTCAGCGGGTCATCCCCACGTGGATGGAAAGCCAGTGGGGGAACACCCTTTGGTCTGCAAAGTGTTGAGAGGTATCAGGTTGGTAAATCCTCCAAAAGCAATGTATTCACAGTTGTGGGATGTGGATGTAGTGCTTCGTTTTCTTAGGACTTGGCCAGCTAATGAAGTTCTATCCCGTAAGCAATTATCAGCTAAATTGACCTTATTGTTATGTTTGATTTCATTTAAACGTGTGTCTGATGTACGGGCTCTGGACTTAGCAGGGAGAGTGTTCACTCCTTCAGGAGTTTCATTTACAATTTCAAGACGAACTAAAACTAATTCTAGGGGAATTTCCTACCCTGCTTTCCCACATCATAGTAAATTGTGTGTTGTTCAATGTTTAAAATGTTATGAGGATTGTACACGTGAGTTTAGAAATGATGTCGCAGGACATTGTAAACATCTTTACAGAGACCTTTCCGACCAGTCACTGCCGCAACTTTAGCCAGGTGGGTCACTTGGTTGTTGACCTTGGCAGGCATTGATACTGCGGCCTTTGGCGCTCATTCAGTGAGAGGCGCTATGGCCTCCAAGGCTTTTGCTACTGGTTCTCGTTTGGAGGACATTATGGCTGCGGCGGATTGGTCTTCTGATACTACTTTTAAAACGTTTTATCATAAGCCTATCGTTGATGTTGCTACTAATGTGGTGGGACAACTTTAAACTAGCATAATTTGAGCCTCCGTGGACTGACAAAGAATAAAAAAAATTCTAACGCGACAAAAATTTTCGATTCTATTATGGACACGGAGGCGATGATTATCCCACCCTCGAAACTGTCTTTTCATTATGATGTTGGGCTTTGTTCCTATTACTGTTGATGTGATTTGTTCATGTAATTTGCTTGGGGTTTCTTCCCGCCCATACTTTGATGCTTTCATTTAGTGAATGGTATGTTACGGCATATATTCTCGTTTCAGGGGAACAGAAAAAACTGGCGTAAAGGGCTCAGATGTCTTAGTGTCTGCATCTGGAGTGGAAATTCTGTGACCAATGTTGGGACTCACGTCGATGAAGGAATCAGTGATGTCCAGCGTTCGACAGTCAAGTTTGTGGACTGTCTTTCAAGTTTGTTTGTTTGCAAAGAAAGAGGAAGTGGTTTCTGCATGATGGACCATATATACACTGTGGACTGATAATGACTGGTGCATACTATGGAGGGGGTTGTACTTCCGGGGTATGCTCAGTTTAAAGTTGTTTCATTGGCTGCTGTTTTGCCTGTAAAGTAAAGAGAAGCATAATCATCGCCTCCGTGTCCTTAATAGAATCGAAAATTCTTGTCGCGTTAGCTAGAATTTTTTTTACTCGGCTGCAAATCCCAGTCCTGTGGAAGGCACACTCCAGAAACACCCTCCGTCCGGTACTCTCCCTTCCAATGTTCTCCAAGCTCGGGGAGAGGCATGACGGCAGGGCATCACAGGGACCCACGCCAGAAGCTATCCCCTGCCCTGGGAGCGCCCCTTGCTCTGAGAGCGCCCAAAGGCTGCTTCCTTCTCAGTCGGCCATCTTACATTTCTCATTACCTCTCACCAGTGCTAGAAAATAGTATTTTAAGTCAAAAAAATGTTTAGGGTGTATAAAGGGCTGATAGTACTTTAGTACATATGAAATCAAACCCAGTTTTCACCACTAGACATGACAATCGGATTTAAGTACAGCTTTGGAAACAGCATAGACAGAGATTCAAGTAGACGTGGACAGGTGTGAGTCGACAGTCAGCTGCCCCTCACCAAGAGAAGAGCAGGTTGTACAGCTTCTGCTGAGACATTCTTTAATTCATGATTTCCATGCAATCCTGGGCCTGCGTGCTTCCATGATCACTTTCAAGTCTAACGCTAGATCGAAGATACGGCTACTCAGTATGCTAGTTGACAGGAAGTACCTCATTTCTTTTACAATTGAATAATAAATAGTAGTTAGTAAGTGACAGATATAAATGAAGTACAGCCAATACAAGAATGCATTTACTACCTATATACCTCACAGGCGATATGAAATCGTGTTATTCATCATGTTATATTACAAGTTACTGATGAATTCTGCATTTATTTATATGTATTACATGTGGACGTGTAACAAAATTCATAAGGTGCAATGAGCCAGAGCAAGGTATAGGTTTGGCTTGGACCTAAGGGCCAACGGCCAATCTATCACGTAAATCACACAAAATGTGACATGTAAAAATATGGCGAGGCCACTTGGTCGCCCTACCTCTTCACAGTGTTTTCTCACACTCTAGCAGGTGTCAGTCAGTCAAAAGTACTTTATTCGGTTAATTAAAACCATAAAAGCATTCCATATGCAAAATTTAAATTAATAAAACATTAATTAGCAGCAAAGATGTTTACACAAATTATGAACATTAAATAGTCGGGGACAAACAATATAAAATGTAACATTATGGAAAACCTTGGTTCATTAAAATCAATTGATATAAACTAGATCATAAAAATCAATCTCAATATATTCCCCCATGATCTATAGCATTGATTAGCAGCAAAAGTATTACACTAATTATAAGCCTTGAGTGATCCGGGAGAGACAATCTAAAATATAACATTATAAAAGACCTCGATTCATTAAAATCAATTAATATAAACTAAATCATAAAAATTGCTCAAATTTTTTCTTCCTTTTTCTAACTGCTGCAATAAGAAAACTTGCTTTGCTAAAAATCTCCCAGACATTGGACAACAACTGTAAATGCATAAGTGCGGGTTTTACTTGTAAAAAACCTTTATCTTTTAGAATTGGGAGAATGAAACGCTTCCGAATGTGCAAAAAATGCTCACAAAAGAAAAAGAAATGTAATGTGTCCTGCGTAGAAAAGTTATCACATGAGCATACGCCCAAATCCTCCACCCTTCTCCATCCCGGAGGGTCAGCAAGAAGAAAATGTAGCTGATTCAGCCTAAATCTTATCAGGAGGAAGTGGTGGTTAGGATTAGATACCACATTCAGATACGGTTCAATTGCACGAGACGTTTTTAGTAATTGGTGGGCGCGTACAGTTGGTTTTACCAACTCCCTTTCTTCTCTTTCCATGGAGGCCATATATAAATAAGATTGCTTCACCCACTGCAGGTCACCCTTTACTAGTTTATCTGGTGAATTAAATAGCTCTGGCCGACCCAATTTCACTGCCAACCTTTTAACGTGACTCAGCCAAGGGATACGGCTCACTTGATCTAGAGCCAAACAATCTCTTAAGACTTCACGATTTAATTCTAATTCGGGGTTTAACCAAGTTGTAATCCATTTCAAAAGAGGTGCTAATACAATTAAATCCTCAACAAAGCCAATCCCAATCTCTTGATGGATTATATATGTTGGTGTGGATTGTGGCACCGATAACAAGTTTCTTAAAAATTTGTTCTCAACAACTTGAATTCCACTTGCCTCTCTAAAACCCCATATATCCGCACCATAAGTTGCAATGGAGGTGCATTTTGCTTCATATATTTTTAGCAAGGCTTGCATTGGTTTAGCCCCTAACCTACTTGCGAAACCTAAAACTGCAGATGTGGATCTGGCCAAGACATTTCTCTTTGCATGTAATTGCGGTATCCATGTGCCTCGGTCATCCCAGATAGGGAAAAGTTGTAACCCTGGTAATCACGTTACCCTCGCAATGGAGAGTTTTAACCCTTTTAGGCTTAGAGCCAATTATCATTGTGTGTGATTTTGAAAAATTAACACTTAAATCCAAGGATTTCATAAAAGTAGCAATAGAATTTAAAAGAAGTTGTAAACCGACCGCCGTTCTTGCTAAAAGTGCGGCGTCATCCGCGTATAGGAGTGCCAGGATCAATCGGTCCCCCACACGCGGAATGTCTTTGCTTGCTTCCCCTAAAACTTGCTCCAGGTTATTAATATAAAGGGTGAAGAGTAAGGGGGCCAGAATACACCCCTGCCTAACACCGTTAGCGATACATATTCCCTGGGTGCAATTCCCCCTTTGGTCATACCTCACAGTGGCAGTCAGGTCCCTGTGCAGATCGGCAAGGAAATGAACGATATTTCTGTCCACACCTAACTTGAGAAGCATAACCCATAGTTTGGACCTATTCACTCGGTCAAAGGCCGAGGAAAGGTCCATAAACACAAGGTAGAGTGTTCCCTTCTTGGCGATGGTATACTTCCCAATTAATAGGTGCAGGTTAAGGTACTGATCAGTAGTGCCTCTTCCTTTCCTGAATCCGTATTGCAGATCTGATAGAACGTTAGATTCAGTTAACCAAACTGTGAGTTTACCTAGTACCGCCCTTCCAAGTACCTTAACGGCAGAGTCAATGAGCGATACTGGTCTGTAACAGCTTGGGTCCCCTCTATTGCCCTTTCTGAAAATTGGGACAATCACTGACTCTGACCATGATCTAGGTAGTCCCATTTTACATGCACTATTAAAAACGTGGGCCAATATCTTAGACCAAAACATTATATCAAACTTGAAAAGATCGGCTGGGACACCGTCTGGTCCAGGGTCATTTGGGTTATAGCCTCCGCTACTTCTAACTCCGAAAACGTCAGAGTGTATGCCTCAACTTCAAAGGTGGTGCCTGAGGGTCCTTGATTAACCTGATCGCTGTACATAGATTTAAAATGATTATGCCAATCTTGCTCCTGTATGTTACAGTCAAGGGGGGAGACAATAGATTCTTGAAAAACATATTTGTTAACAATGTCCCAAAATTTGGCACTATGTTTAATCTCATGTTTGCGTTTATTTATTGCCAATTTATATATTTTCCTTATAGCTGCTATGGCGCACTTATCTTGTGGTTTAGACGTTAAGGCCACTAGCAACTTTCGATGAGCAACTGAACAATTGCGGTCAAACCATCTCTCCCCTTTGTTTTGATGTTCCCTAAAAGGGCATTTAAGATCAGAAGCCACCTGGGTACACATTTTGGTATATGCCATAAGGACCTCCTTGTCCCTCGAGTTGTCGTCTAGACAAAGGTTCATCTCTCTTCCAACAGTATGCGACAAATTCGCCTGAAAATCCCCCGGTACTACCGAGCACCATTTGAGTTTACGGGCCTGGTCTATAGGTCGAATATTAGCGGTACAAGCAGATCTGTCGGATTTTCGGGTTTCCTTGAGACCACCCGCCAGTATCAAACTTATGGGATTGTGGTCACTATACACAGACCACTTGGTGGTGTAGTCCATCACCCATGGGGTCAGAGCTACACTAATAAAAATATAGTCAATGGTGGAATGCGCTCCCATACCTTTAAAGGTGGGGACATCCTCACCATCATGCCTTATATTGGGATAAAATAGGCCATGATCCGCCAGGGTGCTCTCCAAAAGAGCACCCTGCAATGAATGTTCAAAATGCGTCTCTGAATAATTAGCAGGGCCCAGGATATCCGAAACATAAAAATTTAGACTGCAACGATGTACATTAAAATCGCCTAAAATAATAACCGAATAAGAAGTAGTTTGTTTCTTACTATATGAATCAAGGAAACAGTTCAGACTGACCAAATGTTCATTTATAGTGATTTTATCAAATGAATTATAAAAAATAACAATGAGCAGGTTTGGGGCATTTAAAAAAGTGATCTGTACCACCAGAAAATTCAATGAGCCTGAGTTCAATTTACAATGGTTACCTGCAACTTTTAGAGAAATCAAGGTCAAAAGACCACCCTTTGCCCTGCCTCTTACAAAGGGTTTAGCTGGTTCCATATGGATGGTATAGCCATCCATCCAGAAGTTGTTCTCGGTGTCCCAAGTTTCTTGTAACCCAATCATGTCAAACTCGCTTAGGAAATCTTTCCACCTGGTGTCATCTGACTTATTTTTAAGTCCTGCTATATTCCAGCTTAAAATCCTTGTACACTGTCCTGAGTAACTCTTTGCCCCCTGGGTAGGTTCACGCTGACAAATCATGTTATTGACTCCAGCCCCGTTATACCCTTCAAGACAGGGGTCTAGTCAGTCATTATTATCCAGCTGGCTTAATGGGGCAAATCTATTTGATGTCGCAAACCTACTCTCTATGGTTCTGTTGTCTGCAGTGGTATTCCCTTTTAAGTGGCCTTGAGATTGATCCACAATATTTGTCCTGGGGGAACTGAGTAGCATTATGCATAGTTTTGGCGGTAAATCCACATAACCCTCTTCCTATCATATATCTTAATGGCCCCCTGCTGTCTCTACCCCTTGTGCCCATATCGGGTGGATAAAAAGAACCGAGGGGTAAAGCTGTGATCCTTCCCCTGGCCCTATTAAAGCTCCCGTGAAGGAGCCACCCTGCCACATCTATCTGATCAAAATTGATCACTATGCAGTTGCCATCTTCCGTTTTAGGGCCATTTCCCACCCAGCCTACCCGCCTTGCCATTATAATGTGTGTAGATGCTCTTAGGCCCCCCCTCAGAAGCCCTACTGCACCAGAACATAACTTTGCGAATGAGCTCCTCAGTTGTCTCAGTGCTATTACTTTTAAGAGGAGGTACCCCTACTAAGACCGCCACTAGGGGAGAAGCCTCCGGGGGCAGATTCAGCACTACTTGTGTAGCGGATGCTCCTGATGGTGATAAATGTGACCCTATAAAAGGTAGTATATCGGGCTTCCGCTTAGTGGAACTCAAAGCTCCTTTAGCGATAACGCCCATTTGGTCACTACATGCATCAATTCTAGTGAAAGGCCCCAAGGGTGTCGGTGTTGGTATAGTATCATTATCAGTGATCATGATGCGAGATGTTAATAGACTCCTGGCATCCTCAGCTTTACCTGTTTTATTTCCCACAACATTTATTTTATGAGCCTGACTCCTCCCCGCACTGACGACATCAAGTTTGAACTCTATTTTAGTTAGCCTGTCCATCACACAATCTAAACCAGATGTAATACACTTAAATAAGTCCTCCTTTAGTAATCCAACGAGCGTGTCAATGTGTGAGAAAATCGGGTCCAAATCCGCATTAGCCAAATTAGGGGAGATCAGTATCTCCGTGGACCGCTGATCATCACACCCCTTCCGTGTTAATGTCTTCTTTGTGGCGGACCTGTTTTTAGATATTTGTTCCTCCCTTTTTTGCAGAGGCTACAGCCCCGTCTCTTGACGATTCCGTGCTCCCCTTGTTCTCTAATTGACCTTTGGGGCAAGATATAGAAGCAATGTCATTATCTCTAGTGGTATTGTTTACAGTCAAAGCTATTATTTGGCTTAAGTCGGGATCTGGACCTGTAACACCCTTGGTGACAGTTTCAACTGTTCCATCAGTCCCCAACCCCAACTGAGCCTCCACATCCTGGATCTCATTAGTTATGGCCCCCACAGCTGTTGTCAAATAAGAAATAATAGAGGCACAGTTGCGTGGAATCTTTGCCTTGGATTTGGTGGAAACGGCGGAACATAAGTCTTTTCGCTTACCCATACTGATGTCTTGGCGAAAGAGGGATGGCCCGGTCCGGTCTCAGCCGTTCACGGATGGGCGCAGACGAGCCTGCCCTTGGCCCGGGCTTTGCCAGGCGCGCGCCTGCGCGCGTCCCGCGAAGCAGTTGCCGCGAGTGGTTAAATATGCCCCCCTGGGCGCTTGGCAGCGACGTCAGCACCTCCGGGCGCAGGCAGTAGAGTCTCCTGGGGCTTGAAGTCCCCGTGGTAGTCGGTTCACAGGGCGATGCGGCTCCCTCGAAGGTGTACTCTCTCCCTGATTAGTACCAAAAGGCTATTTATCTCCCCAGGCCTTACTCACTCTCTTTCTTCTAGGTGTTCACGCTCCCTTACAGGTGTCCTATATCTATCCACCCCTAACCCCGGGCCAGTGTGCTCTCTCTCCCTGACAAATGTTTAAGGTCTCGCTATCCCCGCAAGCCTAGTGACCCCTTTGTTTTCTAGGTGTTCTTACTGCCAGGTGTTCTCTCGCCCTATCAAGTGCCAAAAGTTTGACGATCTATCTACCCATTCCTTATGCTCTCTCTCTCTCTCTCTTTAGTCAAGACATTTACTGTTCCTTACAGGTATACCATACAGATCCACATCTCTCTCTGTGTTTTCTCTCTCTCTCTCTCTCTCTCTCTCTCTCTCTCTCTCTGATAATTGTTCATAGTCTTCCTATCGCCTCATGCCTGGCATTCTCTTCCCGGGTATTTTCTCTCTCTCTCTCTCTCTCTTCCTGGTGTTCTCACTCTGCCCATGGTCTTTCTACCAATCTCCAAATGCATTGTAATCTTTCTATATCTCTTCTACATGCTCACTCTCACTTACATATGTCCCTTATCTATCCACTTCACCCCGTGTCAGGTCTTTTGTCACTTTGTGACAAGCATCCAAGGTCTGCCTATCTCCCCGTGCATGGGGTTCATTCTCTCTTCCGAGTATTCTCTTTCCCTGATATGTGGCACAGGTCTGCCTGTTTACCTCCCCATATCTGGCATTCTCTCTATCTCTCTTCCAGTTAATCTTTCCCCCTGGCAGGTGCCTCAGGTCTGTTCTCACCCTACCAGGTATTTTCTCTCTTCTAATCATGCTCTCTCTGTTTCTGTCAGCTTTAGCCCCTAGACCCTCATGTGTCCTCTGTCGCTGGCAGGTACCACAGGTTTAGTTCCATCTCATCTCTGCCAAACGTTATATTTCCCCAACCATATATCCCTCTTTTACACGCTATGTGTTCTCTACTAATGGTCACAGGTCTCTCTGGTTCCTTTCTGTCAAATGTCCTCAACTGCTCTGGCCAGGTGTTCTCTCTTATATACAAGTTTGAGTGTCCAATGTTTAGTTCTGTCTTTCTATTTCAGCTGTTCTCTCCATACTACGTCTCAAGGGATAGCTCTCTCCTTCACACAGTAAGTGTCCTCTCTCCCATTCCAGGTTTCCCCAATCTATCTCTGTCTTGCTCTGGTTCCCAAGTGCTTGTCCGGTGTTGTCTCGTCATACCAAGTACCTAGGCATCCCTATCTCTATCTTTCTCTCCATAGCTCAGGCTTGCTGCTGTCTTTCCACGAAAAGTAGTTATCATAGCTATCTCTCTCTTCATATCCGAGGTGCTCTCTCTCCGTTTCTAGAGATCTCCGATTAGCTCTCTCCCTTCCGACTAGGAACACTCCCAAATCTCTGCCAGTGAATCTCTCCCTGCCAGATTTATCATGTCTCTCTAACTTGCTAGGTGCCCCAAGTCTAGCTATTTCGTTCTGTCAGGCGTTCGCTTTATGCCTGTCCATCGTTGTGTCTCTCTGTGTCTTAGTGTCTGTGTCTCCCAGTGTGTCTGATTCACTGTATCTGCATCTCCCAATGTCTGTCTTTCCCAGTGTCTGCGGGTTCTGTGGTCCATCACTGTATTACTCTGTTTTAGTGTCTGTGTCTCCCGGTGTTTGTGTTTACTATGTGTCTGTCTCTCCCATGTGCGTCTCCTATCTGTCTACATCTCCCATGATCTGTCTCTCGGGTTCTGTGGCCCATTTTACTGTCTTTTGTGCTGACTGTGTCTCCCAGTGTCTGTGAATCCCATGTGCCTGTCTCTCCCATATGCTTGTATCTCCCATGTGCTTGTCTCTCCCATAGTCTGTTTCTCCCAGTGTCTGCTGGTTCTGTGGTCCCTCCATACCTCCACAACACAAAATACTATTCTACATAATTACACTCCATAACACATAATTCCAACGCCACATAATTCCAGTACACTCAGTACCATATCTCTACTATCCACATGTTTCCACTGCACACCATGCCATATAATTCTACTACACAAATCCACTCCACCCTGATGTACCAAAGACTCGTAAAAAAGAGACTTGCTAGGAAGCAATCATCTCATTTAACTCC
This sequence comes from Triturus cristatus, assembly GCF_964204655.1. Classification (NCBI taxonomy): domain Eukaryota; kingdom Metazoa; phylum Chordata; class Amphibia; order Caudata; family Salamandridae; genus Triturus; species Triturus cristatus. The sequence goes on from NC_140592.1 coordinate 937,241,584, forward strand.
CTAACATTGTATTAATTACGTATTGTGTAAAACTAATACGCACTACATCAAAAATAAGGGTCAGAGAAGCTTGCATATGTGTTTACTAATATAAGTAACTTGAGGGAAGTTCTAAAATGGCTGCTAACGGGAAATCTTTATTGCGCATCGACGCAGTATGACGAGCTGTCGCTTGGAGGGAAATTCTTGCGCATGAGCAGAAAATACTAAAATGGCAGATGGAAAGCTCACATGCTCAGCATCTTCTTTCCTGAAATTAAACCAAGCTATTTTACTAATTGTAATGCGGGGAATGCATTAATAAGTAAATGGGATTAGAGTAGGTGGTATACAGTGAAACCATTTATTCTTGAAAATAGTATTTGTCTTTCTGACTTTCTTATTAGTGCACATTTAGGCCTCTCGTATGAGTCCAGAGTTTGTTAGACATGTGACCTCTGCGCATGCCTGGTGAGATTGAGGCAGAAGAGTGACGATACACTTGAATGCGATCCAAGGACACAAAAGTTACATACCCTGGGAACAAGCACTGAAGACCTCTGGATGAATGGATGTTCACGACAATTTTAAACAAATGTTTCTAATAAGATGTGAATATGGGTGGGAATAAAGTTTGGAATAGAAATTAAGGGGTTGGATTTATGAACAATGGGTTGATAGACTAAGATGACATATACGCATGGTGTGATGATCTTCCCCCCTGGCCTGTCCCATCAGAGTTAGTATTTTTACGATATTGAAACATTAATGGGTGGTAAATGAATATTGAAAGGTATAATTGAGGTAGTTTTAGTTAGTTAGTCAGACGGAGATTAGCTGAATGCTGCAGAAGCTCGGGATGCTGTCGGAGTGACGAGAGATGCTGATGAAGAATCAAATGCCGAACTATCTATCTTAAATTAATTTTAGAAGAAGATCGCGGAAGAATCTCGAGGAGGAAGAGAGTGTCAGAGAGGGGTGCTGCGCAAGTGTCGGTGTTAGAGAGGCCATCTATCTTGTCCTGAATCCTGACCATAAGCCTTTGCCGCCTGATCTTTCCCGGGGGACCCTTTACCAGCCCTTTGGACAGGGGGTTGGTTTTCACACCATCCTAGGTAAATATTATTTCCGTGAATGTGCAGATGTCTTTTTCTCTCTGTCCTCTCCTTCCTGTGCATAAGTCATTGCAAAGTATAAAGTATGTGCTTTATGATTGATTAATTGAATCTTCTCTCTTATGTGTGACGACGACTGTACTGTACTTTGAGGTGGTTCATATGCAAATTAATTAAGATAAAGATGTAAAAAATGTTCGAGTCTTTGGTTATTTCATTAAAAATAGAATAGGTTAATCTATGTCATTTCACCATCAACTAGCTCCAACTAATGGTCCATCGACCATTGGATATAACTTTTTGATCAGTGAAAAGATTAGTTAGGAATGAAAAGAAACTAATCTTGACTTTAGAAAACATAAAAACATTGACTCCAGCTGTTACCTAACTGTGAATGTGTGTTTATGGGCCCAGGTGAGTATATGGTATTGGAGTATCTGTTGCTGGTACGCCGCGGGATCAGTTTTCTGGTAGCAGAGCTATGGTCAATATTGACTAATTTGGTGATAAGTATTGATTATTGATTAATGTCTAACAAAAAAGAGTTAGCGTCTTATGTTGTCTGGAAAATTCTCGGGGAGTGAATAGCGGGTGGTGATAGAATCCTTACTGCAGTGAGGTTACTCGTCTGTTGAAATAGCACTGAGAAGCTATGCAGGGCTATGCAGGGCTGGCAGTGTTAAAATAGGGACTATTTTGTATAAAAGTTGAGTGTGAATGGTAGCGAAAAGGGTTCGCTGGTGAAACTTTGGTCTTATATCACCTAGTAAGGGTAACACTGAAGGAGTAGCGGGTTCTCGTGAGCTTGAATGAAGGGTAAACAGAGGTTTTTTACTTGCAGTAGAAAAGGAGCAATTCTAAATCTCCAGAACAAGTCGGAAAATCTATCCTTTGTTTAGTGGAACAGGCAGAGTAGCGAATATTTTTATGTTGTTATTAACTAAATTTATTTAAAGAAGTGTAAAGAAAATATGTTTTTGTATTACCTTGTGAAGGGAGGGTCAGTTGCCGGAGTTGCACTGATGCCACAGAGAGCCGTGCTGGGATAGGCTGAAACAGCGGGCGTGTGACAGACGCGAATTGTAAAGGAGGGATCCGTAGTAAGGAGCAGAACTGACGTCATTGAAAAGGCCGCGCTGGTATTGGTCAGACCACGAGCGTGAGCTGGAATCTGATTGGGTGATTGAATAGAAGCTGTTTTAGGATTGGTTGACGAAAATTTGTATGTTTGATTCTCATTTGCCTTTTGAAGTGAGTCTCCCCGACAGGAAAGCTCGAGGGTTTGTGGATTATTGTTTCCTACATCGAATATCTAGAATGTATGGTGAACAGAGAAAAATTTCATTTATAAAGAAAATTAAGAATTTCTTTAAGAAAGATAAGCCTGTGTTGACAATTGAGGGGATTCCTATTCCGCCACCTAAAACGCCTGCTTCATTTATGATGATGGAGAGAGGATATCATACATGTGTATGGATGGAGAATTGGATAGAATACACAAAGAGTGATGGTGTTTTAGCTTTTCCTGAACATGGTACGTTTGATGGGAGAATTCTTCAGAACTTGAGAATGCGGATGAATGATTTAGATCCAAGACCTAGGCTCACGCAGTATGAGGCTTTAGAAGAATGGGGGACTGAGGCATATGAACAAGAGAAAAACAAGAGTGGAAGATATATGGGACATTTCCCCCGATATTTATGTGAGTCACGTGAGGGTCAGATGAAGCAATGGAGAAGAGCAATGGTATCAGAAGGTTTATATCCAGTGTTAGTGGCTGAGGAACAGTCAGGGGGCAAGTGTAAAGAGAAAACGAAACACATGAAAATGACAGGTTATGGTGAATCAGATGATGAATCTTTGGAGGACATTTTAACTAAAAACCCTCTCCCGCCGTATCAGGAAAGACCCAGTAGAGTTACCCCAAGTGCACCAGTCATGGGAACACCCTTGATTTCACATATTTTACATGATACGTCAGTTAATAGGGTACTTCAAGATAGGGAAAAAGAAGCGTTAAATAAAAATAGAGAGGGATATAGAAAATAAGCCAATTAAATTTAAACCCAGAAGCATTGACAATACCCGTAACTATAGGTCCTGTTGTTTCTTTGTATCGAGACAAAGTAAATTGCCCAAAACTCCAAGTTGTAATAACTCCTCTGAATAATCCTAGGAAAGAAATTGTAATAATTGACGACCAAGCCAGTGAGTGTGATTCAGTGATTTCATTAATGGTTCTACCAATAAGAGAATCAGTACGTGAAACCCCAAAAAGAGTTACACCCAGCAGTTCAAAAGAGGGAAGGTCTGTGGTATCCTCAGGAACAAGAAGTGCAACAGTGGTAACTCCAGAAGATCTGGAGAGATGGGCGCAGGGAATAGAAAATCAAAGTTCGACCCCAAAAATATTAGACATTTACAAACTGAAAGTGGAATTGGAAGAGGTAATAGCTGGAAATGTGGGAATAGAAAGATTGAACACTTACAATGAGGAAGAGATGTTGTTTATATGTAGAAGTATAACCAGAAATGCAAGATTGTTTCATGAGAAATTGACAGAGCTTGCTTCAGAGATGGGAATAGATATAGGGAGATCAAAAAAACTACAGTGTCAGGTGTCAGCGGCTCAAGAAGGAATCAGAAACCACTAACCTCTGCGTAGCAGCCAGCAGGGACGATGTCCAGCTGAGTATGTTCCCTTCTCCACCGGATGCGGTCTCTCCCCAGAGTGTGATGTGATACAGCTATGAGGGAGCGCACCCGGGGGAAAAGAACAAGGACGAAAACAAAAACTCCTGGGGCTCTTGCGTAGGGGGTCTGGTCTGAGAGTGCGTACCGGCTATCTGCAAGGAGGGTACAGAAACAGACAATTTGTAGGTTAATACTTCTGCCTAACCCCTCAAAGACACTCTTCTTCACTTTTTTCTGGTAGCATATATATAGATATACCTGAGTGGATTTGGGCTATGCCCCTTCTGCTCTGTTTCCTCACAATGTACAGGTAAGTTCCTTGAATATGTCTTTCCACCCGGTATTCCCCCAGCATCAGTTGCGACACTCTCTCGCTTCTCCAGGTTCCAGCACTCACTTAGATGAAAGGCTCTAAGTGCAGACTGGAATCCCCATACAAGCACAAGGTCTGGATCTCCAGCGTAATATTAAAGGAAAAAGAAAGGGGTTTCTTACTTGCTTCTCAGGGGAGTAAAGTCACTCGGTACCTGTCTGTCCTGTGCTGGCCACTGGAAAACCATAAGCGTCACCCAACACGGCAGAAAACGGACTTCGGATGGGCGTCCGTGGATTATGGCAGCTCCACCATCGCCAAAAGGTTCAGGAGATGTTGAACTGTAGTAAACTGTGAAGTTCCCGCAGCATGAACGCTTCTCTTGTGAAGTCCTCGCGGGAACGTTACTCTAGGATGCTTTTCTTTTGAAGTCCTCTCAGATTTGCTTAACACGGGTGCATTCAAGGCGATGCTCGGCTTTCTCCGATCCGCGGGAAGGAAAGCGTCCGCTCGCCGCCATCAATCGGGAAGGATTGTCAAGCGCCTCCCCCTCGCCCCGGAAGTGCTTTTGAAGGCAACCGCTTGAAACACGGGTCGCCACCCGTAAGCGGCCCTCGGCCTTCTGGGAGTTGTAGTTTTGGAGGAGATTCGGGTAGGGAAGACGCGAGAAACACGTCTCTGCCTGTGGCTTCGTGCGTGAAGGAGCATGACAGAACCCCCTCTTAAGGATCGCCGACTCGGCGGTTGTCCCGGTCTTCCAGGGTGAGCCTCGTGGAATCGTTCAATGAGATCGGGGCAGTGGAGGTTTTGTACCGGTTCCCATGTCCTATCCTCCACCCCAAAACCTTTCCAGTCCACCAAGTATTGCACTGGCCCCCGTACCAAACGGGAATCGAGGAGTTCCTGTACTTCATATTCTTGCTGTCCCTCGATCTCTAATGGGAGGGGGCGTTCTGGCAACCTAATGTGGCTAGGACATGGACGGAGCAAGGAAACGTGGAAAACGGGGTGGATGCGCCATGTCTGGGGTAATGCTATTTTCATTGCCACTCATTAATGGTTTCTACTATGGGATAGGGACCTATGTATTTTGGTTTCAGCTTGTTGGCCCCCTTTAGATGCAGGTTTCTAGTTGCCAGCCATACCATGTCCCCCACCTTATATTCTGGTTCTTTGGTTCTCTTCTGATCTGCAAATCTTTTGTAAGTCGCTTGAGCCTTGCTGAGGTGCTGCTTTGCCTCCTGGAGCACGGCTCGTAAATGTGCATGATGTTCTTGAACGCTAGGGACCGGGGATTGGATGGGCCATTCAAAGGGAAGCATGTTTGGATGGTATCTGTACAAACAGAAGAATGGAGAGCACCCTAGCGTGGAGTGTTCTGAGTTGTTGTAGGAAAATTCCGCTGTCCATAGTAGGGTGACCCAGTGTGTAGCGCTCTGGAGGTAAAAACATCAAAGGTATTGTTCCAGGGACTGATTGAGACGTTCTGTTTTTCCATCAGTCTGGGGATGATAACTAGTGGACAGCCTGGCGTCGATGTTCATGGCTTTGCATAATGCTCTCCAAAATCGGGAGGTGAACTGTGTTCCTCTGTCCGTGATGAGAACGCTGGGCAGCCCGTGGGCTCTGACTACGTGTTGCAGAAAGATAAGGGCTAATTCGAATGATGTAGGTAGCCCTTTTAGAGGTATGAAATGCCCCATCTTGGTCAGATGGTCCACGACCACTAACACCACCGTGTATCCACTGCAGGGGGGCATCTCCACGATAAAATCTATAGAGACAGTGTGCCAGGGTCTAGGAGGGATAGGCAAAGGTCTTAGTAGTCCCCTCGGTTTGGAGTGTTCCGCTTTTCCTTGAGCACACACTGAACACCCGCTGAGGTACTCTTTTGTGTCTTTCTTTATCGTTGGCCACCAGAAGGAGCGTTCAATACAGGCAATTGTTTTGTGTGTTCCCAAGTGTCCTCCCAACGCGGTATCGTGAGCCCATGCCAGGACCTGTTCCTGAAGACCCGCAGTTGGTACATATAGTGCGTGAGAATGGTACAACAAGTTCTTGTCTTCGGCTCGGTGTTCGGGTTCTTCTTTCATCCAGGCCCGTCTGTCGATATCGGCTAAGGAAGTCCTTTCGTCGTCGAGGAACGTCTGGGAGAAGAGTAAGGCTAGGGTCGATTCTTCGATGGAGTCCTCCGCGAGGATCAAGGGGGGTTCCGGCGTCTCTATGTCTCTGGGGTCCTCAGGGTCTTCCAAGCGGGATAAAGCGTCTGCTTTCCCGTTTTGGAGTCCCGGTCTGTATTTGATGATAAAATCATAATCAGCAAAAAAGAGTGTCCATCGCAGCTGTCGGGGTGTGAGTGCCCTAGCTGTTTTCAGGAACAACAGGTTCCGGTGATCTGTGTATATTTCTATTTTGTGTCGTGCTCCCAAGAGATAGTGTCGCCATTCTTCACAGGCCCGTTTTATGGCAAGCAATTCTTTGTCGGAGATAGAATAATTTATTTCGCTGGCTGTGAGTTTTTTGGAGAAGTACGCCACAGGGTGAAGCTGTCCCGTCTGTGGATATCGCTGGGACAATACCCCTCCTAGGGCGTACTGGGACGCATCTGTTTCTACCACGAAAGGGAGAGAAGAGTCAGGATGTTGCAAAATAGGGGCCTGGGTGAATCTAGTCTTTAAGTCCTGAAATGACCTTTCAGCCTCTTCCCCCCACACAAAAGGGGCGTTCTTTCTCAGCAACTGTGTAATGGGTTGGATAATCCTTGAGCAGTCTTTAATAAAACGCCGGTAGTAATTGGCGAATCCCAGGAAACTCTGGACCGATTTGACATGATGTGGAGTTTTCCAGCGGGTGATCGCCTCCACCTTGTTAACATCCATGTGAAATCCATCCGCGTTGATCACGTAGCCCAAAAAGGCTACTTCCTGAACATGGAACAGACATTTCTCCAACTTCGCATACAGGGAATGTTTCTGGAGCCTTTCCAACACGGTCTTAACATGAGTGACGTGGTCCTTTAGACAGGGAGAGTAGATGAGGATATCGTCTATGTATACCACACAAAAGACGTCCAAGAGGCCTCTCAACACCTCATCCATCAAAAATTGAAAGGCTGCTGGGGCGTTACACAGCCCAAAAGGCATCACCCTGTATTCGAATAACCCGAATTTGGTTCGGAAGGCGGTCTTCCACTCGTCTCCACTCCGTACTCTGACGAGGTGATAGGCGCCTCTCAGATCCAACTTAGTGAGGTATCGGGCGCCCTTCAGTTGATCCAGAAGCACAGGGATCAAAGGGAGAGGGTAGCGTTTTTTTATTGTTACACGGTTTAATGCTCTATAGTCGATGCATGTCCTTAACTCATCGCAGTCCTTCTTCGGTATAAAAAAAAGAGGCGACGATGCAGGAGATGAAGAATGAGTGATAAATCCGGAGGCCAGATTCTCCTCCAAGTAGTTTTTCAGATACCGGGTTTCTGGCTCTGTCAGGGCGTACACTCGACTGCATGGAATGTCCGCTCCGGGGATTAACTCGATGCGGCAGTCATGGGCTCTGTGTGGAGGTAGCTGGGTTGCTTTTTGTTTCATCAAAGGTATGGTCTAGCTGGCTGCGTTCCCTCCCATGTAGGACATCATAAAGGCTGTCTTTGCCGTTTCATCCTGAAAGACAGTGGGCATATACAAAAAGTGCAATCGACATTGATTTAGGAAGGTTTCAAACTTCTTGGGTTCACCATAGAAGCGTTCTGGGGGTGCCAATGGGATGCTGAGATTCTGGATCACATGGATCGCTGGAACGGACTCGGAGGTTGGTGGGGGACCTTGAGAGGCTGCGAGGAACCCTCCCCCATGTGTATCAAAGGACGAGGGAGGACGGATATTTTGAGAAGGCGGTTGAAGCGTGGCTTCTTTGATGTAAGGACTCGAGCCTGGGTCCCTACGGGATAAACCAGCGACCTTCCTTCTTAATGTGCTCACTTCTTTACGTAGGTCCTGGTTTTCTAAATGTGAGGTTTGTACCTCCTGCTGCAGGGCTGTTAGGCTCTCCAACAGAGAGGACAATACGACATTAGTGTCCATCGTCCGGGTTGGGCGTCGTTCTTGGGCTTGACAATCTGTCAGGTGTCAGCGGCTCAAGAAGGAATCAGAAACCACTAACCTCTACGTAGCAGCCAGCAGGGACGATGTCGAGCTGAGTATGTTCCCTTCTCCACCGGACGCGGTCTCTCCCCAGAGTGTGATGTGATACAGCTATGAGGGAGTGCACCCGGGGGAAAAGGAACAAGGACGAAAACAAAAACTCCTGGGGCTCTTGCGTAGGGGGTCTGGTCTGAGAGTGCGTACCGGCTATCTGCAAGGAGGGTACAGGAACAGACAATTCGTGGGTTAATACTTCTGCCTAACCCCTCAAAGACACTCTTCTTCACTTTTTTCTGGTAGCATATAGATATACCTGAGTGGATTTGGGCTATGCCCCTTCTGCTCTGTTTCCTCACAATGCACAGGTAAGTTCCTTGAATATGTCTTTCCACCCGGTATTCCCCCAGCATCAGTTGCAACACTCTCTCGCTTCTCCAGGTTCCAGCACTCACTTAGATGAAAGGCTCTAAGTGCAGACTGGAATCCCCATACAAGCACAAGGTCTGGATCTCCAGCGTAATATTAAAGGAAAAAGAAAGGGGTTTCTTACTTGCTTCTCAGGGGAGTAAAGTCACTCGGTACCTGTCTGTCCTGTGCTGGCCACTGGAAAACGATAAGCGTCACCCAACACGGCAGAAAACGGACTTCGGATGGGCGTCCGTGGATTATGGCAGCTCCGCCATGGCCAAAAGGTTCAGGAGATGTTGAACTGTAGTAAATGGTGAAGTTCCCGCAGCACGAACGCTTCTCTTGTGAAGTCCTCGTGGGAACGTTACTCTGGGATGCTTTTCTTTTGAAGTCCTCTCAGATTTGCTTAACACGGGTGCATTCAAGGCGATGCTCGGCTTTCTCCGATCCGCGGGAAGGAAAGCGTCCGCTCGCCGCCATCAATCGGGAAGGATTGTCAAGCGCCTCCCCCTCGCCCCGGAAGTGCTTTTGAAGGCAACCGCTTGAAACACGGGTCGCCACCCGTAAGCGGCCCTCGGCCTTCTGGGAGTTGTAGTTTTGGAGGAGATTCGGGGAGGGAAGACGCGAGAAACGCGTCTCTGCCTGTGGCTTCGTGCGTGAAGGAGCATGACATACAGAAACTATATCGAGTGGAGTTTACTGACAAAGATTTAGAAAATATTAATATGTCCGGTAGAAAGCTACAGGAATAGGAGTTGATGAATATTTTGCAAAAGCGGGGAGACATTGACAAGTGGAGGACAAGGTGGACAAGGAAGAAGGAGGAAGCGCAGGCGAAAGAAGCGCCCTCTGCATATTTATTAAAAGAATCAGGAAAGGTAGAAAGAATTTGTCCCATGAGAGAGAGGTACCTGGTGGTGGATATGTTCTTGTCCCATGGAGTCGACAAGACATTTTGTCATTTACAAACGATTTCCCCAGATTAAGAGAGAAACCAATTGAATGGTACAAGTAGGTTGATAGGTTTGTGAAGGTTTTGAAGGTTTTGTTGAAGGATTTGGATGGTCTGTTTGATATAGTGGTGCCTGCTGATTCATGGACGGAATGTAAGATTACAGTCGATTGGCCGAGTGAAGAGCATCCTAGAGATTCAAAAACAGGAGCACCCTCAGATGATGTGATGAAGAAATATCACCAAGTAATTACTTTCTTGAAAGGGAAAATCCCTCCCAAAGAAACAGATTGGGTAAAGATAGATAAAACAACCCAAGAACTGAATGAATCTGTTCATGCGTACTATGAACGACTGCTACAGGTGTTCAAGCAGTATAGTGGCTTTGAGAATATTGGAGATAAGGATATGGGACATTTTGTGTATCGGTTTGTGTACGGCTTGAAACCAGAGATTAGTCAGATGATTCAACAGCACATGTTGTGCTGGCAGAGCAAGACTATAGATGAGATTCTGAAGTACGCAAAATATTGTTGGAACGATATTGAGGCGAGACATAGAAAATTAAAAGAGAAAATGATGTGGACACAGGTGAAATTGGCAGAACAACAGGAACTAAAGTCGAATTGTCAGACTGATGGTCAGATGAAAGAACAGAATCAGAGTGATCATGTGGCGAATGGTGGTAAATCAAGAACACGAATGAATAGAGCTTGGACATTGGAAAAACGAGTGTAACAATATTCAGAATAATAATGGGCCAAACCAAAATTTTAATCCACAGACGCAGAATGAGGTGCTTATGAATCAGCCGCAGCAGGTAGTTAATCAGTAGTGTCAGGTGCCACATTCCCCTATGCCACATTTTGTGGGCCAGCCAAAGTACAGTGCAGACGCCGGATATCAAGGAGGAAGTGGTAAGAAAAATACTGTGATTTCACCATACCTTTAACAGAATAATGATGAAATTGAACATGAGCAATGACGGTGCCTGAGGAGGGAGGAAGAGGAGTGCGTACTTGGCGCATCCTTGCCGGTAGATAAGTCAGGTGCATTTAATGATGGGAAAGTGGAAGGCAATGATACCACTTTTCTGTTGGATACTGGTACTACCCGTTCTACTGTGAGAACAGCGGACATCCCAAACCTACCCCTCTCGGGAGAAGCGATCCAAGTAGTCCAGTCTCAAATCACCAGATTAGAACCCCAATTACAGAACCAATGGAAGTGCACATCGGAAATTTTAAAGACATGCATAGATTTGTGGTCTGTGATTCTAGTCCAGTAAATCTATTAGGAAGAGATCTGTTGTGCAAAATGAATTGCACAATTAATTGCACACTGGATGGTGTTGCTTTACAAACCCCTGATGAAGATATTGTGTATAAGATAATGTTTGCTAAACAGGGCACAGAGTCAGATGAAATGTATTCTTTTATGACAAAAGATGACTTACCAGAAGAACTGAAAACAACCGTGAATCCAGAAGTATGGGATTTCACTGGAAAATAAATAGGGCTAATGGCGAATGTAGACCCAGTGAAAGTAACTGTGAAAGAAGGTGTAGTTTATCCCAAAACCAGACAATACAAAATGAGTCCAGAAGTGAAAGCAGGACTGGCTTCAGAAATTTACCGGATGATTAAACAGGGCATTTTAAAGCAAATAATAAGTAGTCCTTGTAATTCACCCATAATAGGACTTAAAAAGCCTGGAGGAAAATACAGGATAGTGCAGGATTTAAGAAAAATTATTAAAATTGTAGTACCATGTTGTCCTGTAGTGCCAAATGCAGCAGTGATTCTTTATCAGATACCCTGGAATGCCAGGCCTTTTGCTCTATTCCTTTGCATCCAGACAGCCAGTATCTTTTTTCTTTTAAATTTGAAAATTGTATCTTGGCATGGAACCGAGTTCCTCAAGGTAATACAGAAAGTCCTTAAATTTTTAATCAAATTCTGAAAAAGTGTTTAGAGAAGTTAGTTATGCCCAGAAATTCAGTCCTGGTACAGTATATTGATGACTTACTTGTGGCATCGAGATCTCGAGAAGACTGTGTTACTGATTAAATTGCGTTGCAAAATCATTTGGCTGATGGAGGACACAAAGTGTCTCCAGAGTAATTACAATTTTGTCAAACAGGAGTAAAATACCTGGGTCACAAAATAGAAAGAGGAGTGAGAAAAGTGACCCCTGAGAGAATTAAAATAATCAAGCAAATGCAGTTACCACAGACACAAAGAGAAAAATAGAATGTTTCTCGGAGTGATTGGGTACTGTCGTCAGTGGATTGTAGAATTTTCTTTGTTGGCAAAACCATTGATCCAGATGACAAGAAAAAGAATGAAAGATCCCATTGATTGGAATGATGAAAGTGTAGAAGCATTTGTGAAATTGCTAAATTGTCTTTGCAAGGCCCCTGCCTTAGGTATGCCTGATTATACAAAAGAATTTGCACTGATTTGTTGTGAGAGAGCGAGTTGTGCGCTTTCAGTTTTAACACAGAGACATGGATTAAGCCGACGTACAGTAGCATATTTTTCTGCTACTTTGGATCCTGTGGCTTCAGCTTTACTTGGCTGCTTAAAAGCAGTAGCTGCTACTTAATGAGTCTGGAGCAAAGTGAGTCAATTGTGATGGGACATCCAGTAAAGGTTTATGCTCCACATTCAGTCGAGAGTCTCTTAACAAGAACTTGAACACAGCACCTTACCCCTAGTCGGATGACTAAATATGAAAGAGTAATTCTTGGTGCAGAAAATGTGACAGTGATTAGGTGTACAATGGTAAACCCTGCTACACTATTGCCAGATCCACGTTGCGAAGAAGTGAAAGATGAAGTGGATCATGATTGCTTGGATGTGACTGAGATGTGTACTAAGCCCCGCCCTGATATACAGGAAGAGCCCCTGAAAGAGCCAGATCACAAACTATTTGTTGATGGCTCTTGTTTAAGGATTGAGGGAGGAGGACTGTCGGTTTTAAGGAGAAAGCAGATAGGCTGGGGTCCTGGATAGCAGGATCCCAGCCAGACTAGTCAAAAAACCACTCAAATACCAGGCAAAAAGTTGGGGGCAACCATTAGTCAGATTGCTGGGTTGTTTGTAGTGTAGCCATACCATATACTCTTAACCACATTATAAGTCTATCGCGATAACTTGAGAATGGCTACACAGAACCATATCGTGTTTGGTGTCAAACATGTAGGAATCATACCCCCAGTCCAGCCATGGGCATGAGGGTACGATTCCCCCCTGCTAGAGGGGCGATATGGGAAAAGCGGCAGAATTGAGACACCAATTTAAAAGTGCACATGTAGTACAAATGACCGGGAGTCAAGTCTGCACAAGTAGCCGAATTGGTGGCCTTAATAAAGGCATGCAAAATTTGGAAAAATTGAAAAATAACCATATTTACAGACAGTCAATATGGTTACGGAGTTGTGTATGACTTTGGCCAGCTTTGGATGCAGAGAGGATTTCTGACTTCTTCAGGATTCCCCATACGAAATGGGAAATTTGTAAAAGAATTGTTGGAAGCAATACAATTGCCAAAAGAAATAGCAGTGGTCAAGTGTGCTGCTCACCAGTCAGGAAATGACTATGTGGCGCTGGTAACCGATATGCTGACCAGTGAAGAACCAGAACCTTTTGGACCTGGCGGCGCAGGGTACGCCCTCTGTCTTCTGGGTTCACCTGCTTCGTTACACAGAGACACGGGACACTCTGTCGGCGTTAGAAGATTAGATTTATTTAGCTGCAGCTAGTACAGTTATCCTAGAAGTACACAGAGTAGGTTCTCAGGAGACTGCCACTTCAATCTGTGGCGCATCAGATTAAATACTATACAATATAAGATTATTAACAGAACACACGCCCCAAGCAAAGAAGAAAAGAGCCAATAGGGTAAGTGTAAAACAAAGCGGAACCAGTAAGAAAGGTTCGTAAACAAAAAGATCAGATGTCTCGGAGAGTCCGCTCCTCCAACTATGTTTGTCATCCCACCCCCTCACTGATTCATTAACAGACTTGCAGGTGGTGAGATACGTTTGTGCGTATTGGAGGACGGGCATGACACAAGAGAATGCTAGCAGGAGACAGTGAAGGCCAGTCGATAAGATATGATCAGGAAAGAATGGTGTGAGCCTACAGATAGTTGGAACAGGGATTAGGAGAGCCAGACACGGATTAGTGTACTCGGCTAGTCCAAACACCAGCCTCGCAAACAAGGCCGAGGACGTATTTTGACACCAAGCTACGGGAAAGGCAGAATAGACTTCGTTCGCCGTGCTGCCTGAGTGATGGCAACACAAAATGGCGGCGGGTTACAAAATGGCGGGTCGATTCGATCGCAATCGAAAATCGAAGTTCCTCAGACCCTCCTTTTGCCAGAACTCAGGCAAGATAGACTCACGTTAATCTGAGTCCACATCAATAGCCATGAGATCATCAAGCTGTTGTTGCAACATCATCCTTATGTTTTCTGTCACTTGAGGTTTGGGTCTTGAAATGCACATAGTGGCACAAAGATCACAAATAGCGGGACCACAGTGCATACAGAGACAACAAGAAAATATGATTGTCAAAATTACTCCAAGGAATGTCAATACTTTCCAACCCCATTTGGACAGTAGTCCCCAAAACCATTCCGTTAAGGACCAATCTCCTTCGTCCTGATGAATAGACTCGGAGATTATATGCAACTTGGAAATAGCTTGGTATACTGTCGGAGCGTCATTAGGAATGAAAATACAACAGCTTGACCCGATCAATTTACACACTCCACCACGTTCGGCAAGAATAAAGTCTAAGGCAACTCAATTTTGTAAGGTCATAAGACGATCCGCCTGTAGTTCCGCCGTGATATTACTCAAGGCTCCTACAGTGATGTCTATTGTAGTCTCCACAACACGGACCAGTTGCCTTATATTTCTGCTATTGGCCATTGGACCCCAGAAAGGAAGAAAACCTTTAAGGAAATCTCCTCCTTCTTGTCCCGTGGTGTCTTTGGAGTCAATAATTCCTCGGCTGAGACGGGTTCGGTGATAATTAGCAGGAGCAGTGTAAGTAGGAGGAAGAAGGAAAGCTATGTAGCAGGTACCGGAGAAACCCGTTGGCAACCAGGTATAAGCTCGATCATAACAAATGAAATAGGTGCCTTGGGACGGTACCAGAGGAGGCGAGTTCAGAGAGGAATAAATGTATGTATAGGAGCAGTTACTCTTTGGTACAGAGTCAGAAGAACGATCGTTTATTTTTAAACAGAAATTACCTTGGTGCGGTATAGTCCAGATTGGTGAGGATTTCTCTTTTCCCATTTTATTAGTAAGACTCGACATGTATTGGGTGACGTTCCAATTAGTGTAGGCTTTTCTCTCATCGATGGAAATCTTGCTATTCTCCATGATTTTAGCCATAACTACCATACCTTTAATCAAGGAACTATGGCTAAAATCCGGATAATTAATTTGGGAAGCGACAGACCGTCTGAATTTACTTTGATATGCATTAGAGAAAATAACAAAGAATGCCCAAGCGGAACCCTCATAGGAGAAAGGGAGAACTAAATATGGAATTCCTTTCTCAGTAGTATGCGGCATAAGACCACATACCCAACAATCAGTTGTGTTAACCACTAATTGATGCTGGTGTAATAGCTGGACAAAAGAATTGTTGTAATATTCGGTTCTTCTGACAAGTTCGTGTGAAGGAAGAGTATGAAAGAGGTGTGGAGAGATAGTAGAAGAAGGCAAAGAGGAGGAAGGGGAGGTGTTTCTTGGCTGCAAAACATAAATAACCCAACCAATAATCGCCAGAGCAATACATAATGACATCAAAATACATAGGGTTATACTGTAACGACTGTACATTGTTTTACAAGATGCTGTCTTTATTTCATTTCTTCTCTCTTCAATACTTGGTGTAGTTTCCATTTTTACTAGTGGATGCTCACGGCAATCTTCCTTAATTACTAAAATCACGATGCTCTACCGTCCTATGACACTGAAAGATCCTGCAGACCTATTGCCACTACTCAGGTCGTGACCTAGACTCCTACCGTGACCCTGCAACCTAAACAGAACACTACACAAGGGAGAAGGGAAATAAAAAGTCTCAAGTGTGCTTTTGTCTGGGCCTAAGATTGTAGCGATCCTTCCCAGGTACACTCTGATCTTGAAACAATGTTTTTGGTTCAGTCGTGTTCAAGCGACTGTGCAATGGAATCTCTTCCTGTAAAACGTCGTTGTCCTCTTTCTCAGAAAATGTCCCATTCAAGTGTGCATCGCTAAAGGGCATGAATCGTGGAACTGTTTCGCCTTCACAGTCACCAATCCCTCTACGAACCCACTGATCGAAAGGCAAGGGCAAAGGTACTTTCTTGCAGTGCACACCGTGAATCCAATTTTTCTTTCCTTCAACTTTAATTGCTGTCCTTGTGGTGAAAAGAACCATTCGGGGCTTCCGCCATCTGGGCTCCAAATTTTTCTTCCTCTGAAAATTGCGGATGCAGACCCAGTCACCTGGACGGATGGAGTGACCTGGATCTGTGGAAGCCTCCGGCAAAGCACTCCGAACCTGTCGATGAAGGACATGCAATTTAGTTGTAAGGTCATGCAAATAGTCAATTAACATTGGGTAGGGCAAATCTGAGAACTTTTTAGGACGAGGTATTCCCCATATGTAGGCCGGACGGCCAAACACTACTTCGTAGGGGCTAAGTCCCAGACGAGAGTGTACTGCAGTTCTGGTGGATAGCAAAGCTAACGGCAAAGCATCAGGCCAATTAAGTCCCGTACTTGCTTGAATTTTCGCTAACTTCAATTTCAAGGTCCCATTGTAGCATTCTACTAAACCTGCTGATTGGGGATGATTTGCCGCATGGAACTTTTGCTTGATTCCAAGACCTGCACAAACTTTCTGCATGGCTTGGCCAACAAATTCGCTCCCATTGTCACTCCAGACAATGCGCGGCAATCCAAATCTGGGAAAGAACTCTTTCAGAAGGATTTTGGCTGTGGATAAAGTGTTGTCTTTTAAGGGGTATGCTTCTATCCACCTCGAAAAGGCACATACTACCACCAGAACGCATTTGGGGTTGTTGCATCGATCCATGTCAATGTAATCGATTTGCAACACTTCAAATGGGTATGTCGGAGGAGCAAAGTGACCTGCTGGAGTGGGGGTTCCCTTTCCTGGATTATACATCAGACAAACAATACAATGCTTTACTACGTTGTCTGCACATTTAGGGATGTTCTCATTCTGCCAGACTGGAGCTAAAAGTTTACAAATGCATTTTGCACTAAGGTGAGCTGGACCATGAGCCATAGTAACCACTGGGAGTACATAAGCATCTGGTAACAACCATCGTTGATGTTCGGACAATTCTACTCAACAACCCATTTCATCTAACATTCCCGTACTTTCTTTCCACATGCTCAGCTCTCTTTCTGTAGCCTCTTTCTGAATCGTTTTCACGCTTTCCACTGTATTCTCACACATTCCTCTCTCTCTGACCCAATTCGCAGGACCTGCCATATACATTCGACTCGTTGAATCCCTCGCTGTTTTCTTTGCTGTTTCATCAGCAAATGCATTTCCTCGTCCAACATCATCCGTTATCCTCTTGTGAGCACTACACTTCACTATCGCAATTTGGACAGGTAAAGCAAGTGACTCAAGGAGATCAGTAACTAACTGACCATGCTGTATCTTAGTGCCATGTGAAGTTAGGTAACCCCTCTCTTTCCAAAGACGCCCAAAATTGAACGCGACACCAAAGGCATACTGACTGTCAGTGTACACGTTCACTCTTTTCCCTTTAGATAGTACACAAGCTCTCGTCAGTGCTATCAACTCTGCTGCTTGTGCTGAGTTGTGTCTAACACGCGCAGTTTCCACAATTGTATGTAAGGTAGTTACAGCATAGGCTGAAACCGTATCCCCATTAGGCATCTTAAAACAAGAACCATCTACCCATAGAGTCCCGTCTGGATTCTCTAAAGGTGTGTCTCTCAAATCAATCCTTCCTTTTGTTTCTTCCTCAGTACGGAAGAGACAATCATGCTGATCCTCAACACTCTCCTCATTAGGAAGGGGCAACAAAGTAGCTGGATTCAGAGTATTGCATCGCTTGATATGCACGTGACTAGCCAATAGCGTCAGCTCGTAACCAGTTAAACGTGCACTCGTGAGATGCTGTGTCTTCGTTCTGTTTAGTAAGGTATCCACTGCATGTGGCACCATGACAATGAGAGTGTTATCTAACACTATCCCAGCGGACTGTCGAATTGAAATCGCTGCGGCTGCTGTGGCTTTGAGACAACTAGGCAATGCTTTAGCTACGGGATCTAACGTAGCCGAAAAATAAGCACATGGCCGCTGTCTATCTCCAAATTGCTGTGTCAAGACTGATAATGCACAACCTTCTTTCTCGTGGACATACAACGTAAAAGGCTTAGTGTAATCTGGGGTGCCTAGTACAGGAGCAGAACACAGAGCAGTGCGTAAATCAGTGAAACTCTTTTGGCACTCATCAGTCCAAGGTAGGGGCTGAGGCGTATCTTTCGAAGTAAGTGCTAACAGAGGTTTGGCGATCAAAGAGAAGTTAGGGATCCACTGTCTACAATAAGAAGTGATTCCCAGAAAAGCACGTACTTCCCTTTGTGTGGATGGCACAGACATTCGAACAATCGCCTGAATTCGTTCTTGTGTCAATTGTCGTCCCTCCTTTGATAGGAGATGACCCAAGTAGGTAACCTTTTGACAAACATACTGTAGTTTGGAAGGTGAAACCTTGTGATTCTGCTTGAACAAGTGACGCAACAGTGCTCCAGTGACATCCTTACAAATATCTTCTGAATCGGCGGCGACTAACAAGTCGTCCATGTATTGAATAAGGGCAGCATCAGACGGCAAATGAAAAGTATCAAGATGACATTTCAAAGCTTGGCTGTAAATGGAGGGACTTTCACAGTACCCTTGGGGTGCACGCTTAAATCGGAAGCTTCGGCCTCCAAGAGAAAAACCAAAAATGTCCCTACTCTCTTCTGCAATTGGAATACTAAAGAAGGCATTCTTTAGATCAATAACCGAAAACCAAGTCGCTGTGGAAGGTATCATAGTCAACAAGGCAGTGATATCTGGAACAACAGGAAATTGTGGAATCACAATTTTGTTTACTTCTCGCAGATCAATCACAAATCGGTACACGGGAGGCTGAGAAGGATCAGTACGTTTAAGAATAGGAAGAATAGGACTATTGCATGTGTTACCTCTCGTTTCTTCGACTACACCCTTCTGGATTAAGTCATGAATGATTTCCAAAAGCGCTTTTTCACCCTCTGCAGAAATTCGGTATTGTGGGATGCGTGGTAATTCAACATTGGGCTTAAGAGTAACAACATAAGGATTTATCTCAAGACAACCCACATCGTTCGGACCCGTGGCCCAAAGTGCTGTCGGAAGAGAAAGCAACTGAGGAGGAAACTGATCTTTAGACAGATACATTGGGGAGATCAACTTCTGACCTAGGGTGAGTTGTACGCCTGAAGGAGAACAATATATAGTAGCATACATTCTTTTCAATAGGTCTAGACCCAACAGATTTTCACCACAACCATTCGTTAACAAAAGTGAAGCTTCCAAATCATAAGGACCAACTGAAATAGGCAAAGGACAAGAAACCGGATTGCGAACAGGGGCGCCAGAGAATCCTACAGAAACATTCGTTAAGCCAGACAAAGGTGCGCCAGGGAGTTTAGAATGAATGATAGAACTTCTCATTGCTCCAGTATCTAGAAGGAATGGCTCTGATATACCCATTGTAGTGACGTTGACATAAGGGCCATTTTGATCTACTGGGATTGGCACAACTCCTCTACTTTGTCCATGGCTGTCCTAGTTGGTATGAAGACTTTCGTTCTCGCCTTCAACATTTTTTTTTTTTTAAACTTGTTTTTATTGGCATTTGTTAGTACTTTCGTTACATATCAGCGTTGGATGGCAATATCGTTAAGTACATGTTTCCAATCAGGTGAAATCAATTGTAACATTTATAATAACCTTCACTGCAGTTATGTGCAATGTAACAGGTGTTTGCCATACTATAAAAAACAAACCAGGGGGGGGGGAGGAAACTAGGGGCAGTCATGGACTATCAGAGAAGGGTCAGCCAGACTACATCACATGTGGTCCGTAAGGTAACTGGTGACGCAGCGCATTGGGAACCCCTGGCTGGGGTACGACTATGCAGGTGGACATATGGCATAGGTGCAGGCCCCGGAGCAGCGGGGAAAGGAACCTAGTCACTCCAGGGTGAGTGTGAAGTATTAGAGGGGAGCGTCATCCGGGTGGGTTTGTGTCACGCGTGGCTGCCGTTCTCGCCTTCAACATAATGGTCCTCATTATAATATTGTGTGGATCTCACATTCTGCTGATCAAAATAGTTTATGGAATTAGGAGAAGGAAGGGCACGCTGTTCTTGAGTCAACATGCCTCGACCTCTACCTCTGTTTGCTGACTGAAGGCCAGCACGACCTCGTGGAGCAAATGACGCTCCATTGCGCTGCAATAAAATCGGACAATTGTTCTTAAAATGACCTTCTTCCCTACAATAGGCACATTGATTAGGACCTAACAAAGGTCGCGGAATGTATGGTTCAGGTTTCTGATACAACCTTTGAAACTGCGGTGGCTGTTGAGTCTGAGGCTGAACATAACGTGGCGGATAAGCTTGTTGCAAAAGAACCGTCGTTTTTAAATCTTTCGTTTTCTTTTCTTGCTTTTCATTTCTTCTTTGTCTCTATTCTCGTAATATTGTGCAGTAGCCAATATTTGGGCAGAAGAAGAAACAGCCCAAGAACTTTCTGAATCCTTTAATTTGTGTGACAGCTCGGGAAGCAAATTGAATACAAATTTGTCCACGAATAGTCGCTGTCCACCCTCGGTAGCCATGTCTTGACCACTATGATCAATAAATGTCTCCTCGAAACGAGTAAAGAAATCAGAGACACTTTCCTCTTTCTTTTGTTTACATGCTGCTAGCTTATCCCAATTCACTCTCAATGCAGGCATCATGGTTTTCATTAACGTAATGATTCTACCAGGAAGTTCCGAGATCAAAGCGTCAGGCTTTGCGCCACCCACTTGGTCTCTATCCGTATCAGCTATAGCATCCCGGGTAGCACCCAATTCCTGTGCGTGATCCTCTCTACGAATCTTAGCCCATAGTCTCTCTGGGACGACATTAACCATTAGCATATCAATATCTGCTAAATTCATAATACAAGCATCGATTGTCTGCGATAATTCTTTATAGTAACCGGCAGGGTTTTTACGAGGATCTGGTAGAGTCTGCTTAAGGGCCAAAACTTCGGATCTTTTCCATGGTACATGCACCCATATACGCTGGAAATGAGCTGGAATAGCTGGATTAGCACCTGCGGCTGCAACTTCCTCTTTCCAAACTGGAGGAACTTCTCTCATAGGGTAATTTTTCGATGTCAGTTTAACCGACGGATCAGAGTCAAGAAAAATCTGAGAGAACAATAAGGTTCTATAAGAGATGAGTGTACTTACAGCTTCCTCAACCTTGGAACCTACAATAAGTCCTTTTTCAAAATCAGCTTGGACATCTAATAAATCTTGTGAGATCGGTCTCGAACTCACATCTTCCCATTCTTTAATGAGAATATCGCACATTATATTAAAAACATACCTTTGTGTAGGTGCATTCCACTGCAAAAAGGTAGGCATAATATCTGACACACTATATTGTGGACCCTTCTTGATCCATCTTCGTGCAAGAGAATCTAGCTTCTCTCGTTCCTCGAAATCTGGAAACTGACTACGTGATTGCCTTCGAGCAAAAGCCGGAGATGCATTAAGAGCTCCAAAGAAAGGAGATAAAATACTAGTAACGGAATCTGTGAGACGCTTGCGCATAGATGGTGAATTAGACATCAGAACTGGAGACAGAATATTAGGAGAATTGTCAAGAGAAGAATTAGAAATTACAGGAGGAGCAGAAGGCAAAGGAGATGATGGCTGAGAAACTGGTAATACTGGCAAGGGCGGTAGTACTGGAGGAGGCAGATGCTGGAGAGCCGGAACCGGAGGAGGTACTACCAACATTTGAGCAGGCTGTAACGGCTGAGGCACATTAGCATTTTGCGCATAGGGCGGAGGCAACCTCAATATATGAGACATTAGGGGATCTTCTTCTGCATCTTTCTTATTATCAGAAGGAGAAACAGGCAACACTGGATAGCATTTATCTATCGCCATACGATGTTGTCTTTCTGAGATTTCAGTCGCACTGTCAATTTCATCATTTTTGAACTGTTGAGCAGCCTGTATAATCGTCATACCCTGTGCTTTCCTATCTCGTTTTGCTTGTTTAATTTCTTTCTGTTTGGCTTCCTTGCGCCAAAGGCGAAGAGAGTCAAACATTGCCAGCCAGGCTTTTCTTTTGAACAAAACTGTTTCTAAATTATCTAGCACATCGGGATCAAAACTACCGTTTTCTGGCCATTTAAGAACACCATCTTTCTTCGTGTATCGAGTCCATGTCTCGGTAAAGGCAATGGGGCCGATACCATGTTTTGAGTAGAGCTCATACGTGGGAGTTCCAACCGAAGGAATCGGACAAGAGTCCTCAAGTCTGGAATCCCTATTACAACCAAGGCAACAAATTCTTCCAAACTTAGTCAGACCAGGCATTTCACAATGTCTCTGGACTGTTCACAAACTTCAAGGGAGTAAACTCAGTTTACGCAGCACAAATGCACTTACCCTCGGCTTTAGTCTTTGCAAAAACTAAATCTAAGATACCTAAGGACATCAAAACAAAGAACCAAAGTTGTGGGCGTGACCCACGAAAATACTTAACTTAACTAAGGAGTCTTATTCTACCAACAGAGGCCCATCTATCGTCTCGCTTTACCATACATCACCAAAGGAATGGGCCAAAGCAGGGCAGCAGTCAGGGCAGTGGTCGCCAGTAGCCGTCAGGAAGGAGTAACCGTGCTGAAAAAGACCTTCGGACCACTTTCGACATACAGGGGTCGCTTAGTGTGGCTCGCGAACCCTCAGGAATTTTCTTGCGAGGTTCCTCACGACCTTCGAGCAGAACTGGTACCACTGAAGCCGCCCAACGTTGGGCGCCAATTGAAGAACCAGAACCTTTTGGACCTGGCGGTGCAGGGTACGCCCTCCGTCTTCTGGGTTCACCTGCTTCGTTACACAGAGACACGGGACACTCTGTCGGCATTAGAAGATTAGATTTATTTAGCTGCAGCTAGTACAGTTATCCTAGAAGTACACAGAGTAGGTTCTCAGGAGACTGCCACTTCAATCTGTGGCGCATCAGATTAAATACTATACAATATAAGATTATTAACAGAACACACGCCCCAAGCAAAGAAGAAAAGAGCCAATAGGGTAAGTGGAAAACAAAGCGGAACCAGTAAGAAAGGTTTGTAAACAAAAAGATCAGATGTCTCGGAGAGTCTGCTCCTCCAACTATGTTTGTCATCCCACCCCCGCACTGATTCATTAACAGACTTGCAGGTGGTGAGATACGTTTGTGCGTATTGGAGGACGGGCATGACACAAGAGAATGCTAGCAGGAGACAGTGAAGGCCAGTCGATAAGATATGATCAGGAAAGAATGGTGTGAGCCTACAGATAGTTGGAACAGGGATTAGGAGAGCCAGACACGGATTAGTGTACTCGGCTAGTCCAAACACCAGCCTCGCAAACAAGGCCGAGGACGTATTTTGACACCAAGCTACGGGAAAGGCAGAATAGACTTCGTTCGCCGTGCTGCCTGAGTGATGGCAACACAAAATGGCGGCGGGTTACAAAATGGCGGGTCGATTCGATCGCAATCGAAAATCGAAGTTCCTCACCAGATTGCTCAATATTGTGCAAGAAATAATGTGGCTTTGAATAAGAAAATTGAGACCAGTGGAATCAGCTGCCAACTTATGTTATTCTCAGCTTTCAAAACATGGGCTGAGATGAGACCATTGCAGGATGAGGTAGAGGTGAGCGAAAAGGAAAATTGGATAAAATCAGGTTGTGAAAGGAGGGCAGAAGATGACGTGTAGGTGTACCCTGATGACAGACCAGTCATGCCAGACTGCTTGCTCTCTCAAATGACAAGAATGGATTATGGAGGCACTCATGTAGGCAGGGATACTATGATCAGACTATTTAGACAAGATTGGTATAATCCAAGGTTCAGGGTAGTCGCAGAGAGTCTTTGCCAGAGATGCTTAATTTGTCAACAAATAAATCCAGGCAGGAAGACAGTAGTCAGTTGGGGAAAAATTGGAAGAGCAGAAGGATCATTCATAAGACTACAGCTTGATTTCATACAGTTATCACCAAGCAATGGAATGAAGTACATCCTTGTCATAGTGTGTTTGTTTTCACAAAGGGTGGAGGCATATCCAACTAGGAGAAATGACAGCCTGACAGTTGCTAAATTACTGTTGAGGAAGTTGATTCCTCATTTTGGTTTTCCAGTAACTTTGGAATCAGATAGAGGACCTCATTTTAATAATGAAATAATTTGATTACTCTGTGAAGCATTTAAAATTGAACAAAAACTGCACTGTGCATACTGTCCAGGGCTTCTGGAGTGGTAGAACAACTGAATGGCACAATCAAGTCAAGACTGGCAAAGGAGTGTGCATCCACATCACGGAGTTGGCCAGACACATTGTCTCTTGTATTGATGGGACTCAGAAGTATTCCTGACAGAAAAAAAGGGTTGAGTCCCATGAGATACTAATGGGAAGGGCAATGAGACACACATTTATACCAGGACATAAATTGCTGAATATATCTGATGATCTGGTATTGGACTATTGCAATGGATTGGTTGACCTAGTGAGTTCTGTCTCTCACCAGGTTGGAGAAGACGCAGTTGCCAGGCAGCCTGCACAGGCGCATGATTTTAATCCTGGAGACTGGGTGGTAGTGAAGAAGCACACCAGAAAGTCGTGCCTAGCACCCAGGGGGATGATCCACGGCAAGTCATACTGGTCACTACTACAGCAGTGAAGTGTGCAGGTTTGCCCAATTGGATCCATGCGAGTCACAAAAAAAGAGTTTCAGGCCCTACTGTAAAGAGACTGCAACGGTCTGAAACAGTTGGGACTGCTGAAGGTTGTGCAGTTGAAGAATCTAGAGTGACAGATTCTGAAGTGACTGACAAAGAACAACCAAGCACAAGTCAAGAGGGCTGGATACCAGTGGTTGCCATACCTGAAGTGGTTATTCAAACGAGAAGTAGAACCAGATTAGAAAGACAAGAAGCTAGTGAGGACCAGATAGGTGTAGAAGAACACGCACAAGAAGAAGTGAACAAAGCTATTCGAGACCCTGAGCAGGACCAGGCAGGGAAAGAAGAACATACTCAGGCAAGCAGATCAACCAAAAGACCTGAGCAGGGACAGCCAGGTATAGAAGAACACGTTCAGGCAGCAGGAGAACAAATTGTAGTGAGACCTGAACAGGACCAGTTAGGAGAAGAAGAACAAGTTTGGGAAGAAGAAGATCAATTTGAAACAAGACCCGAACAGGAACAGATAGAGGAAGAAGAACAAGCTCAGGCAGATGAAGCCACGATAACAAAACCTGAACAAGAGCAGACAGAGAGTGACTCTGAAGAAGAGGAAGAACAGATTGTGCCACAACCTAACGAAAATAAAAGAACTCTCGAGAGAAAGAAGGTGAAAGTGCAGTACAAGCTAAAAGGGTCAGAGAAGGTGATAACTGGCCAGTTGGAGTCAAAAGGTTGAAATACTATTTGAGAAAAACAAGTGGAAATCCTGAACAAGTGAATGAAGTTACTAGTCAAACTCAGTCCATTGTGAAAAATACTCGAAGAAGCCCAAGACTAAGAATCTTGAACAATAAGTTCAAGGGTCCTGAGTGGACCTCGGTGATATTGGAGGAGTTTGAAAATGTGGATTTGAATGAAGAAACAGGTGAGGAAGAAATAAATGCTGAACAGATTGATGAAAAGAAAGTAAGACCTCATTGAAGTACCAAAGATTTGAATTCAAAAGTAAAGAAAAGAAAAGAAGAGGAATCTTCTTAAATTAAAATGGCTAATGACAGGGTTGCTGAAAGACCAAAGCAAAGTTGTACCCATGAATGTTGTAGGGCTTGCATATGTAGCATTTTATTAGTGGCCATAGTATGGCTTTTCCTAACAGTAGCAGTTCCTTATCTCATGATAACAGACAAAAAGAATGATACAGATACTAATGAAAAGATAGCTACCATGAAAGGAGATGGAGTAAAATTAGAAGCAGCAGATGAGATAGATTTACATCACACAATATCAGATAATTACACATCTTTAATTGTATTCACGAAGTTGTTGTTTCAGTATGTAGACACAATGGAGATTAGTGATTGTTATGTTTGTATGAAATTACCAGCTTCAGTGGCAGAAGGAGTCACATACCAACACTTACCTTTAACATATGGCATTTCAAGTAGTGTACTGACAAGTCTATTCTATAGAACAGGAATCCAGTGCTTAGTAGTCCAGATGCACAGTTTATGGGTGAATGTTTCTTAACAATGAAGTCTATAGATATAATAAAGGCACACAAGAATAACTTAACATGCACATTACATGAAGAAGAGAAAATGTTTTTGAAAGGAGACAGGATTTCCAAAGAAAAACTGCTGAACAGAAAACCCATATACCACCATGGGCTGAGAAAGAAAGAATTTATACAGCTGGCAAAGCTCACACTGCGATGTCCCTAGACTTTGTAAAGACAGGGAAAACCTGCCTCCATAGATTAAAGACAGATTATAATAACATATTTATTGGTTCCAGTGAATGTGAACATAACTTCCAGATTCTGGGAGGTTGGGGACTAAAAGGGGGAACTGATCCAGTATTTCCTGGGGTTTACTACGTGTGTGGGAATAAGGCTTACTATAAGCTGCCTGCACTGTGGTACGGTAGTTGCTACTTTGGGATTGTATTACCCGAAATATACCACGTAAAAAGAATCACTGGAAGCAATGAAAACCCTAATGAACTAACACGGAGAAAGAGAGCTAGTTTTTCGGAACTAATAGGTGACATTTTTGGTGCATTGATACCTTCAGTGGGAGTCATTCTGAATTTGCATAGAATTTGTCAATTGTCAACAGTAGTTGATCGTCTTTCAACTGAAACTGCTGGGGGTTTCTTGATGATTAATACGGAAATGGTTGCAATTAGGTCTATGGTTTTACAAAATCGACTTGCGCTTGATATATTATTGGCAAAGGAAGGCGGAGTCTGGAAAATGTTGAAAGTGCAACATTGTTGCACTTACATACCGGATAAAAGCAAAGAAATCAGAGGATATATTAAGAATATTACAAAACTTCAAGAAGATTTGAAACCACTGGAGTTTAACAGTATATGGGAGAAAGTAACAAAAAGTATTACTTCAATAGGGATATGGTTTACTAATCTGGGGAAAGGTATTAAAGGTCAAATAGTTTGTCCATTAGTTGGTATAACAATAACAGTTTTAACAATAATGATATGGTGTAAATGTTGCAGAAACAAAGGGAAAGGAAGAAAATATGAAGTAAATGGAAAGGGAAAGAAAAGAAAGTATGAAGAAATTCAACTAGAAGAAATGAAAGGGAAGTTATATAAAAGAATGAAAGATTTGAAAAACAAAGATGAGAACAAGAACGAAGAGGGAGGAAAAGAAGATGAGATATGCTGAAGTTGGCATCTGATTGGGATGGGTGATTTTGTGATGGCTCAAAATGCCATCAGAGAGGGGATTGATGGAGCAAGGACTTGTAGAACGGAGACTTGCTCGGAAGCAATCCTCTCATTTAACTCCCTAACATTGTATTAATTACGTATTGTGTAAAACTATTACGCACTCAGGGGTGTGGAATTTTATAAAATATCTACTTGTCCATGGGGCAGTTTGCTTCATAAATCTACTTGTCCTGTAACAAAATCCACTTGTCCCTTTAGTGCCGTGTAATGCGGTGACAAATTATGGCAGCAATCTCATTATATAAGAGCTCCGGAATAGCCTCTCTGATTATGCCAGGGCTCCTTCCATAGTAGGGTTTGAATACTAGCAATTCCCTTATGTTGCCACGTTTCAGCAGATCTACATACTAGCGCTGAAGGTAAGCATCAGTTCCAGGGTTGGAATGCCCTTTTGAGTCTGTGCAAACCTACTAATTTGCATATTTTAAGGGTTTTTACCAACTCTTCTCTAATCTTTTCCCATACTGAGAAAGGTTGGGAATTTACTCCTGACAATGGCAGACATAAAACTTCTTTCAGGGTTGGGGAGAAAATGGTTGGAGGGAAAGTGAACTTGCAAACACTCAGATTTTCGCATGAGCACATCTACACCTGCATATTAGCTCATGCTAAAATAGAGTTCACAAATATTTTCTAGGAGTACTATTTCTTGGCCTACTTCTGTAAAGTCTTTTGAATTCATGAAAGTCATATATCTGCACTTAATGCAAGGACATGAGTGCACTTTTGAGACTTTATTTAATAATTGGGCCCCTGATTAGGTCTGGCGTTAACCATGACATTTTGTGTATATTAAAATTCTGTCTCTCTGTCGGCTAGCTTCACTGTGAGTGACAGCATTCTGTTCTTTCACAAGGAGCATAATCGGCACATAGTCGTTTTGTTCAGTGCCAGGAACTACTGTTGCAATGTGTGCTTTTTGAGACCAAAACTATTTTTGCTTTTGCCAATGTTTGTAATAATGAGGGCCTGGTAGCTCCCACACCAATAAGATTTTACAAAAAACATGCCAAAACAAGACACGCATTGACAAAACTAAAAGGCTGACCAACAATTTAAGATCTATTGGCTTTGCCAATGCTTGTTTGTTTTTGTTTCCCATAATCTTATTAAAACTGGTTTACACTGATTTTCCATTATGAATATTTTTGGGAAACACTAGCATACATCAACACATTTGACTAAATGATGCTGCAGGAAAATGGTACCTAAAATGTTACAATAGTTTAGCGAAATGTTTTTGCATTGTTTTTGTGAACATTTTATTTTGAAAGCAAAGAATAATCAATCTTGCTTTCAAGCTTCTGCATATATTTGCATCTAATCAGAGAGCATTCTGGGAGCAGTATGCATAGCCTCATATTGCTAAATATTTAAAACATGTGTACACATTTTTACACTGGACCCACTGTCAGTAGTACAGTCTGAACTTACAACATGTACTTAGATTACTGTAGCCCGGGTTGGAAGGAACACGCAACAGGCTACTTTGGGACAAGGAAGCTTTTATTTTTAAATAGCCTCTTCTGTTGTGGGATGGCAGTTTCGGATAACAAAGTCAAGAAGGTAGGGACAAGTACAGTCTCCACCCGGTGTTAGACGACGAGTCTTCCTCTTCTGCTTGGGGCGATGGGTTGCTCGTTTAAGCTGTCTTCTCCCTGGGTCTCTGGGACAGGCAGATGCAGAGAGGAACAATCCGGGGTCCGCAAATGGAAAGAAGGACAACAGAAAATATGGGGTCAATGAAGCGTCCCGTTTAATCAAACTCACGGGGTTAGGGGGTGAGGGAAACACACTGGTGCCCAAGTGAGTAGAGAGGAGTTCGGAAGGGTGGCGGTGAGGAGTGACAGTGAGGGGAGGGGTACTACTATGTACAAAGCGGAGGCGGCAAGCGGCAGCGTCCTCAGCCCTCAGATTTCTCCCGCCTTCCGACCCAGCCCGAGAATCTGTCCCGTACCTGGGTCAGCCACTCTCCTCCGTGGGCGTGGCTCGGCGATGCGTGGTCGCGGAGTCCTCCTGGCTCCGGCTTCCAGTCCCCGCTCTTGTTTCCTCCGTCAGGGTTCGACGTCTTCTCCGGGCGTCCTGGAGGTTCTTCTTGGTCTTGTTTCTTCGGTCCTTCGTTCTCCTTCGTTTCTGGTCTCTCTCCGGTGTCTGTGCACCCTGGGTTCCTATATCCGGGATTCCTTATTGGTTGCCAGGTACTGACGTCATCGAAGGGGGCGGGGTTTTCCTGGAGCATGTCCCAGTTAAAGGGACCAGCGTCTGAGTCCGATATATCCGTGTGGGAAGCCTGCCACGAGTCCCCCTGGCGAGAAGAAAGTATAGGGTCCATGAGTTCCCGGGCTTCCCACCAGTCACACCCTTGTCCGATGCCTTCCCCGCTGACCTTGTGACAATTACTCACCATAATAATAAAGGTTTTGCATTAATGAACCATAAATACAAGTTTGAACAGCATTAACACATGGACCCAAATATTACCTTAACTGCAGGCAAAGCCTTTCCCTGATCCATAATGTGGTACTCTAAACTGACAGTCAAAGGGTTTGTGATGTAGGGGGATGGGCCTACTTGTCCCAAGGACAAAATACACATGGAAACTTGTTGCCCTTGACCCCAAACAATATGTTCCGGGCGTCGGGCTATAGGAATTCCACACCCCTGCGCACTACATCAAAAATAAGGGTCAGAGAAGCTTGCATATGTTTTTACTAATATAAGTAACTCGAGCGAAGTTCTAAAATGGCTGCTAACGGGAAATCTTTATTGCGCATGCGTCAACTGCATCTACGCAGTATGACGAGCTGTCGTTTGAAGGGAAATTCTTGCACATGAGGAGAAAATACTAAAATGGCGGATGAAAAGCCCACATGCATGGCATCTGCTTTGCTGAAATCAAACCAAGCTATTTTACAAATGCTAATGCGGGGAATTCATTAATAAGTAAATGGGATTAGAGTAGAGATGGGTGGTATACAGTGAAACCATTTATTCTTGAAAATAATATTTGTCTTTCTGACTTTCTTATCAGTGCGCATTTGGGGACTCTTGTATGAGTCCAGAGTTTGTTAGACATGTGACCTCCGCGCATGCCTGGTGAGATTGAGGCAGAAGAGTGACGATACACTTGAATGCGACCCAAGGACACAAAGGTTACATGCCCTGGGAACAAGCACTGAAGACCTCTGGATGAATGGATGTTCACGACAATTTTAAATAAATGTTTCTAATAAGATGTGAATACGGGTGAGAATAAAGTTTGGAATGAAAATTAAGGGGTTGGATCTATGAACAATGGGTTGATGGACTAAGATAACATATAAGCATGGTGTGATGATCTCCCCCCCTAGCCTGTCCAATCAGAGTAGGTATTTTTACGATATTGAAACATTAATGGGTGGTACATGAATATTGAAAGGTATAATTGAGGTAGTCTTAGTTAGTTAGTCAGACGGAGATTTGCTGAATGCTGCAGAGCTTGGGATGCTGTCGGAGTGACGAGAGATGCTGATGAAGAATAGAATGCCGAACCATCTAACAAATTAATTTTTGAAGAAGATCGCGGAAGAATCTCGAGGAGGAAGAGAGTGTCAGAGAGGGGTGCTGCGCAAGCCTCGGTGTTAGAGAGGTCATCTATCCTGTCCTAAAGCCTTTGTCGCCTGATGTTTCCCGGGGGACCCTTTACCAGCCCTTTCGCCAGGGGGCTGGTTTTCACACCATCCTACGTAAATATTATTTCCGTGAATGTGCAAATGTCTTTTCTCTCTGTTCTCTCTTTTCTGTGCATAAGTCATTGTAAAGTATAAAGTATGTGTTTTATGATTGATTAATTGAATCTTCTCTCTTATGAGTGACGACGACTGTACTGTACTTTGAGGTGGTTCATATGTAAATTAATTTAGATAAAGATTTTAAAAAATTCCGAGTCTGTGGTTATTTTATTAAAATAGAAAAGGTTAATCTATGTCATTTCACCATCAACTAGCTCCAACTAATGGCCCATCGACCAGAGGTTATAACTTTTTGATCAGTGAAAAGATTAGTTAGGAATGAAAAGAACCTAATCTTGACTTTAGAAAAATAAAAACATTGACTCCAGCTGTTACCTTATTATGAATGTGTGTTTATGGGCCCAGGTGAGTATATGGTATTGGAGTATCTGTTGCTGGTACGGCGCTGGATCAACCCCACTCCACACAATTCGAAATTTGCGAACATACGTGACAAGAATTTTCAATTCTATTAAGGACACGGAGGCGAGGATTATGCTTCTCTTTTCTTTACTCGAAAAAACTCAGCAGCCAATCAGATTACAGTATTAGAAAAAACAACTACAATACCCATGAATACAGTGGGTATGACCTAACAACCATAGAGAGTCCCTCTATAAAAGGTCCCAAAGAGAATACCACATCCTCTTTCTTTGTAAACAGAACAGATAGCTTGAAGTCCAACTTGCGAAGAGCCTGGAACTGAACGCAGCTCGTTCCTGGAACAGCGGATCAACAGGATGGAAACAGAAGGCTGGATGCACGCAGCAGCAGAAAAAACAGGAACCTGCAGGTAACCATAAGACAGGCCAGGGCGACCAAGTAACACGCCTTACTTAGGATCCGAACCTGAAAGGAAAAATTGGGTCGTAATAGACTATTCCTTCATGGCAGAAAAATATTACAGTAAAGGGGAGGGAAAAAAGGAATGTATCCAAAATACAACATACATATGCAGTAAAAGCAGATGATAGAAACAAACATATGAAAAACAGTACTGGGTGGGATAATCCTCGCCACCGTGTCCTTAATAGAATTGAAAATTCTTGTCACGTATGTTCGCAAATTTTGAATTCTATGTCAGGACCGGAGGCTCCGATTATGCTTGTTCAAAGCTGTGCCACCACTACAGATGCAATATCCACAATTGGTTTGTAATAAAAAGTTTTAAACATAGAATCAGTTGACCAATCAGCGGCTTTCATAATATCCATTAAACCAACTTCCAAAGAGAAAGCTTTGGAGGCCATAGCTCCACGAGCGGAGTGTGCACCAAATTTTGTAACATCAATTCCAGCCTCACTTATGAGCCATCTCACCCATCGTGCCAGGGTAGCAGGGGTGACAGGGCGAAAAGGTTTTAGTAAAGCAATCAATATCTGACCCTGAGTATCCTGTCGAAATTGAGCAGTACTTACCTCATAATCCTTAATACATTGAACCACACAAAGTTTAGGATTGTTAGGAAAACTCGGGTAAGTAATAGAAGTAGTATTGCACTTCGTGCGTCTGGAGATGGCAAAAGTAACACCTTCAGGTGAAAATCTACGACCTGCCAGATCCAGAGCACGGATATCCGAGACGTGTTTACAAGAAACCAAACATAATAACATAGCTAATTTGGCCGAAAGCTGTTTGCGGGACAGATTACAATTGGAAGGCTAGGATTCTAAGAATCGTAAAACCATCGACACATCCCACAAAGCAACATATTTAGAGCAAGGAGGTTTCACCAACCTAATACCCCTGAGTAATTTGCAAACCAAAGGATGCTCACCCGCAGGTTTATCATTGATCATAATGTGGCCAGCCGAAATAGCAGAACGAAAATTATTAACCGTTCTATAAGCAAGACTGTAAGAAGCTATAGAAGCAAGGAAATTCACAATTAAAGAGATATCTACTGAAGCGGGATCCACCTCCCGTCGATCGCACCAACAACACCATCGTTTCCAGGCTGCGGAATAACGTTTGTGCGTGTTGGGAGACCAAGACTCGCTGATAAACTTGGTAGCGTCTCGCGAAAGGCCTGGGATTTTCCAGCGATCCCCGAAACCCGCCAGGCCACAAGAAGAAGTTGACCTGATTCGATCAGAGGATGCGGGTTGCCGAGAGGGTCCAGCAACAGATTCCAACGTTGTGGAAGAAGGAGCGGCACTGCACAGATCATTTCCAGAAGAATCAGGAACCAAGCCTGAGCCCTCCAAAGAGGAGTGATCAGAATCAATTCCGACTGATAACGTTTCGTGCGAACCAAGACTCTGGGGAGCATCACAAATGGGGGAAAGGCGTAACAGAGATGAGACGGCCAGTCCTGCAGAAATGCATCGGTAGCCAGAGCTTCCGGATCCGGGTGCCAGCTGAAGAACAGAGGAAGTTGCCTGTTGAGACGAGAGGCAAAAAGATCTATCTGACACAGACCCCAAACCCGAGTGAAAGTCCTGAAGACACGAGGATGAAGTCTCCAATCGCTGAAGTCTCTGAGATGACGAGAGTTCCAATCGGCAATCAGATTGTTGCAACCCGGAAGATATTCCGCAATCACTGAGATTTGTCTCTGAAGGCAAAAGTGCCAGAAATCCTTGGAAATCTCTGCCAGGATCTTGGACCTCGTGCCCCCTAATTTGTTCACATATCGAACCGCTGACACATTGTCCATGCGGAGAAGAATGCAACAATTCGTCATGCGGGGAGAAAGACAACGAATCGCAAAGGATCCTGCTAGAAGTTCTAAACAATAGATATGGAGAGATAATTCGCTCTGGGACCACCGGCCCCCCGTGGTTAGAGAACCGCAACGGGCTCCCCACCCCCACCGACTGGCATCGGACTCTATCACCACTTCGGGAGTCGCCCCGAATAGGGCTCGACCATTCCAAGACTCCATGTGTTCCAACCACCACAACATCTCCCACCTCGCCTCCTCCGAAAGAGGAATCTGATCTGAATATTTGAGGCCTTTCTGGAGATGGCGGATTTTGAGTCGCTGAAGTGCTCGGTAATGGAGAGGACCCGGGAATATTGCCTGAATTGATGAAGCTAGAAGGCCAACTATCCGGGCTACCGATCTCAATGACACAATCTGTTTGTGTAAAATCAATCTCAATTCCCTCTTGATGGATCTGATCTTCTGAGAGGGTAAGAGGAGCTGACAACTGCGAGAATTGACCAGAAAACCCAGAAATTCTATGGATTGAGACGGGACGAACATTGACTTCTGTGGATTCACAAGAAAGCTGAGCGATTGTAAAAGATGGATTGACCATTTCAAATGAGTTAGGAGAAGACGAGGACAATGAGCCATGAGAAGAATGTCGTCCAAGTAAATGATCAGACGAACACCCCGTGCTCTGAGTGACTCCACGACAGGCCTCAGAAGTTTCGTGAAGCACCAAGGTGCTGACGATAGGCCGAACAGGAGAACCTTGTACTCGAACCAGGCCCCCTGCCATTGGAACTGGAGAAACCGACGATGAGGACCGAAAATGGGAATTGGCAGATACGCAACCTTCAGGTCTAGACGGACCATCCAGTCCCCTTCCTGAAGAAGATCTCGAAGAAGATGGATGCCCTCCATCTTGAAGTGATGATAAATGACCCAGCCATTGAAGTCCTTGAGATTTAGAACCAGTCTGGAGTCGTCCCCTTTCTTTTGGACCAGAAAGATATTGCTGGAGAAACCGTGAGGATGAGGGGTGGTTCGAACAATGGCTCCTTTGTGCAGAAGAGAGTCTATTTCTGCGGAAATAACTGCTTGATCTTGAAGGGAAAAAAACAGAGGGAATGGGGGATGAGACTGGGAGGGGGAACTGAAGAACTCTATCTTGTAACCCATCACGGTTTCTAACACCCAAGCATCGTTCGAGATGTGTTGCCAATTGGGGAGAAAAAATGTAATCCTGCCCCCCAACACAACCTCCGAAGGGGTTAGTAAACTCACCTGAAGCGGAGGAATCGTGAAGTCCCACTTGATTTGCATCGTAACGTCCTTTCCGGAACCTGTTGCGGGCTCTGCGACTGGGGTAGAAATTGGAGGTATTATTGTATCCGGAGTCCTGAGACCCTCCACGGTGGGACTGAGATCCACGCTGGGAACCTTGACTATTTCCGCGGCCGAACGATCGTCCTCTATATCGTCCCGCCCGACC
The DNA here is from genome assembly GCF_964204655.1 of Triturus cristatus. Classification (NCBI taxonomy): domain Eukaryota; kingdom Metazoa; phylum Chordata; class Amphibia; order Caudata; family Salamandridae; genus Triturus; species Triturus cristatus. The sequence goes on from NC_140592.1 coordinate 937,276,934, forward strand.
AAAAAACGGACGAAAGCTCGTCGGCGGGACGACTGAGCCTTGTCCAGACCGCTGAAAGTGGCAACAAACTTGGTCAACTCTTTTAGAAAAGGTTGCCCAAATAATAAACCCTGAGCCAAAGGGCCAGCTTCGGAAGATGACAGTTCCGCCAATTTGGGATCTAATTTCAAAAGAATGGAACGCCTACGTTCACAAGACATGGCACAATTGGCATTGCCCAAAATACAAACGGCTCTCTGAGTCCACTCAATAAGTTCATCAGTGACTATAGCAGAAGAGGAGTCCATAGCCCTAAAACCCAAATCCAAAATGTTGGTAAGGGGACCCAGCAAGTCCAATAACTTGTCTTGGCAGGAACGCCAAGCTCTATCAATACCCTTTTTGGGGTCCTTAGCTTACTTTTTCAAATACGTCATCATGGACGGATCTACTTCCGGCGTGTCAGCCAATTTATCAGCTAGAACAGGACGCGGACATTCCGAACGCAGGCGCGTCCGTACATCTTTATCAAAAGGTTGGCGAATATGAGCCTGAACATATTCTGCAACTTCTGTGGATGGGAGCCATGCAGAGGAATTAGGATGTACAATGTCCTTAGGTTCGAAGTTCAGAAGTTGAGGATGTGAGGGTGCATCAACAAAATGCTCCTTACGAGCCTTTTTTGCAGGAGGGGGGGAATCGTCATGGTCAGATGACGGAGCGGAAGACGTATCTCCATCATCCGCCTGGCGAGAAGTAGAGCTCGCCGCAGGTTTGGAGGTATGAACGTAACAATGGTCATTGGAGAGAGCCTTGGCTAATTTAGCAAAATCAGATTTGTGAGGATTCGGAGCCTTAGCAGAAGGACCCGGCAACCAACCTTGTTGGACAGCATAGGAACATAAGTGACGCTTCAAAGGCTGAATTGCGCGAACCAGCCGACTGTTGGACACCCACATCAAGTGCGTCGACCAGTTCCTGTTCCATGGACCCAGAGGTCCCTTCGTCATAATAGTATTCTTCCTCCTCAAAATAGTCTTCCATAGTAACACTTTAGAAGTGAAATAATGCCCACAGGAGGTAGTAATATAGTACTCAAATGTAATGCCAACAAGCAAAATAAGGAGGAGTGGAAACGACCCCAGGCAAGCCAATACACACAGCCACAAAAGAACTGTGTAGAAATGTATTTAAAACGTGGAGGGAGGGCTAGCCAAGAAAGATTCACTCTAGGCAGAGCCTATGCAATAATTATACAGCCCAAAACCTAATATGTAATTTTGGGCGTCAATGGGGGCATAAAACTAGGCTGTGGGCAATTGAGCATGAAAAGCGCTGCTCCCGCGCTCCAATTTGAGGGGAAAACGGCAAAAAAAGCTGTATAAACAAACAAAATGGCCGCTGCGCATGCGCGGTAACGGCCGCCTAGTCTGCAATGAAAAGAGGACAGCGCGATACATAGACGCGCTGTCCTCTACCCCCGGTCTCCGGCTCCACAAATAAAAGCACATGCGCGCGGGCGCGAAGCGCCCGAGGCAAGGAGGTGACACACGCTCCTGCAGTGAATGAAGAACCTTGAAGATAAAACAATGGGAAGAATAGTCAAATAAATTTCAGCGCTGCGGGGACAAGCGCGGTAAAGTAATTAATGACACAAGCAATACTCAGCAATACAATACAGTTAGAACAATGCAACAATAATGTGAAAGAACTTAACTGGCTGCAAAGCAGCAAAGAAAGAGGATGTGGTATTCTCTTTGGGACCTTTTATAGAGGGACTCTCTATGGTTGTTAGGTCATACCCACTGTATTCATGAGTATTGTAGTTGTTTTTGCTAATACTGTAATCTGATTGGCTGCTGAGTTTTTTCGAGTAAAGAAAAGAGAAGCATAATCGGAGCCTCCGGTCCTGACATAGAATTCCACAACTAACCATTCCAATGCAAGCCACATAATTCCACTACACACCACAAACATTGTCGTACGTGAGGTTAGCGTACTAGCGCCGCAGGGAAACACGCAGTCTTTCCTCCCTGTTTGCCCGGCCTCCTGACGTCATGGCCAATCGGACATCGCGGTCGGCCGTGACGTCAGGGGGGGGCGGCGGATCGGGAGACGGAGCGCGGAATCCTGACGAGCGGTTGTCTCCCCGCCTGCTCCTCGTGGGCCGTTATATCTAATGCACAAAGAAATAAAGTTATTCTAGCAACAGCTACGTTTCGCCTCCCTCATTCATTCCACTACAAATGGCGACGAGGGTTAATTGGTGCGGTGCGGCCCACGAGTGACATTCGGTGTTCTGAGCGCCTCGCTCTCCTCCGTTGCTGCGGTGCTGCCTTCTATTGGTCCCCTTGCAACCCCGTGGGACTCCTGCTGAAGTGTTCTTCCGTCCTGCTGCATGCTGGGTGCTGTGTGTTCCCTCTGAGCCCCGGCGTTACAGTCTGCTGCCTGCTGAGGGGGCTGGAGTGTCTGATCTTGCTGCCTCATGTGCCCAGGCGGTGCGCTGTGAGGACCGGACATCCCTGTCCCACCCAGTGTGCTCCGGTGGGTGTGGGGCCCTGCCTGCAGGTGCATCGGCTGGCGTGGCCCAGTTCTGCGTGCTGAGGTTCCAGGTTGTACAGTCTGGACGTGCCTGGACAGTGGCTGATCTTGCCATCGTAGTCCTCCTGCAGTGGTCCCTGTTCTCCAACGATGGCGCAACCTGTCAACATCTGCGTGCCTCCCCTGTTCCTCGATTCTCCTGGTAAGCCGTGCATGAAATGGAAGGGGTGGCTATGCGCGTTTGAGAACTATATTGTTTCCATAGACGGCGAGAGGTATAGCCCCGAGCGCAAGATGGCGCTCTTGTTCGGACTGTTGGGGAAGGCCGGCCAGGAAGTTTTCGACAGTCTGCCAGTGTTCCTGGGGCTCCTGCTCCTTTGAATGCGTATCAGGAGGCGGTTAAACTGCTTGAACTGCAGTATTCCGAGGAAGGTAACATCATGGTGGGGCGCCATAAGTTTGCTTTGCGGAGACAGGAGGAAGGAGAGACTATCGAGGAGTACATTGCCTGCTTACGCGTCCTGGCTCAAGACTGTGAATTTGCGGAGATGACCGATACTTACATCAGAGATCAGGTGGTGTTCTACTGCCACTCTAAGATGGTGCATGAGAGATTGCTGTCCTGTAGGAACCCTTCCCTGAAGGATGTGGTGGCCATTGCGAAGGCCATTGAACGATCCATGGTGTCCACTAGGGAGCTTGCCTGCACGAGTCAGGCTTCGACAGTGTGCTACGTGCAGGACAAACTTAAAAGTGCGTCTAAGACTCCTGACAAAGCAGCGAGTGATAGAGGGGGTGGCAGGAAGCCGTTCGCTTGCTTTAGATGTGGGGCACGGGACCACATGGCGGACAGCAGGTCTTGCCCGGCTCTGACCAAGAGCTGCACGAAATGCAGGAAGGTGGGCCACTTTGCAGCTGTGTGCAAAACAAGGAGACCGGGGGGGGGGTGGGGGTATGAAAGTGAGCTCGGTGAGCGATAGCGATGCGGAGGCGAGTGCGGACATAGTGTTGTCCATTGATGCCGAGGACGGCAGAGTGAAGGGGCCTATTGGCTCCGTTATGATTGGTGCTGTAGAGCTGCAGTTTACGGCTGATTCCGGTTCCCCGATAACCCTGATATCTGATACCACGTTTGATGCGAAATGGCAGGGTGTACGATTGCGTGAGACTGATGTGAATCCCAAGGCCTTTGGGGAACAGGATATAGTGATTAAAGGGTTTTTCTGCGATACACTCACCTTTCGAGGGCGCACTGTGATGACAAAGATCTATGTGGCTGAGAAAGGGAGAAGCCTTGTGGGGTGGAAGGACCTGGCGAAGCTAGGTGTGATGCTAGTCCCGGGGGCTGACGATCCCATAGTTCTGCGAGATGACTGGGTCGGCTACATACAACCAGGCGAAGTGCATGGGGGATTGGCTGAGGTCATTGGCAACTTTGAGTCCGTTTTTAAAAATGAGGTGGGGCGTGTGAGAGGGTTTGTACACGCCATACAGTTGAAAGAAGGGACAATGCCGATAAAGCATAAGGTCAGAACAGTCCCTCTCTCCGTCAGAGGGGAGCTGAAGGTGGTCCTCGATAAGTTGAAGCAGGAAGGAGTGATAGAGGAGGCAGGCGCATCAGAATGGGTGTCCGCGATTGTGGTGTCCAAGAAGAAGAGGACAGGGGACATTCGTCTATGTGTGGACCTGCGGTCCTTGAACAAAAATATCCTAGTGAACTGCCATCCGCTGCCCAACATCCAAGAAATTCTGTCGTCCACGTCAGGGTCCAGGTTCTTCACTCTGATAGATTTGAAATCAGCATACCACCAGGTGTGCCTCACGGAGGAGTCCAAGAAACTGACCACCTTCATCACCCCGTTCGGAGCGTAGAGGTACGTTCGTCTCCCCTTCGGCCTTGCATCGGCGTCGGGTGTCTTCCAGAAGTTGATGGACTTGCTCTTCTGCGACATGAAGGGCGTCGAGGCATTCCAGGATGACATCCTGATCCACACGGAGGATGAGAAGGGGCACCTGGAGCTGCTGGGCACGGTGCTGGAGATTCTGCGGGAGAAAGAGATGACGGTCTCCAAAGACAAGTGCAAGTTCATGGAGAGCAGGATAGACTATCTGGGGCACGTTCTGACTCCGGATGGTATTGCGCCCAAGGAGGACCTGGTGAAGGCCATACGAGATGCCCCATGTCCCGGAGATAAGGACGCCTTACGGTCATTCCTGGGGCTCAGTGAGTATTACTCGAAGTTCATGCAGGGTTACACACTCACGGTGGAGCCTCTTAGGAAACTGCTGCGGAAGAACGAAAAGTACTTATGGGCGCAGGAACAACGCGCTGCCTTCGAATCTGTCAAGCAGGCCATTGTTGCGGCTCCAGTGTTACAGCCATACAACAAGGACCACCGGAACGTCATCACGGTCGATGCCAGCGCCAAGGGTATCGGCGCAGTGTTTTGCCAATTCCAAGGGAAGAAGGAGAGCACCATCGCGTTCATATCCCGGTCGCTGAGCGACGCCGAGAGACATTACAGCACCATCGAGCGGGAAACGCTCGCGTGCGTCTGGGCAGTGGAGAAACTGAAGAACTATCTGTGGGGCAAGGAGTTTGAGCTAGTCACGGATCACAAACCGTTGATTTATATGATGGACGGCGAAGGCCGCGGTAATGGAAAAGCCAGCTCGAGACTCCTGCGCTTACTGTCAAAGTTGCAAGAATACCACTTTACCATCAGACACATCAAGGGTGGCCTCAACAGCAGGGCGGATTGCCTATCACGCTTGCCAATCGCCGGCGAGGAAGAGGGTTCCCTGGACGACACGGAGTGTGTGGTGGCAATGGTGGAAGCGACTGCCATTTGCGAGGGATCTATCTCTGAGGAAGAATGGCTGGCTGCCCAGGAAAAGGACGTGACCATCCGAAGGGTGGTGGACCACATGACGACTCATTGGCCTCCGGTCCGGAACTTGCACGGGGCACTCAGATGTTTCCAGCAGATAAGCGCTGAACTTACGATTGAAGATGGTTTCCTGAAAAGGCATGAACTGTTTGTGCCCCCGGAGGGTCTGAGGGACAAGCTAATCAGGATAGCTCACAGGGGCCACCCGGGGAGTACCGCCACCAAAAATCTCCTCAAACAATACTACTGGTGGCCGGGGATGTGCAGCGACGTCTGCCGCTTCATTGATAGATGCGGGCCGTGCTTGAGAGCCGACAAACATTGGAAAACGGCCAAAGGGGAACTGCAGATGGTGGACATTCCGGTCGGCCCGTGGTGCAAGATTGCCATAGATTTCACAGGCCCGTTTACCATACTACCGGACGACTGCAGACATCTCATTGTTCTCACAGACTACTTCTCCAAGTGGATCCACTACAAGTTTGTTAGGGAGGTTACTACTGAACAGGTGATCAAGGTGCTGAAGAAAATCTTCGAGATGGAGGGGCAGCCGAAGATCATGGTTTCCGACAATGGTACCCAGTTGGTGTCCCGGCAGATGACGGAATTCCTGGCCAAGCTGGGAATCAAGCAGGAGAAGACTCCACTGTACAGTCCGAAGAGCAATGGGCAGGTCGAGCGGATGAACAGGTTCCTCAAAGAGGGTGTCCAACAGGCTGTTGCGTCTCAAATGAATGTGAAGGCGTTTTTGGCAGATAAGGTGCACACTTTTCATAACACGCCTAATGAAGTCACAGGACACACGCCGTTCTATTTGATGAGAGGGAGAAGGTGCATGAGCGATTTTACCCCCAAATTCAACAAATGGTATGACATGAGGGACGGAACTGAGGATATACAGGAAGAGGGGTTGAGAGTCAAGGAGCGAATAGTGGCTAAGCAAGAGAGCAATAAACTGTATGCTGACATGGTTAACAGAGCCAAACCGAAGGAAATTGCGCAGGGAGATTGGGTACTGGTGAAGAAGCCCTACAAAGTGATGAAGGGAGAATCTGTATTTCAAACCCCATTGCGGGTACACGGAGCGACCAGAGGGGCAGTGTGTCTGGAAGGTGGGGGATGGCGTAGCAAGGACGACATAGTCAAGCTCAAAGCTGGGCAAGAGGAAATCATCATGAAAAGTAGTCACATGCGTGAGTCCGAGAGCGATGGTAGTGTGCTTGAATGGCAGGACAATGAGGTCACTGGCGGAAGTGTGTGCGATGATGAGGATGGGGGTAATTTCCCCGCACAAGGTTGGGCCGGATGCGGAAGTGCAGACACGAGTGGGAGCACATGGCATGGCACGGGAGGTGCTGAGAGACAGATCGGTACAGGCTCCAGACCAGTGAGGTGTGACAGTCGCAGCATGGGGAGCCCGGGCCAAAGCGGTACGGGTACTGGCGGGGTGGGACAAACCCCGTATGTTACCCCTAGCAGGCCGACACGGCATGTCAGAGCACCCAAGAGATTTGATGATTTTGTTATGAGATGAAAATGTGTTTTACTTATTCTTTCTGTTAAGAAGGGAGATGTCGTACGTGAGGTTAGCGTACTAGCGCCGCAGGGAAACACGCAGTCTTTCCTCCCTGTTTGCCCGGCCTCCTGACGTCATGGTCAATCGGACATCGCGGTCGGCCGTGACGTCAGGGGGGCGCGGCGGATCGGGAGACGGAGCGCGGAATCCTGACGAGCGGTTGTCTCCCCGCCTGCTCCTCGTGGGCCGTTATATCTAATGCACAAAGAAATAAAGTTATTCTAGCAACAGCTACGTTTCGCCTCCCTCATTCATGCCACTACAAACATACACACCATAACACATGGGTAAAAGACATTGTCATTTACAACGTCAATAGCTCTAACTCAAGCAAATGCGAGACCAAATACATTGCAAAGGCTTGGATTTTTTTTAGGTTACATGTTTAAACCCACTCCACTTTTGGAGACCCCCGGCCCACCCTGTTTTTCATCCCATTAAAAGCCCTGCAAAAAAAGTAAATTATTTTACATATATTAGAAACATACCTCGCACTGTTTTAAAATTCCACCTCATATCTGTGTTGTACATTTATTTCACTTATCTCTAAACTCTATGGTTGACCATGAGTACACTCTGTAAAATATGTGCTCTCTGATTTGTACCTTTGTTATGTCATTATTAGAATGTTTTGTTGCATACATATTTGACGGCATAGAACGTTGGTGCACTTTCTGCCTCGTATTAGACTTGTAAGCCACGTTTTCATTCTGTCTGCTCGCAGCTCTTAGTTATAAATAAATCCTTTTACTTTAAACTCACTTCGTGACTTTCTTTTGTCACAACAATCTGCTAAATGTTATATTACGTCTGAAAGTTTCTTGTAGACTATCCTTGAAAATTAATAATGCATTCATATTTTCATTTGGTTTGGTCCTTCTTTTCTGTCTACTAATCATGGATTTCTTGGTTTCATTTCCGTTGTATAGGTTGGCCGCTTGCTACGGTCCTCCAGTATCCCAGCATTCTCTCTATCCGGGACACGTCGCTCCTGGCTTGGACTACAGAGATTTGTCATGGCTGCTGTTGAGCTGGCGGTGAGGGGGAGGAGCGAGACACAGTAGCAAAGCCGGCGGTGGTCCGGACAGAAGAGCTTGAGCGAGACGGGGGTTTGGGGAGCTGAAGTGAAACGGAGGCGGAAACAACTGTCTACCACTCACCGTGAAGGGGATATGGACAGCTCCTCCTCCAAGACCTGATACAACCAATGACACTTTCTGGTCAGACTTTGACAAGGTGTTGTTTCCCCAGCTTCACAATTACCTCCGTGGTGACAGGTGCCTGCTACCACCCTCCAACATTCCTTTCTGACGTCAAATGGCTGGGGACAGTTCTTCCTGCTGTGGATTTTTTTATTGTTTTGATTTTGCTTCCCTAATTTTGTGATTGTTTAGACTGTCAGATGGCTCCTCGTTTTTGAGGGTTTGGCCTGGGTCTCACTGCCTCTTTTCACATCTGTCCAAACCGGATCCTCAGTCTCTGCCATGTCTTCCTGGTTGGGTGGCCTAAGCTCTGGTCTCGGCCAGTCTTTGGGACAGGTAGGCGGGAGCCTGTCCTCTTTTACTGGCCAGATATCCAACTTCACAAAAGACATCCTATTGGAGGGAACGGAGGAAGCACCAGGTAAGACATTCTGTTTATTAGCACAGTTGTACCTCTGCCACTGTTCTGCTTTGCTCACTACGCCCTGCTCATAGCATGTCCTTATTTCTCTTCTTGTGGCCCTGTATCTACTGCCCTGCCTGCCATATGCACTTGATCCACTTTGTTCCGCGTTTCTCCACCGTATCTTCGGTACCTGATTTGGGTACTGTGCTCTTTGGCCCAGTGACATAATGAAACATTAGAGGGCCCTCTACAAAGTAAGGTGAGGAGGATTGGGGGCATATATAGAGGTGGGAGACCAAAAATTTAACAGGGAAATCCGAGCCCAGGGCCTAGCTCGGCTCTTAGAGCCCATACACGAGAACAGCCCTGAAAATGTATGTAAATTATGTAACCGACATCAGGCAAAATAAGATAGTCTCTTCAAAATTCAAAAAAGTGTATTTAACATGTGGAAGATTTGACACTAATGCTTCACATTATAACAGTGCACTGAGAAGAACTTTTTTAAAAGTGATAGTTTTTAAATATGTGCCATTAGTGAACTAAGAGACAAGACATTTAAACCCGATATGTGGCCTAGATTATTATAGAGCAACATTATAGTCTATTACATTGAATGCATTAGGTTTTTGTTTTTTCTGGTACTCTGAACTCACATATTTGAAAGCGATTTCACAGGCTGTAATAAAGAGTTATGGTGAAATAAAATATTTGACTAAAATCACACAATTTAAGTGGGGAAGCAGGGCTTTAACCAGAATTCACTTTGCTCAAATCAGGCAGTAAATGGGTATCTATGTGTTTTTTCCTCATGTCAAGGCTTTGTTTTTGCCTCTTTATTCATTTTTCTTATCTGCGAACTCTACCCAAAGCTTTACACGAGCACCAGTTACATTACACTAGGTCACATTCACTTGTTTATAGGCACAGGAAAATGAAGGTATTTGCCCAGAATCACAGCCTGTTGAGCTGATTCAGATCTGGGCCCAAATTTACAAAGATTTGGCGCAACATGGCAAGGCAACATGCTGCGCTACGTCAAATGGAGAGAGCAGGAATTTGTCATATCTACTAAAATACGGTGCATTCCTGCTCGCTCTCTACGTGCTGGTGCACTTGTGGCTGACATGCGCCATTTTCCTCTTTCTATTTGTGCAGCAGAATATAGCACATGGAGAAGGAGGAAATAACATTGAGAAATAAAACTATTTCTCCTCGTTACGCTTCACCTAGGAAGGCATAGCATTTTGACACTTTCCCAGGATTACTAGTATTAGTAAATCTGCAAATGCACCAAAAACCATGGGTGGTCCGGACAGAAGAGCTTGAGCGAGACGGGGGTTTGGGGAGCTGAAGTGAAACGGAGGCGGAAACAACTGTCTACCACTCACCGTGAAGGGGATATGGACAGCTCCTCCTCCAAGACCTGATACAACCAATGACACTTTCTGGTCAGACTTTGACAAGGTGTTGTTTCCCCAGCTTCACAATTACCTCCGTGGTGACAGGTGCCTGCTACCACCCTCCAACATTCCTTTCTGACGTCAAATGGCTGGGGACAGTTCTTCCTGCTGTGGATTTTTTTATTGTTTTGATTTTGCTTCCCTAATTTTGTGATTATTTAGACTGTCAGATGGCTCCTCGTTTTTGAGGGTTTGGCCTGGGTCTCACTGCCTCTTTTCACATCTGTCCAAACCGGATCCTCAGTCTCTGCCATGTCTTCCTGGTTGGGTGGCCTAAGCTCTGGTCTCGGCCAGTCTTTGGGACAGGTAGACGGGAGCCTGTCCTCTTTTACTGGCCAGATATCCAACTTCACAAAAGACATCCTATTGGAGGGAACGGAGGAAGCACCAGGTAAGACATTCTGTTTATTAGCACAGTTGTACCTCTGCCACTGTTCTGCTTTGCTCACTACGCCCTGCTCATAGCATGTCCTTATTTCTCTTCTTGTGGCCCTGTATCTACTGCCCTGCCTGCCATATGCACTTGATCCACTTTGTTCCGCGTTTCTCCACCGTATCTTCGGTACCTGATTTGGGTACTGTGCTCTTTGGCCCAGTGACATAATGAAACATTAGAGGGCCCTCTACAAAGTAAGGTGAGGAGGATTGGGGGCATATATAGAGGTGGGAGACCAAAAATTTAACAGGGAAATCCGAGCCCAGGGCCTAGCTCGGCTCTTAGAGCCCATACACGAGAACAGCCCTGAAAATGTATGTAAATTATGTAACCGACATCAGGCAAAATAAGATAGTCTCTTCAAAATTCAAAAAAGTGTATTTAACATGTGGAAGATTTGACACTAATGCTTCACATTATAACAGTGCACTGAGAAGAACTTTTTTAAAAGTGATAGTTTTTAAATATGTGCCATTAGTGAACTAAGAGACAAGACATTTAAACCCGATATGTGGCCTAGATTATTATAGAGCAACATTATAGTCTATTACATTGAATGCATTAGGTTTTTGTTTTTTCTGGTACTCTGAACTCACATATTTGAAAGCGATTTCACAGGCTGTAATAAAGAGTTATGGTGAAATAAAATATTTGACTAAAATCACACAATTTAAGTGGGGAAGCAGGGCTTTAACCAGAATTCACTTTGCTCAAATCAGGCAGTAAATGGGTATCTATGTGTTTTTTCCTCATGTCAAGGCTTTGTTTTTGCCTCTTTATTCATTTTTCTTATCTGCGAACTCTACCCAAAGCTTTACACGAGCACCAGTTACATTACACTAGGTCACATTCACTTGTTTATAGGCACAGGAAAATGAAGGTATTTGCCCAGAATCACAGCCTGTTGAGCTGATTCAGATCTGGGCCCAAATTTACAAAGATTTGGCGCAACATGGCAAGGCAACATGCTGCGCTACGTCAAATGGAGAGAGCAGGAATTTGTCATATCTACTAAAATACGGTGCATTCCTGCTCGCTCTCTACGTGCTGGTGCACTTGTGGCTGACATGCGCCATTTTCCTCTTTCTATTTGTGCAGCAGAATATAGCACATGGAGAAGGAGGAAATAACATTGAGAAATAAAACTATTTCTCCTCGTTACGCTTCACCTAGGAAGGCATAGCATTTTGACACTTTCCCAGGATTACTAGTATTAGTAAATCTGCAAATGCACCAAAAACCATGGGTGGATGTGTGGGGAAAAAAAGCACCCACACTCTACCGATGGAACGCCTTCCCCACGCACTGCCTTACTCCAGATTTACTATGCCATGGAGAGCCATGCGAGGTGGCTCTGCATGGCCTAGTAGAGGGCAACAGAATCCCTTGATGAATCTGGGCTCTGGTTCCCCAGTTTTAACGCTCTACATCTCAGGCCGTAACGCTGCTCCTTGGTAGAGGGAGGGAGGCAAGCAGAATTCACATGGAAGCTTGGCTTGAGCTGCGCTTTAGGTTCCAACAGGACCTTGAGCTGAATCAGAGCCAACTTCAGGCTCGAGCCTGGCTTGATTTTTCAGTGATAACCTATAGCCACATATTCCACTAACTGCCCTGCCACTCACTGTATGCTTCCTTCCCCGCAGTATGATAACATGTTTGGAAAAATATTTCTTTAAAAACTATTTATCAATTTAATGAAAGCATGAGATGCTATTTTGTTTTCTTTTAATCACTTTATTAGAATGCCACATTGCTTGGATCAGTATACATAAGTTTTGTTGCCAGTAATCCAATTTCCATTACAAACTAATGGGGTAACCCAAAATACCGTAGAACCTGGGTGCAGTTTGATAGATAAAACTAAAAGGTTTAAATGGAAACCACGAAAATTATTTGAAAGTGAAAACATTTTTCAGAAAACTGACAATACAAAAACTCTTAAATGTTTTGAAAACTAAAGTAATCAAAAAGAAGAGAGCAGAAAAAATATGACACCAGAGCCACAGGTTAGGATAATGTCACAAGTATTGAAGTTAAGTATAAACACATAATTCACAATGTAATGATTGCTCCATCATGCGAAAAGGGTGTTAATAAATGTGCTTGTGCAAAGTGACAAGTGGTTAAATATATATACAATAAAATACTGAAAATGTGAGTTGCAGGTTACTGCATACAGCCGTTCTGTATTTCCAGGTCAGTGACTTATTATGTTTCCTTATGGTAGACGTGGTGAACTTTAATCAATTAGTTTCCTCGTCAGGGATATTGATTCAGTCTAGGCATATGTTAAAACATAGTCGACGTTTCGACCCATGGAATACACACGGTTGTTCAAAATCTAACAAACAGGTCTTCACCAGGACATAGATGAGAGGTAACCTACGATAACAATATCAATCTCCCCATTAATTGGTGAAGAATAAAATACGGAAACAGGCACGCAGGATCGCCTCCCGGGGGGGTCAAGTGTCCCACAGGTTCCAAAATGTCATCTCTTTACAAGATGTTTGTATGGCAACCAATCAATGAAATAGACATTTCCTCAAACTTGTAGGTAGGGCAGGTTCTCTTTGTTCAAATCAAAAGATAAAGGGTAGGAGCCCTTGTTTGCATATCCAGAATGGGCTCTCCGGATACAATGTATCTTCTTCTCGGTCACACTCAGGAGACGAGGGCGCATACCTTTCTTCTTATTTTATTGTTCACCCATTAACAGGGAGATCGATGTTGCTACCTTAGGTTGCCCCTCATCTCTGTCTTGATAAAGACCCGTTAGTAAGGTTTTGAACAACCATGTGTAATCCCAGGGTCGAAACTGTGACAATTTTTTAACATATGCCTGGACTGAATCAATATCTTTAAGGAGGAAACTAACTGATTAAAACTCACACCTCGACCATAAGGAAATGGAATTGGTCACTGATCTCAATTACAGATAAACTGTATGCAGTTGCCTGCATGACTGCAGCTCGTATTTTCAGTATTTTAATTGTATATGTCAAACAACTTGCCACTTTGCATGAACATGTTTATTATCACCTTTTTCACATGATGGAGCAACCATTACATTGTGAATTCTTCGATGCATGTGACATTTGCATAAACTGTGGCTCTGGTGTTATTTATTTTTTCTGCTCTCCTCTTTTTCTTTTTAATTACTTTACAGTTCTCAAATCATTTCTTGAGTTATTATATTATCGTTTTTATAAAAAAAGTTGTTTTCATATTCACATTTTCGTGGATCCCGTTTGGACCTTTCAGTTTTCAGATTTCAGCATTATCTCACGTTGCTTAAGCAGCATGATTATTTGGAGAAGAGGAACAACTAAAGCATCACCATTCTCAGAGCTCCTTGGAAACACCAGTATAATTCCTTGGGGCTTATCGTCTCAGAGTAGGGAAGGCTTGTAAATAAACAAAGTATCACCAGCATGAGAGCGGCATGCTAATGCCCTTATAATGCATGATAACTAGATGTACATTACTTTAGAATGCTCTCAAAATATTCTGACCATTTGTTATGCAACCAATGGTGCAACTGCTGGACGAAACAAATACGTTGTTATGCTGTACATATTTTTATAGCGTGCCCATCATTAAGCAGGGTAACATGATGCCTCAATAAGTAGGGGCAGGCCTACCTGGGGCCTGTTGGAAAATCCAGGTTTTCAGATTATTACGAAATTCGAATACCGAGCTAGTGAATCTGATGTGCACTGGGAGGTTATTCCAGACTTTAGTAGCCAGGTATGAGAAAGCACACATGCCGCATCGTATCTTCAGATAAGTGGGCGAGTAAAGGCCAGCCAAGCTCAGGTTTCTGGTTGGGGAGTGGAAGCTGGTGTGGTTGTTCAGGTAAGTGGGGCCTAGATTGTACAAGGTTTTGCATATTTGAGAAACCTAAAGAATGAACGCTTTTGAACTGGGAGACTGTGGAGTATTTTGAGATGTAAGGACATGTGGGATGGAAGTTTGAGTCTGGCTGCTGTGTTTTTTTTTAATGACCTGGAGTCTCATGGTGAGATGAGTGGTGATGCCGATATACAGTGTGTTCCCTTCGTCCAGCTTGCTGGTGATAGCAGCTTGTGTAACGATTCTTTGGTGTTGAGCGGTATCCTTCCGAAAATGTTTTCGAGTAGCTTAAGGGTGTGAAAGCAAGAGGAGGCAGCCTTATTAATTGGCTGGTCATTGAGAGTTGACTATCTACCACTATTGCTAGGTTCCAGGCTTGGTTGATCAGGATGGGTGTCAGTCCTAGTTCGGATAGACTCCAGGCTGTGGTGTCTTTTCCGAAGAGCACCACATTTGTCTTGTTGGAGTTGAGCTTCATCCAGTTGGGAGATTTCAGACATGCAGGCGACGAACTTTGTCCGGGTATTGTGGATGTCATTGGAGAGGATAAGCGGTGTCCTCTGCATACAAAATGATGGTGATTCTGTGGGTATGGATGATGTTAGTGAGCTGTGTCATGTAGATATTGAACAGTGTAGGACTAAGCGAGGATCCCTGGGGATCTCTGCAGATCAGTATGGCAGCTGCAAAGGTATTCAGGGCCAGGCTGATTCAACTGGCTGCACCCAGTGAGGAAGGAGCTGATCCATCGGAGAGAATGTCCGCGTATGCCAGTTTCACGGAGGCGTTATGTGAGGATTGGGTGGGAGACTCCATCGAATGCGACTTTGTGGTCAAGCAGGATGAGTGCTACTGTTTCTCTGTTATCCATGATCAGCTGGGTGGCAGCGATGAAGGTGGTCTCAGTGCTGTGACTGGGCCTGAATCCTGATTGAGAGGGATCTGGGAGGTGTTTGTAGGAGATGTGGTTGGCTTGTCATTTGTTGATGTGTTTTTCCAAGACTTTAACCAGGTTGGAAAGCAAGGATATCCGTTTGCAGTTACCCAGAGTCTTCAGGTCTGTGGTGGATTCTTTAGAAGCGGTAGTATGGTAGCATTTCCAGTTATCAACGTAGGTAACAGTGGTAAGGAAGTTGTTGAGTATTGGAGTGAGTGGAGTGCTGAAGGGGTTGAGCCCTTTGGAGAAGACGAAATATGGACAAGGGTCTAGTGGTGCTCCCACGTGGATGGAGCATTAAGGTGATAGTGGATCAGTAGGTCATGGCATTTTCCATAGTGTCCTTCCCATCCGGTTGGAGGGTGGAGCGTTTCTGTTGGGGAGGGAAGTTTTATGAAGTGCTAATTTTGTCACTGAAGTGGTTGGAGAGCTGTGTTTAGTGATCCGGTGATGAAGTGATGGTCATGGAGCTCACACTGGTGAGGTGAAGTCCTTCACTATGGATAACGTTTCTTTGGCATTGTTAGAACTGTTCTCAATTCGTTCAATCATCCTGTAATCCAATCAGGTGTCCACTTTGGTCCACGTGTTTTTGATCCTTGACTTTTAACACCCTGGTATGAAACCCTGTGGTATGCAGGCTGCATTGTAATAGCTGTAACTATAGTTGTGCTGGTGTTGCTTTAACTGAAACTTGTAGTCGACAGGTCATTTACAGATATCAGCAGCAGGAACACCAACTGCCATTGTAGCTTGCAGGATGCATGCAGATCTCTGCAGCAGGCCAATTAACCACTTTGTCTTAATGGATTTGAAGCACGTGTCCTGCAGGCCGTGCACAGCACACCAGCTTGCGAGTAAACCCTGAATTGCAATTTGTGATTTGAAGCATGCAGACTACAGGTTGCTCACATCTTTGAAGCAAATACTTCACCTTCTCAGCTATCTTAATAGGGGTTGACATTGAGAACTCACACAGCTCTCTATAGACGGCGCATTAGACATTTGAGCTATTCTACTAAGACAAACTTGTGACCTTGTATAGACAGATATATTAGAAAACATACATTGCACATTTTATAGTTAATTATCAGCCAACTCTTTTTGTTGACCTAGGAAGAATTAAAGAATAGGTTTGTGTTTAATATTCAAATCCATGAAAGAGCTGTGTAACAGCTGAATTAACAAGCGGAGCCATCACAAGGGCAAGTTTCATGCTTCAGTTCCCTATCAAAATTCATTGAGAAAAATATATTTTTGAAGTATTATAAGGACATTTGCTCTGAGATACTAACTAGTACACATTTCAATTCAGGATACAGCTACATTGAATGTGAAAGTGGATGGTTCAGATCAAAAGTGTTGCATTGCAAGAGCGCTGTGGATGATTCAATGCTGATCTATCAGTTTATGCTTGGCGTGGAGTTACATTTTAGGAGCTCTGTCGCTATCTCAATAAAGCGGCAGTGGTGCATTGCACAGTTGCATTGCTGGAGCTATGCAGATGTATGAGTAAATGATTGTTAATTTACGGGTGTGGAATTTTCTGAAATACGTACTTGCATAGGGGACTAGATGCTTCAGAAAGCCACTTGTCCTATAAAAAAGGAACTAATAGTGCCATGCAGTGAGGTGGCAAATTTGAAAGCATTCTCATTAATTCTCTATTGAGAACACAAAAGTTTTGAAAATAGTAAAAGCTACTCAAATCTGTTATCGCCTTATTAAGCCTTTCTTCATGTGCAAAGTGTTTGAGCTTCACTGGTCTCCGAAATCCAAATCCTCAGCTACTGTACCCACTCTGCATTACCTGATCCATGTCTCCCTTATGCACAGCATTTCATGGTAATCTGTGGTAGCCATCTGTTTTTCAAGTGCTTTTGTTTCAAGTCAAGACTTTCTTGTCCACTCGTTTGTTTGTTTTCGATCACGTCATTTTTACAGTGATTTTTCTACATTTAGTTTCCATGTTCTATATATACAGTTGTGTGATTCCCTTTGCCACTTTTTGCTCTCTTTGTATGTTTCTTATTTTTTTGTATCCCTTCTTTCACAGTAAATTCATCTCTGTTTTTCTTTTCAATAATAAGATATAGGTACATGGCACAAGGGAGGACAAATGTATTGTGAGAGCTTTGTAGCTCTAAGAGCGTTTTTTTTCAGTGTCTCTGTATAGAAATATGAGTTGTTCCACAGAAGGATGGAGTTGCATTGTGAGAGATCTGTGGACCCTTAACTACTAGTGGTAGCTGCATATGAGGCAAATCAGGAGTGCTTGATGGATGTCTCAGTGCTTGGATAGCATTGCTTTGGGCAGGTCAGAAGAGCTTACTGCACATCCCAGTGCTAGAATACTTTTGTATAGGGCAGGCCAGAATACAAGAGTATTGTTCAGTGCATGTCTTGGTGCAGACATAGTTGTGCATGGGACAGGGTAGGGCATACATGCACTATGTGAGATTAGTGCACATCTCAATGATACTAAGGCTGTGTAGGGGGTAGAGCAGTACACAAGTACACTGAGTGCTCTGTGCACATCCCTGTATTTAGGATAGACGTGCATTGTGAAAGCTTTACGCATCTCAGTGGATTAGATACAAGTACAATGTGTTAGCTTGGCCCATGTCCCTATTATACAGGATGGGTGGGGGGGCACTAAGTTAATTATTTAACAACATTTGTTTAGTGCAGCTTTCACTCCAGAAGACGTTTCTGGGCGCTATTCATCGCTTATTGGCAGCCCTACGTACTGCCTATAAAGGGAATGCACACGAGAACCTTCAGCTGACATCTTACTATTCCAAGTTATTTTTTATTTGTTTGTATGCAGCTGGCTAGTCTGGCCTGTTCACTATCCCTCCAAGGCGCTATGGCGGCCCATCTTGTACCCTGATCCTTTTGACTTGCTTGTACCCTCTCTCCTGGTTGAAGCCTACTCCCTCTTGAACTGATTGTGGCCTGTACTCCTCCCGAGCCTGTGTAAGGACCAGATCCAACTTTCTTCATTTGTGCTTGTGTCCATTCACATGGTTGTGGTCCTGCTATGCCCGCTGCTCTCTACTTGCTGCTCCGCCTGTAACCTGTGATTGCTGGCCCACTAGTTCCCTGTGCTTGTAATGACCCGAGTCCCACGGAGGCGGGACCCGCAATCTGGCCTGGAAGAGGAACACACTGAGAATGTATCACTCTCTAGCCAGGCATGGCAAGAGAGCTTATATAAATGGGCCGTCTCATACTGCAAGTGAGCGTTGTGTACCAGTCATTTTGGCGCAGCGCAATCATAGGCTTACGCACGAGGTCCGGAAGACCTGTTACACTGGTGATGAGGGTAGTTGTTGCCTAACACCCCGTCAACCCATCGGAGCCCCCGCACTAGCTACCCAACTGCCTGGAGCCTGCAACGACATCTGCACAAGCCAGCAATCCTACCTAACTCAGTCTGCCAGAGCGGCCTGCCGCTGCAGTGGACCCTGACATCTGCTGCATGAACAAACACGCTGCTGGCCATTCTGGGTGGCGGACTGAGGCACCGGCACCCATGTAACCCGTTATCTGAGCCGGTGTGCTCCAACAGGTATGGCGACCCTGCACACACTGTTTTCCGCATATGCGCACACGCGTGCTTTGCGCCCTAGCAGGGCGCAAGTTGCCGCAGGCCGGAGAAGACAACACAGCCCCGCCCAGAGCAGCTCCCAGGCACGCGTCGGTCTACTCACTGACCCTGGGCCCGCCTATCGCCTCGTCTGCTGCTAGAGACCCTGCCACAAGGACACACACACGCTGCTGCACCGTCGACGACCAGAATAAAGAAGTGAGGGCACAAGTCGTACAAGGATGCCGCAATAAGACACTTCGAACCCTCATCCTCTGTCAGCCCGGAATCTCTCTGGAGGAAATTCTAATCATGGCGAGATCACACGACCTGTCAGACGGAAGAGCGACAGAGATTGACATGGCCATCGCCCAACAACCAGACAAGTCGGCAACAACAAAATGGAACGTGCTGATGCACTCCGTACTCTGAGTAGGGGAAACCGAGGAAGATAGCCAGGAAAGTGCACATCAGGGTCGCGGTGGTGATAGTGCGGAAGAGAAGAACACCCTCAAGAAGAATGCCCAGCTTAAGCGCGGACGTGCTTGAAATGTGGCACCCAAACCACTTTGCTGTTGCGTGCAGAGGTGGCCTGAGAAATAAAGGTGCACACGGGAGAAGACCGGCCTCGAAGGCAGTGAGGTAACTAGCCCTCGAGGAGCTTGAAAATGGGAAGGCAACCAGGGCCCTATCCTTACAACGTCATCACCTGGAAGACTCGTCAACAGATGAAGGCGAATGTTACCTACTCTCATTTGCCAGCGACCTGAAACAGCGGAAAAGCCCACAACCCATGTGTGTCATAGACTTTGCAGGGTCCCAAGTCAGAGCGCTGATTGATAAAGGAGCATCTGTAAACATCACGAGGAGTCAGCAGTACAAACAGCTCCAGCCAAAGCCCCTATTGACCCCGTCACATGTCAAGATCCTCACCTATGGAAGCCAAACACCCCAACCTCTGAAAGGCAAGTTCACGGTACCAGTGAGATCAGACGGCCAAGAGATCACATAGTGGACAGAGAAGCTGACACTCTGGTAGGAAGTCATACGGCAGAAGATCTAGGCCTCGTCGCATTCGCCAGAGCGGTCAAAGCCTTGCAAACAGAGATCCTAGAGCTGTTCCCTCAGCTGTTCAGAGGACTAGGGAGCAATAAGAGACCGCCCATCAAGCTGCATATAGACAAAGCCGTAAAACCAGAATCACTACGCCACCGCGGCATACCGTTTCATCTAGGGCCACTGGTCGAACAAGAACTGCACAGTCTGGAACAAGAGGGTGTGATCGAGAAGGTCACAGGGCCAGCCCCGTGAGTTTCGCCCATGGCAATAGCCCAGAAGCAGAAACAACTCGGAAAGATAAGACTTTGTATCGATATGCGCCTACCCAACCAGGCAATCAAACGGGAAAGGCACATCTTACCAACAGTGGACGACATCATAGCGGACCTCAATGCTTCTCCAAATTATACCTTAACGTGGGCTATCACCAGCTGAAGCTAGCTGAGGAGAGCGGATACGTTTTTAACATTCTCGACCGCGGCCAAAATCTTCCAAAATGCGGTACGAGAAATGCTGTCAGGTCTCCACGGAGTATTAAATGTCAGTGATGACCTATTAATACACTTGGCAACCATTGAAGAACACCACCACCATTTTCGAGCGACGCTGCAGCGACTCTATAACTACAGGGTAACTCTCCACAAGGAAAAATGGTCCTTTTTTCAGAACGCAATCTAATTATTTGGGTACGTGTTCATCCAGGATGGCAACCTGGGTTGACCCCCGAAAGTCCTCTGCCATACAACAAGCACCGGCCCCAACCACGGCATCGAAAGTACAAAGCTTTCTCGGATTGGCCACATACTGCGGGCAGTTCATTCCCAACCTCACGACCATAGGTGAGCCACTGCGAGCCCTCACAAAAAAGGACTCTGCCTGGAAATGGGGAAAAGAAGAAGACATAGCATTCCAAAAGGTAAAAGAAGATTTATTAGGGAAGACCACCATGGCGTATTTCGACGCCACCCGAATGACAGAACTCCTAGTGGATGCCAGCCGGTAGGTCTCAGAGGGCTTGTAACCCAGGAAACCGAACCAGGCAAAGGATCGTCCCTCGCCTTTGCAAGTAAAGCCCTCACGCTGACCGAAGCACGCTACTCCCAAATCAAATGGGGAGTGCTAGCGATTAAATGGGCCTGCAACCATTTTCACCTATACATAAGAGGTCACCCATTTAGAGTCGTAACCGACCACCAGCCACTAATCCCGTTATTCAAAGTCACAACTCTTCATCCCCCACCGAGGATCGAACTGTGGGCGATACACCATTTCCATCTGGTAATGTAATTGTATCGCCCCGGCAAGAAAAATCCTGCTGATTTTCTCTCACGACACCCACCCAATCGGGGGCAAGAAGACAGTAGTCACGACGCGATGACAGAGGAGTATGTCGACATTATCTCACAATGGGCATGTCCCCGGGCTCTCACCATCGAAGAAATTAAAGCACCACCAAACATGACCCAGTTCTAAACAAAGTGATGGCCTCTCTGCAAAAGGGTTCTTGGGAGGATTTTCTGCGTGACACCAGCAAGTGGAATGGGCAGGAAAGAGAACGCCTAGGGAAACTGTGGAGAGTGCGAGACGAGCTAAGCGACACAATAGAAGGCCTGGTGCTGAGGGGATCCCGTATCATGATTCCTGAGAGCCTCCAAGAGAGAGCGATGGTCCTTGACTATGAAGGACATCCAGGGACAAGGAGCATGAAATTGTGCATGAGAGAAAGTGTGGTTCCCTGGCAAGAGGTGGCCGTAGATACCCTAGTCGGAAACTGTCGACCTTGCCAAATTACAAGCAGCCAGGAGTCCCCGCTCCTGTAGTAATCGAAGCACTGGCCACCGCACCCTGGTTGAGGGTCAGCCTAGACTTTGTGAGTTTTCCTGACGAAAGAGTGACCCCCGTGCTCATTGATAGCTATTCCATGTACCCAATAATGGAAGTAAGCGCGTCAACTGCTTTTGTACATCAACACCCTGTTCTTTAGAAAACATTTTCCCTCTTCGGCTTACCCCATGAGTTGAAGACCGACAACAGCCCTTCATTTCAAGGAGGAGAGTTCAAAGAAATGCTCACGTCACTGGGAATGCGCCATCATCTAATCACCCCACAATGGCTGCAAGCCAACAGTGAAGTCGAGCGCTTCATGCGAACAGTAAACAAAATACTATGGATTGCAGTGGCGGAACAGGCAGAGCCTGCATCAGCATTGCAACGGTTCCTGCGAAAATACAGCAGTACCCCACACTGCACAACTCGGATCTCCTTGGTCCCTAATGCTTGCTGGGTACCAGATGGACACTATTCCTGTAGCTGAGACCTGGTCCCCAGAGCCATATGAACCCTGTGACACTCAAGTTAGTCAAATGAGGAACAATGATCAAGCCAGTCGATGATGGCGAGCCAAGACTCGGATCTTATTACCAGGGAGTTCGGTACTGATTCGAAACCGAGGCAGTAGGGGAAAGTTCAGCACAGCCTATGAACCCGGGTTGTGGACTGTCCTGAGGGCGAATGGAACTGCTGTTACTACCCAACGAGGCACGGATGTAATAACCATGAACGTTTCCTGATTCAAGAGAGTACCACGATCTGATCAAGAAGAAGCTGAGCCTAGTCACGTCAGAGGTGAGGGAGAGCCTGCTGATGAAACGCCGTCCTTCCACACAGGAGAACAAAGCTCCGCAAATTCTTCTCGGCCAATGGATGTGAATGCTGACACAAGCACAGATCTGGTCACACCATCACTGCAAAGTTAAACCCCGCGCCAGCGGTCCAGTCAGCTGAAGTACAACCTGAGACCATATCCACCTCCCAATCAGAGGCTCAAAGACTTTATCTGTTAAGCTGTTTATTTCGTTTGAACACTAAGTTGGGGAGGGATGTAATGGCCCGAGTCCCGCAGAGGTGGGACCAGGAATCTGGCCTAGAAGAGGAACACACTGACAATGTATCACTCTCTGGCCAGACATGGCCAGAGAGCTTAATTAAATGGTCCGGGGTCACTCGAGACCTTCCAGCTCATACTGCAAGTGAGAGTGGTGTACGAGTCATTTTGGCGCATTTCAATTATAGGCCTACGCACGAGGTCCAGAAGGCCTTTTACAGTGCTGACGGCCCTGCCTGCATCCAGCTGCGGCTGCCTTTCTAGCAGATTGCTCTAGCTTCCCCTCTGGAGCCCTGCATTGACTTGACGACTCATGACCTACGCTGGCCTCTCTACTTGTGACCTACTTTGGATGTCTGCATTTGCGGTGCCCTTGCTGCATTACTTATGCTTTACTGTCTTTGGCCTGCACTCACCACCTCACGTAGGCACTGTTTTTATTGATTTCTCTCGTTATCAGTTAAAAAGCTCGCAAAGCAGAATCGTCAGGTGATCGCCTCAGGGGCTCCACGATATTGGACCCGCTGTTTCTCTTACTGCAGTGAGGCAAAAGAGAGAAAAACAAATGCTTGAGACTTTTAGTGGCTTAGCTCAGGTTCCAGTTTGTCACTTGAGCTTCGCTTCATCTGACACCTTGTTGGTTCCTTGTTTTAAATGTGGTAGTTCTTCGGGAGTTACAGATCTATTGCTTGGATTTCTACACCTCAAGCACTCTTGAAAACCCTGTCTAACTATTAAATTTGGGCTAACTTTTCAGCTATTGTATTGATCTTATTGCTAACACTGACAATGGCTCTCCGACCCCATCAGAGTAGTTTTGCAGCTCTTCATACAGGTGTTTGCATGTACAGGGGTCCAACTTTCTGTGAATGGCAAGTCGAAGGAAATGTTGTCTTGCATACAAAGCCTTGCTTTGGTCCCTCCATCACTAACAGTCAGTGGTGCTAAAAAGGTGCGTTCCTCAGCAGTAGGAGCGATTGCAAGGTTGCCATCCAAATCTCCTGAAATGGAACTCTCTGTTTGGGAATTGCACGGATTTGAGACCTATTCAGTCTGTAAAATGATTGTTTAGTTTGAGCTGTCTATTGCTCATTTTGTGAAATCATTGTTTTCACCAATGATAAGTTTTTTGGGACGGAGAAATCTTTTTGCTCCTCATCTGATTGTGTTCCTCCATTGAAAACCAGATTTTTCTAAGGCTTGACGGTGGAAACACTCTCTATCCTCGTTTTCCTTGCTCCTTAGTATTTAAACTCCACAACGTAGCCTTAGTACTGACAAATCTAGTTACATTGCTTTTGTTGTTTTTCATTTGCGCTAACTACAGCTCCTTGAATTTAGGTTTGGATTTGTTTAATTATATTTCAGGCTTTGATCTACAAACAAACCATTTTACCTTATTGGGGAAACATGATATAATTGGTGCCTCAAGTCGGACGTGGAGCACAGTAATGTCAAGATTAGATATTATTAAATTGGATCACCTTCCTTGTATATATTCCAGGCAGTAATCTATTTTGTAAAATTCTGAAGCTGCAACTGTTTTTTCCCCCAGGCATTTTTCAGCAACATGTGGGGTATGATTAATGCAAGCAAACCTTCTCGTAGATCGAGGAGGAAACTCTGTAAAGCTTTGTAAGTGTTGACTCTAAGCTCCCACTGCAACCTTAGCTAGAAAGAGTCAAACAAAAGGTCCCTGAAAATGATCCTTCTCTCAGACCTCAGTAGCATGGCCTGTGATCATGTGTTACTCTGAGGAAGATGTCAGGAGGAATGATGCTCCGATCAATAACTAAAAAAGAAGTGGAGTTAAAGGAACCCTTACGCGAATTATATCATAATATATCTGTAAACCTAGGCAGACCTCATCAATCTAAGGAACATTCTGGAATGCCTATTGTTGGTGATTGTTTGAGATTCTGGCCTGGGAAGAGAGGACGGTTGTATTTTTTAACATCTACACTGGACAGCCCATTAAAATAATAACAAAGTAAGGTGCAATTCAAAGTTCATAAAAAGAAAAAATAGTAGTAGTAATAAACTTTATTCGGTAGCCAAATACCATCAAAGTATACATACACAAAACGTTGCAATAAATACATCAGAATGCATTTTAAAATATCTTTCAGCAAAGTTCATTTTTGTTAAAGAAATGGATACTATTCAAAATTCCTTCCCTTCCATTAATACTAGCGTGCAAAACAAAAGCCGAGGTCAGGCAAGGCTATGTGCAATTCGAGCAAACACATACAATTTGTCTTTCTTCTTTGTGTATAAAATAGACATTATTAAAATCAAACAGTGGTTAAAAGGAGATTTGGTCTAGGCACCAGGAGTCAAATTCAGTATCCTGCTACGTTTGTGCCAGACTGCCTGGAAAAAATGTGCTCACAGCAATGACAATAACAGAGGTGGTGTCACTTTTTAAAATTCTAAAAGCCACTAAATATTTAATCAACTTAAAGTTGAGACATAAAGGGATCATCCATTTCCGGTGTGAGCCAAGATAGTTGGGACAAAAAAATAATATGTGTACCTCATCCCCATCTTCCAAGCCACACGGTGGACAAATACTAGGGCTTGGGACCTTATGCCATTTGTTAGTTAAATATCTCAAGGGTAAAGTGCCAGTCGAAAGCGAATATAAAGGCTTTTAGCTAAAGGAGAGGAAACAAAATAAAAAAATTCCTCGCAGTGAGAAAACGGTTTGATGTCTAGGAATCTATTTGTCAATGTGTCTACTAGCTGGTTATTTGAATAACTATCTTGGGTATAGGATATGATGTTAAGATCGATTATGCACATTTTTGGTCTATAATCTTATCAATTCCAACTTATTTAACCAGTCAGAAACGTGTTTAACCCAGGGTATCGACTTGGTACATCTAATAGTGAGCACTTCAACAAGATAAGCTCTAAATTCCCTTAGCTCAGGGGTGACCCATAGTCGAACCCAGTAGACAAGTGGCCTAAGAGCGCCCAGGTCTGCAATTCTTTTGAGTCCTAAATCAAAGAACAGGGGAATTAGCGGTGTGCTGCTTGGAACAGAGACCAACCTTCTAACAAATCTATTTTCTGTAACAGTAAGTAAGGAGACATCAGCACATCCCCATATCTCAGCTCCATATAGAGCAGCCCCTTGCGCCTTGCGGCGGTAAACTTCTAAGGCCAGCGAAACTGCACGAGTGCTTGTTTGTCTATGCAACCTTCTAATAGCATTTGCTCTATGCTCAAGTAATAACGTGCTTTTCCTAAGCTGGTATTTCCACTTCAAGCTCTCTGTTATCTTAACTCCTAAATAATGAAAGCTCCTCTCCCTCTCCAGTGATTTCCACCCCCCCCCCTCCCCCCCCCCCCGGGCACATATCATCACATTTTTTTTTTTTTCTCCTCATTCGCCTCCGACCCCAGCTAACTTGAAATCAGAAGGTCGCCACTGTTACTCTGTCAAGAGAAATAGGCCTTAGGGTAAACCTTCGCACCCTTTTTTTTTTGTGTCCCCCACCTACCAGTGGCATACCGACTTCCTCTGAGTTACTGACCTCCCGTTGTTATTGAGAGGGTGATCGTGCTCTCTACAAGTTTCTTAAAACCGACGACTGATGCTGGTGGCCTACCATTGATCGAAAGCTAGGGCCCCTAGGGTAATAGCACAGGCCAGCATAGTCTGAGAGCTTCCCTGAGGCTTAATCATAGGACAAAAGATCATAGGACAAAAGATGGTGGTAAATTGTAAAAAAAAAAAAATCAAACCGAAGTCCAATTCAACAGGCAGTCCCAAATAATTCTTTTCTTAGAGTTCTTCAATCTGGCCAGGTCTGTTTTTGATGTTTTGTACAGGGCGGATAGCCAGTCTGAGTGTGTGGGGGGTGTAGGCTCAACCCATCTCTTACATATTTCCTGTTTGGGCCAATAATATAGCACAAAACAAAAAGCCTCTATTGCAGCCAGTGATATTACCTAATATACCAAAAATAATAAGCTTAAGAGAAATCTGTATTGGATGGCCCAAAATAGATGTTAAGGAGTCTCCAACTCCCTCCCAAAAAACAGAAAGAGATGAGCACTCCCAAAACATATGTACATCCGGGACACTCTCCAGATTACATTTTTTACATCTAGCAGGCAGGGCATTGGACATTTTAGTGAGCCTTCCAGGGGAGAGAGAGGCTGTATGCGTGGTGAAGTAGTGGTTTAACAACTGAAAAAAGAGTGTCATAAGAACTTTGCCACAAGTCCACCAGGTCTATCCTTGTGAAGAATTCTCCCCACAACTCTCCGGCTAACTCAAAATCACCATCGATAGCGTCTTCAATTGCCCAATAGAAGAACAAGATCTCCTTCTTTCCTGCTAGTCTATTAACCAGATGTTCTTCAAAAGGGTTCCCCAACCCTATCGGATTTTTTAGATCCTGGGACCAGCTTTTTAGCTGCAAATATTTAAATCTAGACATACCGTCCACCAGTTTATCATTTAATTACGCCCAAGGTAAAAGTGTTCCAACAAATCTTTAAGACAGTTAGGAGTTCCTGGGCTATCCCACATAGGAGCTAGCCTTGAGTAGTATTCAAGGCCCGTAAGGTTTTTAATCCTGGCCCAATTCTGAGCTGTGCCACTTAGGACTTTCAGTCTAACCTTCTTAAAAAAAATGTTGTCCCCATATTTGAATAGAAAGCCTTTATATGGAAGCCCCGATTGTTGTAGCATAGCAACATTTTGCCTCTCCCTGAAGAGTATGGGGATTTTAGCAGCATTCTAGAGTGCACAAGCTGAAAGGCCCAAGCATAATACTGTATATCAGGAAGAGTGAGACCTCCTTTCTCCCTTCTCTGTCTTAATTTTGTCCACGATATTCTAGTGGATTTATAGGCCCACACAAACCCATTGATAGCTTGCTGGAACTTATCTATCAACGATTTCTCAAAGTTGAGTGGAATAGTATTAAACAAAAAGGTTACTTTGGGTAAGATTATCATTTTTATCAGATTCACTCTTCCCAAGATGGATAATGGAAGATGAACCCAACATTTCATAAGTTTTTGACTCTCTTTTAAGATATTCCCAAAGTTTGCTTTAGCTATCTAATCTATCTCTGGGACTATTTTAACTCCCATGTAGCGCAACTCGATTTTGGTTTGGTATCGGGACTCAGGCAGATTCCAGGTCATTATCTCCGTTTTATCTGCATTGATCTCATAACCCGAGACATGACCGAAATCTCACGCTAGATTAATGACCTGGGGGAAAGAAGATTCCAAATCAGAGGAAAGCACAAGAATATCGTCAGCATACAGGGCTACCTTCCTCTCCCATGAACCGCTCTTAAATGATGAGATAGCTGCCTCGTCTCTAAGACGCTGAGTAAACGGCTCTATATACAGATCAAAAAGAAGTGGGGAGAGGGGGCAGCCCTGTCTAGTTCCTCTTTTGATTTTAAAGGACCTAGTCACTCTACCATTTACCACCAACCTTGCTGAAGGCTCGCTATATATGAGGCGAATAGTTTGACAAAATCTTGGCCCAAGATTGAACTTCTCAAGAACTGCCGTGAGATATTGCCAGTTGACTCTGTCAAAAGCCTTGGTTGTGTCTAGTGTCATTGCCGCCAAGGGGAGAGAAAAATTAGATGCAAAATCTATTGCACCAATGAAATCCTGAGTAAGGTCGAATGGTTCCTACCTTTTACAAAACCCTTTTGGTCAATGTGCAATAGATCCCCCACTACTGCCCCCAGTCTATCTGCCAATATGTTTGAAAATACCTTGTAATCTGAATTTAAAAAGGAAATGGGTCTATATGACCCTCATTTTGTAGGGGGTTTATCAGTTCACAAAATTAAGGTAATATTTGCTTCTCTCCATGTGGTGGGTGGTTGAACTCCGTCCATTAGAATTTTATTGAAAACCTCAGACATGACCGGAATTATTGCATCCCCCAGTTTTTTATAGAGTTCAGCGGGAAGGCCATCTGGCCCAGCCGCTTTACCCTTTATACATTCTGAGAGTGCCTTCCTAACTTCTTGATGCGTTATTTCAGCCTCTAAGTTGTCACGTTGAGTTACTCCTAATGTAGTTAGCTGAATTGATTTTAACCAATATTGAATGGACGTTCTATCTGGATAGATTTCCTCATCATACAACTATTCAAAATAAGCATGGAAGGCTTCACCTATTTCATCTTCCCTGCTTACTAACGATCTAGTGTGTACATTCTCTATTTGTTTAATATGATTTCGGACTCTATCCGATTTGGCCTTCCAGGCCAATAATCTCCCAGCCCCTTCTCCATATTCAAAGTGGGTGAGCTTGCTCACCTCCCACCTATTGGCAATCCTGGTCTGAATTATATTATCCAGTAAAGTTTTTGAGAATTCCAGATCTGCCACTAATGTCTGACGGAGTTCTTGTTCCTGGTCCATTACTTTATTAATCTTCACCTCCTGCATCTTCATTTGGCGCTCAATGGATGCGATCTCCTCCCTATATTGTCTATTCTTATAAGCAGTTTTATTTGTAATTAGGCCTCTCAAAAAAGACTTCAGGGCATCCCAAACAACCATAATGTCTGCCAAACCTATATTAATATCCAAAAAGGATGTTGTCTCCTGCAGTAAATATCCAGTTACGGCATCATCTAAAAGGAGAGTACGGTCAAAGGTCCACCTTCTGCTGTTCTTTCCCCACCAAATCTAACTTTAACCAAACTGCCGCATGGTCCAATAGATGGGGAGTCAGATAATCAATCTTCTTTATATTACCTCGTAAGTCATTACTAATTAAAACATAATCAATTCGCGATTTATGACTATATTTTTTGTTGTAAAATGATACTCCCAACTGAGAGCCAGATCTCTCCCTCCATATATCACATATGGCATATTGCTTCATCATTATTTTCAAATATGCCCTGGATTTGGAAGGAATATTGGCCCTACTTTTTGGCGATTTATCCAAATTAGGATTCAACACTATATTGAAATCTCCTGCGAGAATGATTGTATCAGGAAACTCCAGGAGATTTGCAAAAATAGTTTTTAATGTAGAGGGGTCATCATGGTTAGGGCCATAATACCCTACTACTGTGATAAGTATATTTTCCACAGAGATCTTAACTACCCACCTGCTGCTTGTGTCTGTTCTGACTTCCTGAAGGGTCGCATTCACTTGTTTTTTTATTAAGATAGCCACACCTCTGATGTTAACTGTCTGGCATGAGGAGGCACAATGCTCCACCCACCTAAGCTTCCCACAGAACTCACTAATCTCTTTTTTTGAAAGGTGGGTTTCTTGTAAAATGATTATCTGTGCAGGTGAATCTCTTAAATACTGGAAAATTTTCTCCCTCCTGCTTTTAACTCGCAGACCGTTCACATTCCACGATAAACACTGTAATGTCCTCATGGGGCATTAAAGGATTGAGTCTTAACTTTACCCCGTCCGGCAGAGTTCCGATGCCAAACTAAAAATAGAAAAAAATGGACCTCAGCTGAGATGCAAGGCGAATGAGTTTTTTCTTTTTTACCCCCTGCCCCCACACCCGTGCCCCCCCTTTCCCGCCCCTAACACCCACCCACTCTTCCCTGGAGAACCCTACCCCCATTTACCTGGACAAGTCTAGATTTTACCGGCCGGTATGCTCTAAACTACTCCAGTTTAACTTTTTAACTATTTCTAGAGCTGTATATATAGATTCATGTCTTGTAATCCGCTTTAGAAAAAAAAAAAAAAAAAACCCTGTAAGTGTAAACAAATTACTATATATATTTTTTTTTTTGGGGAGTTTTGTTTACCGTACAAGGGGATGCTGAGAAGGTTATTTTAGATTCTCTAGGAGCTCCTCTGCTTCCTGCACTGATTTTGCAAAATACATTTTATTATTAAACATAATTTTTACTGTGCAGGAAACTTTAGTTGAACAGTTGCCCCCAGTCTCTTAAAATCCTCCATTCTTTTACCTAACTCCCACTGTCTATCCAAAGTAGTACGTGAGAGGTCTGACCTTATTTCAAAGGAAAAAGAAGAGTGTCTTGATTTTAAGGTCTTCAATTTAAGAGCTGCTGTTAATATTTTCTCTTTCAGAGAGAAGGTCAAACAGTTAATTAGAATTTTCCTAGGTTTTATCCGATTAGGATGTCTTCTGAAAGGATCCCTATGAAATCGTTGAATGTCCTTCTTTAATTCGTCCTCGGATTCTTCAATTTGTATCGTATCTTTAATGAGGGTCACGACGAAAGACTTAAGGTCATCACCCTCTTTCCCTTCTAGAATATTAAAAATTCGCAAATTGTTGCGTCTTGAGTTGTCCTCTAAGAATTCAACTCTTATCTTGGAGGGCGGCTTCTTTTTTAAGTGTGGAGATATCTACTTTAACACATCCCAGATCGTCCTTAAAGACTTCCATGGCGCACTCTAAGGCCACTGTCCTTGAGCTCAAGTTATCCAGTTTTTAGGTCTCGCCTGACCCAGCGCATGCGCTGGTCTGGCGAGACTTTTTGAGAGGGCTCCAAAAAGTGCTACCAGGCCAGCCTAGACCTACAATGCATGTGCGCAAGCGCGCGCACCGCGATTACTTGTACTTTCGCTTTGATGTTTGATCGCGATCACTTTCGTGGCCGCTTGGCATAGCCAATAGGTCTCACTTTTGGGACCTTATAAGTATTTAGTTATGCAAATGTTGCATGGCTAAACACTTATAAGGTCCTAAAGGTGAGACCTATTGGCTGTGCCAATGCTTGTTTCTCTAGGGATTCACAAAAAAGACGAATCTCCCCTTGGTTAGATTCTGAAACAGCGTACCCTTTTTTGATATCTGAGGCCATTGTGAAGAACAGATTTTCCAAAGGGCAACTACATCCTTCCACTACTCCCACTGCTACCATTGCCCTTATATCAGACCCCCCACTATCTCCTATGCATGTAGCCGACGTACTATTCTCCAGAATAGCCAGATTTTCAAAATCCTTTAATGGATTAGATTGATTGGCTGATGGCTTAACTTGCTGCGCTGCTAATCCAAGGAGATCCGAAGAGGGGTCAAGAGAGTAGCAAGAATTGGGCAAAGGTCAAGCATGGGGGCAGAGGTCACGGTCAAAAGCAGGGAGGAATCTATATCCATGCTAGACGAAGAAGACTGCTTTACTGACCCTGCCAACTCGGAAACCTCTCTTAAAGCTTCCCCCTGTTTAACCACATCCAACACTTGGGGGAGAACTCTAAAATACGACCTTAATGAAGGCGTTATTTTAATTTTGGCATCTCCCGGTATACCTCTCTTCCTTGAGGTCTTAGTGTCCTTTCCTTTATATTCCCGAGAATTCTCCCCAATGCCCCCCTCAAAACCTTTAATTAGAAAGTTTTTTTTTGTCCACAAGTGTTTAATTTATCTCTTTTTTTCCCCTCAAAATTCTCCTGAACATTAGGTTCTTGAGTCTCCGTATCTTGGGCTGCCCACCGCTTCCTGCCCCTTTTAGCTGTTTTATTTTTTTTAATTTTTTTAGCCTTGGAAGCTTTCTCTATTGCCTTCTCTTTTACCACCTGTAAATTGCTACTAGGCAGGGGGGAAGTATAGATAGTGTGGAGGAGGTCGACGACAATACACTATGCCTTACTGTTCCAAAACTCCCCCCTCCGGCTCCCCTGTCTCAAACAGTACGGTGGGGAGGATTTACCAGGTTTAATGGAAACCCGGGACCCCAATACCTCACAATCCTGGTGCTCCTCTTCACTGGCAGTCGGAGTTTGTCCACCTCCCTCCGCAGCAATGGCGACAGCGTCTTTCTCTCCTCTCGCTGCCTCTTCCTTCTCCAGCGTGAGAACAATGGCTGCAGCCGCCTTCCCTGTGCTGACGCTGCCCACCGCACTCCCGCCGCAGGAGCGACCGCCGCGTAGGAGCCCGCGCGCCACAAGCCTCCGGCCTCTCCTCCACTCGAACGCAGCCCAGAAGCAGCGCGGGAGATCCGACGGAGACTCCCAGCTCATCTCAACACGCCTCAAAACACCTCAGGTAATAGAACAAATTCCAAAATGCTTTTTTTTTTTTTTTTTTTTTTAAGTAATTGGTAAAAAAAGAACTAGCTGACTCGTCTTAACACACAGCATTATGCATATATCCTGGAGCAGAGGAGCTACCAGCGCCGGCCTACGACCGCTCAACTCACGGCCGCCATGTTCTCCCGCCAGCAGAGGATGTTATTAGACCAAGCTTCCGAGTGTGTGCCCCTCCTATGATTACATTTTTGACCACTCCCTTCCCAAACAACATAAACTTGGTTTTATTAGCATTGAGCTCCAGACCCCTTGACACACAGAAATCTGTGAGTTTATTAACAAGGAGCTGGAGTCCCATTGGGGTCTTGGAGATGAGGAGGGGGGAGTCAGCAAATAAAATAATCGGTACCTTGCTGCCATTCTGTGTTGGGGAATAATTTCTGCAATCCTTCAGAATATTAGCCACTTTGTTTATATAGAGGGTAAAGAGTGTAGGAGCAAGGACGCACCCCTGACGTACACCCCGCTGAATAGGGATGCATTTGGTTAGCTCTCCCGCATGCCCACACGGTACCTGGGCATAGTTGTTACTGTACTGCTGGGACATAAGATGGATCAAATTCCCAGGAACTCCCGTCCTGTTTAGGATGTGCCACAAATTGGTACAGGGAATGAGATCGAAGGCAAAAATCTTCTGGGCATTCTTGATTAGGCTAATTGGCCTATAATTCGAGGGTTCGCATGCATCGTCCTTCTTGTATATTGTGCCAATATCTGTCCCTCTCCAGGAGTCGGGTATCTCTCCCCATCGCGCTATAGCATTGAAAAGTAGGTTAAAATAGACTGTCCAGATCCGAGGTTCCGATTTGTATAAATCCCCTGGAATCTTATCAGGTCCTGCTGCCTTAGCAGCTTTTAATTCAGAAATGGCACAAGCAGTATCCTCTAAGCTGAAAGTAATAGCTGGACCATTGAATTCTGTGGTATCACAACAAAGAGAGCCCATAAAGGGCACTGTGTTACTACAAGAACCTGGGGGGACATCTGTCATTAGCTCATACAGTTTAGAAAAATGGGATACCCACTTATCAACTGATATATGACGTTGGTGGCTATTTGTATTATTATCCGCTCTAGTTTGGGTCACTGTACGCCAGAAAAGACTATTGTCTTTGTTAACCACCACAAACACTTCCAAGAAAAGTGATTAAAAGAAAGTAGATGGAAGGGTTTAACTGTTACAGTGTAAGTCAATGGAGATTCTCTTCATATGGGCTGCTGTTAACAATCCGTTTTTTAGGTCTCGCCTGACCCAGCGCATGCGCTGGTCTGAGGAGACTTATTGAGAGGGCTCCAAAAAGTGCTACCAGGCCAGCCTAGAGCTACAGTGCATGTGCGCGGGCGCGCGCTTTACCGCAATTACTTTCACGGCCGCTTTGATGTTTGATCGTGATCCCGCACGGCCGCTTTGCATAGCCAATAGGTCTCGCTTTTGGGACCTTACAAGTATTTAGTTATGCAACTGTTGCATGGCTAAATACTTATAAGGTCCCAAAGGCGAGACCTATTGGCTATGCCAATGCTTGTTCTTTTTTGTGGTCGGGAGGATAGGAAAGCTGTATCGTTAAGCTTCTTTACAGTGGGTCCTGGGCCAAAGTTAGGCTGGATGTTGAGCCTGTGTGGTCTTTACGGCTGGGAGGTTTAGCTTTGTGAGCATTTAAATGAAGACAGTTGTGCATATGGATTTCTCTTGTTACCAGTTAAGAAGTTCCCAAAGCAGCTTCACTGGCTTATCTCTCCTAAGGGCTCCAAGATGTTGGACCCACTGTTTCGGTTACCGCAGTGAGGCAAAAGAAAGAAAGAAAGAAAAAAAACACTTTCAGTGACTTTTAGTGACTTTGCTCTCAGTTGCATCTTCTATTAACCCCTTCCATGCTCATGACGGAACGGTTCCGTCATGAGCGTCGGTTGAGCTGTGCTCATGACGGAACCGTTCCGTCATGAGCCCGCCCGCGCAAGAAACGGTCAGCACCGCGGCGGAATTCGCGCCGCATGGAAGGGGTTAAAGACGTATTTACTTTTTTGACCACAGTATACAGAGCCTTCAGGTTGTACGGATTCCATAAGCTCAGAAAAAGCTTGTGAGAGTTGGGGATGGGGAGTTTTGCAGAGACTGGAAAAGCGCTGGGTCTGGTGACGTCAGGCCTTCTTCATGGTTATGGCTTTCATGTGGTTCTTGGGAAGTTAATTAAAAAAATGTACAGAAAAGATGCTGTTGACGTTTTGCATGGTTTGATTACAAACATGACCCAGGATACTTTAGACAAAGGTCACCTGGGCACTTTGGGCTAGAGGAGCATGCAGGCAGTGTGATAACTGTAGGGCGAGCACCCACTGGTTCTTTTGACTTCTCCAACCAGCACGCAGGGTCTGCTCAAATGTGAGGCATTGAGAGAGCATTAGAAAACAGCTCCTTGCTAGTTTTCTTGCTTAGGAAAGCCTTCAATTTGCTAAAATGCTACACGGTCATATGGCCCCAGTTCGGAACCACATTGTGACTTTTCTGTTCCTTTTGTCACTATTTTTAAGCATTAAGGGTACCCATTGTAAGATATTTTCCTACATAGACGTGCACCCACATTTACCACAGAGTAACATCACCAAACTGAGTACTTTGGTTTAAGGAATTTATACCCTGTCGCCATGTGAAAATCAACCCCATCGAAATTTGGCTTGACATACTCGTACTTTTTCAATCAATTCCAAGATGGCAAAAAGCTCTGGTTGCTTGCAAGAGCTCCACTCTCAACCTGCTTGCAATCGAAAGGGGAGTACACTAATGAGGCACAGCAGAAGGAAATCCCTAACTACTAGTACTAGAGCCAACATTCTGCTCTGCTTTTCCTGGAAAGGGCTACGTGGGGAAATTCCACTCTGCCATTTCTTTGACAGTTTGGCAGGTTTCTCAGGACATGCATCAACTATTCAAGTTAAACTGAGACAAGGCTTACTTGCTGTGTTGGATGTATGAACTAACATCATGATTTATACTTTGATAAACTATGATTTAGAAGCAAAATATAACCAAACCGAAGTGTCAACAAATTTAATTTTTGCCTTTAAATGTTCTTGTTTGCTATATCTGCTTCTTAACGATCTGGAAAAAAATGTAACATTATCCTGGCTTTATCTTAAATGCGGTCTATAACCATCATGTTTCACTGGTATTTACAAGGATCTGAATGCATAAAGGCACTCTATGAGAGAGAGCCTTTTCCCTCCATGGGTATTGCTGCCAGGGAATTTGGCCTTACCTGATCAGAAAGCTTTTAAAATGTGTACTTTTTGTCAAAGCAATGGTCTCC
Source organism: Triturus cristatus (assembly GCF_964204655.1). Lineage (NCBI taxonomy): Eukaryota > Metazoa > Chordata > Amphibia > Caudata > Salamandridae > Triturus > Triturus cristatus. Next base: position 937,313,107 of record NC_140592.1, read on the forward strand.
TGTACAGGTTGTAGTTGATGTAAGTGTGAATGACTTTCTTCATTTAATATAATCCCGCTGAGGCAAAATAAGGTCTGTGTAGGTCAAAGAGGAGGTCAGCGGAAGCAGAAATTTAGGGGGTCGTGCAAGGGCACATGTAAGCCTTCCAAATATTTACTTTAGCAGGCAGCTTTGTCATTTTCATTGAGTTATGTTAGGAAATTATTTTTGTTTTTGATTCATGATTTCCTTGGAGCAGCCTTCTACTTGCCTACTTTAAGCTGTCCCTGAAGATGCTTCATTACTCGTGGACTAGATACCAGATTTAGCAGTCAGTTATCACGGGCACTGTTTCCATTGAGAGTATTTCATGCGATGTCCTAATGCATTAGATTGTTGTCTTGGTTTCTGTGCGTTGAACTGATCCACTAAGAGACCTGACAGCAGTGAATACACAGGTGTAAATCGTGCAAATGATGGCATATAGTGAGTTTAGTAAACAACAAGGGGGACAATGAGGGCTTGATAAAGGTCCACCGTACTTGCCCTGGGTAGAACTAGAAGGTAAAAGAGGGACGGTGTTCCTGGGTGGCAAGTTGGCCACCTGCTGAGTACTCAGAGTGGCGGGGAGGTGGGAAATTCCTCCTTTCGGAACTAGGACCTTCACACACCCAGCAAGCTAGGTGTCATGCTTCATCATATGGGTCTGCTCCTCGCACAATTCAATAATGCATTTATAAAGTATAATTTAGACCCCTGTAGAATGCTGCCACTGATCGACGGGCACCCATAAAGGGGCTCTTTATCGGAGATCTTTTGTTCCTTGCCGTATAGGTGCCGTGGGTGTTAGGGGCCTGGTAAGATGTAGATGTGGTGTGTGGGTTAAAACAGGTAAGGGAATCCTCTATAATTATTTTTATTCTGGAGAGGTCACAACCTGATTAAAAAGGAGGGCCACTGATCAGAGCTGCTCATTCACCAGTACACCTAGGCTATAAATGTTCAGCTTGAAGACCCGTGAGGATCTGCCTCTTCTTGATAAGCTAAATTTCCTATCTTTTAAGTAACTCTCCATTTCATATAATGTCGTTGCTCCCAGGATTTGCCTTACTTATTGCATTTACTATGGTGTTCTCATTATATTTGCCAGACTTCTTAAGAGCCGTAGGTTTCCTTTCAGTCCCATATCTTGGAACATTCGCTAACTAATACCAACAAGTATTCACAAATTAAAGTGTTATATTTTTCCCTCCGATTTTAAAATCTCAATTCAGATTATGGTCTTCTGTCATACTGACAGAGGAAATGTGCAAGAAGTCTCTAGTTAGAGTCTTTATTTGATACAGGTTGTTTTAGGTTTTATGGAGCAGTGTCAGAAAGCATCTAAGAATAGTCTAAAACAAGGCTATATTAATGGTCTAACTCTGTTTAACTTACTTGTGGCAGATCTTCCAGGCTTCTTGCTGATTATTTCACCATGTTTAATTAACCACCTAATGGCCCGCACAGAGAGATCGAACTCTCGGAGTACTCCCTATATGGCAAACTTGAAATAAATGTTCAAAAATTATAATGTTTTAGTGTATAGGGAGGAAAGATTTGAAAGTGTCCTGACGTTTGGGTGATTAAAATACAGATGTATTCAAATCTTAAATTTACTTGAGTTTTTACTTTTACAAAGGGTCTATCTTGAAAAGCCCATTGGGCAAGGAAGGTTAATGTAATAGAGAACCATTGTGCCCAATGATTCATCTACTTTATTCGCATATATTGACGTTTACTCTGGGCTTCACTAATAAAGTCATATAAAAGAAAGAATGAGGTATTAGCCCTTAGTATATAGAATGAGTTGTTGGTATTGGGGAGTAGAGAAAGTTTTAATTCAGTATGGGAAAATGGTTGAAATGCTTGTTATCGAAAGATTCCATGGTACCAGCAAAAAGGCTAGAACTAGGGCTTATGTGATTAGAGTATCTGACCTTAAGGACATTTCTCAACTGGCAGTGGAGCTTGAAAAATAATTCTCACCAACATAAAAGCACAGTGGAGCTGGGATTATAGAATGGACACTAGATAAACAAGCATTGAAAATGCAATAGGTCTCGCCTCTGAATAAGTTAAAGACATTTGCTTTGCTTATGGTATTGTATAGCAAAGCAAATGGCTTTAACTTAATTAAAGGCGAGAACTATTGCTTTAGACTTTGCGCAGAAGCCATTGTGAAAGCAAAAATGAGCGCCGTGCTGCAACACGAAGGACGTTGGATCGCTTACTGTGCACAGAACGGAGCAGAAGAGAGGCATTCCAAGAGGGAGAGCCAGCAAGGAGATCTCCAAAGCTTCCGGTTATGTAGCTAGCGGCCGCAGTGCATTATTAATACCTCCCCATTAAGTGTCATGCCCTTGGCTTACTAGGGCACAGAATATGCAAAAAAGATGTTTTGATCTTTATGTATTAATATCAGCATGTAGGGGAGCAGTCTGCTTGCTAATACCTTACTAAGGATCTTAAAGTCCAGGTTGAGCATAGATAACGGATGAAAGGCAGTGGTAGGTGCGCCTGAAATATTTTGGGGAGAAGGGTTTGACGATGGCACTCCTGGTGGAATCTGGTATGTGGCCGATTCTCAGGGATTCAGTGTAGAGCATTTCTAATTACAGACCCAGAGTACTGAAGATGGTTGGGTTAAACGCCTTTGGAAGTCCATCTGGCCGTGGGGCTTTGCCATCACTTTAACGGCATGTCGTATTTCTTGAATTGTGATTGGTCCTTCAAGTGGGGCACATGCCCCAGGAGGCAAGGTTGGGAGGGGTATGTGGTCTAGTAAGTTGTTCAGTAGGCACTCTGGGATTGCCTCTGGGCAATTGGTCATTAATGGGCCCTCGAGAGTAGATATGCGCCTCTTTGGCGGTTGTTAGGTGTGCCGCATAGTTCAGGGCGGATGAGCCATGCTAATAGTCTCCCAGATTTATCCTCTTCATTTTGAGTTTTAGCTATGTAATTCGTATAGTCATGGCATCCCAGTCAGTCTAGGAGAGTATTATATTGCTCATTTGCTTCTAGAAGCTTTCGGTGAGTAGAGCGGTCGGACCTTAAATTGTTATTTAATGCATGATTGGTGTTGTCTAATGTATGCAGTTCCTTATAAAGTTCCTTACAAACGCCCCATGAATCACAATCTTAAAGGCCTCCAATTCCATCAGGGCGGCTGATGCTGAACTTTGGTTAGTAGTGAAGTACTCTGTGATAGCTGTGTGGAGAGACTCCCTGTAGCAATTGTCCTCGAGTGCCACTAGCTGAAGCCGGTCTGTCACCTAGCGGGTGAAACCTCAGGACAAGAGGGCTGTGGTTGGAGAGAGAGATTCCCAGATATTCAGTAAATGGTCTCGTATTGGCACAACCTCTCCGAACACAGAGCCCTGCTGCTATTCTATGGGCAGGTACTCAGTCTAGAAGTATGTCTAAGACACAAATGAAGTCCCTCCAGCTCCACCCCCCCCCAGCCCCCCCCCCCCCCCCCCGGAGAAATTACTCTCCCACCAGCTGTTCCGGCAGGGCAGGCAATTACTAGAGGAATGTGAGCTGGGGATGGTTGGGTGCATAAACGCTCCCCAGAGTCACCACTCGCCCTAATAATCTGCCTTTCACTAAGACATACCTTCCCTCTTTGTCAATCAGTGAGTGTGTGAGTTCAAACGGGGTTCCAGCCCTGACCCCTACCAGTGTCCCTTTGCATAAGCAGAGTAGACTGTGGCATACAGTTGGCCATGCCATCTACGGCATAGGCGCTCCACCTCCATCCCAGTGAGGTGAGTTTCCTATGGCTTTTCTATGTGGACCGGTCTATGCCCAAGAACCTGTGGATATTGTGATGTTGCATGAAGATCTCATCCCCCTGTACATTCCAGGTCAAGCAAACGAGTCCCTGGATTATATTAACCATTTAATGAGCATTATCTTGAACTATGTCTAGCGAGTCCCAGGCCACTCCTGGGGCCATGCCCCCTTCCATCCATACATTAATCCCCCCGAGAATTAGAAACAAAAACCCTCCAAAAGCAAACTCCCTATCCCCAGGGCCGAGCAGCAACAGCTGCCCCCCACCCCCCCTCAAACTGTATATTACCAGAAAGACAAACTGAGTCATGAGCGAAGCTCCACAGGGCTCCTATAAGGGGTCAGGTGGTGGGATGCAGACCATATTAATCCAATGCCCAAGCTGTTGCTCCGGCCAATAAATGGTTCTTACACCAGTTTGTTGGTTGGGCTTGTAGCTGGGTAACATCAACGTTTTTCGGGGGATATAATGTTGAGTAATCAGCTCATCTCCCCTTCTAGGTGGGGCAGTAAATAAGTTCATCCTGTCAGCAATGATCTCAATTATTGTCCCATAAGTCTCTCTGGTAGGCCCCCAGCCACCTGAAGGTACCCGGACAGAAGCATGGGGTGGCTCAGCGAAACGTGTTTGACATTGTGTGAAGAAATCAAATTGTCCACTAATTGTACTGTCACTACTGGGAGACCTCCCTCATCCTGGATGGGTCCCTCTAATTCAGAGTCTGATGAGTGCTTGTCTGATGTGGAGCCGATCTCTGACTCCAGTCCAGCCTGTACAGCAATGTCTGCCGCCGCCTGGAGTGCCTCCGCTCTCTCGTGCTCCGCCTGTGTCCTGGTTGGATTCTTCAGTACACCTCTACTTTTGCTCCTTCAGGGTCATTTTTATTATTGGGTCTGGCTTGCTTTCTGTCAGCACTTCTTGAGAGTTCGCCAAAGGTGCCCCCGCCGTATAGACCTCAAGCCAGTCTCAGACCTCTTTTGGTTCCTCACAGAAGTGGGTTTTACTGTCCAACATAATTTTAAGCTTGGTGGGGAACTTCAGAGAGTACTCAAGGCCTTTGTCTCTAAGTGCTTTTTTAACCTCGGTGTACGAGGATTTCTTGGCTTTTGCTGCAGCCATTTAATTTGGAAACGGGGAGACCTTTCCATTACCACTATGGTATTGGCTGTCTGCGCAAGCTATTTGTAGTAGGGCATCTCTGTCCCTATAGTGCAGTAACTTGGCTACCGCCGGGCGTGGTGGTCTGCCGAGGGCTGGAGGATGTGCCAATACCCTGTGTGCTCTTTCTTAGATGATTTAGAGCGACTTCAGTCTTCATCCAGCTCTCGAGGTAGGACACCATTTTGTCTCCCTCCACACCCTCTGGGAGGCCCACGATGCGGACATTGTTTCACCTAGTACGTACTGCATTTCGCATCCTCTGCTCGATGCTCCAATATCCACTCTCTGTCCTATAGTTCTGCAACCTGACGGGTGAGGTCTAGCTGAGCTGGACACATTTCCTCAATCGCAACTACGGCCTTTTTTACTCTATCTGCCAGCTGGTGGTGTTCTGCTCTCAACAGTCCCATGCCTACCGAAACCATTCTTATGTCTTGTTTGTCTGCAGTTGTATAGGGGATGCCATGATATCTGCCCCTCCAGTATCACCAGACTGGTTGCTGGGAGTTTGGGTGTGCCAGCTTAGGAGCTAGATTGTTAGCTCGAGGTTTTGTTACTGCTGTTGGCAGTTACGGGGGAACGTTTATGTGTGGACTGGTCAAGAAGTGAAGGTCCACAGTAGCACCCCCAAGGGTCCAAGCCGCTGCTGGGCTGTCACCCCTACTCACTTAGGATCTGTGTATATCAAGATGGCACATGCATGGTAGGCTCCCACTACCTTTAGATGCCCCTCTCTCCTAGCTAGTGTTATCGTGTGGCTACTCTGATGTGTGGGATAGGGTCTTCACCCTGGCAGGCCTCGTCGCAAATTTCTTGCCATATTGCTGGTATCCCCCAAATCCCCCCGCAGGAGTACTTAGTGTCCAGGGCAGGTTTATGGGAAGAAAGGCAGCACTGGCATCTCTTCATTCTTGTCTCGGGTATTGGCTGCTGACAGGATCGAGGCCCCGAGCTATATAATTATGGTGTCAATTGGCCATAACCCAGCTCATGTCGCCTTCAGCAATGGCAACCATGGCAGCGCTGTATATCAGTCCATGTGGAGGGAACGAAGTACGAAAGCTGGCTATGCAGACAGACATTGGGCTCGATCCAAGGCTCCATGCAAAACCCTCTCAGCAGTATGTAAATGCTCCGGGTCCCTGGTGTCTTAGCTCTTACCTAGGCTCCGGTCAATGGAAGGGGGGCCCCCACCAATTTAGTTGCAGGTCCGCAGTGTCCAATGTTCTTGTGTTTAGTCCCACGTTGTCGGAGTCACTGCCGGTTGTTTGCGGCCCCAGTTTTGGAACTACATGGGTCTCCGTGTCCCCTTGAGGCACCCCGTGTGGTCTCTAGGAGTTTAAAGGTGCTGCCGATCGTCTTGGGAGTGGCAGGGCGGGCCCGATCTCCTCAGCGTCCCACAGTGCCCAGTGATCATCGGGTCCACCTCCATGGTCTGCTTCTCAGTGCCCCCATCAATTTCAAAGGCAAATTGAGCGGATGCCGTCAGGGGCCGCCCGACCACTATTCTGCGCTGTCCTAGTCTTCATTTGACGGTGTGGCCCCTAATCACTTGGTCACATGTGGCTGGACCTCCTCTGGCTGCAAAGAGTGTTCCTCAGGCTTCAGTCAACTTGCAGGGTTAGAGATCTTTCTCTGGCAGAGTCGCAGTCCGCAGGTACACGGAGGACAAGGTATATGCGCCTTGTGTTCCCCTGTTCCGACAGCCATTGCAGTAGCGTCAGGATGCCTGACCCTGTAGGCTACTACCTTTACATCTAGGACAAGATTAACTTATTCCTACAGCACCTAGGTAACCTTCGTGTTATGATGTAATCAGGAGGATGTACTTGTGTTCTTTTCCCTCTTAACTCTCCCGTGGGGATTAGATATATCCGGCCCACCATTTCATTTGTAGTCGAAAGACCTCATCTGTTGTCAGATGTGTCTGTTGTAGAAAGGCCAATTGAATTTGCAGTCAAACCAGTGCCGCATGAATGTTGTAGCACTTTTGAGGTGAGTTCCTGCCCCTGACTTTTCAGGAAATATGAATATATGTGGCAACGAATAAGAGTAGTGGTGTAGGAAGGGAGTTCATACGCGTAAGGATTGAGAATGTTGAACATTACGGGGTAGCAGAGAGAGCAGTGCGGCGTGCCGTAATAATGTGTAGTAGCAGCCAGTGAGTAACAAGTATTGGACAAATCTCCAACATATCCATCCAAGAAAAAGAAAATCCCTAACCAGAAAGAAAAAAGATTTCAACATAAGAGTAACTATGCGGTTCCCCAAGCTAAGAAGGTTAAGGAACAATAGTTCCTGTGTGTCAATCACAGAGAGAGTAGTACCTATCCCTGGGCATGAGAAGGGCCGTGCCGCCTCGGGGCATAGTGATGTAACTTCCTGACAGTTGCTGAGATTTGGACATTCACAGGAGCAGGGGGTGAGGGTGTAGGAGCATGCCTGCCAGGTCCACTTTCAAAAGTTTCCATGCAATCCCACACCTCCTCTGATTGTGTGAAGAAATGCGACAGTTGGCCATTGGAGATGTGGAGCTTTGCCGGTATAGGAAAACATATTTAAGGCCCAAACCTCGGAGTTTCTTTTTGCTGTGTATAAAGGACTCCCGTTGGTACCGAGTGGCCAAAGTACAGTTCGAGAAGAAGATCACACAGGCATTCTCTCTTTTAATCACCCCTTTCTTTCTAGCCACCTTCAAGATGGCATTGTGATCTCTGTAGTTCAGAATCTGGGTCTCAGTGGGTCTCTGCTACACCCCGGCAGGGGATGCCGTGCAGGGACCCTCTGAGGCTGTTTTTATCACCAGCAAAGTGGGGGCGATGTCTGTCAACCAATTCTCGAAGAGTGCTGTGGGGTTAGTTCCTTCAATGTCCTTCGGTAGCCCTATTATAGGAATATATTTGTTACACGAGCGTCCCTCAGCATCATCCAGTCTGCCTACGGCGCTGCACAGCCAATCCAGAACCTGCTTCATCTGCTTAGAGAGAGTCTATGTACAAGGTCAGAGTTCAGAAAGCACAGTGCAGTTTACACTAACTTTTTCAGACAGTTATGTTGATTTTCACTTAAACATTTCAAGTCAGCAGAGAAGGAGTCTAATTTGGCCTCAAATACTGTGCGATAGTCACTTATAGGGCAGCCGGTATTTGAAGCCATGTGTCCACCCTGGAGTGGGCCATGCGTCGTCAATCAATATTGGGTGGCTGAGAGATTGGTAGTTGGTGGACGACATTTATCTTTAGATCTACTCATCCATCAAGGACAGAATAGTCACAGGGCAGATGTGTTTCAGTAGAAGTGCCAGAGGAAGAGGAGACAGAATTAATAAAGACCCGTCTTGCTCATGGTCCGCTCCCGGTGGGAAGTCCAGTATGGGGGCACGAGCAGCCTTGCAGTCAATGTAGATTACAGCAAGTATCGATCTGTGGGACTAAAGCCAGCCTTGGGGAGGAGAGACCCCTGTGGCAAACCAGACATGGAGTCTCCAAAGGTTGTTGCCAGGAATGAGCTGGAGGAAACACCAGGAATTACAGTCTCCTCCCAATCTCACTCACGCAGCCAGAGCAGCAAGAGGGCCCCGGCAGTGGCAGTCCAGATGATGGAAGCCAGTGGGCCCTCCACTCCACCCTACACAGGACAGTCTAGGGTGTCGTATAGAGCAGCAGCATTCTCCTCCTTAGGGGCCCGAGGCAGTAGAAGGGCACATGTTCCAGCTTCCGAGGCCGAGAGAAACCACGGGGCTGGTTGTGCCACCAGCAGCAACACTAAGTGGCATATTAATGGCCCAGTATTTGCTGCCTGCGTCGTGGCCACTCACTCCATAGTCAGGGTCGTGTGCGTCTCCTCACTATCTAGTATGAGCTCAGGAGTCTTCACATGCGGAGGAGAGGAGGGCGGCTTGTATGCCTGACACGTTGAGATGCACAAGGGCGCAGCCTGGTCTGCGCAGCAAAGTAAAGCTGCAGGCCACAAGGCCCAGGCAATTGACTGGCAAAGATGCTCTCTGGGCCGGGAAGGGACTCTTCTCTGCCAACGGAAACCCTCACCAGGTAGTGGCACTCTGTCTCCTGGCACAGCGTCCTCAGTGGGTGAGAGCAATGGACAGTAGGGCCCGATAACTGAATCCCTGAGGTCACTGCCGGTCACCTGCAGATGTCCACGGCATCCTGCAGTTCTTCAGAGCCCAGCGTTAACAGGATTCCTCGACCGCTCCCACATGTATGGTCAAGCAAGCTCAGGTATTTGAAGATCTACTACGGTGTGGCTACCATGCTTGGCAGTCAGGCCATGCCCCGAAGCTTGACGAGTTACTGTATGAGCTTCAGGCAGCACAGCTCTGAAAGTCAAGGAAGCTGTTACTACTTTGTGTTTCTGAGACATGCTGCGCAAACACAGAACAGGGTCACCATACATTCACAGTAGTGGAAGTGTTTCAGGTTCCCTCCATCACTTGCTTGGTGCCTGCCCCTGTCGCAACAGGGTCTCCACTCTGCCTGTGTTGCAAATCCCAGCGCATCAGCATTTGTGACAGCAGCAGTGCAACAAGCTACAAAATGACAGAACTAAGCCCTACTGCCTGGCCACCAACAGCATCCTCTGACAGATGTGGTTACTTTAAACCTTGATAGTTAAGGATAGAAACTTAAGTTGCTATTCCACCGCTCCCCTTCGTCAGGTGCAAATAAAAAAGCTTGTTGGTCAAAATGTCATTGTGAGACTCAGACACCCAGCCCGACCCACTAACTTGATATGGGGGAGGCGTACACCTGAAGATGGCCAATGAATGCTGGCAGCATCTAAAAAAGATAACAAACTCCATGTTAGAGAAGGGGAGGGGCTGACGCGGCATAGAAAAGAGTAGCTGAAACTAAGGAAGGACTACTTCTTTCAGGCCCTAAAGGGAGGAGTCCCAGCCAAGAAAAGGAAGACAGACAAACAAGATAGTCTCTCAGAATCCCAGAAGAAAACAAATGTAGAGACTGGGAGAGATGCCGATAGAGGACACGCCGAGATTAAGAGTGATCCAGAGGACTACTCCGGGACCTGGGAAGGTAAGGACCTGACCGGAGGAAGGTTCCACGATGCATGAAAAAGGGACGCAACCAGGACACCACGGAGGAGGAAGACCAGAGCTGGTTGGAGGAGTGGTGGACACCACCAGCCCACATGGAAACGCCTGCCACAGCTCTGGAGAGTTGTGACTATGACGGTGAGTGAAGGGGAAGGGGGCTGCTACTGGCACTCACAGGGGGATCGGGAGCACATTGAAGGGGGGAAGAAAGCATACCCCTTAAAGGCATTCAAATTGTTGTGTGGCCTTAATGAGTGGAAATGGCATCTGGAGGCAACACATGGGCACCGTATGTGTTAGAGAAGGGGGGCTTTGATGGCTCTAAAAATCAGTTCCCCAAACCCCAAAGACATAGGAGGGTTCTCGCCTATAGACGTAGGACACTAGTGATTGTGACGGGAGCAACAGAGAGTGGCGAAACCGGATCATGACTGGGGACCGGATTAAGGAAAGCATGCCTCACTGCATAGCAACTTCATATTTATTGCAACCTTTATTAAGGGGCACTGGTGGTGACCATCAACCAGGACCTGGAAGGAAAGAGAAGAGGAGACCTATTACCCTGTTTCACTATCCTTAAAGAGAGACTAAATGTTGGACCAACCAGCTGCAAAGCCCTGGTTTTGAAACCTGTTCACATCCCTATATAAATTGTTTTGTGCTTTAATTACTAATAATAAAAGCCATCATAAGAAAACTGGACAAGCCTCCCAAGCCTTATTTCCGACCGCCCCTCCACAGTCCTATATCTGCTTAGTAGCCCCACGTCAAGTGTGACACCCATGGCTTGTTCTGTATTAGTAAACCTCGTATCCCATATAGAGACGTGGGAACCCACCCTTATAACAGTATACGCAAACTTGCAAATCCAGAAGCCAGGGTGCACTTGAATAAAAGCCAGGTCTGGCTGAAGGTTTCTCATTTAACATGGATCAACGTCTCTGCACTGCAATCACTTACAGAATTCATTGCTGAAAGAAGGGCAGACTTGGAGCAGAGTCCATCACTTGTCAGCTTTACCATTAGCTAACTGGCAGGATTAAGGCATAGTGGTGACATGCCAGGATCACCTGTAAAAGACCAGGATAAAAATCCAGTTCTCATTGTTGCACATTTGTCTCACTAGACCACCCCTGTCCCTTATTAAAATGGATTTTAAGATTGGATTGTTTAGTGACCTACAGCACGATTGTTACTGTATGTTTATGTAAGCTGATTAACAGGAGTAAGGTATTGCTATTGTCCCATTACACTCCCCATCTCAATCCACATTTTTTATTTCATTTGTTCATTGTTAGATCTCGGCTAAGGTTACGAGGCATTGTTATCGTACAGTGGGCTTTGAGCTTGCCAATTACTTAATGGTTGGCTTCAATGTCACTTTCGTTTGCCTGCTTCTTATACTTTAGGTCTGTGGGCTTTCCTTCATCTTATTGTAATTGTTTCGCCCCTGGAGCATGGACACATTACTATTTCCTTCCTCTGTTTACTTTTTAGGCAGTACTTTTGTGTTTTAGATTAAGCAATCTACGAGAGTGCACGTGTGGTCGCTCTGTCTTCCTCGTGTGCGTTTCTTCCCTCTGCCATGCTCTGTGTTTATCTCTCTCACCAATGTGTTTCGTCTCCACCCCTTCAGCGTGGACTTCTCACCTGTGTGCCAGCTCTATGTTGCTGTTTTTTCGTTTTGCTTGTTTGATCCTCCACCTGCACCCTGTGATGTTTTACCCCTGTTCCCGTGTTGCTTCCACCCCCACTCATTCCCTAATGTTGATTACTTCACCAACTTTAAAATTCCATGCACAGGTATTGCTTCCCCTCAACCCGTCTCCCCATGTTACTTTTGCCCCACCGTTTGTTTCCACCGCACCTGCGTTAAAAAAACACCTTTTTCTCAATTCTTTTGTTGTTGTTTTTTTTGTTCTCTCTCTTTTCAGTTAACAATCCAACTAACACGAAAAAAGCATTGGCGTAGCCAATAGGTTTCGTCTTTGGGACCTTATAAGTAAAAAAAAAAAACGGAAGTGTAAGACTTCACTTTTACATTTACTGCATCCTAAATACGAAGTAAATGTAAACGTGAAGTCTTCTACTTCAGTTTTTGTTTTACTTACAAGGTCCCAAAGGCGAGACCTATTGGCTATGCCAATGCTTGTTTTTAATGAAAACTTTAACCGAGGGTTCAGATAAAAGGTGCCTGCCTTCCCTCTCTGCTTTTGTGAGGTTTGGGCTATGTGTGAGTACTTTTTTTTCTAACGAGGACTTTAATTGAAGGTGAACTTTTGGGATTTTTTTTTTTCTTTCTGTCCATGTGTAAAAATCGTCAATTAAGCTGCAGTGTTCAGAGTGGAGTTAAAGAATCAGTGGCTTTCCTCTCCGGGTCACAGGAGCCTTGCCCTCGGTAATCCCACCGAGGCCCACATCCTTTCACCCGGTGGTAAAGACAAACAGCCGGCCCATTAGCCAGGCTGGAGCTGGGCCGTGGCTTAACGGGGCTAAAATAAGATGCCCTGCGCCCCGGAATCCAGCTGTGCCAGCAGAACGTCTAGCCCAAAGAGCATTCCCGTTGGGCAATGTGTGCTTCTGTTCGTGTGCGTGAAGCAATGGGGACACAGGTTTCTGTGATCCCTGGCCGGAAGTGACCAGTTATCTGGAGGTAAAGTCCAGAAGCCAGAGCAGGAGTCCCCACACCAAGGCCTTGTGGTGTTGCTCTAGCCTTTCTGACTTTGACATTGTGAGAGCTTATAGCTGTAGAGCAGCACCTTGAAGCTTTGCTGCGTGACGCCTTGCATATTTAGCAATTATGCCTTTTTATCTTGACATACTAAACTAAAGCCTACAGCACTTACACAGCACGCTCTGGCAGACAACAAAGGGCACACATTCACGCTGTCATGTAAGAGAGCGAATAAGAGTGTCGGAGAAGGGGAAAAACAAGCGCTGATGTCAACGTTTGTATTGAAGAGGGCGTGACACTGACTGCAGCCCTCATTTACTAAAGCTAGTCTTCTGGCCAGCGCCATCTGTTTCCAATTAACACAAACGCAAGATGCGGGCGCGATAATTGGTAACAGATGGTGCTGATGCTCGCTCCCGAGCCGCCTAGGCCAGGGGAGAGAGAAGGCGGGCCATGCACCTGCCTTTGGCCAATTGCGTGCTGTCTTTCTTAGAAAGACGCACTCAAAGGAAAATAGCGGGTGAGCCAAAAACGAAGCACACGCATGAGCGTGTGTTCAGAGTTTAAAGTCCTTACTAAAAGCTACGCAGGGCAGCGCATGCGCGCTGGCTCAGGCGAGACCTAAAAAAGCAGCTGCATCATTTCGTAGGTGCTGTGTGCACCTACAAAATGCCGTGGCTAGCACACCAAAAGCTTTCTTTGTGTGCTTTTTTCATTTTATGAATGCTGTACGTGGTCAAAACCATTGGCAAAACTAATACCTTATTAGCTTTGCTAATGCTTTTTATCCGGTCTGCTGCCTACTTTTCTTTGATACAGGAGCCAAATGTTCCCATGTAAATATTTGTCTCAGTCCAGATCTTTAGGACGCGTCAATATCTGAAAAGCAGAATTTAAAAATAATTGCAGGGATATAAATAAAATTATTTTATATATCACAAAATAACAGGAAGAAGTCTGCTCCCTTTTCTTGCATTTACTCATAGTAGGCACAGCAGAATTTAAAAGTCTGTAACTTGCTATTCAACTACTTTTTCTTGGTCTCAGCAACTTCTCTTCTTTTCCTTACTTTCTCTGCAGGGCAACTCTCTTGCCCCATCCACTCTTTCATTATTGTTATGCTTTTTGCCCCGCTAGCCACTTTCAGCCTCATCCACTCTTTCCGAATTCGCTCTTGCACCATGAGTCACAGAGTTATGCCATATACACGCTTATTCCATCCACTATTTCACCTTGCATTCATTCTCACGGCCGCCTCCACTATCACATATGCTGCACTTTTTAAAATGTCCACCCCTTTGTCACGCTCATTGTTTGCGGTGCCATTTTCTGAATGTTAAACCAAAATCGGAGCCTTTAAGAATCAATACAGTGGATAATCTGTTATTCCTTATGCCAGTATAGTGTTTTTGCCTTTTGCTAAATGTAGTTTTATCATATTGCATTTACTGCTGAGTTAACTGCTTCAGAGCTGCAGGAAAGATATGCATTTCACGCTTTCACATCCAAATATAACATGAATCTACCTGCACTTGGCTGTGGGGGAATTTTACAACAGCTGAAGTGCACCTGAAGGGTGGGCAGGGCTGGGCAGAGTTAATCTAATTTCTGGCTACTCCCGATATGTTACCACTTGACTCTGTCTCTGTCGTATCTGACTTCTTGTCCTTCTGTGCAAGGTAATGTTTTTCTAAAATGTAATACACTGCTAGGTTTTGGGAGCAAAAAAACACTATCTAGTGTTTCCATTTTTCTCATTGATGCACACATTAATTCCCAGCATGATACCTCATTTTAAGGCATTTGGTAGTTGCAGCTGTTTTGCCTGCAGATCATGCACTCCTACCTCTTCAAGTTATGATAGTCGCAGACTGTCAAAGTGTGTTCAAATTATTTCCTAAACGCCTTTTAATACACACCCTCCACTATTTCCTGTCCTAAAGCTGAGGGTAACATACAGAAAAGCTCATACTGTAGAGGTTGCTTTTCTACGTTTGGAGAAAATGCTTGCAAATCAAGACTTGTACTTCTTTTTTACCTGTTCTTGAGAAATGTCAATTAAAACATCTGTCAGAATGGGCGTAGCTAAAGATGGCACGAGCCATTGGCTTCCGACTGAAAAGGAAGAGCCAACGTTTATTAACGAATATCGGCTCCCAAAACACTGGCAATCTGGAGCTGTGATTGTATAATGCTGGGAATCATTTTTAATATGATACATTGGAATCTATAGCATCATTTTGAACTGTTATGTTCCTGCCTCTTTGTGTACCAGTTTGAAATGGTGAAAATTACAATCACTTACCTTGATTTTCTGCTTCTAGCATTCCCCTCTCAATGCACGCTGCGAACATTAACCACAAGTTAATAGCAAAGAACTGTCATTGCACCTTTCGTTCTAAGTGAAGGCTGACCAAGCACATAGAGCTTCTAAGAAGGTTATTGCTTTATGTAGTGAGAGAATTGTCTTCAAGGCTACACCACTTCTAGAGGTATCTGGAGATATGTTTTTTCAGAAGCCAAATGACTTTCTCATAAAACTATTGAAATTTACCAAAAGGTGTTAATTACGCGTTTCAAATAAAATGTTGTTGTAATTTTGGAACCTGAAATGCCTCGATGCAATTGATTTTTTGGGGAATTTGATGACTTGCTTACTGGCACTAGCTGTACACTACCCTAGTATAACCATGCCATAGACCATCTGTGACTTACAATGCTTGTACTGTCAGCCGGTACCTTCTCATGAGCTATTTGTCTTCCATATTGATATGCCCTTGTGCGAACAGGATATTTGACATGTTGCTTGATTAGGTTATTAGGGGCTACTGCCCTATAAAGCCCACTTGATTTGCAGGCTCACTTTACATCCTATCCCCAATCACACTTGGTGGTACCGCAGAGATCCACCCTATCCCCCACTATGTTCAACCATTATATGGAGTCACTGACCGAGATTCTCAAACAAGCAAACCTATCTTATCATATGTACCTGGATAACACTCCGCTTTATCTAAAGATTTCCTCCCCGGAAGACTTCGTAAGACTAAAGGACACACTTCTGAAAACTCAATTCTGGCTATCACAGTACCACCTCAGATTGAATGCCCTGAAAACAGAATTCCTACTCATATCCCTACCACACAGCTCACCAACAGCCGAATAATAGATTACCCACCTTAGTGCCCTCAAATGCGACCTATCATCGAATCAACGAAGTCCCTCGGGATAAAAGTCTCAACATGCAGCCACAAGAGGAGCTTCTTTCCAAATTAATATCCTTAGGAAGGTAAAACTAAATATGCCACCTCCACATTTCCAAATAACAGTACAGTACCTGGTCATCTCCAGACTACACTACTGGAGTTGCAACCTTAACAGGTCTGCTGAAAGGAAGAACTGCACCACTTAAGGCAATCCTCAGTGCAGCAGCAAGATTGATTATAGGATCGGGATGTTTCAACCTCATCACTCCATCTCTTAAATCTCTCCTCTGGATCCCTTTCGAAGCAATGGTGAGCTGAAGATAGCTGCTTGATGCACAAAGCCCTCCACCATAAGACACCCTTAAATCTGATATGGGATCTGACATCCATAAGCAGCCGCTCCCTTAAGAGTAGTAGCTCCTTCCTACTAGAACCTCCACGATTCAGAAAAAAGAAGACCTATGACCGCACCTTCTAATTGTCAGCCCCAAGAATTTGGAACTCTTCTTCCAGAAACGCAAGCAAACCTTTCAACATCAGCCTATCCGAAAGAAGTCAAAATTATCTTATTTGACAGATTCTTTCCATAAGATCTCCATTTCAGCATCAGACCTGATTGATCCGACACCGGAGACTCGGGAAGGGTCGGATAAAGGAAGCCCTTGTGCTGTAGACATACTACTATAGCAACGCAGGTCATCATTCCCCCCCCACCCAGGATGGTTTGGGGACAGTGTACAGTTATTTTTCATTATATTGTACGGGTTGTTATCTGTGCTGTAACAGTATGTGGGTTTCTTTCTATACAGCGCTCTGATACTCTCGAGTCTTCTTTGTACGTTATAAAACTCTTAAAATAAATAAATCTCATGTCAAGTGGGAATTCGATTATCCTCTGATGGATGCACAGTGCAAGAGATGGTGCCATTTTGCCAAAAACGTGCCTTGCATGCCTGATACAGTCCAATTCAGATTCAATTTAAGATTTACTTCACTCAGGAAAATGTACGAGGACAATGGCACTTTGTCAGCTGCTTTATAGAATGTATTCCCCAAAACAGACATTGGTCAAGTTCTCACTCTGTCAATGGTTAGTGATTTACTTCCCCAAAAAAGAGCATCGGTTCTCCCCAGTTTCACTCATTACGGCCTTGATCACCATCACAGTTTGTTTCAGGGAATAAAGTAACTAACAGCTGGCAGAGTGCCAGCTTCTTTGTTGCACCCTGTGTACCCTTCTGCCTGCTTTTTGGGGGAAATATATCTACACAAGGACATAATGGGTAACCATGAAATATGGCCCTGTATTGCAATTGAGGGGTTATGATGACTCTGTAAGCCACAAGGCCGAGTGGTTTGTAGATGTCACAAGAACCTCAAAAGTTTTTTCAATGTGCAAACTCATTTCTATTATTCATAATATGCGCATTTTCATACATGTTTACCTTCTGCTGATCACACATGTTGCATAGGTGTTTAGGTTATACATTAGGTTAAGAGCCTAAGCCCGGTTTGAACCCTCTATAGCGAGACTAGATTCACAGCCACTGCACAAATTGCAGCTTTGTGCGTGTCTGATTAGTTCCTTTACCTTTGTTGGAATGGGATGTGTATATTGATGCTTTACAAATGAATAGAAAGGGTAAATGTCAATGGTAGATGTTTATTGTTTCTTTTTTAAATGCTAGGACCAGTGCATAGTTTGTGTTAACAGCAAAAAATGTATTGTTTCCCTAGGAGCCCACTGTTGGTGCCGAATATCGGTGCAGTCTAATTTTGTATCCACCTCACACGTCTTCTACGACCCTCCACCGTTCTCTTTATCTCACACTTTCAAACCGGCATTCGTCCTTTACCACTGTTTTTCTATTGCCCCAACCTGTTCCTTCTGCCTCCCTCTCTTGCTCAAAGTTAATGACACTCAATGAGTGCTGTTGCTGGCCACCTGTAACAATCAGCACAAAGTAAGCATTGGCTGAAATAGACAGTGTTTTACTATTGCCATCTGAATTACACCTTATTTGTTTTACTACATTGGCTGCATGCAATGTATTCCTGCGGTGTAGGCCATACGCTCAGTGAAACATCGCTGTATGTATGGTGTAGAACCCAGCAGGGCAGATCCTTTGGGACGGCTGGCATTCTGCAGACTGGATAGTGGTTGGGATGAAAGGGGCTCCTACAAACTTCTGTTGTAGACAAACTGTGGTAAGACGCTCTGTTGGAGACACTAGAAGGGCAAACTCTCTAAAAGGCTTCAGCCTGTGATGTAGGAATACAACTAAGCCTTTTGAGATTAACGTGTAAATTGCAGTGCCAGAGTTTTATCTAAGATGCAACCTAGGATTCCAATCTGAACTTTAATGTGCAATGGACAGCACACAAAAATGTTTTGTTTCTATGAATGTAGTCAGAAGACCGCTTGTATGCTTTGTGTGGTGGCAGCTTGGATAACATTTAATTAGAAAAACATTTGTCTTTCAGGGCTTACTGCAGATTCAAGGCTGCGAGAAATCGAAAGCTTTCATGCCACACAAAAATCTGAGGTAAGGATTTGCACTTATTTAGAGCATCAGTCTTAACCCCCATGATTATTTATGTTTGGTGAATTAAGTTATCATGTTTGAAGATCATGCACTTGTTTTAGTGTGGCCAGTTTAATAGACTTCATACATGAGGCTACTCCTTATCTCTTTTTCTCAAATCAACCAGTGCCAATTTTCTCTCCCTTTCAAGATAAACACAATGTCCACAAACAAACAATTTGTGATCTCAGTGGGCTCTTGTGAACCCAACAGCCCACAGCAATTTTGGCAAAACAAGACTTGAACTTCAGGGCACAACTGAACACCTTTCTATTTTCATTGCTATGGCGTGACACTATTCTTGCCAGTTAGTATTCAAGTCATTTGGAAGTACACAAGTAAAGGTAAATCCAATATCATGTTTAAATGATGTTTCCATCTAATATTGGATTCCAGAATGGGTGAAATTACAGCACTCTGGTCTTTTCCCACATGAATTCCTTTAGATATTACCTAGAGGAATTTGTGCGAAGAAAAAATGATTTGCAGTGGTAAAGAGGATGAATTTTGGGTTGTAATAACTCAACTACATGTTTAATCCTCATTCATATTATATTAACTTGATCTAAGACAGTAAATTCGCCCTGGTTAATACCACAGGTAGTGGTAAAAGACTAACCCAAGAAGATTTTAACAACCAATATATCTCTGGCACTCCCAATGTATGTCTTCGAAGAAGCCCTCAGTATTTAGCATAGTAACAACCTGTTATTGTGGACTGTTGTCATGCTGCACTATCAGTGACATCAGCATGTCAGAAATACCTCTAATCATCTCTGGCTTTTTACCATGTTTGCCATGCCCTAATTTTGAGTGAAGTTCAACATTTCATTAAACCATATAAATATAATTGTTTATGCTAATTCAGCTGTGTATGAAATAGTTCTAACAAGGAGTCATTTAACTTTGACGATCAGTGGTGAAAATAAGGGTTTGATGGTTGAGAGCTGAAATTAAGAAATTGGAATGATATGCTTTCAGTGCTTTTTGATCATTGTGTAATATTGCAGGATGTTGGGGCTGCAGTTTGTGAAGTCATCTGGGTACAGGTATGGGGGTTTGAGCAAGGTGACTATTAGTCTAGATTTCAGAGAGAATGATAATATCAATGCAGATCAGGAGTTGATGTCCAGGTAAAGGGTAGTGGCAGAAGGAGGGAAGGATCTGATGAGGGAGGATGGTATGTTATTGTCGTTTAATATGGCTTTTAGGAAGACTGATTGTAGATCAGCAAATAATTATTCAGGGGAGCTGAAAGAGCTCCACGTAGTTTCTGCTTTCTGGCTGATGTGCTTGTTGGCTACGAAGTCCTGTGAATACCAGGGAGAATTGAGATTAGGTTTGACTTTCGTAGAGAGAGGTGGAACTTGTGCATCAACAAGGGTTTTCTGTCATGGAAAGAGTAGAAGATCTCGTGGAGGAGATGCTTTTGAAAGAGATGGGATTTATTTTAGAGGCGTTAGGCAATCTCTTGTGTAATGGTTTCTGGATTACAAGATGGAAGGGGTATAATGGCCAGTCTTTCATGATTTCGAAATTTGAAAGTCTCAAAAGTAAGTTTTTTTTTTTTAAAAAAAACCTTTATTGACATTTCAACCAAATACAAATATGGGCCTACAACCCCCGGGGCCGGCCGCTAAGCAATCAGAGTAACACAAGGCAATTGTTAATCACAGGCAGCTCCTCGGGGATCAGAATTTCCATGCTAATATACTCGTGGCCACTGAACAGCCCAAGTAGGAGACCAGGATACAAAAGGTTTTCATTTTGTAATAAGGAATAGAAGGATCAGGTGCCAAACAATTTCCCAGCAGCGAAAGATGGCAGGCAGAATAGTAAACGTCAACAATAAGCAGCAATCTATCAAGTCAAGGGCGCTGGAACAGGCGATTCAGGATGGGGAAGAATATCACGGCCATTTACGCCTGCAGTCCCCTGCCCTAAGACCCAGAAAACACCACGGAAATTGAGGCCCACATGAAGAAGCAGTAATTTACGGCGAAGGAGACCTACCATGCTGATCCCAGAAAAGAAGACAAGAAAGAATAAGAGAAGAAAAAGGAGGCCATGGAAAAAATAAAAGACTAAAGAATCCCCTCCCCCGACCCCCCACCCTGCACCTCTGCAGATGAGTACGGCCCCCCCCCCCAGCAGTGTGCCTGTCGCCCCGGAACCAGACCCGAAATATAGAAGAAAGAGAGAAAAAGGAGTAAGAAAAGAAACCCCACCAGACGGGGGGGGTAGAGAGAATATTAATAAACTGGAGGAGGGCCTTCAAAACATGCCCCCGGCTTCTCCCTCCCGCACAATATGTTTTCCCCCAAAGCAACAGTAAACCACACAATATCGACCATATCAAAGAATATTGGGGAGCATTATACACCTACCACACTATCGGTTATGCCATGAGAGCGCGCAACCCCTGTGCCCGCCCGCCCATTAGATGACAACCGCTGAAGGATCGGCCTTATCCTTGGCCACTCTTTGCGAATCTACCCATGCATACCCATCGACCCAGTGCCATGTCCAATGTTACAAGGAAGTAGAGCGTCCAGAAAAGACCAGGGAGCGAACCACACATGCAGGGCGGACGACTCTGAATACCAACACAGTCAGCATTTTGAAGGATCATCTTTCCCAGGACTGCCCCAGGGTCCGCACTGCACACAAGGTCCAGGAAGGCGAAATCAGCCAGAGCCGGCGACCACTGCTGGAATATTGCCTGGGTCGCCGGAGGCTGCGCGCGGGGCAAGGCCACCACCCCCCGCTCGGATCCAAAATCTCCGGAACAGACCAGGCCCACAGCCAGCTGATCACACGTTGGCACATTGCCCGGAGTTTCCAGCTTTTCCTTATTCACAGGGGCGGCCACGACACTGTCCTCCTGTGCAAAGTGTAGCAAGTCCCTATGTACCTGGGGACAGGGAGAGCTCAACTGTTCCAACGCTGAAGCCACACCATCGAGCTTTCTCCCCAATACCCAGGCGCCGTGAACCATGGTGGAATGAAGGGCACCGAGAGCTTCGAGAAGGTCACCGTACCCCAGCACAGCTCCCGGCGCTCGCCCCGGCACGCTCATCTTAGTCACACACGCCCAATCTTGCTGAGACCCAGAGTACAGGATGATAGGCTCCATCCTATCAAGATGGCCGCCGGGTAGGTCCACTCTAGATTGGGACCGGGACCCAGGCACAAGCACCTCAAGTTCCAAGTCACTGGAAACAGGGTTCCGGGGGCAAGCAAAAATATGTATCTGGTGTGTGGTAACGGGTAACAGTCATCCCCACCACGGAGCAGCGTCCGTGAAACTCCAGGATCAGCCCGCGAAAATCGGGACGAGTTACGGGCAGCGTCCGGGCCGCTCACCAGCGAAGGCTCAGGCAATTTACCGGGGAATCCCGGAACTGCCACCTCGGGCACGCACTCGGCCCGCTACGCTTAGTGGTAGGAGTGACCACGGCGAAATTCAGGTCAATATTCGCACCGCTCCGGTACTCCGACTCCACCCAGTCACCAAAGGCCGCTGTTGTTGAACTGCCGCCCGGCCATGTTGTCCACCCGAGGTCCCGGCTCCAGGGTTGCACAGGCCGCAAACTTCGAATAAAAATTTCTCCGGCGGTATCGCCGCCAGAAACTTCAAAATCACACGATCAGTTGCCGCTCTCGGTCCCCAGCACGGGCATAAAGCGCAGGCTAAGGATCACATGCAGGATATCTGTGCGGGATGTGGAGGTTCACGGAGCCGGGAGCCTACGCTGCCGTCCCGATCGCCATCTTGGCTCCTCCTCTCAAAAGTAAGTTTTGACACTGCTGGAGATAGAGGTGTTGAATTTTAGGTTGGAGATGTCATACAGAAAGGTTTTGTTGCAACCGAGTAGGCCCTATATGGAGAAGGATGTGTGGATGCAAGCATGAAGCATGTTGAGAAACATTTCAGTGTGTGTTATGAGAGGAAGCAAGAGGGTAACATGAAAGGACATTTTTTATTGATGGTGAGATCTCTTCACGTTTCCCATAGGCTAGGGTGGCACAGGACATGAAAGCCTTATTGTACAAACTCATCAAATATAGTGGAAAACAAAATGTCAGTATTGAACAGTTTGTCTAGGCTTTGTGAGTTGAACAGCGTGGAAGGGACAGAGGGTTGTTGTTGTTGCATGAGTTGTTCATTAACGTGGATGAGAATGGATGGTGCACTTGTGAGCCACCTTTTTGTAGGCATAAAGGAGCGTGGGGCTGGGGAAGTTGTGCTTGGGATGGGTCATTGACAGGGTGCGTGCAGATGACTTAAGTGCAGTGTACAATCACAGATATGAAGTGGGCATTGACACCTTCGTGTACAATGGAGAATGGCTTTGTGGGTTGATGATGGGTGCTCATACCAGAATGTTGGGTGAGGAGTTAGTGCTGCAGGTGTTCTGGCCCGCATTACTTTTCAGCCATAACTATACAGAAAAGAAGAGTCATCGCCTGCTTCTTTGGCCCAATGCCATACCTATAGGTATCTCCAAAGACTGGATACCTTGGGAACCTATAGAGGACATCCTCCAATCCAAAAATATCATCTAGTCCATTGGCTGTCTGTTGTCCAGGGACTTAAGTTATAGTGTCCTCTGACTTAGTTTTCACTTTTAAATGAAGCTAGTACCTCAACCTTCCTATTGGTATTCACAGTCAGAAACAATATTATTCAAATTGAAGGTTATTTTACAATGTTCCCCTATAAAGGGTGTGTGCTTCCAAACTAGTCCATTGGCAGTGAATTTCAGTTTTTACCTTTATATGAATATGCAGTGTTTTTGCTTTTTTAATGATATAAACCATTTAATGATCATTATGAGTAAGGAAAGCTCGAGCTATCCAGGCTAGACGCATCTTCCTGCATACTTCCTCAGGCCTGTAGTTTATGGAAATAACTGATTATGGTAAATTTCCCTGGGTAGTGGGTGATAGGGGTCTTTTTATGAGTTTAATAATGAAATATTTGCTGGAGAACTGGGATTTACAAGTAAGTGACTTTTTCGACAGTATAGGTTAAGTCCTTATATAGCAGCTGCACCTTAAGAAAGTAAAATATGCTTTTCCCCCATGGATTTTCCCAACCCTCAATCCTCCTAACATATCTTCTTTCTAGAATGAGAGATTGAAACGGTACTGTGCAGAATTGGAAGAAAAACTTGAAGCCTCCGAATTGCAGGTCAAACAGCAGTCTGCAGAGTACAGAAGCCAACTGCAGCAAAAAGAGGTAATTAAAATATATGCAAATTTATATAGCAGCAGGATGCAAAATTAGACCTTTTATAAAATGTTGGCCAGTAAGCTGCTGTTCTGTTAGCCAGTAAAGTTTGCTTAACATGCAAATCTGTAATAGTTAAAATCTGCAAAGTTATAGGGAAGTATCCTATTTTTGTTGTTGCCTAGTAGTCTATAAAAAATGCGGCTCTAGCATTCTACCTTTTTTTTCACAACACATTTTGTTGAATTACCATGGTACATTCTGGGCCATAGCCCGACCTATACATAATCAGGACAAAAACAATTTGGGTGTACCAAGCATGTATAGCATATTAATGCAGAACATATATACAGCACAACAAAAACAGTTTGGCGCACACAGATCCAATACTCGTGCATCCTGGGAAATTCAGCTAGGTACGTGTATGAGCGGTGATGAGGTACGATGTATATGATGTTGTCTGGGGATCGTGGACGGTATCCTTCACTAGGGGGTCTGAGAGGAGAGGGGGTAAATCTATTCCCCGGTATGTTGCCCATCGAGATCCTATTTTCCTTTGTTTCTGGGGGCAGCCCTATGCCTGGAACACTGCAATCTCTGCGCCCATGCAACTGTCTAGGCCTTTCCTCCATTTCTCTAATGTCGGGGATGAGGCCGCCTTCCATAGCTGGGCAATGTCATGCTTGGCCATAGTGAGGGCCAGGAAGAGAAGGTGCATTTATACAGATTCCCTCATATCCCATCGGTACTGTGCAAAAGAAATGGCTTTGGGTCAAACAGAAGATCCCAGGATAATCTCTTACCCAGGCAGGCTGAGACTTTGCGCCAGAAGGGCTGCAATTGCGGTGCAGCTCCACACTGTGTGTATGAATGATCCCTCCTCCCTTCCGCAGCGTCAACACTGGGGCTATTGGACGACCCCCATCTTCCAAAGGCAAAGGTGCGTATAGTATATGCGATGTATGTATTTATATTGGATAAGGCGGTATAGAGAGGACACGGCCGCTCCCCGAGGGCTACTTAAGGCTTCGGCCCAATCATCATCTGTCAACTCTGGTATGTCATTCTGCCATGCCTTTCTAGTTTTATGCAACATGGTTCTGGTGTGTGTTGTTAGGATCTGGTAGATCTGACGGATTTTATGAGCACCTAGGTCTCCCATAAGGAGGCGGCCTTCGAGGGGATGGAATTCAGGCAGGGTGCCCAGAGAAAGGATCAATGGGGTAAGAGCGTGACATAGCTGAAGGTATTTATGGAATTGCGTCTTGTTCTGTTAGAATTTCACCTGTAACTGGTGGAAAGACCTTAGGGAGGAGCCCTGCATGACATCGCCAAGTGAAGATACACCCACTAGGTCTCACCTGCGGAATCCCGTCAGAGCCGTCACCTGGCGCAGATAAGTGCCATGCCACAAGAGAGTCGCTTGGGTCAGGCGGCCACGCCAGTCCATCTGTCCTACTGTGTATCTCCAGAACGGGACCACCGTTCTACTGGCATGGGGTAAGAAGTTTAGGTTTTGTGCACTATATGACAGCCGAAGGAGGGGAGCTCCCTCCATCACCACATGCTCCAATGCAAACGCCGGGTCTGTTGGTGAGTTATACCACCATTCATTTATAATCAATAATTGTGAGGCTGCGTAATAGGAATATACATCAGCGGCTGCAATACCGCCACAATACGTTGATTGGGCGCAAGTTTGTAGTGCCACCCGAACTGCTCCACCATTCCATAGGAATTTATTATGGATGGTGTTTACTTACGCAAACCATGATCGTGGTATATGATATGGGAAGTTCTGTAATCGGTACAGTATTCGAGGTAGCGAGACCATTTTAAAAATCGCTGCGCGCCGATACAGTGAGAGCGGAAGAGAGGACCATATTGCTGTCTCATCTCGGAGACTGGCGACGAGTGGGTTGGTATTGTGCACCCGTGAAGTATTTGGGCAGGGGTCTCATGAAAATACCCAAATATTTAAAGCCGCGTGGGTTAGCTGGCCCGCCCAGGTGCATCGTCCCTTGTCTCCACATACTGGGAATAGCACAGATTTAGAAGAGTTGATATGAAGCCCGGTAGTCTGGCCGAATACTCGGAGGGTCTGCAAGATTCGTGGGCCTGAGATCCATGGGTTAGTCATAAAGAAAATGACATCATCCGCATATAATGCGACACTCAAAGCCCCGGAGTACCTGGTCACCGCATCCCCACGTCGCCAGAGGTTCCACTGCCAGGGCGAATAGGAGTCGGGACAGGGTGCAGCCCCGTCGCGTGCCACGACAGACAGGGAAGGGGGCTGAAAGATGTCCTGTGGACCAAGGCAGTGAGATTTGTGTATAATAGACGGACATATGTCAAAAAATGCTGGCCGAAATTGACAGCTTTGAGAAGCTGGAAAACGTACACCCAGCTGAGACAGTCGACTGCTTTGTCGATATCGGCCAATAATATGGCTGCCGGGGCCATAGCCATGGCATTGTGGACCCGGCGAATGTTGTGGCGGGTGGCCCGATGCGGCATAAAGCCAGGATGAATCGGGTCCTGTATACAAGCCCACAAGCGATCGGCTAGGATCTTGCCCAAGAGTTTGGGCTTGAAGTTAATAAGGGAAATGGGGCGATATGAGGATGGATCCTTCGGTGAGCGTCCAGGCTTGAGGGAGAGGACAATCTCGGTATGCCGTCAATCCCGGGGTAGCAGGGTTTGTTTAAAGGCATCATGTATTGCCTCTAGCAGGTGAGGGCCCAATGTGGACATGTGTGGCCGAAGAAACTCCATGGGGAATCCATTTGGGCATGGAGCCCGCCTGGGACACATCGCTACAAATGCAGTGCTTAATTCTTCCATGGTGATAGGGACATCTAGGTGAGCCCGCATCTGGTCTGTAAGTCTACGTGGGGTGGGGGGGTTAGAGATATCTCTAAGGAACTCCGCGATTCTGATATGTGTTCTTGTCGCACGTATAGTGCGGAGAAGTAGTGATCAAATTCCCTGACGACTGCCCCTGGAGATAAATGTAGACCCCCATCCGTGCCTCGAATAATTGGGTTAGTGGCCGGGGACCTCCTTACTTGACATAATCTGTGAAGCATTTTGCTGGATTTGTTCCCCCATTGATAAATACGATGTTCCAATGCCAACCAGATTTCTTTTGCCTCCCCTATGAGGTGTTATTATATCTGCTGTTGCCTATGAAGCATGCTGCGACGGAGGAGGGGGGCTGGGTTCCTGCACATATTGTGCTTATAGGGATGTGTAGCAGGCTTCTAATTCGGCCCAGTGGGCGGAATGTTTGCGTTTCCCATTCGAACGATAGCTGATGTTGACCCCTCGGACTGTGGGCTTCAGTGCCTCCCATAGTGTAGCTTTGGATGTGGCAGATGCAATGTTGATGTCTAAATATTCCTGGATTGCCCCTGTAAGGGTTTTCTGGTAATCAGGATCGCGGAGATGCCATGGGGACATACTCCACCCAAGGGGAGGTTTTTGGGAGCGTGTATGGAGTTTGACAGAGACCGGGCAATGACCGCGTCGATACTACCTATGTTCATGTGTTCCCCATATAGTGTGCCTGATATTATGATGTATCGTCCCCATGGAATTGTCCAGTGTTTCATGTGCACAAAGGGGACACGGTGATGAATGAGAACAGCAGTCCCCCGGGAACCCCTAGTGAACCCTCGCATGGTATATCGAGTGGTATCCGAACCTCACCAGACAGGGAGCCTTGGTGCCCAATAAGTGTATCTCGTGTAGGAAAAGCATATCGGCTCCATATCGCTTGGCCTGAGACGTACAGAGCAATTCCAGTCCGTGTTTTTCACACAACCGTGTTGACGGCGAAGCGGTGTGAGATCGGAGAAGACGCCGTTCCCGCTGCTCCCGCCTTTGTTCGCCTTTGTTCCCGCCGCCGCCTCTGGCACTACTCCGGGGGTTGTTTTAGCCTCGGCCTCGGTTTCGGCCCCCTCTCATTAGCGGTTGGGGGGCACGGCCGGGGCCGGTTGTCAGGTACGGCTGTGTGCGGCTGTGGCGACTTGCGGTGAGTTGAGAGGCAGAGCGGTGCACGTTTGCACTTTGAGTGGAGGGGAGAGGGTGTCCGGTGCCTGACCTGGTGCATCGAGGTTTGCTGGGGGGCTCACGAGAGGACATGAGAGGCCGTGAGTACCCCCCCCCCCCCTGCAGCGGGAAAGACAAAGAGCAGCAGGAAGAGCAGCGGATGCAGAAGCCGTGGCAGGAGCCTTTCCCTGAAAGAGGTTGCCGGAAACGTGAGTGAGCGCCTTTCTGTAGAGGCAGGCCCTGTAAAAGTCTTTGCCCATGTAGATAGGAGCTGTGATTCAGTTACAGCACCGGCAGGGGCAGGGGCCACCAAACCATCCTAACGTGACAGAAGCCACAAGAGCTTTTCTGTAGCGGCAGGTAACTGCAAAGAAAAGGAAAAAAAAAAGAAAAAAACCTTTTTGCAATAGCGGAACCCTTTTTTTTTTTTTTTTTTTTTTAAATCTTAATCAAATCGTAAGAAGATCGTGGAAAACTGTGAGTGCTATTTCGCAGCGACAGGAACCAAAAAATAAAAGAAAGATAAAAGAATTTCAGCAGCGGTAGGAGTCGCAAATCAGTCCCGGCAGCAGCAGGAGCAGCCAAGACTCTTATTTAATGCAGTAGAAGCCGGGAGTCAACTTTAGCAGCAGGAGAGCCCGTTAGAATTTCCTCAGCGCCTGCAGGAGCGGGTCCATTCCCCTGCGAGTTTCCTCGAGTGCGTCAAGAATATTTTTACCACAGCAGAGTTTTGCTGCAGGCACTACAAGGGTCGGGTTGGCCTATAAAATCACGACTAGAGCGGCTGTTATTAATTTATTATTATTAATTTCATAATATAATTACAATATACAAACTTTTATTAAGGTATAATTAACCACAAATATAAAAAACTAAACAAGGTAAAATTCTTGGAATGCGCTCAGGAAAGGAAAGATTTCTGGGCCCTCCCAATAGTCGAGCCCGTAAAATGCAACCACCGAATGTGTTAACAAAAAACTAAAGCACAGTTAAAAGGACCAAGTCAAACTCTAATATCACCAATAGCACGGATGTTTGAAAAATCTATAAAAATACCACAGAAATTTGATTTTAAGAAAGATCCAACAGGAGCACTTATGTCAATGGAACCAAATTTAGAAATAAAACAATTACAGACACCAATTAAACCAATTAACATCTTGGTAAGAAATAAATCACCAATCGAAATAGAATGTGATATAGAATGTGAGTATGATTATGTCAGCAGTTAAAAAAAAAAAGGAATTAGAGGATCAAACAAACGAACAAAAAACGGCCTTGGACAACCAAGTTTTGCTTTTCCAAACAGTAGAGAGGGACTCGGATATAGAAGGGATGAAAACGTGGATAAAAGATCTTCCACAGCTTGATAAACCTGTTAACCTTATGAGTTCTGGGGCCCCTTTGCCACTAGAAATTAAAGTCGAAATAAGGAAAAAAAACGAACCAGACAATGCCAATACACAATATGATATCACACTTCAAGACGACGAAGTCAACCAAGTCACCCAAGTAAAGCAATCCTCAATTACGGAGAGTATAAATATGACATTTGTGTCGAGTATGCCATTAGGAAAGAGTGGAGGCCTAAATGGGGAATTGACTTATGAAAAACAAGAGTACGATATTTTCAATGAATCAAAAAAAGCGTCTAATAAAACCAGAGGAGGGAATGTGCAAATGGAAAAAGTTGAATACATTGATAAACATAGGGCCAAAGAAAAAACTCAAACAGAAAATCATGAAAATTCCCAGGATGATATAAACGCTCATATGAAAAAAAACGAGGTACTTAATAAAGCAGGTCTAAAAAACACAGGCAATCAAGATCTACGATCGGTATGGGATATATTTTATCATACATCAATACTAACTCTGGAAGCATTGACATATCAATCAAATAAAATGGATACCCAAATTGAAATACTAGGAGTAATGGCTATTGCAGTCACCGGAATTGATCATAAATTAGCTAAGTTAAATAACTTAATAAATAAAGCTCAAAAAGAAGCCGCTTCAAATTACTTCGACTGCACATGTGCACCTATAATAAATGAACTGGTTACTATTCCGGATGTAATAAACAGCATATTAGAAGACGTTAAAAGCACTGTGGGAAAAAAACTAGAAAATCAAAAAGCTGAGATAGGTTGCATTGGAAAACATTTTTTTTTACCATCTGCAATTGATGAAAAAGAAAAAATCGAACAAATTGGCGATATAAAAAATTCTAATATTGTGAACAAACCAACTATGGAAGCAATGCAGAAGAAACAAGATGAAATAAATTGTTTCAATAACACGGTACAGTGGAATGACATAGGACAGGATAATGAAGATCTTATGGCCTCTGAACTAACAAAGAGACAAAGGAAAAAATTACGTAAAACAAGAAAAAAGGAAAAAGCTCCAAAAACATATCTCATACCAGAAATACCAGATGACTTGATAACTCAAGAAGGAAAAAAAGAAACTGGAAAGAAAGATGGCGATGTTTTAAACAGTCAGTTTACAAAAAGATTGGCAAGAAACGAAAAATATTATGATATATTAACAAAGACTAGGAAATATATTGCAGACTTAAAATCAATTCCTTCAAATACATATACAAGCTTACCTACGGAAAATACTGTTCAAAAAGAGGGGAGGAAAGTTCAGGGAAAAAAAATTGAACCAAATGGATTAAAAGAAAATGGATGTGTACTAACACAAGACCTTAAGTGGGAAATCGAAAATGATCCGATTGAAAAAACAGGGTCTTTATCTGCCTTAATCAGTCCTAACGAAGAACGATGGCAGCCTATCCATACCCAAAATAATTCACCTAATACATTAAATACACGTTGGAATTTGATACAAAAAAAAGTAAGAAAAAACCAACGGATGGAGGAAACAGAGAATAACTTTACGAAATCAAAAGAACTGACTGAAGATAACACCCATAAATCTATAAGGGACGACATAATAATTATAACAAATTGTCAAGGTAAACAAATTATATGTAAAGAAAATGAACCTTACGACGAAAATAAGAAAGGAACGTTGAACTCGAACAGACCTTGCCAAATTACTTTTACACCATTTTTTGACTCACGTGGTAAGCATGACACCCTGAATAGAGGAAATATTCTTCGCCTTTTTAAATCTATACCATCATTGGAAAAATTGACAACAGAAGATATTGACTGTGTAAGCTTTTTACAAAATTCCTAAGGCAAACAACCAATAACAGTGTTAACTGTAAACACTGCCTCTATAGCAGATCAAATCATGCAAGAATACAAAGTTTTTCACAGCTGGGGGATATTAATTAGCCAACCAGCCCCAAAGGTATACCCAACTCCTTTTATCAAAGAAGAAAGTCCAATAAAAAGACCGAGCAAGATGGAAGACAATCTAGTCTATTCTATATTAAAAAATCCCCTGGGAAAAACAAACTGCGATAGTGGAAAGTCCATATACCAAGGAAAAGACAAAGAAAAGACAAAAGAAAATAAAGGAGTAAATGAGAAATGGATCCTGACGGCTTTACATGGCAGTAACAACCAATGACAGAACAAAACACAAGATGTAACAGATGAAACAAACACAATAGTGGTTTGTTCATGGAATATAAATGGTTTATGTAAAAAGATAAAAACGCCCAAATAGAATCATTAACAAACTGTTATCAAATTATATTGTTGAAGGAAACTTGGGAATTGTACCCTTTTATGTTACAAGGGTATAAAGGATATTTTGTTCCCGCAATAAGACATTATAAATTTGGACGGCCGTGTGGGGGTCTGGCAATATTTTTACTGATTGACCTAAAAGTAGAACATAGGCAGCTAGATACAAATAATTATAATTTCCAAGCTGTGAAGTTTAATTACCTAATAGGAAAGGAAAATAAACAAAAAAATCTAATATTAATTAATATATATTCCACCTAAACAGATACCGAAGAAGGAGACATGTGCTGCTCTTACTACCTTTTTGTTGGACCAAATAATGGAAGATCCGTCTATAGATTTCTTAGTTACAGGAGATTTTAATATAAATCTACTAGTACAATTTATACGGGATGATTTTATCCAGTCCCAAAATCACCAATGGTTAATCCCAGAGCAAGTACTTGATCACTCAAAAAATGTTAAACAAAAGACTATTGGGAAGAATTTCATGATGGACATGGAAGCTTTGGGTCTTACAATGTTGAATGGTAGATTTGAGTCAGATACACCCCCAGCGTGGTCTTTTCAGTCTCACCAGTATAAATCTAGAATAGAATATACTATGGTTTCTGTAAATATCTTTGACAAAATTAATTCATATCACTTAAAAAAGGTATTTGAAAGTGACCATAGTCAACAAATAGTACAAGTGAAATTGCTAGGATCAAAACATCGAAATTACTTAACCATGCACGGTCAGATTTGTACTTCTAATTATAGAAAACTTACATGGGAAACAAATAACATGGACACCACGATGAAAAAGGCACGAGAACTAATTAAAAAATGTTTTAAAGATAGCACCGTATCGTCTGTATTTGATCAATGGAAAAATTTCACACAAAAAATAGTTGCACCATACGATACTTCTCCTCATGTTATAAAAAAATACAACGTCCAAAGGAAAAAAAATGATGACACCTTTATCAATTTCCCATATACAGTAAAAAAGGTCAGACGGACCCGTAATAGACTTAGGAAAGAGCTAAATAAGTACCCAAATGATGAAGATATACAAGTAAAATTTAAAAGATGGCAACAACGAATTGAGAAAATTAATTTGAAATGAAAAAAATAAAATTAATCAGGGATTGTGGGCAAAAATCTTCTATGACAGTAATCAAGCGAACTCAAGGGAGTTCTGGAAAGTGATTAACGGATTAACCAGGCCAAAAAAGAACTGTAGTCACATCCTCCTTAACTGAAGAGGAATGGTCCATATATCTTATAAAAATCCTAAATCCTAATATGGAAGTGAATATTGAGGAACACAAATCAATTACTAAAGGAAACAAACACTTAATGACAGATAAGATCGATGTAGAATGTGACGCAGAAATCCCTATTACAGAAACCCAGGTCGCCAAACTAATAAAGAACCAAAAAAATGGAGCACCGGGACCCAATGGCATTCTGTTTTCTCTTTACAAAGAAGAACCAGATTACTGGGCTACATAATTGACAAAGGTATTTAATGATGTCATACGAACAGGGATGGTCCCAAAATCATGGAGAGGTTCATTGATATCTCCAATTTTAAAAAAAGGAAATTGGCAACAACCGGAGAATTATCGCCTGATTACCCTTCAAGACACTGATGCAAAATTGTTCGCAGGGCTTTTATCCAGTTTGACTGACTGGGTAAAGGATAAAAGGATACTGCCACCTAACCAAACTGGATTTATCAAAGGTTTATGAACCTCAACAAATATATTGATTTTATCTGTATTAATGAATAAGGCACTCTTAGCTAAACAAGCTTTGTATTTTTGTTTCGTCGACTTCAAATCGGCCTTTGATTGTGTGAACAGGCACCATCTGTGGAAAAAACTTGAAGAGCAAGGAATTCCAAACTTATTTTTGAGAATGATACAATTACTGTACATTGACCCCTGGATTAGAGTAAGAATTGGTGACGGGCAAACATTAACCAACAAGATACTTACTACGGGAGGTCTAAAACAAGGGTGTGTCCTTGCACCTCTGCTATTCAATCTTTTTTAAGCGGATCTTTCAACTACATTGAATAAGGTAAATGCACATCCGCCTAGATTAGCAGATAAACAAATATCTAATCTCCTTTACGTGGACAATTTTGTACTTATAAGTCACACCAAAGTTGGGTTGCAAAGGCTAATTGATTGTCTATCAGTGTATAAAAAACAAAATGATATGGTGATAAATGAAACAAAGACCAAAGTAATGGTAGTTACGAAAAATATAAGGCTTAAAAATAAATATAATTAGAACCTGGAGGGAACGAAATTAGAACAAGTTGATTCCTACCGGTATCTTGGAGTTATATTCAACGATAGTGGAAATTTTCTCCCGCAAAAAAGAGAAATTACAAGAAAAGCTAATACTATGACTGCAGCTTTTAGTATAACTCAGAATTCAATATCTGACTTGTCTTTTCGTCCTTTGCTAAAGATCATCTCAGCAAAGCTATTACCTACACTAACATCCGGTTCTGAGGTATTAAATGGGGAAGACGCAGAGATTATTAATAATGCAATTTCAAAAACGTACAAAATCTTATTTTCCCTGCCAAAAAATGCTTCGCAAGCTCAGGTGAGGCTCGAATTTGGGATAAATAACCAGCTTCTAGCAAGAAAAGGACAAGCTCTTAAAGTTTGGAATCGAGTAAAAAATGACCAAGAAAATCAAATGTCCCAGCTATTATGGCAAGAAGTCAAACATAATAAGCTGCAGGCCTGGTCCTACCTAAATAAAGCAAAAGAAGAATTTGGTGTAATATCGATCTGGGAGAATACGATTACCCAAGAAAGTTTAAAAAAAGAATTAACAAACTTACCAATCATTTTTCTCTGATGTAAATGTGTTGTACTTGTATAGCGCACTGTTACCCTAGGGTGTCCTGGCGCTGCACTCATACCGCTGTGGAACCCTTCCTGGCTTTTCCCTGTGAAATGTCCACTCCTGGGCACCCCAAGGTGAAGCCAGGCATCCCAGCGCTTTTGGGGCCGTTGTGGAGATTAAGCAAGCTATTGCCCAGAGTTGGAGAGTGGGACCCATGATTAGAATAGGCACGAGGCGAGAATTAACAGGTCCGAGGAAATTGAGCCCAAGACCCGCCGAGGCGGGAATTGAACCCTGTATCAGGGTCTGCCGCTCTAACCATTGAGCCACACTTCTCCACTGATAAAAGATAAGGATATATTTGCGAAAAGAAAACATGCATGGCCAATCATAAATGGATATATCAAAAAACATGTCCAAGAATATTTAGAAATACCATGGTCATTGAAAAACAAGAAAATCTTTATCAGAGCACGCTTTGGGTTACTGCCGGGTTTATGTCATGTACCTATATGGAAAAAAACAGCAGTTAATACGGATTGTAGATTATGTAAATGTGGTAACGAGAATATTATACATCTATTATGTCTTTGCCCTGGATTAGAAAAGGAAAGGAAAGCCATTTTAAAGAGACTATTTAATGAACGCGGACTAAGGTCATGCAGACAAGCAGTGATTGCAAGTTTAAACTCTAAAGATATATTCATGATTTCTGCATTTGTAAAATTCTTGAGCACTGTGGATAAAAAATTAGGGGAATAATAATTTATTCTATTTTTGTATATATTGTGTATTGTATTAGAGGCATGATAGCAATTGTGATTATAACGTTTTAATTCTTTTATATTTGATGATATTTTAATCATTTTTTGTAAGATTTTAATTAATCACACAAATAAACTTAAACTTGAGCTTGGCCTGAAGGAGAATGGCGCCCCTCTTGATTTTATTGAGTAGGCCCCTGACATTCCAGGATACCACAGTCAGATCCCCAAGTGGGGAAATGTGAGCCTGAGTAGTCATCCAGCCTCTATACACCCGCTCTGGGGACCTAGCATATTGCAATATGGATTGTGTACCTGTGCTCGTGCTAAAACCAATACTAATCTAACGAAAAAAGCCCCCGTGGACACCCCCTCCCACCCCCCCTCCTCCATACTGTCATGACCAAGGAGCATCTGTCGCGGTTAAGGACACCCCAAGCCCCCAACAGTGGAGGCCAGAGTCCCTCCTCCTATGGTTCCCAACCTTCCCATAAAACTTCAACATGGGGTAGTAATGTCTGGGCTGTGCATAGTATTCTACCTTTATTTCATATTTCTTTTCAATCATTAATATTATGTAAGGGGGCAGATGTTGGAAAAAGTAACATGTGTGACATAAATCCTAGTATTTATGCACTTATGTTTTACTCGTCATTGTCTTCATGTAAATAACTGCCAAGTTTACCCAATTATTATTGGGGTCACACCCAGCGATCCTCTTTGTCCCAAAACAAAATACAGACTTTTCAGAGAAAAAGAGAAGTGGCCGGTGTCTCTCACACTCTCTCTAGCAGTGTTATGCTGTTAGTAGGGGCAGGGGGTGTTAGGAGTCAGACAGACCTTTCAGAGAATCTCTTATCTTCTACTGATGATAAATGGAGCACTGCTCTTGAATCTCCAAATCAGTACACAACATAATGGTTGGTATTTTACTATCATATAATATTTTTCCAGTATTAAAAGGATCATAATTATCACAAACAATTCAGCAGATAATATGCAGACCAGGGCGGATGTTAAATAGGCCACAACCATGCTTCATCACACATCCCTAGCCTGTTCTTCCACCATACTAAAGGCCCTAATATTGTCAGTCATCCAGCTTGTGATGCTACAAATGTTTGCTAATCCTGAAATATGCCAAGCCAAGTACAATTTCTCATTCGTTTATCAAGTCAGCAGTTTGAATTCAGCCCTTCAGCAACCGCTCCATTAGTCTAAACCCATATCCTAAACTGGTACCTTATAATATATTATATACCTTATTGACTGCTGATGTCTTGTGGAGTGAGGAGGGGCTTACGTGCTCAGCTCCTGTTTTACTAAAACAAATGTGCAAATAATGGCCCTATGTTGTTCTTTTTGCTGACCAAGATGCCACATATGCAGCAAATAACTGTACTTGAGCACCTTTTTAATGCTTTTTAGTTAGCCACTTTATTTCTTGATTTTGTTTCACTGATGTATGTCAAAAAGGAATTAAATAAAAGTCCATTTGGTAGATCTATGTTTGATCCTCAGAAGGCCTTTGTCTGTTTCTCCTAAATTATACATCTGATTTTAAACTGCCCGCTTAGATCAAGCCTTGTTTTCTGAATTCTTCTCTCTCTTTTTATTTTCTTTTGCCTTCCTCGTCAGATGAAAACTGTGCCGGGGCGCCCACTCATCTGTACATAGTTGTGCTGGATGCTGCTTAGCAGGCCACTCCCTTACTGTGGCTGTACCAGCTTCGCTGGGTTAATCATTGGACTGATGTGCCTTCCATTTTAATTGTTCAGATCACAGAAAATGAACTCTTCCACTTCGACTTTCTCTGTCCAGCTTGGATGGTTTATCTACGGAGGCCAGACATTCCTTGCAGAAGGAGGAGTTCATGATAGCCACTTAGTACGTTTTCTCTCCTAGTGACACACATTAAATTAAAAAACTAGCTGTTTCAAGTTGGCTAATATTGACTTGTTTAATTGGCTGTCGATGCCATAACCAGATGTGAGCTTACCTCCACTTTCTGCTGCAGAATATGCAGTATTACGTCACTTACCTCCTTCCAGTAGTTTTGGAATGTTGTGCAGCTCACAAACATATATGAATATCACACCTTCTCCAGATCTCCAGCATTTTGAGTCCTTTTCCCTTGTGATTCGTGACATCTTGTCCAGTTGCCATAAGTTCTTATGTACCAAAGTTCACAACTATCCATCCCACACATGCTCTGGCATCTCCTTTTTTATGATCATCTGCTTTCACCCGTTCCCTCTACCATACTAAAACTTCTATAGGAAGTGGGCAGGCTCCCACACTCTTTCCTCAAACTCCCATAAATCCTTCCCCCAGCACTGTTAAATCTACCATCATTATTTGAATTGACAATACTTAAAGCTAGATATTTCTGCAGTAGTCCCCACCTTTATAACTTTCCACTGAATAAGATTGGGATCATCTTTTAACTGGCCCCAGTATTTAAATCCAGCTCTCATAACCGGAAGACTTCTGTCATCTAGAATACTAGGGATCACTGGCGACTCCCAAATAGGGGCTTACTCTAAATGATATTTGATGCCTAGCAAATTCCAGTTCTTACACCAAACTACCCATAAAGTCTTCAACCCCACTTTTTGGAAAAAGTTTGGATTCCTGAATTTATCTAAAAAACCTGCCTGCCTTAATTCAGCATTCATCGACCTACATAGCCTCCCCCTCCAAGTACCCTCCTCATCAGCCAGCAACAACCTGCAGATCTTGAAATGGAATGCGCAACAGTACATCTGGGAAAGCAAGTCCCCCCCCCCATTTTTCTCCTTAATTAATTTGTTTTCCAAGCCAATCTCTGGGCTTTCGAGGCCGAAATGAATGATAGTAAGCTCTCTTGTAACTTATCTAACAATTACTTTGTGAATATTAACAATATATTATCAAAGAGAAATGTTAACTTGGGCATGATAACCATCTTCACCCTCCTGTAGATCGTCGGGTGTACATTTTCCCATTTACGCAGTAGGTCATTGATCTCACTAGAAACCCTGCTCATGTTGACTCTCGGAATCTCCTCTAATCGTGGGACAACTCGATTCCAAAGTACC
Organism: Triturus cristatus; assembly: GCF_964204655.1. Taxonomy (NCBI): domain Eukaryota; kingdom Metazoa; phylum Chordata; class Amphibia; order Caudata; family Salamandridae; genus Triturus; species Triturus cristatus. The sequence continues at coordinate 937,351,293 of NC_140592.1, forward strand.
TTACTGAGCCTGTGGAAACTGTGCACTACTCCCCTACATATTCCTTACTATGATCTCAGTTTTTGATTTGTTTATTGCACAGCCAGATAAAGCTCCAAACGTTTCTGTTAATAGCTCCATTCGAGGCAGGGTTTTATTCAAGTCACTAGTTTATAGCATGATATCATCTGCATATAGAACAATTTTATTTACAAGCCTGCCACGGCACAATATCCTCATCCTACTTAAAAAGCTGGGCAAGGGCTTAATTATATATGTCAAACAAGAGTGTTGACGGACGACACCCTTGCCATGTTCTCCTGGTGATAACTGTTTTCCTAGACAGACTGACGCTCAGGGCCTTATATGGTTGTTTTATTCCTTTATTAAAGCTTTGAGGTAAAGCCATTACTTTCATAACTTCCCACAAATAAATCCGGCTAACTCGGTTCGCTGCATCGATAATATTCGCAGCAAGGGAGCTTGTGTTTGCAATTTCCATATCTATTGAGAATATCAGTAGATAGGTTAAATTGTGTGATTACCTACCAGAAATAAAAACCCTTTTGTTCCGTGTGAGTCACCTGTCCGATTACTTTGGCCAATCTATTAGCTAGAATTTCTGTGTATACTCTATAATCCCCATTTAAAAGCAGAATAGGCCTATCTGGCTTCACTACCCTAGGATTCTTATTCTACTTTAAAATTAGAAAGATATCGGCCTCATTCCATGACTCTGATATTGCCATTCCATTCCTAAAAATCTTGTTAAACAAATGCTGCCATACTGGAACTATATTTCCCTTCAGATCCTTATATAATTTAACAGACAAACTATCCGGCCCTGCCGCTTTTTCGCAAGAGGATTTATTTATTTGTAGCAGAATCTCTTCTGATGTAATCTCCTCCAGCAAATACCATTTTTTATCTTCTACTAGGCTCCGATTTTTTTTGTCTGCCAACCATTTTCTAATTTCTTGGGGATCCACTAGATTCTCTTCTAAATATAGAGATTGAAATGAATTTCAGACTAAGGATTCTATTTCATCTCGATTTTGGGTGCTATTTCTGTTATCATAGATGACAAGCTCTATAATGTCATTCCTCATCCTGTCGGTCCTGGCTTTCCATGCCAACAATTTGCAGCACTTTTCCCCATATTCAAAGTGTCTTAAACTACTAGCTTGCCACTTCTCCTTAGTTCTCTTTTCTTTTAACTTGTTAATAGGCTCTTCCTGTTTCAGTAGCTCCTGCGTCTTTTCTTGTTTATTTCCCTGTGTGACTTCCCTCCATTTATTCCCTTGCTTTGTCGCCACCTCTTCAGCATTTCTGAGTTCTTCCCTTCTGACTTTGTTTCTATGGCTATCCTGCTTACGTAAGATCCCCTCTTACAAATGCCTCGTAGGCCTCCCATACTAAGCCTGCACTAGCAGTTTTCTCATTTCGCTTGAATAACTCCACAGATTCATCCTTTAATTCCCATAGAATACCCTCTTCTAAAAATAATCATCTTTCAATGGTCCATCTCTCATCGGATCGCCCTTTGGGAAATAAGTAATTTCTAGAATTATACCTATATTACTTACTGTGTAGCCACCTTCTTATTATTTGCTACTTTACTTTTGTTGGATCTATCTAGATCTTCATTGAGGACTGCATTAAAGTCTCTCCGAATCTCCATAGGGTATGGGAAATATGGGAATCTAGTTGTCATTTTGTATAAGGGGGACAACATTGTCTCAATTGGGGACTAAACTCTGCTCAGGTAAACTACCCCTGTGGCCCTGAGAACGTCCAACACTCCACCTACCGGTTGAATCATTTCTTTATTCAAGGACCCCTAATCTCACATTCTTCCTTCCTGCTATTGCTGCCCCCTTAAGTTAAATCCTTGATGAGAGCAAATTATTTGATGGACCCATTCCTGTTTAGTGAAAAGAGCCTTACACTTGGGCGCAGTAGGGTGAGTCTCATGTAGAATTGTCACCTGGGCCAGGCAGTCCTGCAAATACTGACAGGTTAACCTCTGCTTCCTAGCCATCCGTTAACATTCCATGTAAAGAACTGTATTTCCACCATTTACTTTTCCCCTCAATTACCCAATAGAACTCTTGCACCCCAATCTTTGACTTATTAGCAGCACTTTAATTTTGTGAATTCGTTTTTTTTTCTTTTTTCTTTTTGTATTTTTCCTCATATGGTCCCCAACTGTGCTCTTCCCATGGAAACCCACCCTTCCTACCTTGGCATATCTGTATATGCCAGTTTGGGCATTTGCCCCAGGAAATAGCACCTCTTAAAAGTTTATAAAAAGTCAAAAAAACTTTCATATCCTCCACCAGTCTTCTCCTACCCTATACTGCCTTACACATCACATTTAGATTTTTTCCCCCCTCTCTGATTGTCATTCCAAATATTTTCTACAAGTAAAAGTTCAGCAGCCACAGCTAAGTCACAGATTGTTTCATTTTGAAACGGGTACTTTGCTCCTTAAGCCTCCTGTCCTTAGCTCAGGATAGCATCCATTTATGCATATTCATCGTTTGTAGTCTTGATTAATGATTTTAAGGCCTGATTTCTAGACGTCATGTTTGGAGAACAGCCCTGGGCTTGAAAAAGCTGAGTAAGGTATCCAGCGGGTAACCAAATAGTCAGAAGAAATTCCAAATGCATTTTTGTACCTCATTAAATTAGTTGATATATGGTACTCTTACTTCATGAATTTGTGTGCCATTTTGATTCGATTTGAATGATTCCTCTTTCTTAATATGTCTTAATCTAGTCTGTCTCTTAACATTTTTTTCTTGAAGTGGGTATATATTGTTTGCTCCTCTTTTATCCATCCCTCCCCCCCCCCCCCAGTTTAAAGTACCTTTTCAGGAATGGTGATGCATTTGTACTTTAAATGGATTACTTTGGTTAAGTACACTTTTTATGAAAAACAGCCTATTAATATACTGTTGATACGCATTGTTTTTATAAATCAACCAAACTCTTGCCGTTGATTTGTGATGTACCTAATGTCAAGATGTGGGACTTAATTTGTGTTTGTCCGAACTGTTATCTGATTGTTCCAACCCAGTTGACCATTTTTCAACTACTTTTCAGCCTAGAAACTCTGTTTTATCTAGCAGCTTCTGCAAGTGAAAATTATAGTCACTTCTGAGTTTTTAGGAGTACACCTTCACACATTTAGTTTGTTAATATCCTCAAAAACTGTGTCTCAGAGTCAGCCTTTTTATAGAACCAACACTCGGACATTTAGCTTTTTACTCAGTATAATATGGCCATCATTCTGCCTTCTAAAACTATTTCTTAGATTTTTTGTTTGTTTTAGATTTGGGTAAAACATGGCCCTCCTGTCCTGCTTTTCTGAAAAGACTGTTCTATAAACTTTGATCCCAATGTAAGTTGCAGCGACTACTTTGGAGTACTAAAGTAAAACTGAAATATGCCGTTGGTTAATTCTAAATATACGAATAAAGAGTGAAAAGACTACAAAACAATAAAAAGGAGCCTGAATTAAAACGCGATGAGCTGGACCAGGTAATAATTGAACAGAGCATTGTATTTAATCTTGAAGATTTTCTGTTGCTTTGATGTAATAGTACTTTTTCAAGAACTTAAATTGGATGGTCCTTATCCATAGTGTGTAAGGATAGGGACCCGATTTCCAGTAGTCAACACAACAAAGTTGTAATTTTAGAAATACAGAGACAGTGTTTGAGGTCTGCCAAGATATGTTAGGAAGCTCATTTAGTAAGCTATAAAGCAGCACAGCAATTCACATTGCCTGCTTTAGTGCCTGCTTTAGTGCATTATACTCTGTTTAGAGACTGAATGCTCCCTTATAAATAGACGTGCACCTGGTGGAATGAAATGTTAATGGGAGTTATTGTAATTGAGTTGTAAAAAATAAATACAATGAAGTAGTACAAGTCTGCCAAATCCATGCAGCTTCAAAAATTTACACTTCCTGAAGAAGAGATTTTTTTTTTTTAACTAGTCAACAAGAGTTAGGTTCACTGTGCTTCGTTATCTTAAACAAAATCTTAGCACAAATAGAGCAGGCAGGTTTCTTGATTCTAACGATCATGATCCACTGTTTGCACTGTGTTTTCCCGCAAGGATGTTTACTGAGAAGGGGACTGTATACATTAGCTTTGTGGAGTTCCAGACAGCGTTTGATGCATTGGATTGAACCTTATTATGACATTTAATGGCTTTAAGCAGGGCGCTTGCTTTTCTCCTGCTATCCTTCACTTATTGTGGAAGCAGAAACAGTGACATAAGTGTTTCCTTACATTGGTTAAGTACCCTGATCAATCAGTTGTAGGGATATGTATGTATGGATGGATAAATTCATTTAACACTGTGCGTACACAACGTATTTTTCAAAAACATATGTAATTTTAGCTTAGCAATGTTAACATGTCATCCTTTAATGCATTGTTTGTTGTAGCTAGCTCTGAAGGACTGTAGGAAATTCACTTTTCTGAATGACCAACCTGCATTTCTTGCCTTTGCTAGATCCTATTGTTGTTTGCTGGCTTAAGAACTTTGTATACTTTACACCTGCTAACCAGTAATAAGGTGCCTGTGCTCTCCATTTAAATATGGTTTAATAGGCCAACATGGTGCTGCCTTTGGTTCCTTATGGCAACAGTGGACCTGACAATCCAGTTCTTCCTATACCCTTAGGATTGATTTCCCGAACTGTATACCTGGTCCTCAGGTGCTGACAAGGTCTAGCTTGGGCTGTTTAGTCAAGATGTCCTTCAAGAGGGGGCAAGGCATCAGCACGGCTTTGTTCTGGAGTTCAGTGTGAATACAGCAGTGTGTTCAGGCCCAATTCCTCGGCCATATTCAGGCTGCTTCAAAGGTTGCATGTTGCCGATGCAGCATTCACCAGTGATCAGGTTGGCTGTCATCCTGTCAACCACCCTTGCCTCCGCTGGGCCTCACCTTGGTGTTGTGTGAGGCCGAGCCAGATGACAGAAGATGGCAGTCTCCTTTCCCAAATGAGGCGCTTCATTCACCATTCTCTAACTAGCAGGAGTTTTTCCTGTCCCACAGCCCATCGTCTTTGGTGCTGCAGAACCCCTAGCCCACCTTCAGGATCTTTTTATTTATTTATTTATTTATTTAGTGTTTTCTATAGCGCGAACATGACCCTACGTAGGGTATCAGAGCGCTTTACAGCTGAATTTCGGTGAAACAGAACCGAATACGTTACAAGTCATTAGATGCCTACCAAGTTTAGAACAGAGCATTAGGCAGCAAAAGATAATATATACACATATTGAATTACCATGAGTAGTTTAAAGTAAAAGACTACATTTTGAACATGTATATACAGGCCCATATAAGGTTAGTGAGCAGCTAGCGGGCACATGGAGTAGTCATGATAGGTTTGTAGACAGTGACAAAGATTTTGCTCAATGTACTTATGGGAGAAATTTCCTCATATAGAATGCTTTTGCTTCCTTTTTGAATGCCGTGATGGAAGGAATTCATCTAATGTTAGGGAGGATGGGGTTCCCAGTGTGCTGATTAATGCAGGTGTTGGTTAGATAGGAGCAGAGCTCATCAGACTCACATCTGCTCTATGGCCCCATCAGGCCACACCACGAGGCCCCTCTTTTAAATGTACTCAGTGACTGATAAGTAATTTGGGAAAGGGAGATTTTAGGAATGTGACCTCTTGACAGTGTCTTGGGAAAGCTGGTTTGTTCAAATTAACAAACTCCTTGTTTCTTTGTAGTTCAAAACTGTTATGTGAGTGATGATTTGGCGAGGAAAAGATGGAGGGCCCTCAGGCAGTATGACAAAGTGAGGGACCTCGGTCAAAGGCAACTCAAGATTCATGCATTATCCCATTGAGATATTCTGTAGGTAGTGCATAGAATTTGGCCACCTTTTCCCCCAAACATGGTCATTCATGGTTATTTTAATCAGAGACCTATGTGAACAAAAGCATTGGTGAACTGCAAACGTCCTCAGGAGATCCCTAGACAAGCTGCCAACAGTCCAAAATAATGGTGCATGGGTGATGTGCCAAAGAAATAATGTCCAATTCATCTCTGCTCTCAGACCCCTACAGGGCTACTGAATAAACATCTAACTTTAAAATGTTGTGTTCTGTACAAAAGGCAGCCTAAATCTGTGGTCTGGCAAAACTATCAGACCAGAAATGTATTGGCTTTTTATTTACATAGCTTTTTACTCCCTGTTAAAAGCACATCAGCGTCATTTGCATAGATATTCATTGTAACTTTTCCTTCCCCCCTAATTGCAGTTCTCCAGCTTTGTATGTTACATATATTTGAATGCTATCCACCTCCTTCCTGATAAGGGGCAGATTTTTGATAATGATCCACACTTGTGCTTGAGAGTCTGAAGACAGCCTCCAAATGTGGATTTTAGGCCTCTTAACTTCATTAAATAGAAACTAAACTGCAACAAAGTTGAGGGTACTGACTAAAGAACTAAAAGTGCTATCAGTGTTACTGCTGGTAATTTAGTTTTATTGAAGATATCCAGAGTGTCGACGAGGAAAAACATCAAGTGTCTAAATCTATCAGAGTTTTTTTTTTTATAAAAGAAAGGCATGTTACATTGGTAAGGCAATGGAAAACAAGTTGTCATTATAGGTTATACATTATATGGTTCCTTATGGTGCACACATCCCAACATTTGGTTGATAATATTCATCGTGTAGTGTCAGTTCTCCCCCATGATGTCCTCCCTGACTCTCGGCGGTTCACAAATCTCCCCCCTGTAAATATTCCACTGTCCCCTTATTTTGCGTCCATCGGGCACTGCCTGGCTTCATAGATGGATTTTTCTGTCACCATACACCAGTCCATATCATTGGCCCAATCTACTATTTTTGGTGGATTCGGTGCCCACCACAACCGTGCAATATTTCTTTTTGCGACCATAAGCCCAAGTGTGACCCAAGTCCTTGGGGCCCTGATAAATAGGTTCTGTGAAGAAGTTTTAATTGGACCAAGCGGAGCCGGGAAGAGATGGCCACCTCACGAGGGGAAGCCACCGCCGCCTGCCACTCCTAGTCATCTAGACTTGCAGCATCGTGATCCCATTTAGCTGTTAAGCGGGTCAGAGGATCCGCCATATTGTTGATGAACTTTCTATAGATAAGAGAAATGGCCTTCGCCGGTAGGTCGCCTTCAAGTATCCTGTCTTCAAGCGGGGATGATTCAGGGAGAGCGCTACCCTAGGGAGAACCGCGAGCAGGGCATGTCTGATTTGAAGATATCTAAAATATTCGGACTGAGCTAGTTCGTACTCCTGCTGCAGTCGGGTAAAGGGAACCACCTCCCCAGGTTTCCATAAGTCACCCACCCTGGAAATGCCTATAAGGTCCCATCTATCGAAGCCCTTCGAACGTATCAGTCTACCTAATTGTTCACAGTGCCAGAGTGGCATGGCCTATGTGACTCTACCCTCCCAGCCCAGGCTTCTGGTGGCTACCCTCCATATATTCACTGCATGTCCGGTCGGGCCTGTCAAGACAGGCCTCAAAGATCGTGCATATAGCGCACCCTCGAAGCCGCCCCCCGGGAGGAGCCACCTATCAATCCGAAAGGCCGGGTCATCCTGTGGTCTATATGTGCATTGATTAATTGCAGCGAGTTGCGAGGCCCAGTAATACTTTTTTTGATATCTGGGAGGCCAATACCCCCATCAAACCATCCCAGCGTAAGTTTGTGTGTTGCGATGCGGGGTGGTCTTCCCTCCCACAATAGATCACGGACAAGTCTCTCAAGGTCTCTAAAGTACATGGCAGCGACTGGGAGTGGGGTATTCTGTAGTGCACATAGAAGTCTAGGAAGGGACATCATCTTAAACAGGGCTGCGCGCCCCAAAAGTTGAACGTCCGATCGACGCACAAGAGGCGGCAGAAGATTGTCGTAAAATCTAGATAAATCTGTGGAGACCCAGATTCCCAAGTATTTGAAGCCATCCGCAGCTTCTGCCAGTTGGCAACCCCGGGGGAGCGAGGGCCGCTCGCCATAAAGAACATAGAGCACTGATTTCGACCAGTTTATCGTATAGCCTGCAAACCTTCCAAACACGCAGAATATGTCCAAGACCACATTGAGGGATGCCGCCGGGGAGGCCAAATAAAGCAGAATGTCATCCGCGTACAGTGAAATACGGTCCTCCCAGCCTGACGTCCACCTAAGGCCTCTAATGGCGGGGTCTTGGGCCAAAGCAAAGAGAAGCGGTGACAAAGGGCAGCCCTGTCTGGTGCCTCTGCCGAGAGCAAAAACGGGGGGTCTCCTATTGTTGACAACCACTTGAGCTAGCGGTTGGCAGTACAGAAGCCGCACCCAATCGGTAAATTCAGACCCAAACCCCAATTTGCGGAGTACGGCAAACAAATAAGGCCACTCAATGGTGTCGAAAGCTGATGCAGCATCCAGGAACACCACGACTGCATCGTCTCTGATTGTGTCAACCCGTTCCAGCACTCCATGGAGCCTGAGCAGGTTGAGAGGGGTATTCTCGCAGGCATAAACCCCAATTGGTCCGGATGAAGCAGGCGGGTCAGGACTCTGAGCAAGCGAGTGGCCAGAACCTTCGCCAGGATTTTCACTTCACAATTGAGCAGTGAGATGGATCTATAGGACGAACATTTGTTGGCTGGCTTGCCCGCTTTATGAATGACAACAATATTTGCCAGTCGCTGATCTTCAGGAAGGATACCCCCCCCCCCCCCCCCCCCTTTTTAGCTTTCTCTGTACATTTTGACAAGAAAGGGCGGAGTCGTGCTCGCTGTGAGTTTGAACAATTCTAAGGGGAAACCATTGGGGCCCGACGCCTTCCCCCCCACGCAGGTCATGTATGGCTTTTTCTACCTCCGCGAAAGTAATATCAAGATCGAGATCGGTGCATTCTTCCTCTGTGAGGAGTGGCATCGAGATATCACGTAGGAGGAGATGGAGCTTTCTCCTCGGTATATGTCGTGTGGGACGTGTAAAGCGACTGATAATATTGGCCAAATGCGTCTGCTATTTCTTGTGGTGCAGTCAGCTGGGAATGTGAGTCTGTTTCAAGCTCTACCACAACGCGCTGAGCCCTGTCCCTGCGCTCCAACCAGGCCAGTAATTTGCCCACCTTGTCGCCCATGTCATAAATTCTACTGAGCGTAGCCCGGTAGTGTGTCTTGGCAGCCTTCCGTAGCAAGGTCAGAGAACTCCTTGATTTTAACTCGATATTTCTGGCGCGCTTCCGCAGATTCCTGTGTTCGGACACCGTTTTCTAAGTCTAGTATTTCTCCCTCTAGACGCTCCATGTCGGCAGCCCTTTCCTTACGCTGACCGGCGACCAAGACCACCCCCTGCATAACCGCCTTATAGGCTTCCCAGAGTATCGTCGGCGAGTCAACTGAACCCTCGTTTTCCTGAAAATAAAGATCTGACTCGCTCGGGACTCTATCTCTAATGGAGGGATTCATGAGATACCAGGAATTGATCGGTGCCGCTCGGCCAACCGCGGGCTCGCCCACCTCCAGACGACACTGAATGGGTGAATGGTCAGAAATCCCTCTAGCCAGGTGTTGTACGTCTTTGACAGTGTAAAACTGGTGCTCAAGTGTCAACGCGTAGTCTATCCGGGACATACTATGATGAGGCCCCGAAAGATAAGTGTACTGGAGATCAATCGGATGCAAGCCCCTCCAAACATCCACAAGGCCCATCGCTCCCAGAAAGCTACGGATCTGCTTGCGGGAAGGCGGCAGGTCCCTCTGGGGCCAGCAACCAAGGGAGTCAGAGACAATGGAATTAAAGTCGCCCCCGATCAATGATCTGCCGTCTGGTAAACCGAGAATAAGATCGCTGAGATCGGCGAAGGCTTGAGTGTGCAGGCCTGGTGGTATATAGACCGAGACAAGATTGAGTGTACATCCCTCCCAGGTCCCAGAGATGGCAACAAATCTACCCAGAGTATCAGTGCAGACCGAATCAACAGTTAGGGGGAACGCGTTCCGGACCACTATGCCCGCATCCCGGGAGCCAGAGCCAAAAGCCGAGTGGGCTACTAAACGGAACCCCCATCTGGACAAGGCCTTGCATGCATTCCCAAGCAGGTGGGTCTCCTGTAGCAGTACAACGTCAGGAGAGTGTTGCTTAAGAATTGGAGAACCACACCCCTCTTGATGTTATCGCCCAGCCTGTTGACATTTCAAGACAGTGGCTTCAGCCCCTGCCTAGTCCTCGTGCCCATTACTCCGTCTCAGAGGTACATATGGTTCCGGAGAGGGCCAACCAGAAGGGCTCCCAGAGGGAGTCCTTCCCATACACCATGGACCAGAATTCAATCAGTACACCAAATAAAAGGAACCAACATCTGCCTTTGTCGGAGGCCAAACACATGGGTTATACAAATTAGAACAACCTCCCCCCCACCCCCCGAACCCATTAAGCCGAGCCCCCCTCCCTGTCTCCCTGCATGGCAGTTTCAGAACCTCCCGGACGCCCGAACTTGCAGAGTGCCTATCGCCCACCCCTTTAACTTTGTGGGTGCGTGCGTCCAGCCGGGCACCCATCCCAGAAAACGTGGATAACTGGCAGACATAGAAGTCAGACAAGGATACTCACATCACCGTATGTCCATCACGGAGGAGTCCCAACGCCACAATCTATTGATTAGGAAGGCCCGGACCGCCTCCCGGACTGGCAGCAAGCAGACAAGTCCCCAACCCAGAAATAGAGAAGCATACAGACCTGTCATTCGGACCCTCCCGTCGCCGCGTCTTACTCGCCGGGTAGGGTAGCTCTCTCGGAATCTTCAGAGCCTTTTTTCACCCCTTGTCCCTCAGGTGCGGCCACCACCTCGACCTACGGTGCGCCAGCCGGCCAACCAATCCCAGGCCTCCTCGGGGGTAGCGAAGAACCAAGCCTTCCCGTTCGATTCCACCCTCAGCTTGGCCAGGAAGAGCATGGCGTATTTCAGATCTTTCTTCCGAAGTGCCTTTTTTTACCTCGAGAAAGCTGCGTCGCTGTCTTTGTACCTTGAGGGTGAAGTCTGGGGAAAAAAGTGATCTGACTGTTCTGGAAAGTCAATGGGGGCGCAGATCTAGCTACCTGCAGGATAATGCCCTTATCTCTAAAATAAAAAATTCTAGCTAGTAAAGGTCGCGGAGGGGCCCCCGGCCTGGGCCTGTCACCCGGCGCGCCCTTTCCACCGAGAAGAAGTTTGAGAGTCCGCTTGGTTTGAGGTGAGTGGTGATCTGCTCCTCCAAAAACAGATCCGCCGACGGCCCCTGTGCTCTCTCCGGAACCCCTAGTATGTGGACGTTATTACACCTGGAGCGCTGCAATTCAGAGGTGTATAGCTTTGATTTCGACGTCCTTCAGTTGCGTGTTCATGGAGCGCATGTCCGCCCGGATGAAGGATACCTCTGTGGACACCGAGTCGATTTGTGACTCCAGCGATGTACGAACAGTTGTGATGGCCATAAGGATATCCTGCAGTGTCGGTTCTCTCGCCTCTTCTCCGGGCTGCTGCTTTTCCGTTGCGGCCGCTCCTGCTTTCGGGCTTGTCCTAGGGGCCTTGTCCCATGCAAATTTGTATAGCTTGGCCTGTACCGCCGTCTTGGTGCCATGACCCCCAGCCATGGCCGAGCCGCTGTGCTCCACGTAAGATCCTAGGGACAGGGGCTAACCAGTTTTGAGCTGCTAGGATGCTATGTCAATTGTCCATAGGGCTTTTCCCGCAAGGTTGGTCGAAAGGCAATGAACCCCGGGCTGCCGGGAAACAGTCAGTAGCAGCGGGCCAATGGAGTACACCCCCAGGGACCGGTTCTCCGACCCACCCCCCCAGCAGGAGGCCGCCAAATCCACTCTGCGCAGTTTGCCAATTAACAGTATCCGCCGCTAGACCTCACCTCTCAGTGGTCTTCACTTGGCCCCTTTCACCTGATGGGAGCGCAGTTCAGCCACTAGGCCACCCAGCGGTACACCTTGCCGCCTCGGGAGAGGGAGCACGACGATTTCTTCAGCAACTGGTCACTGCCGCCCACCCACCACTTATGTCAGCTTCAGTTCAGGCCACGATCAGCCGGGAAGGCAGCAGATGGGGTTCAAGCGCCTAGGGACCGGCAAGGTCACATTTTCCTCTTCCTCCCCCGCTCTTGGAGGCAGGCAGTTCCTAAAGCTGAAGCTACTCGTCATAGGGCAGCTGGTTTATCCCCCCTGTCTCTGGGCTTAGTAGGTGTGTGTGGGCCACACCCCCAGATCAGCAGGGTGGCGGCATTCATTTTACTCCGGTATATGCAAGCCCATATTGCCCCCGGCATTCACAGCCCCAGTGGTGTAGCGGGCCCCGCGAGGCTCAGCGCCCAGCGCTGCACGAGCCCCGAGGCCCGCACAATAATGAGGCAGGCAGCGGTACCTCTTTCTGGCGCAGCCGGGCGCCGCATGTCACAGCGCGTTCTTCAGGGCAGTCGCTCCGCCTCCCTCAGGCATAGGCGCCGCAAGGATAAGTGGATGCAGCCAAGCCCAACCGAGCCGGCTGCCCGGAACTGAGCGTCAGCTGGCAGCGCGAACTCCCACCAGGAGCAGGCCAGGTGTCGCCACCGCCGGGCTTCGATGTACGTCGGCAGAGCCAGAACCGCAAGCTGGAAACGGCGGTTTAACGGCTCCCTCGATCCGCTTTGCAATCCGGTGCGCAATTATATACTTTTTAGACAGTTATATTACGGATGAGTGGGCGGATTGACTCTGGAACGGGCGCGCTCAGGCGGAGCCGCCTCAGAAAGCGGCCATGTCTCTCGACGGTTGGCCACGCCCCCTCCTAAATCTATCAGAGTTAATAATGCTTGAGACCTGTAGTTACAAGTTAGTCATTTTTTCTTTTACTAGGTACTTTGCACAGGCAACAGCAAACTGATACCCTCTGCTGGATCCAGCACTGGCCACTGTTGTGACCCTGGCAGCAGCATTTCTCATGTAAAACATCCAGCAGAGAACCTAAGAGCATTTTAGCTGGGATGAAAGACATTCTACATGAAACTAACCCTTGCAGTAGGTTCAGGAAACTACTTTCTGGCAGTTCAGCCCTTCATTCGGGCTAAATGAATCCGCAACAGGCCTGTCCTGAAGTAAAATTGTAAGAAAGATTTATCAGAGAACAGATCTTTGCCTTGGAGCTTAATCATTAATTTAGTCTTACTATACCAAAAGACTTGATTACAGCACAGGTTATGGTTTTCAAAAACTGAAGAAGATAAACAGCGCTCGACGATCTTGCTTTACACTTATTTATTTATGCATTTTAAGTTTTCCAGCGCTTTATGGAAATGTCATAAACCAGATAAAAGTATTTGAATATTAATACATCAGCCTCATTTAAGACTGGAAAAAGGCAAGTCATAGTGTAGCTTTATTCAACACTGAAACTGAATTGGAAATTTCTAGTATGTGTGTTAGCAATTTGCACTTTCTGCGTGGTCACAATGAATTGTTTGGCCTTTTTGCTGGCTATAAAACTTTGTGCACTTTACCCCTTCGAACCAGTGGTAAAATGCTTGTGTTCCTCTTATCAATGTGGTAAAATTGGAATACTCCTGATTTAACATATTTAACTTTCCTATGAGTCCCTTGTATATGGTACCCACAGTTGACCCAGATCCTGTGAGTTAAATGTCACCAGTGAGCTGCAAAACTCATTGTGCCACCCACTGCAGTGACAATGCATACATCACTGCAAGCCTGCCACCAGTAACTATGCTGTGCAGGTTTAATTGCAAATTTGACTTGTCAAATAGCCTCTTTTGACAGACTTACATCTTGCCTTTAAATATTTGGAAGTCACCCCTAAGTAGGTCTTATTGCCCATAAACACAGAGAGCATGGTATTTAAAAGTAGGACATGTGAAAGTCTAATATTAAACATGTCCTTACAGAGACAAATGCTCTCAAAGCTATTTTTACGGTAGTAGGTTTGACTGTTCCATAGGAAAACCTTGCGATGCAATAGTAAATGCTAATCCTTTATCTCTGGAATGGGACTGGCTAGAAAAATATTCAATCAACTATTTTTATTAGTTCTTAACATCCTATTCAATGGTGAGGTTGGATTTGTTCTAAATGTTGCAGAAAGGTAACTTTCAAAAATGTACCTTTGCCCTGCCAGAAGCCCCTGAAGCTAAATCTGGATTTCATTCTCCCTCTTTAGCTACCCATCAATTAGTATTTAAATAGGATTGGATGAGATGTGAACTTGCTCCCAGGAGCAGATCAACAAGCTGACCTAAATGGGCTGAGAATATCCCTCTGAACAAAATGTGCAAGGGAGCTGGGAGGATCCTTTTTTAAATGAAAGGTCAAGTCCTGCTTCAGGGTCACACCCTGACGGGTCTGCTGGGGCTTTTCATATGACACTTGGGGCGCACTTCAAAGAGACCTAATCTGACACAGGCAAATATTAGTTTACACCAGGCAGAGCCTTTCTGTTGTCTTCCCAGCCAGTCAGGCCCAAATCACAGTGGCCCTCTTTTGACATTAGTGTCAGTCTGTTTGCCAGGTCTGCTAGGTTTACTCATAACATTTGGGCACACTTTAAAGGAGGAAAACAGAATGGCAAAACAATTTGTTCTGAACCAGAGTTCTGTCTCTGAGGTAGTTGCGGGTACAGGGACTGCATTAAACTGGATTTTTGTGTTAGATGTGGGAGGACACTGGGATTACCATTGTACTCACTCCCCCCCCCCTTCGCCCCCCCTCACCCCCCCTCCCCCACACAGTTTGGTCGAAGACTTTGACCATCTTGAAAATGCCCAAAGTGAGAAGGATTAGCACTGGGAACCTTTACCGCATTGGTTAGGACATCCCCTGGGGTCATTACCACCCACAAGCTTGTGCCAGGCATAAATGTTGCATCTCCAGGTACCCACTTCAGAACACTCTTGGACCCAGGAAGACAGTAGAAGAATCTGTTGTGTGCAGCCTGAGAAGAGCTCTGGAGGACTGGACCTGCTCTCCCTCCTGCACCAAAGACAAAGAAGTGATCTCCAAGACTGACCTCCTGTTCAGGGTACAGGGACACAACACACTACAAGAGGCATTTTCCTGCAACTGCCCAGTTGACCCGTGGCAATAGGGCCTGGACTGTACTCTCCAGTTGGCCTCAGCCTGCCACCTTGTGAATCTCTAAGTGCCTCTCCTGAGGTTCTGGGGGGCTTTAATAATGTATTCCTATGGTGGATTGAAACATAAAGCTAACAGGTAAAATATTTGACTGGTTGGTGTATCTGACCAGCTCTCCGTGGTAGTCAGCCTCCCTTTGTGCCTAGGTCCTGGTCCACTGTGACCATGGACTATCATTGAAGTTTTGTGCTTTTTGGTGCTATCTCTACTTAAAATGTATATCTCTGGTTCCCCTTTTTGGACCTTTGTCATTTTGGTGTCATTTGTTAGATTACATTTTACTTTATTTTCCTAATTCATTTAGGGATTTTTATTGTTATGCATTTCAACTTTCTTACTATTTTCTTACTGTTTAAAAACTTTACATAATTGCCTCTACGTTATGCGTGCCTGCTCTGTGCCATAGCTACCAGGGTGTTGAGCTCAGTTTAATTTAGTGACTTAGGGGTTTCTCTCTGACAAGGTTAGTGATTATTACTTGAGTTGGGTACTTCCCCCTAAAATAAAAAAACTATTTTCTTACAATGTGCTACTATGTTTTGTTTTGCATTTATAGGTGGATAACAGCATTCTTTGCTGTCTTGGGGCCATAACCTTGGGCTTCTTCTTGTGGGCAGGCAGGGATGTGGTATTAAAATATTGCCAAGGCGGTGAGGCAGAAGTTGAAAATAACTTTACTTTGGCCGGTGGGGAGGGATATAAGCCATGAGTGAGAGGGTGCTGATCTCTCCTGTCAGTGCTCTGAATTATGTAGGTGTGCCACCCATGGAGTTAGAATGTAGACTCTTGAGTGCAGCACCAAACATCGCCACCTACTCGCTGAGCAAGTGCTTTGTGGAATGCCCCCAGCTTACATTAACTGCTCCTGAGGTCTGTGTCAAAGATTCTAAGTGTGCACTTTGACCCTGTCAAAAGGATATCCCCGATATGCACTTGACCCAAGGGATTTGTGGGGAGACCTTTGTGTGGATGCAGGGATTAAACCTAGGTTGTGATGCATGTACTGGGCTACCAGGTATGACCTGACATTGTTAGCGATACCAGGTCTCCCCACATAATACCCAAAGAGAAAAACATTTATGTGTCTGCCAGGCAGCGAAGAAAGAGGAAGGGTTTATTCTTTTCGTTAATTATGTAACTGGAAAGACTGTAATGATTGGTTGAAGGGTAGTGAATCATCATACCTATGGAAGATGTAGTCCTGGATGATTTTGTTCTGCTGTCTTCTATTTTCTGAAACTACTGGGTAAATGAAGTGGAAAAAGTCATGCATAATCCTCAACTGCGGTCCTGACTTAGAATTGGTAATTTCCAGAATATGCAATTATACTTTAACTTTTTTTGCATCTGTAGGTGGAGATCAGCCATCTTAAAAGTCGGCAAATTGCAGTTCAAGATCAACTTCAAACTCTACAATCAGCAGCACAGTTAGGAACATCTGGCACCTCTTCTCCAGG
Organism: Triturus cristatus; assembly: GCF_964204655.1. Taxonomy (NCBI): domain Eukaryota; kingdom Metazoa; phylum Chordata; class Amphibia; order Caudata; family Salamandridae; genus Triturus; species Triturus cristatus. Next base: position 937,367,911 of record NC_140592.1, read on the forward strand.
CACAGCCACATCTACCTTTAGTTCCATGCACCATCATGCATCAGATTTCCAGGCAGATAACATGGATTTTGGAGATGTCATTTGGTCTCAGCAAGAAATAAACAAATTATCTAATCAAGTGTCAAGACTTGAAGCAGAGGTCACTCGCTGGAAGCAATTGGCACAGGTAACACTATTTTCTGATTTAATGTAGTTCTTTATTTTGATCCATATTGTAGTTGTCCTTCTCAATCATTGAGTTATTTTTTATATAGTAGTCTGTCTTTTGTACTAATCTCATCCACCTGTAACACGTAGAAGTTTGCCTTGGGAAATTAAATTCTCTGTTACAGGATCCTTTCATGTGTTGAGTTCTAGAAAAATTCATGCATGTCCGTTGAGATCCCGCAACACTATTATAAACCGGGTTTACTCAAATTTTGCTTAAAGAAAAAAAAAAAGGAGTGTGTGTGTGTGTGTAAGTAAATTATACAAAAAAAGCAGAGAACTTTGGGTGGTTCCCAAGTTTAGGTGGAGAGCAGCTCCTGTATAGCGCACCCTACAACACCAGCGACACACTGAACCATCTAACCTCAATTGTCTGTTTTTCTAGCAAATTTTGTCTGAACAAAGCTGTCAAAACAGCGATCAGGCTCTGTCTCCTGACTGTCTGGTGCTTTACGTTAGTTATTTTGCTTTCTCCTACATTTGTTTTAGATATTTAGTTTTTGCCTCTTTTAGGCTGCCTCGTTCTGGCCATTTTCGCTGTCCCCTCTTCATCTTCCCACATCCCGCTTCCGGACTCTCCTGGCCCCTCTTCCCTCTTCCCACCTCCTCTGTGCCCCTCCACGGACCTACTTCATGGAGGCCGCAGTGCGGCCACATTGCCGGGTCACCAAATGCAAGCCGTCTGCGCCCATCCAGGCCTGATATGGGACACCATCACCGCCCTCGCCCACAACATAATCGTCCTCATTGTGACCTGGCTGTAATACACCCCTCAGCTACAAGTTTGTTCACCGCAACAAACTCAGAGGTGGAATCGCCATCATCCACAAGGAATCCATCCACTGCACCACCACTACGGACGACAACACCTCGATCATGGACCACCTCAACTTCCACCTCAGAATAGAAGGCAAAACCACCATCAAAGGCACTCTTGCCTTCACACCGCCAGGACCTCGCCCTGTCTTCTGCGACGCCATACCCGATGAATTGCCCCTCCCAAGCCGTTGACACTGAACCCTATATTTTTTTCAGACCTTAATTTCCACTTCAACGACGCCAACATCATCCACCTTCTGGACAGCATGAACAACATCGGCCTTACTCAGATGTTCACCGACCCCACGCGCATCGCAGGACGCATGCTAGATCTTATCTTCACCACCAGCAACAGAGTCAAATACAGCCACATCACCGAGCTCACCTGGACAGACCACGCAGTTGTCCACTTCACCTATACTACTGCCCCGGACTCGCCACCAGACAATTTCATTTCACAAGGCAAACGCAGCTCATCTTCTGATTTTCCAAAGACTCCCTTTTCCCTCCACGAAGGCCAGCTTCCACCTTCTGCATGATCAGTGTCACCAACTGGATGCAAGACAACTGCCTCAAGCTCAACTCAAACAAGATGGAAGTTCTGATCTTCGGGGGCTCCATCGTGCAGTGGGACGACTGCTGGTGGCCCGCTGACCTAGGACCCTCCTCCACCCCCACTGACCAAGCCCAAAACCTCTGCATTATCCTGGACAGCCAATTCACCATGAAGAGCCAGAGTGACACAGTCTCTGCTGCCTGCTTCCCCACCCTCCGCGTGCTCCGTAAGATCTTCAAATGGATCCCTATATCCACCAGATGTACCGTCACTCAAGTCCTCGTCACTAGCCGCATGGACTAAAGCAACGCTTGTTTCTCCGGAATCACATCACCCCTCCTGAAGAGATTTCAGGCCACCCAGAACTCAACAGCCAGACTCATCCTTGACCTCCCCAGATGTACCCACATCACCCCCCACCTGAAGAAACTCCACTGACTCCCAGTAGCCAAGAGATGTTAATTCAAGATCCTGACACACGCCTACAAAGACCTTCACAACCAAGACAAGCGTACATCACCCACCGCCTGAGCTTCCACAGACTTCTGTGCTCCACCTCCCTTGATCACACCCCCTGCGTCCACTGCAGCAACAGTGGAGGTCGTTCCTTTTCCTACTTTGCCGCAAAAATCTTGTAACAGAGGACCTCTCCCTCTGTCCAGGAATCCAGAAGGGGACTCCAGACCTAGCTCTTCAACTAAAGCCACTGAGCACCCTGGACGAATTTCCTGGATACCCTCACGGGTAATTTGCATTCTCTATAAATCCTGATTGATTGTTTGGATCCACAATTGTCCTGATATTCTCCTGTTGACCTTCTTCTACAACCAAAGAATGAGCTTGTACTTCCAGTCTAATTGTTAAGAAAATCAATGTCTATTCCACAGTGGTGAAGTAAAAGGCTGTTTTTTGTTACATCATGTACAACAAATCAGTCATATACATGGGCATGTAAGAAAAAATCAACCAGAAACACAAAACTAAATCATTTAGTGTTTTTTTCATAAAATGTTGCGTGACAGAGAGGGAACCAGTTCACAAAGGACACTTGCGTGGAACACAGAGACAGTGTTTAGAACATCCACTGGTGCAGCGGATGCACTGAAGGTAGAGCCGAATGCTGAGTGGGAGCCTTATTCTTCTGGTCACTCTTTTTTCCCCTCTGAAACAAATCCCCAAAGTAGGCATTTTGTTCAGGAAAAAACCACCATGTCCTGCAATGAAGTTTTCTCCCTGTGCATCAGGGCTGTTTTTTCTTTTTCCGGCTGGGCAAAGAAATAAAGTATTGGATGCCCCACCAACCGGAGAAGCCACCATCATTGTTTTATGACTGGGTCAAGGGTTTCTGCTGTTGGAGATGGCTGAGGCCTTTTCGGCAGAGGGAACATACCATTTATATTTTTTTCATAATGGGCTTTCCTTGTGAACTACAGTTTTATTGTAGACTATCTCATTGTTTGTCATTCCATTGTAAGTTATACAATGAAACAATGTGGGGAAGAGGTGAGAGACACAGCGTGAAATTCACATGGAAATGGTTCTCCATTACACCTCACTATAATAATCAACATTCATCGCGTCTAAATCAGATCGCAACTGCTTCCTGTGTGAGCTACCTTTTCCTAAATTGACTCCAATTCAATGTTCGGACCGTGATGCCCCCATTACTCATATGGAAATTTAATTGACCCTGCCTTTTCTGACTCTTGCGATATACCCCTCATGCCTGGCCACATAGAGGATGCCTGGTACTTGATCTAGAGAAAGCATTTGACACTCTTGAGTGGCCCTACCTCTTTGAAGTTCTCTCTATGGTATTGGATCTTGATATCTACGCCTGGTGAAACTTCTCTACGACAAACCAGCCTCAAGGGTTAGAACCGGAGGCCTTATATCTGCACAAATTCGGGTTCGCAAGGCACTACACAGGGCTGCCTTTTCTCCCCCCGATCTTCTCATTAGCAATAGAACTATTGGCTCTTGCCATGCGATCTTCAGCAGCAACCTGGGGTATCCCAGTGAGTTTTGGAATTCATGCTATATTGCTGTATGCAGATGAACTGTTATTCTATGTCAGATATGTCTGCTCTGTCCCGAGCAAAATACCTAACGACCTTACGTGATTCGTGCATCTGTCTGGGCTGCATATTAAATTAGGGGAAGTCTTGACTCTTCCCCTTTGCTCCCAAGCTAACTGACCTGGCACTTATGATTAATTGAGCTCCTGTCGCCTGGCAACTGACCATGTTCCGTTACTTGGGCCTGTGGATTTACCGCATAAATCAGGACCTTCTTGATGGTAACCATACGTGAGCAGTCACCTCCTTAACTTCTCAGATGCCTTTCTGGAAGACACTCGCTCTGTCGGTTACTGGAAGAGTTGCTCCCACGCCTCCTTTATTATTTCACTAATTTGCCGCTTTATATCCCCTGTCCTTTTTTCGCACCCTCGTGCGCCTGCTCCGTGACTTTATATGGAATAGATCCTGTTGCAGAGTGGTACTTTTGAAATTATTCTTACCATCAGACCAGGGAGGACTGGCGGTGCTCAACCTCGAACATAATTATTTACCATCCCAGCTACAATGGGTGGCTCGCTACTGACATACTATACCTCATGGACTCAGCAGCGGACGATCCTGCTTGTAGTTTGGACACTCTCCTTCATTTGTTTCATCCTTGCTGTAGAATTCCCTGACTTCCTCCTCTGTTATCACAAGTGGCATACCGTTGCTTCAGGCGAAGCCCGTACCTCACTAAATATAGCACACCTTATGCCCTGCAATTCCATTGTTAGGCATGTCCAGAGGTAATAGGGTAACCCCAATGGTAGAGCTCTTAGCATAACACATGACAGGCCTTCATACAGTTGGGTGTACCGCACTCGGCGTCACACGGAGGCTGTTTCTGACTCCACAACGCTTAGATATAGCACACGAGATCCGATTATCTTAACAAATATAAGCAAATCCGGATTAAAAGGACCGAATACAGTCAGAACTTCTGATGATACAGAATCCCTCGTGGGACAGAAGTATAACCACGAATTCTAAGCTTTTATCTGAAAGGACAGAGCCTTGAAAAAGTCGCGGGATATTGCCCATTAGCGATGAAACATGTGTCGGCTGCTACTGTCCGAATAGATCTTTCAGCCTGGAGACACACAGGAATAAAAACAAGAAAACTTACATGTGTTCAAGATAATTTATGCTTACTGTTATGCACTAATCTCTAATCCAAAAGATATTGTTTGACGTGTGCTGGGGATTTGTAAACTTCATACACTTGTGGATTTATACCGAGATGGTACACTCATGCCCTTTCAGGCACTAACACAGGAGGAAGGGTTGCCCCCTGGGACACTTTATTAGTCATACCTCATGGGTAGATACACTGCGTTGCCATTGGGGGTGACATCACACCACAAACTCTCCTCACAATCCAATATCTTCACTTTATGGGCACCTGGTGACAACTTACCCAGTGGTTTGTTGATGCGCTCTGAATATAAGTTGCCACGACATTGACCTCACTGCGACGAAACTGGGAGACGGATCTGGCCCGCCTTTGCACCACCACGTACATCCCCTGCAACGTCAGGTTTCAATTAAAACAGTTCTATACTATACACAGAGCATATCTCACTCCTAAGAAAATTAATTGTTACTTTCACAGGTCAGATGCGGCTTGTCCCTGCAGTAATCAGCTAGACGCTGATGTATTACATATTTTATAGTCATGTCCCTCACTACAACAGTACCAGTACTGAGATGAGATTACGCGCCATATGTTTGCGTGTACTGGCCGGAGGGAGGGGGGAAGGGGGGTTAGAGGGGGGGAGGGGAGAGAGAGAGAGAGAGAGAGAGAGAGAGAGAGAGAGAGAGAGAGGGAGAGGGAGAGAGAGACTGAGAGAGACTGAGACTCTTTGCTTGCTAGGCTTATTTCCAAGGAATAAGACATATAGGGCCACTATACGTTTTTAGACCTCGTCTTTATAGTAGCCAAGCACACTCAATCGGGCTGAAGCGGACGGAGTGTCTCTTCGCAGGGAGAACAACTTGGGCCTTCGCAAATACCCTTTTACATCTAACTAGAACACTATCCTAACTGCCCTCCAGGTTTCATTATACCCTGAGACAGTATCTAGTGACTCTGCTGTCTATTGATCGTATCTAATTAGGTGTATCTACATGACCCATAATACTGATACTTGCGCTGTTCAGCTATATGTATGTTGAGATGTGTACGATGTGATAGCCGATATATACTGTAAAAATGTAAATCAACCAAGGAAGAATTGAGACTGTTGGGAGATGTGGCGAAACCCTTCCTCTTTCCCTCTCACTCCCACCCCCTCAATTTTCACTCCTATTTCTTTTTGAGGTAATTGGTTACTTGGAGTTAACTAGTTCTAAATATGTTTGGTATCATTGCCGTAAAATGTCATGGCTATTTCCATATCGGAGGTATCTCTTTCCCCTCCTCTCTCTCTTTATTCATAATTATGATATTAGATAAGTTGTGCATTGCTGTATTGGCTAGTTGAACTTAGACCTTCCAGGGTGTATGTCCCCAACCTAATGTGTTCCTGAGCATCTCTTATTTCGCTGATAATGATGTTGTCAACACCCATGTGAATTTACTATGCCTTATATTGTAATACGACCATATCACAAAATTGTAATAAACAGATCCAAAAAAAAAAAAAGGATAAGAGGTGAAATGTTGAGGGTATGGGCAAGGGATTTAGGGTAATCCTTGAGGGTTAAGGGGCACACCTAAGGGTTTAAGTGTAAGGGCATAAGAGGGTAAGGATAGAGGGTAATAGGGTAAGGTGTTCGGTGTTTTGAGGTGTTTGGAAAGCGCTGAGGTAAGCTACTTAGCGTTGCAGGAGATACATTATGGGATCTCCTTCCCTAATCATTGCACCATCTGTCTAAGTTTACTTTTAAAACTGAACAAAATAAACAGTGTCTGCTAAATATGTCTGTCATATCATAAGACGTATTGTACTGTATTAGAGCAAATTTGGTTTTCAGGTTCTAAAGCATCTTTATATTGAATTAGTTTATGTTGTCATCTTACTCTGTGATTTGTGCACAATATTAGCTCGATAATTACAAATACCATTAAGTCATTTAGTGATCTTATTGTGAGTCTTTAAGGGCAGACCGTAATGAGTAAATCCTCAAGTATGTCAAAAACCTTGTGTCTTTGTTGTACAGAAATATGCAATGTTCTTCTTCTGTTTTCTTTTCCAAACTATATTGTATTTTTTTCCAATTTTTAGGTCTTGCTGGCTATCGCGTAAGCGATCGCTCAGCGAGACTTTAGTAAGGGGCTCCCAAAAGTGCTCCCAAAAGCAGGTTGCATGGCGAGCACGCGCACAATCACGTGCATTGTGCCGACATGCAATCCGCTTGGCAATCTAACTTCAAAGGGTCCGCTCCCCCGCCTGGAATGCGCTCCCCCGCCAAGCGCGCGCGCCACGCTCCGCCGAGCTTGTCTTGTTTTTTTGTTGCATATTTATATAGCGCCAACTCGACCCGAAGGTATTGGAGCGCTTTACATAGCACCGTATTTACATTACTCATTCAGGAGCCGGCAGCGCAGCCGACGGACCACATCCTCTCCCATCTGCCACGTATTCCATTACATGCATTGCCCTCTTCTTCCTCTCGTTCCACTTTCTGTTTGTTTGTATCATTCGCTCTCCCCTGTCTCGTTCTCTGGCCTCTCTATCTCTCGCAGCTTTTTTTTCATATTTCCCTCCATTTCTTTCTCTCTCAATCTTTCTGTCTCCATCTCTCTGTTTCTCCCAACCACTGTCTATTAATTCTACTTCTTTTTTTCTTTTACTCATTCTTTCCATTTCCTCCCCAGCTGTCTGTCTGCACATATTTCTTCTTCTGTGTATACTGTTCTTTCTTCTATGTGCTGTCTCTGTCTCGCTGTCCACCTCTCTCTCCGTCTTATTTAGCCCCCTCTACTCCATTGTGTGTTTCCGCTTTCCCCGCACCCCCTGCTCTACCGGCCCCCCTCCCTCCATCTGTACAAGGGGGTAGGGGATCAGATAAGCCCCTACAGACACTAAGGACGCAATAGGTCACCAGGGTCAAAGGGGAGCCAGCCTTTCCAGGGAAGAGAACAAGCGACTAAAATACAGATTCCAGGTTGCCTTCGAGATAGATAGCGCCATGTTGCATCCTCACCAGGATATTTTCGATATCAGAAAGTATCGAAGCATCAGCAAGGCCCTGCAAGCCTCTTCGCCACTCAATATCACTTTCATATTTAGCCCCAAAGACAACATATAACTTAGTAACGAACAATGTTTAACTCAGCAAAACAACGTTGGCATAGATGTAAACACAACAGCACAACATCTTGCAAACTCTTGAAAAGATAACTTTTTAGTACTTTTATATAGCGCGAACTTGACCCGGTATCTGGTATCAGAGCGCTTTACATAGCACCAGTTGCGTTACATGAGGACACATTCATTTTTGTTTGGCACAGAGAGATTGTGATTTGCCCAAAATCACAGGATGTTCAGCGTCATTGCCGAGACTCGAACTCTGTTCCCCGATTCGAGGTCGACCGCCCTAGCCGTTAGGCCAACTCCTCTCCCGTTTTAGAAAGATAAAGCAAGAGTGATACGCTACAATAAAACACTACTTTGGAAAATGAGGACATATCGTTGGACTATTTCACCTAGAAGCAATATCTGCTTACAGACGAGCTGGTCCGGGTTTTAGACTCACCAGGATGTCTTCTGTTAGGGATAAGGGGGTAAATCCATCAGCATCTTTTAGCCCAAAAACACTCCTAGATGTGGCTTGAGTTAGTTGTGAAATACGAAATCTACTTAAAAGTCAAGAGAAAGCTTAAAGAGTTTGCCTTCATCTTACCACACCAGTCACCCTGGGACCAAATTGTTTCTCTTTTAAAAATACAGAATATTTCTTATTTGATGGCTGTCTGAGAAAAAAGCAAAAAACTGTATTTTGTTTCTCATAGAATGGCAAAACACACTGTGCAATGAAGTGAGTGTTTTTTTTCTAGAAATGTCATCAACGAAAGTACAATTGCAGGCTAAAAGAGAAAATAACTGTTCACTCTTATGATTGCTTTTTTATATCTGGCCTAAAGATAGCTTTAGCTGTCTTGCTAGTCTTTGCTTTTCCCAAAAAATAATGATGCTCCCTCCACACAGTACAAGTTATTGGGTCGTCCAGCTCCAGACATTGGATACCTTCAATTTGAGAGACTGCATTTAGCTTTTCACAACACAGCCGCTGAAAAAGAAATCCCCCTTTGTTAAACAACTGCAGGGACTTGTATTCCGCAGTGGCTACTAGCATCTATGTATAGTAGGGTGTCATCACTTTAATAAAATATCTGTTTCTTAAATTGAAGCCTATGATATCGACTCACTATCTTAAACCAGCTTTGGCATATTTATATTGGATGGAAAACAAGTATAAATTAAGATTTAAAAAAACAAAAACACGTATTGAGCCATGACATGCAGTCTTTTAATTTTGAGACATCATCAAACTTATCGCCGATCCTTTCTGCCGAACTTGAGTAAGTCTCTTCGCGCCCAACTTGCTCTTCTTTCTGTGGTTTTTATTTACTATTTTTTTTTTTGCATAGGCAAGGAGATGTGAGCCGCTTGTCGAGCCTGGGGTTCTGCATTCTTTGTAGTTTTGCCGTGAACGGCATATGGGCATTCTCTTTGTGGCGAGGCGCATGCCTTTGGTTTCAGCTTTACATAGTACCAGAGTGTTTGCGATTTTGTCTGTCGCTCTTCGGCAGTGTATACGTTTGTTTCCATCTGCGTTCATTTTTGAGTGGCACATCCCTCCGCTTCAAATTACGGACTGCAGCAGAACCGCGCAAGCTAAAATATATGGCTCTGATAAACCACACTATTCAGCTAGGCTTGGGTTGGGTTGCATATCACACAAACGACATGTCTTTGTCTCTGCAGACAGCATACGTTATATCCCGGGCGTCCTGCAGCGTCATTTGGTGGAGGCAGAATGTTTAAAATGTGTGCAGTAAACGTCACATTTTGTAACACGCATTTGCAATGCAATAGGTCTCGCAATTACGAGATTTAGAGCTATTGTCATTGTAAATGACAAGGCCTTTTATTTATGTTTTAAAAACCAAAACATAAATAAAAGTAATTGTCAATTACAATGCCAATAGCTCAAACTCGCGTGAATGCGAGACCTATTGCATTGCAAATGCTTGTTTATCATTGTTTGTTCCTCGGTTGTTGCCATTCTTCGTTCATTTGAGAAGCAATGGAATAGATGCCTCTGATTATTCCTTCCATACAAAGTCTTTATTGAAGACTGAGGAATGTGTGCTATTATTTATGAAGGACAGCCCATTTGGGTGGTATGCTTTCTTTGATGAAGAGATATTCTTAGAAGGTTTGTGTTTAGCCATGGTCAGATGTGAAATATTCAGGATGAAATCAGTAGTTAATTCTACCCTTTTTGATGAAGCTAGGGCCTTTTCTTTCATTTTTAAAAACCAGATCCCCGGGAAAAAGACTTTTGCTACTTTGGAAAGGCAAGAAGACCTGGTGGTCCCTGTTCATGATTTAAAATTATTACAACAACGTAACAAGAAGTTAAGGAAAGCGAAGCAGGACAAGCATGCATTTTTAGCAGTTCTATAAGTGGTATGGGCGCACAGTCCTGGGTTGATGAGGGCGGCTCTTGATTAACCTGAATTGCAAAGTAGGCGCTTATTGGGCTCCCAATATCTTTGCAACTAGTTCTCGCAGGCATCAGTGCCCATTATTACTCCAGCTGTTCCTGGCAGTGAATCACATCTTTAAGCCAGCCATCAAATTTGGGGCTGCTATGTCTCCTCCAGTGTATCGCATCCTTTCCCTTTGTAATGAGTAGCAGCTCTGCCGTCAGTAGGCAGAGTCCGGCTGATATGTCCACGACATATCTCAATAGGGCAATGAGCGATGCACAGGATTTGCTATCACCAAGTCTATGCAGTTAAGGACTGCAATTCAATGCTCAGTTACTTTTACGCAGTCCCAGGCGAGGCACCGAAAGTCAGCGAATGTCGTCCGTAATGTGCACAATGCGCCTCCAATATCCGGCCCATCCGTTGCAGTCCTATTGGTGTATGATATGTACGATGTAGAAATTTTATATGAATGAGTCTTTGCCTATAATTTGGCAATAGCATGCTAGTTTGGGAGCAGCAGTACTTCCATTTTTCTTCTATTGGATCACCTCCCAGATCTGACTGCCATTTTTGTAGTGCTTTAGGCTTAAGCACAGGGGCCTTACCTTGCATTGTGGAGTACAGGTGTGTAATAATTCTGCTAGGGGAGGAAGCATCCAGCACACCGTCTACGGATAGCATTGTTGCTGGCTTGCATGGGAAGAAACAGTGTGTGGCCCTGCAGGCCCTACACGGACGGTAGCATAGAAAAATGTCCAGTGGTATGCAAAGGGTGCTAGTCTGCAGGTCTTCCAGGGATAAGAATTCGCCTCTTGGGTAGAGATCTTCCATGGTATCCAAATCCAGCCTTTGCGGTTGGCATTGAGCGGACTTGTCTGCTGCAGGGGGCTGTGCAGGGTGACTGGCGATTGGGAGGCCATAATAGAGGCAATCCAGCCGGGCTCTGCGGCTGAGGCAGTTCCAGGCCCATACAATGCACTGAATTGTATCAATTTCATCATATGGGTGCACTGGTACGGTGCAGGTGGCTGTGTGCAGGGGGCTTGTGTCCATGTTATCTCTGTCTATCGCAGTATGGGGTAGGTAATGGAAGGGGTGTAGCCATTAGGTTGCATAGTTGCCTGCACACAGTAGTAATGCAGTTCGATGTCAGGGGCACATATGCACCCCCCCCCTGTTCGTAAGGCAGGGTCAGTACCTCTCAGGCTAGTCGCGGCTGCCTACCTGCCCACACACACTAAATTAAAAGAGATCACACAAGGAATACCCTAGTGAGTGGGATAGGAATGTTCACAAACAAATTAAGGAGCTTGGGCAGCCCAAGTTCATTTCACGGCTTTTTGGTTTAGCCCACCGCCCTTTAAGCCCCATTTAGCGGTTGAACAGGAATACATGGCCCCACTTCCTACTGGGTCTTTCCTGGAACCGAAGATCTCTGGCGAAAATAGATCGTTCTGCACAATGTCATGCCCATCTCTTGCATGGCAGCGACTGGTCAGAAGGCTACACAAACATCTCCTATACTCCCTGCTGGCTCCCCTCCTCTACCACCCCTGGACTCCTGTCACACATAAAGTACCCTGTCATATTATGGTTCAAAAAAAGGTGGATAGCTACCTGGGGGGATCTTTATCAAAAAGGTATTTTCAAAGACTGCGTGACCTTACTGGGTGGAGAGACACCCACACCGTTGGAGATATTTTTGTATCTTAGGCTTCGGCGCGACGTAAAGGCTGCTTTGCCCAGGAACCTCCCACGTTAGACTTGCTACATGTATTATTACAGACTACACCTCCCTCGCATGTGGTTTCCCTGCTTTACCATGCTGCCCTAACAGAACGTTCCGAGGTCCAAGTTTGCTCACAAGCAGACTGGGATCTGGAGTTGGAAACTCCACTCATAGACAAACAATGGCTCTATCGCTGTAAACAGACCGGTATGATGAAAGCTAGTAGCCGCCTTCGAATAATACACTTTAAATTCATACACCGCATTTACTACAATCCGGTAAGACTCCACATATATAAACTGCGACCTGATGATTGTTGTGCCAGATGCGGGCTGAGTGGTGTCGTGCCTGATGCGGGCTGAGTGGTATGGATTCCCTACACCTTGCAGGGAACTGTGCAGTGATGCACGATTACTGGGCGGAGGTGTCTGACGCCCTGTCACAAATGGTGGGCATCCATATCCATCTTGCCCCAGTTGTCGCATTGCTAGGATATACTGTGGAACTTGAAGCTTCCTACAGGAAGTTTATATCACTGGGGCTAATATTGGCAAAACAGAGAGTGGCATGCAAATGGGGACGAGGGCGGGCTCACAAATTTAAGGAATGGTTGTAAGATTTCATACACCTTAAAAATCAATTGAACACATATGCTGAACTGCTACCCCTTACTTCACATCCACGAGACATCTGGGACCCCTTGCAGATGGACTTGAGAGAGGACCGTGATGACAATGCTTCGACTGACACCTGATCGAAATCCCTATCCTCCGAACCCTCACATGCAGGTTGATAGGCCTGCAAATATACAAATACAGAACCTGTACTGTTGTGTTGGGCATGACTACAAAGCGGGACGACTGGTGTAGCAATAGATGCCATATGATGCTTCTATATAGACTGGTTGACTAAAACGTATTGAGATTCATGGTATCCATCGCATATGCACGTTATACACCATGACTAGCAACTTAAGAAAGAGAGATGAGCTATACATATAATCCGAACGTATGTGACTAATTGAAATGTACTTGTATGTGAATTTTTGTATGTGGGCAACTGTTATGTCTGGGAACAAGACGTGCAATGCTATGTTGGTATTGAAAACTCAAAGAAATTCTTTACGTTTTTTTCAAAAAAAGGTGATTGGGCAGCACCACCAGTTTTGCGATGGCCATCAGCTGGTGAGTGACAATGGCACATAGGGACTCACTCTTGCAGCCACTCCACTGTCCAGCCATAATGAGTAATGTCCCTGCTGATCTGGATCCCTTGATTTCGACCCTATCATCTGTCCACTTGAAGGGGTATTTACAGTAAATACAGATTTATGACCCGTTTGCGCATGCAAAGGCATATTGGGCCATGTACATAGCCTATTTAGCGAGTCACAATTTTTTTGTGACTCGCTAAATAGGTTTTGCGACTCGCTATTTGGAAGGGGCGTTCCCTTCCAAATAGCGAGTCTCAAAACAATGTACTAATGTTTTGTGACCGTAATTGCTGTTGCAAAACACTCGCAATTACCACCTACTTCAAATGGGAAGGGGTCCCCAGGGGGCCCCTTCCCATTTGCAAATGCATGCGAGAATTTTTTTTAAGGGCAGGCTGTGATCCCAGGGACCACTGCCTGCCCTTAAAAAATGAAACTAAAATGTTTCATTTTTATTTTGGTTTTTTGTTAAATGCATCCTGTTTTCCTTTGAGGAAAAGCAGTCCCAGACATAGTGGTCTGCTGAGCTCAGCAGGATACCATCCCTGGGAGGGCTAGCATTCACAATGGGCTCCCAAATTGTGAGAGACTCATTAATATTAATGAGCCTCGCAATTTGCGACCCCATTGGGAAGAGCAAAACGGTGTAAACCTACTGTTGTACATTTCATTTAGCGCCTCGCAATTTGCGACTCGCAATGTGCCTCAAATTGTGAGGTGCTAAATGAAAGGGTCATACATCTGGCCCTCTGTGAGTGGGAAGAGTATGGATTTCGACCCATTGATGGCAATTCCAGTTAATGCTGTAATGCGGATGAATTTGCGCTGTATGGGTGCAAGGTTTGTGGCTGCGTCTCTGTCGGATGGGTGGTCGGAAACAGAATCTAGGAGGCCGGATACGGTTCTCAATGTTTGCTTATTTATTGATTCTTGGTGAGAGTATTCAATCAGGAATGGCAATCATGAAACTTCTTGAAGAAGGTAGGGACTTCGGTCTTCCTCTCTCTCCAGGATGTTCTTTCTTCAGTAGTGGTTTTCCTCAGGAGACTCATGAGTTGAAAGAGAACATGGGCGGTAAGTGCTTGATCCTAGGGGGTTCCTATTGTTAAACTCGTCACCAGCATCTTGTGAGAAAACGGATAACTACTGTATGCACAGTGCTCGAAATTAGGGCAGGGTTTAGGAGTGACCAAGGCGAGAACAATGTAAAATGAGAAAAAAGAAAAAAATGAAGAATACCGATAAAAGAGGAGGAAAAGGAAAATTAAACGAGGATGATTCTCCTGAATACTCGTCTCTTCCCTGTATCCTCACTGGAACCTCTTCAACTAAAGACAAGGGGTCTCAATGTTTCCCACACAGCCCTTTTCTTAGACGATCACTAGTTGTGCTTCACTGTGGTCCGTTTTTACTTGGCTGCTTACACACTTATCTAGTGGGACCAGAGGGTGTGAGTACTTCTGCTGCCATTGCCTCCTCATTACTCCAGCCTCCCTCCTGTAGCTTATATGGTCCCGAGAGCTGAGCCCCTTATGGCCGCCCCAACACTGTTTTGTTCACTTACCGTCGGAGCCGCAGTTCTCCAGAACTGCGGCGGCAAGCAGGTGTCTCCTGGGGGACTCCACCAGTCGTCGCTCCAGACTTCTGTGTCGTCTTCCCCCCCTCAATGGCGTCCTCTTCTTCTTTTCCATTTCGCCAGCCGTCTGCTGTCTTTTCTCGCCGGGCTTCGCTTCCCACGCCTCTGTCTCCGTGTCCAGGTCTCCTCCACTGCTTCCGGGTTCTTCCTCGCGCTCGCCCTGTTCTCCCGCAATGTACTTCTCCCCGGTCTCTTTGGCCGCTGGTTGGTTCCCTTTGAGGGTGGGGTCTATTACGTTCTGCAGGTAAGAAGAGACGGCGAAAGGTTTAACCCTTTGGTTACCTCCGTCTCTGATTCCTGAGATAGGCTCGGCTGGCAAGAGTTGTTCGCCTTCGTCATCCGCCCCCTCCTTACAGTCTCTCACATAAAGTTACGTCATCCGCAGGCATGGAGACAACAAGTCTTTGTGTTGTGTAATTACGGCCTCTGTAGCATACTGTTGCTGTAGGTGAGCTGCAAGTGGCTCCATGGCAATGTCGTAGAAGAGGGGGGAATCCCTGCCTAGTGTCTCTATTAACGGCAATGGGACCAGAGACCCTTCTGTTAATTTGGAGTCTGGCGGTAGGGAGTGTGTACAGCGCTTAACCCCCTGCAGAAAGGAAGGTCTGAAGCCAATACGATGTAGAAGCAGACAGTAAAGGCCACTCCAGAGAATCGAAAACTTTGGTTGTATCGAGGAATGCTGCTCTCACCAGAAGCTGCTGGTTTAGTTTGTGGAATAAAGCAAAGAGGTACATCACAGGACGGCACAGGGCAGCAATCGGGTGAAGACGTCCTGTAACTCGAATGATGCCACCAGTGAACTTCGCAAGGAAAGGAATCTGGTTCTTGCTTGAATGATGTGGAGAGGTTGAAGATTCTGCCAACGCTTTTCTTTGAGGAGGTTTCGGCCCGGAGGGCCCATAAAAATCTATATTATTATCTGCCATCTACAAATTTCAATAAATGGTCTAGCATTTGAGTGCGTGAAACTTTGATCTGCATTATATATAAATAATTATCGTATTGATGTACAGAAAATTGTCCTTCCTTTGAATTAGCACCACAGAAGTGAAATTAACTATTCCGTGCTATTAGAATTTGCATTTGTTCTGTGACGAAAAAGAATCAGCGTGCTTAATTCGTCGTATTAAGAACTGGATTAGGAGTATCTTATTCAACCCTAAATAGTACCCCTACTTTGTACAATTTCGATGACACTATACCCTAGTTGGGCGAGGTCCTGATGAAGGTGGTCCATGGTTGTGTTATTCCACGGAAACGCGCGTAGACCACGTGCGCCCTGACCTATTTAGGTTGTTGTCATCTAAACCAAACATTGGAGATGTCTTCATATCTAGATGCTCCTTGAACCCATTGAGTATATGTGTTTTGTGTGATTGAGAGTGAGTCAGAGTCATGAATGTGTCTGAGAATTGATTGCGTTCATGAGTAGGTTTTTGCTATTTGTACATATTAGATATAAAAAACCTTTTCTATAAAAAATTGTGCTTTTTTGAATATGAAATGATTTGTACTGTTTTATAAAATAATGGAGACTGATTTATAACAGTTATATAATGACATCAATTGGAAATCAACAAATAAAATACAAAGAATATTTTTATAAAAAACAAAAAGACTATGTACTGATGTATCTAATTGTGTAAACTATGTATGCAGTATAAGTAGTGATTAACCCATGCGTAGATATATTTCTAGGTAAAAGTAATATAGGTTTGAGAGTAGTTGTTCTTTATTTAGTTGTTTAGCTTTCCCCTCTTACTCCTAGACCTCATACGCCTTCAGAGGGGGTCCCTTTATTTACAAGTATAAAGCAAAGAGGTTGCAGAGATTATGACTTGTTGAGCTTTGAAGGACAAATCTCAACTGGTCCATCCTCACAATCTTGGGTAGGAGGCTCGGGATGCAAACGGCAATAATTTTTGCCAGAGTTTTGTTGTCCAAATGTGTATAACGTTTATTCAGCGGTTTGTCAGCCTTGAGGAGCATGATCAGAAGGGTCTCCCTCACTGAGGGTGGTAGGTGACCGACGCTTCTAGCTGATTAATACAGCAGTTGGGGCTCTAGCTCCTCTGTGTATTCATTATAGAATTGGGCTCTTAAGTCTTCTGGGCAAGGGCCTTCCCCCAGATGACCTGGATGATGATGCCTGTGGTGAAAGGGGTATCTAAATAAATTCTGTGGCTATTGTCAAGCCGGAGTCAAAGTAATCTGTGCCCCTAGGGAGGTGTATAGGTTGGATTAAAATCTAAGCTCAGTCTTGGCAATGTCCTTTGAGAATTATTGAGGTTCCTCCTGGGATCTAGCAGTTGAGCAACGTATGAACTAATCCATCGCTTCTTGAGCAATACTGCCAGGGTCTGATTCGCTCTGCCCCCGTAACCAAAGCTCCGTATACGGAAAGGAGGGGGGAGCCCATATAACGCTCTAGAGCCTGGGCTACACCACAAACGTGAATAAAAATAATGGCTCAAGCAGGATGGCTATGCACAACGCTCGGAAAGAGGCCCACTTCTATTTGTAACCTCTGGCGGAACTACCCGCCTAAATACAATTCCTTCATTTTTACAAAAAAAGTATTAATTACATCAATAGAATTTGTGAAATATATCAATAGGAATTTGCCATACCAAAATCATGGAGAACTGCAAGAGAGCTTTCTTATTCAAGACATTTACTTAATTAAATAGTATTTCAAAGCAACAAGTGGTGAGTCACAACACATTAATTAATGTTACAATCGGTCTATTCACTATGCAGACGTATCTAAATTAAGAAGCAAAGTTATAACTCAAATTAGGTGAATAAGGTGTCCACAAGTGATGGATAATCGGCCCTTCTTTAGGCAGTAATGGAAAACAACGTTTTAGGTACCAACCCTAATTCATATTAGACCGACTTGTACATCTCTCAAATTAATTGAATCCAACATTGTTTTGTGGTCTAAACCCCAATGTTTTTTCAATCTATCTTTCTTTAAGATAAATGGTATTGGTCCTAGATAGTGAGAGTTAATGCGTTTCGGCCTCCAAATATAGCTTTCTCAGGTTAATGCAGGACCGGAATCACCCAAACAACTGGGGTAACCAGAATAAGGAGCTTTCTGGTGTGGAAACGCCAGGGGCCAATACAATTCAAGGGCCTAATATCCGCAATGGTATATGTGAAAAACCCAATGCTTAGATATGCATCCCCCAACGGATGTACAACAGAGCACTCCGGTAGAGTCAATTGTGCCAGTGTTGTGTGAGAAGTATTTAAAAATAGCGCTGCATATCTCACTAGTGAAAGAGTGTCACTGAGTGCATTTGGGCCTAGTTGCCAGGTAAATGCATGTTCGATGTCCTCCCCCCCCCCCCCCCCCCCCCTCCTGACAAGGACAGGGCCACCAGCACATGCCCCTAAAGCGTTCGGGCCAGCTTCTCAATGCTAACATGTCTACAAACATCTCTGATAGTAATTTGTCACCAAACTCACTGGGAAGTGGTACGCATGTGTTCTTGGTCTTATGGGGATGTCTGGAGCGCCAAACGTCAACTAAGTCATGATCAGTCAAGAGGGTGTGTGCTGAAGGGCAGGGGTGGTAGCCCTCAATGCGAATTAGTGTTGGATTAATCCCCGGGCTGGTGGAGCCTCACTAAGTGGCAGCCATCTTACTGCTCGTCCCTCTAGTGGCCCCTATCCCTGTTCATGATTAGTTCAAAGTATGATTTGTGCAAGATTCCATTGAAAGCGCCAGCACCTATTTTGCCAAGTCTTAAAGCTCAAGTTGTTGCATCTTAACTTTTTTCACCCTTGCTGTTGTCAGTAAGGAGCTGTTAATATTTCTCAGGAACCCAAACTGTTGTTGTCACGTTTCAAACATGTAGCAATCCCACATATACTTTCTGCTCGATTAAATCGGTGACCCTTGTTCAACGCGGGTCTTTCTTCATCTCCGGTAGAAAGGATGAAGAAAGACCACGTTGAACAAGGCTCACCAATTTAAACGAGCAGAAAGTAGCCTGCAACGGGGGACCCGTTCAATGCGATCACGGCAAGGATAAAGTAAAATAAACAGGCAGGAAGTAACCTGCAACGGGGCACCCATTCTGCGTGATAATTGCCAGAATAAAGAAAGATAATCGGCGTTTTCACCTAAAAGGATAGGGAATTCCCCCTCTCCTATCCAAGAAATATTGGAGAGTAATAATTTGGCAGTTCCAAAGTTAAAGAGTCCACACTAACCAGATTACACCAAGCCAGAAGCCCTAAAGAGAGCCCCACGAGTATCACTGGGACTTGAAATGCGTCGACATTTCAGCAATCTTTTTGTCATTGAGGAACGGGCACTTTATGAACACTAACAGCTTGGAGGGAGATGTTGCGTTGACTTAACCCCAGCTGTGGTTATGCTTGTTCCCCATGTCCAGCATTCCCTTTTAGGACTATATAATTCACATATGAAGGGATTGCTACATGTTTGAAACGTGACTGGTGTATCATTGTCTTCAGTTGTATTAACTTTGTATCATTTCATCTGTTTAATGTAGAGCATGTTGTTTATGTTTATAATTCACTGTGTTGCACTTGTCTGAAACGAATAGTGTATTTTCCATTTCAGACTTTTATGAAATGAAGAAAATGATATAATGACATGAAGAAGTAATGGTTGAATAAATATCCAGGACCAATGAATTCAAATATTGGCCCTTTGTCTGTCTAAGAAGAGAAGCAGCACACAAAATGGTAGCTAGGTCTTTCATTGTGCTACTTTCTAAAAGTGGCATTTTCAAACACACATTTCAAAAGTCATCTTTGCTAAAAGATGTGTTACTAAATTATGAGTTCAGAGAGCCTAAACTGTATTCCTCTGTCTTGTAACAAAGTATTTCCCATTCTATCCTATGGGGCAAGACGGCCTTTAAATAGTGAAAAACGAAATTGGCAGTATTTCACTATCAGGACATGTCACACACACCAGTACATGTCCTACACTGCACCCTGCCCAGGGGGGGTACCTTGGGCCTACCATACGGGGCCCGACATGTAAGAAAAGGTAAGGTTAGGGCCTGGCAAGTGGGTACAAAGTTTCCAACCCTTTTGTAGTGTGCACCTGGTCACCACCTGCTTTCACGTGATGCTAATTTGTGAGCGCAAAAAGATGTTTTTGCCGCAGTTCGCAGGTAGCACACTAATGGTACACTCCAAAATTAGAAGGTCAACTTGGTAATCAGTAACAAGTAAACGCTCATTCCAGTCGCAAAGATAGCATGTATGTAAGATTTTATATTTTTGTGACTAGAACCGAAAACCACACTGGTACATTCCAAACTTACTTTTTAAAAAATTGCTAACCTATTTGCGAACAATTATCGAATCACAAGTGCTTCGTACATTTGGCCCCTGATGTACAGAAAATAATTATTAAACTCATGCACAGCTGTTTCAAATCTGCCATTGCTTTGCAACACATCATGCCTGAGTTCAGCTACCAGTTCGCTGCGCCATGTTTGATCAAAAGCATTAGTATTTTGACAACGAAATTAACAAAACTAGCCAACAGTGTAATATTTAGAGCAAGAAATAAACTTTGCTTTTTCGTTAATTTATGTGTAAAAACTTTCTTTTCCTGACTAATAACCACAAAAGGTCATGAATGGAGAGAACGAACACAAAACGGAAAATAGATGAGTGACGTTACTTGAACTTTGTTTGTGGTTTGAAGAATGCACATGGATTTTAACCCATCATTTATTAATATGTATGTAATTATGCTGCCCAATCTGTTCATTTTACGTTCTTTAAAATAAAACGATATTTAAAAAAGGATAGAGTAATAACTAACAAAGATAGGATCGTTTTTCAGTCTTTGGCTTTTGTAATATTAGTATCATATTCTCTTTACTTCTACGGTGACTCCACACAGTCTCAAGTCTAATTTGTTGAGTTTGAAAAATCATCCTCATTCTTTTCTTATTTACTGGGTAACGTGATTAGCTAAATTGGGTTTTGACTTCTTATCTATCTATATTTTAGATGGGTGTAGAAGGTTGTTGTGGAGCAAGATTGGGCTTTAAGCATTTCACAGTTTGTCAGGGAGTTCGTCTCATCCCTTTTCACTCCGGCAAAAATGTAACCTGATGCTACCTATACCTGCTGACTCACACTCATCTCACTAATAAGTATTTCCAAAGACTTGATGTGATAGTCATCTTTGCTTGGTTTGATTCTTAGTTTCTACAGCATATAATCTTTATCTATGCAGTGAACTCACAGCTCTGGTGGACAATATAAAATATTACAATGCCGGAGAGCCAGTATTGCAGGTAAGTAACTTTGTTATATATTAATACAGCTATTTTTTCGGTGTTTCTCTTTCTTGATTACACATTTTGTGCCACTAAAACAATGGAATAAATCTATTTTCTTACCCTTATTAGTCATCAAAATTCCAAGGAACAGACAAAACCGATAATAGTGAAGTTTTCAGTTTGCAGAATGCAATTAAGGTAAGATAGTTTTCATTCATTACTGATTATTATTCTGGTTCTTAAGCAAATATGTGCATTTAGGACATGACAAAATTTAGTTGGATTTTCGTTCCCCTAACTGAAACATTTTTATTTTAAAGGATCTTTTTATTGGTCCAAAAATGAGAACTTTAGTGACATACTTAAAAAAACATTGTATTCTTAGCCAAAAGCATCTAAACCATTCTGTAATAATTGGCATACTTAAAATGCATGTTTGAAAGATCTCTGTAATCCAGCAATTGAATTGGTATTCAGATGTTCTTTAACAACAACGGAATATGGGCAGATCAACAGTCTGTTGCTACTTGTCAGAACTTCTGCAGGCAAATTCAAATCAAGAAGGATTTTGAGATACTCCCTAATATTATCATGTACATCTTTAAATATTTTGTGTTACAATTTGTTTATATATATTGTACAATTACTAAGGCTTTGCGATGGGGGGCGTGGCCAAGCCGGCTGCAATGGTGGACGTGTTTTTCTGAGGCTCCACGGCCGACTGGGTATATGTCTGCTTGAGAGCGTCGTTCCCAACTGGAAAACGGATGCTTGTTGACCGGAGCTCACGGGGCATCTGCCGCCGTTCCGCTGACGGTTGCAAGGTGGATTTCGAGCAAGTTACGGGCTGCAGCCGTCCGAGAGCCCGTCATTGATCGACAAGATGGCGGCCGCCCGGGAGTTCGACCATCATTCCAGTATCCCGGTAGCCTAGGGGGCTCCAACCTGGATGACAGTGTGTAAGGTCGGCAGGACCAGGCCGCAGCGACCGTGGGCGGCCCGAGCATCCGGCAGCAATCGTTAATCCACCCACGACCGCTGGCTGTCCCTTCGAGCAGCGGGCGGCACTGGAGAAGTCCCGGCCGCGACCACAGCGGTGCGCGGCAGCGAGCAGCCACATTGAGACACGCAGCGGCTCATCAGCATCGGCAAGCGGAGGTGGGCGCTCTCGCGGGAGGCAACTGGTGGCGAGCTGACTTTCCCCCCACCGGTGCAGTAGGACGCAGGGCCGCCATTTCAGCTGAGGTTGCCTGTCTCTAACATGGCGCCCGGCGGTGGTGGCCGGTGAGCGTCCCCAGGAAGAGAGTGAGGCACCGGCCAAGGCTGGACGGTTCGGCGGCGCTCTACAGGCGGTGAGTGGCGGGGGTTCAGCACCCCCACGGGCCACCTGATACCGGGGGGGTGTGGGGTGCCCCTTCACCACCGCCACAGCCCATCCGCACCTATTGCCTGGCCCTAAGATGGCGCAGTAGCGGCCCACTCAACACCAGGACCGATAGCCAGCCCTCCACTGGGCCAGCAACTGCCTACTAATCGAGGTCACCGCAAGGCATTGGGGGCCCAAACTGACATTAGAAGGGGACTACAACTGCTCCAGGTTGTGGAGAGGGCTCATTACCAAGGATGGTGGAGAGTGAAGGCGGGAGATACCAGTGTCATCAACAGTGATCCCCCACAGCGTAATCTACGTGGTGCCTGTTGCAGCGGCACCGGAGGGGGGGACCGCCTTCAGACGGGCCGGCGGAAGCGCTCGCTGGGGAGCGCGCAACACCCAGGACTTACCCCAGAAGGAACAGCGACCCCCCCCGTGACACACGATAATCCCTGACCTCGCACTGCACGGACCCGAGCGCGACTGGACTGTCCGGGTGCCACGATGGGGAAACCTAGAACCTCACAGACCACCTCGGTACCGGAGACTGCCCCCGAAAACATGCCACAATCCAAGACGGGAGCTGCACTGACAGTGACCCCTTCCGACATGTCCATCTCGGACAAGCTTGACCGAGTGTTAGCAGCGATCGAACTTTCTCGAGTGTCAATGGAGGAGAGGCTTGGCACTCTGACGACCGACATCTCCCTCATCAAAGATGACCAGCGGAAGCTGGCTGATAGGGTACACGAAGGGGGTAAGATCATAGCGGACTTGCAGCCGGCGATGAAAGACCAGCAGAAGACGATTCGGGATGTTCTAAACCGCCTGTCTATAATGGAGCAGCGAGTAGTGGACCTGGAAGGCCGGTCAGACGCTGTAATATACGGGTGCTCGGATTGCCGGAAGGTATTGAGGGACAAGACCCGGTGGGTCACATGGAGGCATGGCTGAAGTCCTTTACCCCAGCTGTGGACAGGTCAGCCTTCTTTTCCATTGAACGCGCTCACAGAGTCCCGGCGCGCAGACCCCAACCCGGAGCACCCCTGCGACTGATGCCTGCAAAGTTTTTGCATTTTAGGGACCGAGATGCTGTGCTCAGGGCCGCGAGGCGAACCGCCCCCCCTCGGGGCGAGGACTAACAGGTGATGGTTTTCCCGGATTATGCGAGGGCAGTACAGCAGCAGAGATCGCTCTTTCTGGAGGTTAAGCGGCGGCTGCTGGCGAACAATATCCAGTACTCTCTTTTATTCCCCGTCAGACTCAGAATCGTCTACAAAGACTCAACTTTATTTTTTACAAGTGCAGAGGAGGCGAGAGACTGGGCGGACTTGCATTGCCCGCAGCAGACCGGATCAGGAATGGAGCGAGGGCAAAGGAACAGGGCACCAAGGCCCAGAAAATGCAACCCCAATAAGGGACACAAAGGTAGAGACACTCTGGCAAGGAGCCCGGCGTTCGACTCCCCTGATCTCGAGCAGATTATGCAGGAGCGCCGGGACACTCTCCGGGCCGTCTCAGCATTGCAGGCTTCCCTGCCCTCAGATGACCTGGACAGACTCCCGCGCCTGTTCTCCTCGCCCGCAGAGGAAGACAGTGATGGAGCGTCGTCCAACGGAGACTTTGTTACCCTGCCGCAGGACACCCCCCAGACAGCAGACTTTATGGGGTAGGATTCACGCAGGTTCACGATTCCGAAGCTGCAAGGGAGGCACGGTAATGGGACTCTAGCAGCGAACAGACACAGGGCGGCCATGCTCACAGCTGATCGAGGGCGGGGCCCCCCCTTCCCCCACATACACTGGTGGGTCTCTCATACTACTTGTACACTGCGGCCCAGCAGCAGTCAGGGATCACATGACGCACAGTGATCCTCCCAGGACCCGTCCATGGATCACCCTCGCATACACGAACCACCACCCCCTAGGTTGTTAACTGTTTGTCGACACATCCAAACTGACGCTCTGGAAGAAGGAGAGTATCGCCCTCAGCGATAGGTCCTCGGTATTGGGACTGTTTCCCGAACCCAGTTCTTAGTTTCCCCACTCCATTCACCATGCTCTCTGGCTATCCCCTAGATAGGGAGCAGGGACGCGCACATACATCCCCAAGTAATTACGCACATACCACTCACTGGCTAGCGGAAGGAGGCTCCCCTCTCTTGGGAATGGAACGCAACCGCAACCCAATTTCGACTCTACTATGGCACACACGGACTACCAGTTCTTAACCCTAAATGTGCGGGGGATCCACACAGCCCGGAAGCGCTGTGCGATATATGCGTACATCAAGCGTCAGCAGGCACAGATCATATCCCTTCAGGAGATCCACCTCACTGGGGAGGAACTGCGCAAACTCCAGAGGAAATGGTGGGGTACCTTTTGCGGCACAGCCTACTCCGCATTCACGAGAGGAGCACTCATTTGGATCCGGCCCGGAGTGCCCTTCCGCGAAACCGGCAGACGAGTGGATCCTGAGGGCCGCTATGCGCTGCTGGAAGGGTTGTTGGATGGGCTGCCCCTCCTTGTAGGTAGTATATACGCCCCAAATGCAGATCAGGCACCGTTTTGGGGAACCCTGACGAGCGCATTAGCGGGATACACACGGTCCCCGTGGATACTGGGAGGGGATTACAACTGCCCCCTGGACCTCATACTGGACAGATCCCACCCCCCTGCCGCGCGCTCCCCAACCCATGCACAATCAGCAGCGCTCCGCGCCTGGGCGGCCCACTGCTCCCCGTTGGACGCATGGAAGCACACACACCCGACCTCCAAAATATACTCATTTCACTCAATACCACACGACCTACGAGTCGTTCTGGACCGCTTTATGTGCACACAGTCCCTCATTCCCAGCATTAGGCATTCGGACTACTTGGGCAGGGTAATTTCGGACCACGATGCGCACTGTTTAACATTATTGTGGCGACCCCCAGTGCCGCCGATCCCCACGTGGCGCCTCCCCAGGGACTGCCTTCTGGACCCAGTATTCAAACACGAACAGTCAGAAACCATTCAACACTATTTCGCTGAAAACACAGGCACTACCTCGACAAGGGCCCTAGAATGGGACGCATTCAAAGTAGTCCTACGAGGGGCATGCATCAGACAAATCACAGGAGTGAAGCAGACGCTGGAAAGAGCAGTGCAGACCACAAAACAACAAGTAGCCAGGCTCTCCAAAGCGGCAGATCAACGGGAGCTTCCCCACACACTATTAGCGGAGGCCAAAACCAAATACGAAGAGGCATGCGCTGATCTGCGCCGGTATAATTTCCGCACGTACACCACCAGAGTCCACAACGAAGGTAACCGCGCAGGCGCCTTATTGGCTTGGCTTATCCATCAAGACACGCACACACAACCGATCACTAGTATTCGAAACGCCGCGGGGGAGGTAGTCTATGCGCAAGCTGATATCCTAGATGCCTTCCATGACTACTATGCCATGCTCTACAGGGAGCCAACACCGGATAGGGGGGAACACATTCGGAACATGTTGTCATCGCGTACCATAATCCAACTCACAGACGAGGAACGCAAGACGTTAGATAACGCGATAACACCAGCGGAAATCTAATCTGCCATACACCACCAGGCCAAAAACAAGGCTCCGGGCCATAACGGGTTCTCGATGGAACTGTATTCCATGTTCTCCCAGCAGTTAGTCCCGCGGCTTGACACAGTCTTTCGGGAGGCACTAGAAGTGGGACTCCTCCCTCAATCGATGCGAGAGTCGGTATTGGTAACATTCCCCAAGCCCGATCGGGATCCTCTGCACCGAGCTTCCTATCGACCTATCACCCGCCTGACCACGGATTGTAAAATCCTGGGAAGGATCCTAGCAGACAGATTGACGGACATACTCCCCAGACTAGTGCACCTAGATCAGAGTGGATTCGTCCATGGGGGAAATACTTCCCAGAATATACGGCGGCTGTTCCATGTCCAGGACTGGGTGCGGGGCAAGTTCCCGAGGGCGGCGTGCCTCGTGCTGGACCTGGAGAAGTCGTTCGACACCCTGGCGTGGCAATACCTTTCCGACATGCTACGGAGGGTGGGCATGGGGTCCCAATTTACGGCGTACACCCGACTTTTAAACACGGATCTGTCCACAAGTGTCAGAATAGGCCGCTCCGTATCTTCACCCATCCCGATCAGGCGTGGCACCCGTCAGGGGTGCCCCCTGTCCCCAGTCATATTTGCTCTTGCTATGGAGCCGCTAGAGGCAAGGCTACGGGAGGTGGGCGAGCAATGGGGCATCCCTCTGGGAGGTCACACACATTGCGTCTCCCTATATGCGGATGACCTCCTTATATACATTCGAGACATCACAGCGGACCTCACCACCCTCTGGACCACACTCGCAGACTTTGAGAAAGCTGCGGGGCTACGGGTGAACTGGCAGAAATCCTCTCTCTACCCCCACATCCACACACCCCGCATAGGGAGATCCATATTGTAGACGCCGTGCTGGCATGGACGGGCGACGCCCCGCGGTACTTGGGTGTCAGACTATATCATGAACCCCGAGACCTCCTGGAAGGCAATCCCTATCGGGCCCTACAGGGCCTTAAAAGTCAAGTGGCTTTCTGGCGGACCCTACCCCTGGCCCCCATTGGGAGGGTAGCCCTATCTAAAATGATCATGGTACCCCTGCTTCTATATTTCTTCACCAATATTCCAGTTGTCCCGCCCGGGCCATCTCCCAGGAGCTCAATTCATTACTAATTTCCTTGATTTGGGGGAGGGGCCGCAGCAGAGTGGCCCTATCAGCCCTGCAGCTGCCCTGCGATCAGGGCGGGATGGGCGGCCCATCTTTTGAAGCCTACTTTCTGGCAGCGCAGCTACAGTGGATGTCACGGTGGACGGCGCACCGCAACCTTGGGGAAACGGTGTCACTGCACAGGCGAGTGACGGTCCCGGAGCTCACCCACATGCTCCTACCAGGCACCAGACCTGATCCAGCCCATCCGCTGCTGGTCAAGGTAGCCAGAGCCTGTCATGCGAGTTCACCGCATGTCCAAGGGAGCACCATTGTATTCCCCATTAATACCGTTGGCTGGCCTTCCTAGGGGGCGTGGGTTCTACACTGCGGGAGAGTTTAGAATCTGGACCGATTTCCAACTCGCGGAAATGGAGGCCCTGTGCTCCGACAGCCACTTGATCCCATTTGCAGACCTAGTTGAAGAAACTGGGCTTCCAGCCGGCCAATTCCTGTTGCATAGGCAGCTGATAGCGGCCTGTGAGCGGACCTGAGACCTCGGGAACGGGGAACCCAATACTCACCCGGTGCTGCACACGCTATTGCGCATGGGGGCGGGCAGACACCACATCACATGGATCTACAAATCCATTATGGAACTCACACAGGTGCCGCTAACCCGCTTACGGCTCTGCTGGGAGGAGGATTTCGGACGCGCCCTTCATGATCGTGAATGGCGGATGGCCCTAGAACACCACAAAAAAGTGTCCCGCAATCAGAGGTTCAAAAACATCCAGTTCAACATATTACACCGAGCCTATCTCACACCAGCGCGGCTCAAACGCTTCTACCCGACATCCCACTTTGACTGCCCCTGTTGTCACACCCCGGAAGCTACATTTGCTCATATGTTTTGGTCATGCCCAGTGATACAAACCCTCTGGTCGACGGTGCACACCACCATACAGACAGTCACTGGTCTCACAGACTTCCACACCTGGAAGGCATGTGCCCTAGGCGTTTCTAAACGCAACAAACGGAAGAACGTGGAGACCAAATTTGCTCTGCTAGCCAGGCTGTTGGCCAAGCACGGTGTGGTAATGTATTTGCGAGCGGCGGAGGGGCCACCGATAGCTGCATGGTGGGGAGCGGTGCAGAAGTGGGCCGCAGCCGAGGAAGATCTTATTCGGCAAGAGGAAGCCTGTGGCGTGCGGCAGCGACCTATATCCTTAGAATGGGCGACACTCCTACAGGACTTTAGACAAGCACACATGAATGACACAGAACGTGCACAAAACCCCCAGGCGACCCCAGATTTACCTGCGTCCCAGTCCGCGCACGCATCCAGTCTTCCAACCATTTGGTCATCTAATGTTTGTATCATGTTGTCGTGGAGAAAATATTTAATGTAAACAAAGGATCTCCCTAAGTAATTTGAGGCCCTAGAGGAGGGAGAAGGCACATAAAAAATGAAATAGAAACCTCTAAGCCGGCCTATATAATTAATTCGCTGATCTATTCAGATTCTGCGTTGCCAGAATAACATGCCAAATTTCATTTCATATTATAACATTGTTTTCATAGAACCACTGTCAGTCCGTTAGAGTTTTAATACAAAGAATACTTTTTTTTGGCAAATTTTTATTGTGCAGAAAGAAGGGTACAAGCACGGGCCTACAACCGCCTGGGCCGGCCGCTAGTAGGTAAAAAGTTCAAACAGTGCAAACACAATGACTGGCCCACCGGGGCTCCGCACCTTACAGAAGAGCAGACTGCACATAAAGGAAAGTCAGGATACACCCTATTTAACATAAATAACAACTAAAAACAAAAAGCGAGGCAAGAAGACATGAGATGGGCGTCGGACCACAGCAGGGGCACTTCCATACCCGACCACCCGATGGCAGTCAAGAAGAAGGGGAACTAAGAGGTAGGGGGGGGGGGAGAAACGGGAATACCAAATCTATACTCAGATGTGCCAGATAAGTAAGGAACCATCAAGGATCAGGGGGACAAGGCTACCTCAGACGTATCCACCAGGGGGGGAGCACAAATATTTCCACGATACACATTCCACTGCCCCCAAATTCTACTCCAAGCCCCGGGTTTACCACGAGCCACATACACAGTCTTTTCCCTGAACATGCACCAGTCCATGTTCTCCTTCCAGACAGACACGGTGGGGGGCCGCTGCGAACCCCAAAGCTGCGCTATGTCCCTCTTTGCTATCATGTTCCCCAGGGCCACCCACCGAGTCTGGGCCGCGTTATAGTCATTGGGCTCCCACACATTCAGAACACAGCGACGCACCTCCGGCAACAGCGCGACCCCGGTGACTCGCCTCATAACCTCATGCACCTGACGCCAGTATTCCACCACCTCGCGGCACTCCCACAGGATGTGGAGAAAGGTGGCACTGAGCCCACAGCCACGCTTACAGAGCCCGTCCTCAGAAAACCCCATCGAGACCAATCGGGGACCCGTCACGTAAACGCGATGGAGAATCTTAAGCTGGACCAAACGGAGACGGGCCGGGATGGCAACCTCCTTAGGAGATGACAGCGCGGACTGCCAGTCCTCGTCGTCCAACTCAACCCCATCCCCCGTCCACGCCTCCCGTAGACGCACCAAGAGGTCAGCCCGATTATTTATCAATTTTTTATAGATCAGAGAGATAGTACTATCGGGAACGTGACCGTCGAGTATGCGGTCCTCGAGGGGCGAAGAAACAGGGACCTTGGTCCCTTCCCCAAAAACCGAGAGCAGGGCATGCCGAACCTGAGCGTAACGGAAAAACTCCCTCTCACTAAGCTCATACTCGCTCCGGAGCGCCGCGAAGGTCTTGACCACGCCTTTAACCCACAGATCCCCCACTCTGCTAATGCCGATCGTGTCCCAGTGCTCAAAGCCTTTCGTCGTCCAGAGGCTCCCCAGGCGGTCTGAGGCGAACAAGGGAGTAGCACACGTTAAACGCTCACTCCAGCCCATCGCTACGTTCGCCGCCTTCCACACCCGTACTGCAATCCTAGTAGGGCCCGTGAGGGTCCTACCAGCCGATCGGGAGTAAAGCGCTCTGCTATAATTACCGCCGGGAAGCAGGAATTTATCCATCTCATACGCCGGGTTCAAACCAGGAGCATACGTGGCATGGTTAATTGCCGACAGTTGGGAGGCCCAATAGTACCGTCTAATGTCAGGAAGCGCGATGCCCCCGTCATACCAGGGGAGAGTAAGCTTTGCCAGAGCGATACGCGCCCGCCCGTCCCAAACCAGTCTCCTGCAGACTCTCCACCTCCCGAAAGTAGGCCACCGGAATGACATCAAAGGAGTTCTGAAGTGCGTAAAGAAATCTGGGAAGGGACATCATTTTAAACAGGGCCGCGCGACCAAGCGGCGACAGGGGCAACTTACACCACCGAGCCGTATCCACCCTCAAACGTGGGAGTGGAGAGAGGAGGTTCTGCTCATAGCGGACCGCCTGGTCCAACGAAACATATACCCCCAGGTACTTAAAGCCGGATGAAGACGTTTGGATAGGAAGTAGAGGCGGCAAAAGGGGAAGGCCACCAGAGATAGGGTACACGCAAGATTTGGACCAGTTAATTATCAAACCAGAGTTTCTCCCAAAGGAAGTAAGGACATCAAAGAGAACATTAAGCGACTGTCGCGGCGAGGTGAGGTACAAAAGAATATCATCCGCGTACAGCGAGACCCGATCCTCGAAGCCCGGGGCCCACCGGATCCCTCTGATCGAGGGCTCCCAGCGGAGCCAGGCGGCGAGCGGTTCCAAGGCAAGAGCAAAAAGCAGAGGGGACAACGGGCACCCCTGCCTAGTGCCCCTCCCGAGAGCAAAAGGCTGAGAAGCCCGCCCATTGACAACCACCTGAGCCATTGGTCCGGCATAAAGAAGCTTCACCCAGCTAAGAAATCCCTCCCCAAAGCCAAACTTCTCCAAGACAGCCCAGAGGAATGGCCACTCGATGGTATCAAAGGCCATCGTGGCGTCTAAGGAAACCAATACGGCTGGTTCAGAAAAGTACTCCGCCCTAGCTAGGACGCCGTGCAGACGCCGCAGATTAAGAGCGGTATTACGGTGGGGGATGAAGCTGCATTGATCCGGATGAATCAGATCACAGATAACGCTCAGCAAACGGTTGGCGAGGACTTTAGCAAGGATTTTGGGTTCTGCGTTTAAGAGGGAGATAGGCCTATACGAAGCATAGCGGTCACGTGGTTTACCCTCCTTGGGAATCACGACTATAGTCGCCAGACGCTGGTCGGCGGGAAGGGAACCCCTCTCGATCGACTCCTGGAACATACGACGAAGGAAGGGCGCAATTTTATCCGGGCGTAGTTTATATAGTTCGATCGGCAGGCCATTGGGGCCCATGGCTTTGCCCGGGCGAAGGGAGCAAATCGCAGTAGCAATCTCATCGACGGACAAGGGGGCATCCAACTGCTCACGGTCCTCGACGGATAAGCCGGGCAGGGCAATATCCCGTAGTAGAAGACGAGAGTCGTCTTCATCTCTATCAGACACCGGGGAATACACCGCCCGGAGGTGATCAGCAAAACACTCCACAATCTCGCCAGGTTCAGTCACACACACTCCATCCGCAACCCGGAGCTCTGGGACCACACGATTCACTCTCTCCTTCCTATCCAGCCAAGCAATCAATTTACCAGCCTTGTCCCCGGCATCATACAACCTACCCTGCTGCTCCCTATACATGGTCTTGGCAGCGTCAGTGACAAGGGACTTGTACTCGAACTGCTTCAGGCTGAGGGCATGGAGCCCATCCCGAGTGACACCCGTCTCCAAGGCCGCCTCCAACCCCAATATGTCAGTCTCCAGCTTCACCACCGCCTCCATCTTAACCTTCTTAGCCGCCACTATCTGGGATAGGGCCTGCCCACGGAGTACTGCCTTAAAAGCTTCCCACAGGGACACTGCGGACAACACCGACCCATCATTCTCAAGGAAGTATTGGTCAATCGACTTGACCAGGCTATCGCGGATCGTGGGGTTCCGCAGGTACCAAGGGTTAATAGGAGCGATCCGCCCAGCAGACCGCGTCCCAGTGTCAAAAAGCAACCACAGTGGGGAATGATCAGAAATACCCCGGGCCAGGTGCTTAACCTCTCGA
The DNA here is from genome assembly GCF_964204655.1 of Triturus cristatus. Taxonomy (NCBI): domain Eukaryota; kingdom Metazoa; phylum Chordata; class Amphibia; order Caudata; family Salamandridae; genus Triturus; species Triturus cristatus. The sequence goes on from NC_140592.1 coordinate 937,400,323, forward strand.
ATCCGGGCAGTCTGGGCCGCGGGCATAAGAAAGTAATCCAATCTGGAGAGGCTCCCATGTGCCCCAGAGTGAAAGGTGTACTGACACTGTGTAGGATGCATTAACCTCCAGCAATCTACCAGACCGAAGGTCTCCAAGAATCCGCCAAGCCACGCCTGGGCAGCAGGGAGGGCCCTGGGCGGGTGGCGATCCCGGTCGCCCGAGACTACCGAATTGAAATCCCCACCCATAAGCAGAAGACTGTCAGGAAGCTCAAGCAGCATTCGACCCAAGTCTGAAAAGGTGGAGTTCTGGAGGCCCGGGGGAACGTAGACAGAGACCAAGGAAAGGGACTGCCCCTCCCACCGCCCAGTCAAAGCCACATGGCGCCCTCTATCGTCCGGGACTACCCTGGTGATCTCCAGCGGAAGTGAAGAACGCAGGAGAATGCCTACCCCTCTAGAGCCAGTGGTGAAACCAGAATGGGCAACGAGTCGGTAACCCCCCCTGTTCATGGCATGACAAATGTTACCCACCAGATGCGTCTCCTGTAAATACACCACATCAGGAGACATACGACGCAAATACTGCAGCACAACACCCCGTTTGATACGGTCCCCCAATCCATTGACGTTCCATGACATCAACCTCAACCCGTCCCCCCCCATCCCCTCCAATAGATCAAGGGTCCCCCAGCAGATAGCGCAACGCCCGAAACTGGAACAGAACAAAGACCTCGCATTAAAAACAAAACACACAAATCAAAACCCCCCAACCCCCCCCCAATTCCAACTCCCCCCACCCTGCACCCCTGCGACCCAAAAAACCACCCCAACTTGCAGTGTGCCTGTCGCCCCACAAACCCCATTCTACGGAAAGACCCCGGAGGAGGAGAGGGACTCGTCCCCGA